>NW_024041373.1:9056915-9755451 GCF_014851395.1 Micropterus salmoides
GACTGTCGTAGAGTAAGTCCAGATCCTCCTCCACCTCCTGAGTCTGGTCGACTGGGTCAGAGTCCAGGACCTTTCCGCACAGGAGAGACACATGATTAACACCTCAGTACTAACTGAGATTAAATAACTGTAAGGAATGACTGGTGCTGTGCATTAGCTAATCACTTTCACAACTTAGCTAATGGAGCTCAAAGAATGAACAAAAACACTGAAGGTTATAAAATGAGGAAATCTATGCTATAAATACATCCCTGCCTTGGTCCTAAGCAGGCCAATTAAAAGGTAAGTGAGTGCTAGAGAAGAGCTAAGGTGCTGAGCCTTGATCTGCCAGCTGCACAGTGGGTATGTATATCATAGGAGCTGCACACAGGCAGGCTTGTGGACTAATCAGGTGATTAATGCCACTCCATAAGTGCAGAAGCTGGCGGGGAGCAGATAAACACAGTCTGTCCCCTCTCCTCCTCCTGGCTATGTATTTATAGAGCTGTAGCCCTGCATACTGCCCAGCCTCAAGGAAGGGATTAGAGACAGGGAACTTGATAAAAAGATCATCGAGCCACCTGGAGCCTCCAGTACCATCCAGCAAAACTCAAGATGGCCAAGAGGCTCTTGTATTCATCACTGGGTTAAATCACCCACACAAGTCTATATGGTCCCAGTGTTTACAGTTACATATACTGTATACCTAAAGGGATGAGTAAAAAGGTCGGAAAACCAACATATTTAACATTAGAAGCTCATTTTTTATACATTCAATCTACAGACGGTCATCACACAGAAGAAGAAAGAGAAGAAACGAGGTGATCTCAATTACTCCTATAGTTTTCACAGTTCAATGGAGATTATTATCATTATAATGGACAAACACAGATTATGTACTAATGGACAAACACAGATTATGTACTAATGGACATGTAGGGGTGGTTGCACACAAATGGTCGCCGTCCTGCTGATGACGTGATTGCAAGCTATTATGTAGAATTCACAGAAACATTTATTCAAAAAGGACAGGAATGTAAGCCGACATCAATCATTAAGATTAAGTGGTAGAGAATAAGATTGTTAATGGATTCTGCATACGAATCGCTGCTAATGGCGATGTATGAATCATACACCCATGAAAACAGAGGTAATGCAGCCTAGCACCATAATGATGGTTGTACCTCTGTTGTGGCAGTGATTTCTTTACAGGTTGTTCTCCTCCAGTCAGGAGAGCATTAGCAGTGATGGAGCAAAATGCTGTTTAGACCGTCAATACTGAGATTGTTTTCTCCTGTCCTCAGGGCAATTTAATAACTCATATGTTTAATAACTGACTTACTAAAGATTCCTAACAGAAGGACTGAGGAATTTTCAGGCGTGTGCACTGAGAAGGATGCTGTACCCCACTAACATTCCCCACAGCGTTTGCTCCTGTCTGTCAATTAAAAAAAAGTCAATTATTCTTTTCGCACTCACCTCATCTGTTACCTTGAACCTCTTCAGCAAGGCAACAAACTTCTGCTTAAAGTTAGGTTGCTGTAACAGGAAAAAAAACAACATGCAATTATGAGAAGAAACCTCTGAAAAGGAAATAACTGTCACAATTAAATATGCATGACTGCTGGGCTCGGGCTTATCAGTTCTACCAGTAACTGTCCACTGGATTACTCATTCACAGCCACAGTATGTAAAGGCCATTAGAATCAGCCCAGTGAACCCACAGTGTTCATTTACATGCTCATCCACGTCCTAATGGCTTGAACACATGGAACACAGTGTGTGCTTTCCCTTAAAAGCTTGTACAATGGCAAACACAGATCTTGAGTTAGGCTATTCTCAAAGTCAATGATTGGCAAGCAAAAAAGAAGGCAACTAACCCTGGTCATGGAGGTGGTCCGGATCATTTTCCTCCGGGGTTTCTTGGGCTTCCTGACCTCATCATCTTCATCATAAAGATCCTAATATACAGAGAGGATGGGTGAAATATCTGAAATCGCAATATCAAGTGAGATATAAGTGCCCCTACATTTTTACCTGCATACATTTAAGCTAAATGTAGAAAATGCATTATTATAATAACACAATATTCTGAAAGGACAACTGCTTCTGTCAAAATCTGCTGAATCTCTTCTTGTATAACATTACTAGTATATGTAACTACTTATTTAATGAATTTATTGTATGTATTTTATTTCACTAAATGTTGCAGATTTGTTGGCGCCTAAGCATATTCTTGCACTGACCTGGCCATGAACTGCGTCATCGCTGGCTTCCTGCTCTGACGAGTAGCTGTCATCGTCCTCCTCAGAATAGTTATCCATGTCTGGGGAGCGGTCTGAGGTAGGCAAGCACAGAAACACACACAGAAAAACATCAAAATACAGAGATACATGTCTAGCATTATATTAGGTGGCAGTACATCTGTACAGC
Organism: Micropterus salmoides; assembly: GCF_014851395.1. NCBI lineage: Eukaryota > Metazoa > Chordata > Actinopteri > Centrarchiformes > Centrarchidae > Micropterus > Micropterus salmoides. Next base: position 9,059,328 of record NW_024041373.1, read on the forward strand.
TTCACATTTGCAAGTTTCCCAACAGACATGTCTTTTCAAAACTTGGACTGAGAGGAGGTGACCTGAAAAGAGGTGAGCAGAATGCTGTTCACTAGTTCACTGCCTTATTACTGATGAAACTGCTGAAATTTTGTTTTGGCATAAAGAATTCCTATAATTCCTCGAAGTGATATCCAACCCTCCTAAACTCAATGTGAAATCCACAAGTTAAAAAAATCTTACACTGCGACTATTATAATGAAAATGATGCTTTCAGTATAGTTTGTACTTTCACAAATATCAGACTGAGCCCAAACACAATTTTTCATTTTGTGTGGATAGACTTGTTCAACTTCCTGTCCAATTCTAGAATTCATCAGTATTGAATTTTTTTGACTACTTGACAAGAATAATGTAATGAATGCAGAAACATTTTCTGTGCGCGTAATTAAATGCTAAATTTGCTTGCTGAAATGTAATGAAACTCTTATTATATGCAGATCAGATTGCAGAGCTCCTTTTGTGATGCATGTCTCACATTCTGATTAAGTTTTAATGACATTTTGGTTGAAACATTTTTTACTATCGTTCTTTTGTTTAATAGCAGATTTTATTGCTTTGAACAGCCACATTCTTTAAGAGGCAGATTTTACTGCGTGTTTGACGGCTGAGGACAGATCAGGTGATTTTTCTTTTTCTTAACAGCAAATTCAGACTTCACTTTGCCTGTGAAACATCCTGTTCTACGTTCTTAGATGGGATGGATGTTATTAAGGATCACTGCAGAGAGGGGGAAAGATAAACATCTTTCCTTCCCTCAGTGTGACACTAGTTTAATACTTGGTGCATGAGCTCATCTGTTATGTTTGTGTGGTCTCCTTAATAACATCCAGAACAGCGAGGGATCCGCATAGCAGATGAAGGCTCGGAGTCCAAGCAGGGTCCAACATTTCTCCTCGTCCAGAATTAGAACAGTGTAAGCTAATAGCTTGTAAATCTGTTCAACTCTTAAATCAACATTACAACCATAGCTGAAGAGAATAACATATCCTTGGCCATAGGTTGGCTTGGGATTAATAGAGTTTATTCTGTCCTCGAGTTCAGAAATAAGAGCCATGTGGAAGGAGGGCTGGCTGGAGGGTGAAGGCTGAAATTACAGACAGGATCTGGCCGGGCAGCATGGGTACAGGCCTGTCTAACAGACCCACGTAGGGGGACAGGAGATGGTTGTGCCCACCTGAGGTTTTGGTCTTGCGGCCAGCCTGGCCGCTACCATCCTCGTGGTCGATGGGCTGGCTGGACAGAGAGTACACGCTGATCTCCGCCACGCGCACTGGCGCCTCTTTCACGTTGCTATGGAGACCCAGAATCTGTCCTCCGTCTGTCGGGTGTTGCATCACCTGGACATAGGAAGATTAACCACTTATTTTAAGAATCCGCTCAAATACAAAATGGGCTTCAAACCAATCTATACAACATGCTTTAGTTTCATTTGATCCCTCCCCTGCAATGTTCCTGATAATTTTATCTTTTCTTGAATAAATCCAACTCAAAACTTGATATATGGATTTCATCTGGATAAACATCACGTCCCCTTTAGCTGAGATGCTGAGATTTTACACTTCTTTATTCTCACAAAGATTTACTGACTGATCACAAGCTGACAGCAATGCTTTCTCTACATAAATCTCCATTAACACAATGCTGCTTTTCCACTGTGAATGTCCAAATAAGCTGAACCAATTTGCTCGTATCATCCAGTTAAACATTATGATACAAATTGCATAAACTGTTTTGAATAAGATGAGAAGGGATGAGCTTTCATTCTAAGCTCTATCTAGGGGGTACTTTCAATATTTCACTTGATGAATTGCTGCACAGGGAGTAGGGCTCATTTTGCTCAAACACTGGCAGGGGTGCACTTGAATGCTGCATGCAAAGTCCAATAAGTGACTCCCTCCAACATAATGCCCCCATATATTCAGAATGAGGGCACGAGAGACTTTACTCTACAGCAGATGACAACATAATTACCTCACAGGATCCAATAATGGCCAATCTAGCTTTATTCATAGAAGTCTGTGGGTTGTTTCACCGTGCAAGCACCAAAACAACACCGCAGTTGAGTGGTATTTTAAAATGTAATCAGGCGTTAGTCTCGTTTTCAGATAAAGTCAATTCCTGTCCTGGGGCTACTGCCTGAAAGTAACTTTGAGCATGAATGGGCGCATCAGCTGCTGTAATCAGAATTGGAGAAACGTTGTGTGTGTTTCTCCATGCCAAATCAGTGTGATACTCAATATCTACGTCTCAGTCTCAGTCTAATTATGTCCTGAGCAAGGCATTTTAATTGATCTGTATCTGCTTTATAAAGCCCAAATTGTCACTTGTTTACTGTAATCCAGCCAGCAATTTCAATGCATCTTTGCCGAGTGGCCAAATATACATATAGTCTGACATAACTACAAAGTCCCCACTGCCATGGACCAGCATGGCCAAATGCACTGTTTTCAGAAAAGTGCATATGAAGCCAACTCCAGATGGCCCATAATCTCACACAACAGTATGTGTGATGAGCATGAATCATCTGAAATCATGTGTAACACAGGAGGCCCTCTCTCTGGCAACCAAGACATGGTACACAGACACTAATAGCCATGTCAATCACTGTCAGAGAAGAGCAATCACAAGCTCAGAGCCAGATGACATGTTTCTCAAGAGAAATTAAACAGCTGACAATGAAACACGAAATGAAACGTCTGAAAGCAATGCACCAGTTGAGACACCACGCCGTACCTCGGCCATATTGATAACTCCCACAGCTAAAGTCTTGTAGCCCAGGATGGTTCGATTCTTGTAGCGTTTCCTCCTCTGCAGCATTATATGCAGTCTGTTGGCATCCCTCTTCAGAAAATGGGGGTACTGAAAATAACAACAACAAAGTCAGATAAACAATGCAGACCACATTATATATTCATCAGCCTTTAGATGAAACCTCACATGCAGACTCATTTCAACACTTTGTTTTTGTTACTCCTTCTATGGTGACCTGCTATGAGCAACAACAGAAAACAAACCATACAACTGAAATAATAAAACAAGATTGCATGCATTCACTATCTGTTTATTTTCATCTTCAGTTCCTTCCTTCACTGATGAACTGATAATGTACAGATACCACATACACCTAGGGCTGGGCAGATGCGGCCAAAAATGTCAAATCATTATTTCTTTAAAGTTTAAAGGCTGAGTTTTGCTCCTGGCTGAAAGTTGAAGAAACCAGATGGTTAGGCTAATTGTGGTTTAAAACTTTTCTTTATGATCAGAACAAACACTTGATGCCAAACAGTGGCTCACGCAACATGTGAGGTACAACATTCAAAACGATTGATAAAATTTTTTTCAACAAATATGCAGAGTAAAATAAAGTAAAATATTTTTTCAGTCCCTATTCTTCAACAAAATAAAAATCTTAATAGAAAAATTAAGTGCTAATTTGTTTGTGATTCATATGAATAAAATCAAACATTAATTGAACATTTGTTATATTGTGAAAATTATATTGTCTGTGAAGGTTCTCAGTCGTCCAGGTAACGGTTTTCCAAAGAAGGTTAAAATCAAGGGCAACTGGACTTGGTTGATTATCAATCTTCAATCAAGTCCAGTTGCCCTTGATGTTAACCTTCTTTGGAGAAAATTATATTGCGATCATTACTGTGGTGGTGGGTGATACAGTGGATAAGACACATGTCTTTGGCGTGAGGAACTGGGTACAATTCCCACTGTGACACATCCACAAATGTGTCCCTGAGCAGGACACTGAACCCCTCATTGCCCCAGAGGCGTGTGACCTCTGACATATATAGCAATTGTAAGTCAGTTTAGATAAAAGCGTCAGCTAAATGTAATGTAATGTTTTATTTTTTCAAGTTCATGTAAAAATAACAGTCTCACTGTACTAAGATGCCAGCAATGAATCAACATAACAGGTGTTACATTTTGCATTCTGTAGTCGGTCTGCTGCACCGTTGCTGAACTGTTGGTGAACCTTCATCAAAACTTTGCACCTCACCCTCAGAACTAAATTTCTCTTTGAGACTCAGTATTTCATCCTCACATGTTTCCTCTGGAGTTACATTGTCTCCACCTGCCAGAACATGATCATCATTCTTGGTCAATAATATTCACACAATAATATCTTGTAAGATCAAGCTTCACAAGTTGGTTGAACACCACTGCTGCAATGTTCATGTCCAATACTGCTCCACACTTTTTTTAGGCTTCACTCAAAAGCAGTGGGATTTTTGGCTGGGCAGTTTTGGTTCCGCTTTTTGCAAAGCGTTTTTTCATCTTCAAACTTCATCTTCAAACTTCATGTCTGTTTTGTTAACTTGTCCTGGCTTATTTCACCTCTATAGCCATCTAGCTATTCTAGTCCGCAAATAGTCAGCATGCATGCAGTGTCATTTTATTATTTCAAATCTGAAACATTCTGTCATAAAAATGTGCCGCTTTAGAGTAAAGGTTGTACTTGGAAAAACGTTGTTTTGAACAACAGAGACAACGGCACTTGCTGTCCCCCTACAACAAGAGTTAATGCCTCCTCTGACCACTAAATGGCATGATTTCATCTTCACAAAATTCTGTAAACACACATGTATAAATACACACGGATATTTTTAACTTAACACTTACACTAGGGAGTTCAGAAAGGGCAGCGGTGTGCGTAAAGGTTTCAACACAATCCTGCCTGTCAAGTAACTGCCATATCAGTGTGACAATTCACAGTATACTGCCAGAGTGCTTGCCTGTAGTGAGAATGTGAGCTCTAGATCTGTCTCCATCAGTCCACTGGGTGGGAGGACGTACTCATTTGATCTCAGAAGACGCTTGGAACCCTGGAATACAAAGTAAAGCAAAGTTTCATTGTAAGCACACTCAATAAATGTTACATATAAAAAAATTATACATCAAAGACTTACATGTTTGTTTTGGCAGCTAGCTTGAAATTGGAATAAATCTATTCTGGTATGACAATGACAAAATTGTAAGATTTGAGGGTGCAAACTCAAACTCTTGTGTGTTGTTTTTTAAAGACAATCTATCCATACAACAGTGACTGAGTGTGCAAGCCTTATTCGAGTACCAGCCTGCTTCATATTCACACATTTATGCAGTATCACACCTTGAGCCAGCCTAGTACAAACAGTCCTCCATTCCTTTGCTGCTTTTTAGAGAACAGCGTTACTAGAAAAAATGAAAGCGAGGTGAGATGCCCTGCTTAGTGACATATCAAGGGCGAGAGAGAGTTTTCCTTACACCGGGTTTCAAAACTGACTAACTAACTGATATAGATTCAAACCAGCAACAGCCTAATCACAAGCTTTAAACTCTAAGCCTCAGCTACCCTCGGCATCTTTTTGGAACAACTTGTACTGTTTGGTACAGGTGGAACTTTGACTGTAACCTGAAAAAAGTTTATATATTTAGAGACATTTATAGCTGCTACTAGGTTGTTTGTTGTTGCCATGGACCTCTATTAGAAATTAACAGCCACTGTTTCAAGCTGCTAATCAAAACTAAATTTAGTTTTATTATCTAATGCATACTATTCTGGTTGAGAAAGACTTATGACCTAAGCTAATTCTGGCAGCTGGCACTAACAGCACAGGGATTTAAATGCCACAGGTTGTGGAGTCTCTTCCAAATGTAAGGACACCAGGCCACAGTGTATCCTCAAAGGGACCTGTCTCAGCTCTAGCATGTTTCTCTTATGAGCCCCAAAGTCCATCACGTGCCTCATCAAGTTACAGTTTCATTCTTCAACCAAGCATCTTATTCTGCCTCTTATTATCTTGAAACGGGGAATCAAAGAGTGAACGTGAGAACAGAAAACAGCTTGTCAACTCTCGGGTTTCAGGATTCAGTGTCAAGCTGTGAGTGCTGAATACAGGCATCTGTTGTGTAATATATTTGGCAAGGCATCGACTGCTGTAAAAATTTCGTAAGTCCCCAGAGCTTAGGTCAGGTATCTGCTAAACTTGCCAGTAGAATTAAGCAACACTTGATGAGCAGCATGGGGCGGTAAGGATATCCTTTATCTGGCCTAATACCCTGGGGAGAAACTCTTTAATAGTCCGATGCAGTGGGTACGACATTGGATCCTAATGTCATCACAGCTGCTAAATCATGTAACAGATACCAAATTAAATGGCTGGGTGTGTGCTGAGGAATCATCACGTGATATTAGAGGGTGTTAGCTTTAATCAAAAATGCAGCGATGCTTCTGTAGCTGCAACACTTCCATGATTACTTAACTTATTGCATAGCATCTAAATGACTATGCATTCATATCAGCAAACAAAAGGGGAGTATATTTTTACTCCATTAACAGTTTTTCCAGTCTAATCACACCTGCCAACTCAGAGTGAATAGATGATCGAGAGGGCAGGCTGAGGAAAATCCACAAAAACTCAGTCAGGAAAACAAGGCCAACAAATGTCCAAAGGCCTTGTGAGCCACAGACGGCAAGAGAACCGCAAGAGTCTGTCACAGCCAACCAAAATGGCATACAGTACATACCCCCATTTCAAGTAATCAACTCCCTCCAATCAACCTAGTAATCAACAGCAGACGAAGCGAAGAAAGCAGCAGAAGAAAACTGGAAACTTTAAATAGTAGGGTATGTGGTATGGGTCAAGGTATGAAGTAATTTGTCTATCTCTGTGTCATCCTTGTGATGGACTGGCTCCCTGTTCACAGCATTACCCTGAATTGCCTTGCACAGGTCAAGCAGTTTGGCATCTGATGTCTCAATGTCCGCCTCCACTTCCACTACCTCTTTTCCTAGTTCACTGTCCCTGGGTGAGCAGCAGAAAAAGGGTGCTCTAGCTCATGGCCACAGATGTTTGCTGTGCTAAACAATGCTATTTATATACTTAAGAAATGTAGTTATATTGGGTATTTTCTCATCCTTAAATGAGTATTATGCCACTATTTAACAAGAGATGTTTGCCTGATCTGTTTTTGTTATTTTAATGAATTATTCAGACATTTCTCATACAGTTCAACATCTTGCATTAAGTTCCAAGTCTACAAACTTGTTAAAATACAACCATGCAACACTCAGAGAATACATAACACTATGTTCAAGCCTACCCAACAAAGTAAAGGAATGTTTTAAAAGCAACCTGTACTGCAATGTCAATAGTTAATAGTCAACAAAGCTCTGAAGAAAAAAAGGGAACAAAGAATATTTAGCATAAAGCATTCAGTTGTAATAAGCATTTTTTTCTATCCAGCGTAATGGCTCAATGTGTTCCTGAGAAGGTCATGCTGACAGTACCTTTGACAGTAGCCACAGCCCTTGCTTTGCATATAAAGCAAAAAAGCAAAAAAGAGGGTAAATCTCTGTCCGGGTCTGATCTTGTCACTAACTTGAGCTACACAAAGAAGCTCTGTATGCATTCTTTTCTCATGCTTAGAAGCTGGTACAATGAATCAGGATACAAAAGCTGAGCACTCTCAAACTGCCTGACATGCATTAACAATACAGAGCCTTGGCAAGGAAAGCTTGTACTGAATGTCCTTTGCCCCCCCACCCCTCCTCCCCACCCTCTTTCCCCTGCTACAAGCTTCTCCACTGTCTTTCTGGGGCCAGATGGGGGGGGGGGGGGTGTTACAGCCCCTCTACTCTACCAAGCTCCACAAACCTGTGGGAAAAGAAGTTCAACTTTACTCTTCTTCTCAAGGTTACTTTTTTTTGGAAATGTTAAATTCTCAAAATTGGCTTCCCCTGTTTGGAGCAACGACAGGAAGTGATTTAGTTTTAGGACAGAGCTCAATTTGCAATTGTATTAAAGAGGTTTTAAAGGCATTTTGAGGCCTCTGCTTTAACCCAACACACACACACACACACACACACACACACACACACATAACTGGATCATATCTGAGTGTGCTGCAAATGGAAGTGCTTTGGACAGCGACTTGTGCTGAAATGAGGATTGCCTTTTCTATCATAATCCAGCTGACACCAATGTCTGGCTACAACCTCAGGCAACTGCACACAAAAGACACATCATGTGGTTCACATGTAGTAGCATACTGCACTGCAACCCAATGTACAGAAAATGTAGCAGCAGTTTGACTGAGGGAGCTACTTGAAGTGACCCAGCGGTCTCCAGGGTGATAGTCCGGGAACATACAGAGCCTCCTAGAGACTAAACTGCAATCTCATCATCCCTGCTGCTGTGGCTCTGGGAGGGCATCCAAATGGTTAGCCATTACAAGGGTTGTGCGTGCATGCAGGCCACTCAACCTGATGAGACCAAGAGAGAGAAAAGAGACGGCCACTGTATGCGGAACAGAGAACCGATGACATGCGGTAATGAGGCTTTGTCATTCACTGTCTGAAAACAAAACCCTCCTATTCCTCTGTCATCATCTCCAACTGTCTCTTTATCCTCACAACGTCTCTCTTCTCTCTTCTCTTTGCTGCTGGAAATTGCATTTAATGCTCCAGTTCCGGAGCTGTGGTGAACAGAGCTTCGCTCGGCTGTCCTTAGGGTGGCTCAGCAGAAATGGAGAGATTTCACGCTCCAGAGACAACGTAGCTCATGGATAAAGCCACACTTGGTTGCTTGCTTTCTCCTTCAGGATGACAGTAAAGGAGGTGACGATTTGTTTTGCTTTAAACAGAATACCCAGTACTGCATAAAATTATATTTCATAATGAGAGGGACAATATTGACAGTGGGATAGAAAAAAGGTCAATTACTGAGGCATGGAAGCAGAGAGTGGTAACATATATAGCCAAACTGTGTAACAGCTATATAAGTCGTAAAACATTAATTTCATGCCTTTTTATGATGAGTATTAATTACTGTCAAAGAAAAAACATTGAATGTATGATTCAAAGGTAGTCTAACCTCTATCCCACTAAACTAGAGTCAGAGGCTGCAGCCATGGCAGCTGCTGCTACTCCAGTTGGTTAGTTTATCTGGTGTTACTTTTTTTTTCTCCATTATTATTTAGCTATTTAGCAAGTTATTTATGTGATATAACAAACTTATTTACAAATAAGTAAATATGTAAATACAAATGCTGGAGCTTCAGCATTGATTTATTCAACTGATTTTAATTACAGGAAATAGGCAAAGGTGGGTCAACTGGCTGTAACGAAGGCTATATCACCAACTAGCCTTAACACGATAGAGTGCAGTCACTGTAGTTTTTTTTTGCAGTTTGTCTTTGTTTTTTTAGTTGTTTTTTTCCTGCAGAAATGACACTTTCTATGGTACAATCACTTCTACAGGAAGGTGAGATGTTGGCTTTTGGCTTTGTAAGGTAGAATGGTGATAATTGCCCTTGCAGACGTTCTTACTATTTCATGTTTTATTCACTTATACAGTTGCCCAACATTCCTGCATATCATAATCTACTGTTGTGATTACTCATATTCACTGTCCTTGTGTTGATAAATCAAACATGCTGTGTAAAGGCTACATACTAGATTTTTTCAGATGGATAATAAGAAAGCTTGCTCAGACTTCTGTTGAAGAGGAGCCCAGTCTTTCAGGTTCAGGTAATAGATTAAGTTGGCTCCCCCCTCTCTTCTCACTTTTAGGCGAGTCTAATTCTCAAATTCTCTCGTGTGTGGATTTTCTGGGCAACTGCAGTGAAGAACGTTTGAATGTCTTTTTCCTCTAAGAATTATTACCACATGGCCACCTTGATGCAGTGCGCTCTTGTGTGTCTGTGTACACTTGAGGTGTACTCGCTGGCCCTAGTTCTCTCTCAGGATCAACTGTTTAAGAAGCAGTGGACCATCATCTTTACAACCACTACTAGGCTTACCGCTGAGTGTGTGTTTTTAAACTGTGAGGCCCGTCTGCAGACTAAAGGCAGGGTTCAAGCACTGTGCCTCTACAGATGAGTCAAGTTTATGATGTTGACAGCCATTTTAAATCACTAGGGGTGTAGGTTTCCACGATTATGATCAAATTGAAAAATTCAATATGGTTTAATATCAATTACACAATACTGAAATATAAAGGAAGCACAGCTGCAGTTTTGCCTTTGTCTCCCATACAAGTACATACACACAAAAATACACAGACAAAGACACTGATGGGGCTACACAAGTTAAAACAACCCATCCGACTCTCTGCCAACAATATGTCAGTCAAACGAGGGAGATTTGTTATCCCACCTTTCTAAAAAACTCACTCTGTGTTCTAGGAATACTTCCAAAGTATTCCAAAGGGTAATGAAAGAATGGGAACGTTTTTCTCCAATAAATGGCCAGTTTTTCTAAGACGATGTGCTTTTGAATTTGGCATTTACACCATAGGTGATATGACTCACATACAAAATGTGTAAGATACATTTTGAATAACAATCCTGAGATTAGGCAACACGTGTTAGGACTACACACCCGTGGTCACAAGAATGCATTAGCAACCAATGTAAGATGCGCAGTCCGTCTTACGGTGCTAATGCTCCTGCTTAAAGTGGTAATGCTGGTCTACCATTTAAAGCACCTGAGTAGATGTGACTCACCAGGGCTTCCTGTGCAGCTAAAGAGGTTTTTATCAATCGCCAGGATTAGAAGCATGTCTTGTCATTGCCTAGGCTTTGTGATCTTGTTCAACAGAGCACAGCCACGGCAAAGAATAGAGAAACAGTGAGCCGCAGAGTCCAGAACATGGTACACGGCTATCAAATGTTTTGCAATTTAGCCTGTTAATCTCGCATGAAGGAGATTAACCCACCCACCTGTATTTTGACAGCTATAGACAGGGAGTTCAGCTCTTTATCCAGTTCTTTGAGGACGACCAGCTTTTTCAGTGTGAGGCTGCAGAGTCTGTGGAGAAGAGACAGAACGGGAGAAAAAAAGAAACAGATTAGTGATATGACTAACACAGTGTGAGCACACCTTCATGACACGCTGTAGCATCTGGGGTTGAAAAGCATGGTTGACAAAGCAGCACTCCCTGCTGTCACATTTTATATATTTTCTACTTGAGTCTTTATTCGTTCTTTTGTCTGCAGAGATCATACACAGGCAATGTCTAGTAATCATCACTGACTGCTAAGAAAGTGAATGATCAATCGAGAGAACTCAATAATCAAACCCTAAGCTATTCAGCTTGGTACCCCTGGTCGTCAAGGAAAAATCTACGACTTGTTGAGAATGGGTGATGCACCACACTGCTACTAAATCAGGATTCATATTGTCAGTTTTATGAGCAAATTTATGGAAGGTGACATGGCACAGATGCTTTGATAAGCCATAGTGCTTTAAAATGTCTTCAGTCAGCCCTGTTTCAGCATGCTGTTACACAGTAAACAGTTGAATACAGTGGCTTACGTGACTCACTGCCAAGTGTTAATTAGCAAAACAAACAAGTAAGAAACATACATACAAATGCCTCTAAAGAAGTTAAAATGCATTTTGAATGGCACACTGAGCTTTTTAATAGTAGAGAGCTGTCACACTGGGATCCAGAATGGGTGAGGAAAAAAGAATGAATGTGATGAATAAATCAAAACCGGGCAATATAAAAGGCTAAGACCAGACACAAGCTCAATCCCATTTTCTTTCACAGGTCAGAAACAATTTGTGACCTCTAAAACCTCCCCTTCCACCCTGCCTCTACAGCAAGACACTGTGAAAAAGTCAACAACTCTCCAGCCAAGTTCGCTAAAACTTCCTCCTGACCCACTTTTCCCACCAGTCCCGCTGCATTAAACTGTGATCAGTCAAAGCCAGAGTCAAAGCAGGGGACGAAAGACAAAGCAAACAAATAGCTATCTAGTCGCCCACTTTCCTTGAGAGCCTCTCTGCAACACTCACTGACTTGATTCAGGCACTCCCTGCTAGGCAAGTATGATTCACAAGGACTCATCACGTTCAAGCACAGAGGAAATTGTGGTGTAGGGGGCGGGTTCACACCAGCCTTGTTTAGGCCGGTTGAACCGAACCCTGGAGCATTTGTCCCCTTGGCGCAGTTTGTTTGGGTCAGTGTTAACGCAGCACTCTGGTCTCGAGGGGGTGTCAAGTGAAGTGGTGCAGTTCATTTCTGGTTTGAACACCATTCACACGAACAGAAAGGGTATTATTGTATTTGTCATTTCATTTGTTAAAAATACAAAACACATTTTCTTTTCCTGATATGGTGTCGACTGGCAGGGGGACTAACCTGGACTCACAACGAAGTGAGATGGCCCAGTATGTTGATCCATACGAATAGGGGGACAAAAACCCTGAAGCAACATGTACCAGTTCATCATTGTTTGTCGCAGATAGCCACAGTTCCTCGTCTAGTTTATAAGTTTAGGTTATTTTGACCGTGCAGGCCATGTTACATTATCTCTCCCTTTTGTCCTGATGGTCAACTGATTGATCCAACCAATAAAATCAAACCAGTAGAGGGCTGTGCAGCTTATTGTGGAGATTAGGCAACACGTGTTAGTGGAGACTTTGTGCACTGTGGTGGAAGAAGTATTCAGATTTTTAGAAATATCACAATGCAAACACTCTTTTTCCACTGTTGACTGTATTTAAGTTATTTGCATTCTGACCATTTGTCAAGTCTTAAAAAAATCTAGGAAAAAAGGACAAACCTAAAATTCCAAATTGTGTAATGACTGCTTTGTAGTCATGTTTACAGTGCAAGGTTTCCAATGTTACAAATCTGACATTTCATTTTCTGAACACACCCTTCAATGTGCTTGTTTCGAGGTATTCTGAACAAATGAGCAAACCAGCAAGGGAAGCCGCTAACAAATGGTCAACCAGTCCTGTGTTCCATCCAATCACTTAATAACTTAACGCGTAGTAATTGGTCAGACATTACGTTACATCGCCGATATTCACTTTCAAGGCAGCAGCAGTCTTACTCATTGCTAAACAAACATTGATAATATGTTTGTTTATAGTGTTCATCAACAAAATTACAACACTGCATAGAGGGAAAGGAAGGAAGCTTGTTAGATCCCAAGAAGTTTATCCAAGCAGCCATCATAATATATTTATATATATTTATTTTAGAAGGGGAAGGTATAATTCCCCAACATTTCTACTGCAATCATTCGAGTATATATTGCCAATCCACTTGGCTGCATGTGTGTTAGTATATCAAATGCTAAATCTATTTGAGGCTGGAATAATTAAATGTTAAACTTTGTAGGTAGCCCATGGATCCAGCTTGCCTTATGGTGAGGATGAGTCACCAGTCAGCCACAGCTTTCTGTCAGGAGGGAGGGAGATGGAAAGCAGGGCTGATGGTTTAACAACATCTCTATCCCATCACAGCTCACTCTCTCTCTCTCTCTCTCTCTCTCTCTCTCAGTAGACTGGAATTCACATGTAATTAAAAAGGCTGCAGGCACTGAAGGGGTCACATAGGGAACCAGGGATTTTTTTTATTATTAGACAGAGGTGTTATCTCCACTACTGCCGGCCACTGTGTTGTGTTGCAAGTGAAACTCGCGGCCATCTGTTCTGGCCTGTTGCCAGTCTGTCCCTGTGCGCCTACCCAGTGCCAGTTCACTTTGCCACCCAATCAGTGACTACAGTGACAAACCAGGTGTCACACAAAAGCACTAATCATTGTACTAAAATAGCTGGCAGAGGCATTCACTGGGTCAAGGATAATTCAACTAGTTTTAGAAAGAACTGTGCACTTGTGATTATAGCGATATATTGGGGGGGGGGCACACATACAAGATCAAAATAGGGGCACATTAATCCTCAATTTGAGGCATGTCATTCCCACATTCCCAGAAGGAGGCTGAGGTGGGATCACAGCACATCTCTCTGTGCCAAATAGGACCAAAACACAAAAGTGTTATCAATCCATACAGAAGAAAGGGTGGGGTGGAGAATCTATACAGCAGTCTGCAGTTCAATATTTCTGTGAAAAAGTGTTGGAAGACAAAGATAACTGATACATTTTCTGTCTGCTTCCCAGATGATAAGAGCCCACGGGGGAAATCCCTCTTTCAGTTTCACTGCTTGCGCTGGTTAAGTAAACACATCGCCTGCCAAGCTCTTCTTGTTGGATGATCATTGTTATAGACTCAGTTTGTTGATCCTCACATACAATCCTGGTTATGGAGTCTTTTGCTAGTTTTGATCATACTTAGGAGTCAGGACACATCGATGAAGGTAGAGAAACTACCACCTCCAAAATGACTGTAAAGTTGAATCACTTCTTTAATAAAAACGGAACATTTTAACCCCTGTGAAAGTGGAATTTACTGCGGTCCTGTAATATTACAGTAGATATAGCTAATAAACTGATACTCAAGTGCAGAGTAAACTTCAGATCCCTGTACACACGATTAGAACATTATCTAAATTTGCTGGCTGCATCTGTCAAGCCTTTCTGATAAGATGTTTTAATACACACACACACGCACACACACACACACGATACTAGCATGCATGTAAACAGACTACTTCTGACTAGGGCTGCAACTGGCTGCAATTATTTTTGAGATTGCCCAATCATTTACTCTACCTATAAGTGTCACAAAAACAGTAAAAATTGTCTGTAACAATTTCCCAGAGTTCTAAGCGAGTTATCAACACATTGTTTTCCGTTTACAATATAAACCAGAGAAAAAAACAGCAAATTCTCACATTTGAGAAGCTGGAATGAGCAAAAGTTTCACATTTCAATTATCACAATAGTTGCAGATTCATTTTCTGATAATCGACCTATCATTTCATTATTAATAATGACTGTTCGAACCAAGCTGTCATTTTTAAACTGTCCTCGCTTCACTAAGCTCACTTTTAACCTTCAACATGGTGAGGGAAATAATAATTTTAAATAATGTAAAGTTCACATTGTGTCACAGGTAGGGGCCAAACCAACTCTAAGGCAATGCAGTAATCAGACTCATGTCCTACTGCAGGCTAATTACAGTAGACGTGCAAATGTTTTTCTAGATGACATTAGAGATGAAACGGTATAAAAATGTCATAAAACGATTACAGTGGCCGAAATGATCACAGTTACGAGTATTATCGTGGTATTGTTAAAATGTGCAGAGAATGTTCAAAATGTACTTATATGCACACACCTTTTACCAAGTTTTATATTGAAAACCACAAATTAGCAGAAGCACTGTCCACGTTTTGTTTGCATAAACATTAAATAGCATTGCCATTACGTTACATTAATCAGATGAAAATCATATCAAATGTGCATTAACATCAAATGCTATAAAGTTATAAAGTATTTATAATGACCCTATTACAACCAATTTGATGACTGCTGGATTTTAAATGAATAAAATATGTTGGTTGGGTGACTCAACCACATGGACAAATGAAGTATTTCCCCCATTCCAAAGTCCCCACACCATGTATTGAGTTAAGTGTTAACTTGCATTCACAATAAAGTAGTGGGTGGTGGTATGAAGATCCCTCGAAGTGTTGCCACCTTTGATCAAGTTTCCCTCAGCACTTTTATAAAAAAACAACTAAATCCTTAGTCCTAGTCTAATCTCTAGAGTGCTGTCACTGCCTTCCTCCATGTTTTCATTGACCTAAAACAAACCCATGTTGCATGTCCCGCCTGCATCTGGCAGACTGTTAACTTTTGGCTGAAGCTGGATTTGATTTCCGTTTGATGTTGGAAATATTACCGTGGTTTATCAAATAAATCTGTAACCGTTTCATCCCAACACGACAGCTTCCATTACTGACATGGACATATAAAACAGCACAAAGTAGTGTAATGTCATGTCAAAATGAACAGTTATTGACTGGTCAATAATGCTCAGTAGGTGCCAAAGGACTCCACAGCTAATAGGTTTAGCCTATATGGTATCACTCACAGCAACACGAGTAGTGCTGCTCCATCTAAGCCCATAAGTGGTCCAAGTCACTCACTGTACCGTCACTAACTGGTGACCTTTTCAGTCTCTAAAGTAAAGCAAGGCCATTAGATTTACAAGGATGTGCCGCTCTTTTAGATTATACAGACTACTCCAGTTACTTACCAATATTACCAATGCTTCTTTTTGTGTGAAGAAAAAATATTGGCCAAGCAACCACATCTAGAAAAGAACATAAATCTGCATTTCTAAGCTATATCATTGAACTGACAAACAGGAACAGCCCCTCAGCCATAGCTACTGTAGTCCACGTAGGAAAAAGCCATGGTAACATAATACCTGACCACCACTGCCTTATTATGGGCTAACCTAGGCACTACAAACAAGCAGATTAACAGCGAAACCCTAACGACAAAATCTAAATGAAATTACCAGGGCATTTAATTCACTCCTTTTTAGACAGGGGCAGGTGTGCAATGGCCGTACATTAGGGCCACCACAGTTAAGTTATTTTGCTTTGAACTTTAAACATGTCATCATTATTAGATGGAAAAGGAGCTCAGAGTTAAGAGGTTAATGATGGTCTGTCTGTGGCTACGCTCGAATCCTTTAACGTTTATCTGTCCTGGACAAACAAAATAACTTATCAGGCTGTACACTCAAACAGCCGTGGTCAAATATTTGGTTTCAGATAAGAAGCCTGTGATTGTGGGTTAAATGGCATGGTGTCTTATCTTATGTCGGCTGCTCCATCCATTTTCTCTACATCAATAACAAGAACACTTCCAAGGGAGAAATAATAAACATTTGAAGCTTTCACAGTTCCAGTGAAGTACAAGTTTAACACTTCATCACTCAAGTATGAGGATTTTTAGATCAACTGAATCACCAGTGACAAAGAGAGGCTAAAAAGAATGCACCACACAAGTGTGCAAATCACCCACATGTCACTCATTTTACAGCTGCCATGTCTCGACCAAGTCTCTCTCTCAATTCCAGTGCACACTGAATAACTTGGCCCACCTGTATTGAAGCAATGCTGAAACATCAGAGGAAACCAAATCAATTGCGGGAGGTGGATTAAAGGCGGACAGCAGGGTGGAAGTCAGGGAGCAGAGCCCAGGGACACACACAACCTGCACACCCAATAATCCTTTGTTAGCCCCTTTCTGACCTCACCCTCCCCTGAGTCAGGCTGGCTTTCTTCAACACACACGGGGCCTGTCAAGTTTCTCTGGAGTCAGGTCTCAAAGAGAACATCTGGCCTGACACCAAGCTTCAGCCACTCGCTGCTTTGAGTTTGGCTCTTTGGTAAAATGACATATCTGCCTGGAGACTGCTGTTGTGACAGCAGACTTACTTTATATAACACCAACATCAAACGCTATTCAAAAATGTACCTTGAATATTAAGAATATGAGGGAATAATCATGTAAGTTTAAAGCAAGAACATTGAGACCACTGAGTTTTTTGAAGCCATGACAAAGCCAGAACAAAAAGAGGCGATTCACAAACAGATCTGTCCTCATATTTGAAAATGGAAGTCTTTAAGAGCTATAAAATATATAATGATTAATTTCTTGTGGAATAAGACAGACATAAGACAGCAGCAGCAAGGGACCTAGAACTACCGTTTTCAAAAAGTAAGACTTCCTATTAATTATTTTATTATTTTTTTTGTTAAATACTTCTGCCATTACATGGATACCACAGCATCACTGAAGAGTGGTCTTGTCTGGACCAGTGTCAACAAACAACTCAAATCCTGTCTACATTAACGTCCTTCAAAGCCATTAAACAAAGATGTGCGGGTGTTTAAGAGTGGCTACTATCACTATGCTATTTCTGGAGCACTTTAGTGAGCATCTCAGATAACTTGTGATTGAAACATCCTTAAGTTTCAGAGACTATGAGGAGACAGCAGATACATTAGTCATCCCATGCAATGGTTCCAAGAATTAAAAAACCCCAAAACATCATCATTATCATGCAAAATGTAGACATGGGTGCTCATAAACCAAAAATGAATGTGCACAGCACTAAGGGGGGGGGGGGGGGTGAATTGAACGATATGCTGCCTAAACAAAAACACACTTTTGTAATTCTTTTCCCCTGGTCAGCATTCTAGTTGATGTTTTGCCAGTTCCATGCCCTCGGATCACTGCACAGCAATAGTCAGAGGCACAAAGCAGGGGGAAGTGGAGAGTGGAGGATGAGTGATGTAACAGAGGGCTGAATGAAAAAGAGACTGTCTATGTTTGGTATGTGCTGGGGGGCTTCCAAGCTAGGAAAAAAAAAAAAAAAAAAAGACTTCAAGTCATGCTTTTAGTGCTTTCAATGTACTATTTCTTATATTCTCTGTTTGAGAGTGAATGCGGTCACATTCTTTTTATAAAGCATGCTTGAACATAATGCTTTGTATGAAACTCTTAAGGAAGCATTGTATGGTACTGGCTTGTATGTGGGAGGGCTGACGAAAAAACCCTTTCTCCCAACAGTCAAGGCTCTGGCTGAGGAAAGCCATAGCACTTTGTTCTTTCATAACACTATTATTTGTTCATGTCCAGTTGTATAATTTAGTCCACATAAAGGGTGCCTTAGTCTAAAAGCCACTTCTTCTGAATATTTTATTCTCCTACAAGAAAAACAGGGGCGAATCTATTCAAGGTGAGGGCTAGCCTATGGAACTAGCTAGATTTGCTCACGCAGCAATGCACGAAATTATGTTTTATTCAAAGCCTTCTAATCTAATCGCAAACAAAAGGAAAAGGCACAAAACAAAACCCTACATTCTCAAATCCATACCCACACCACCCACGAAAATGTTATTAAATTAATCCTTTTTCACAGTTTTTTGACAAAGACGGTAAAGCAATGGAGATTGCAAAGCACTGTGGGTAGAGACAGGAAAGAGAAGTAGTAAGGGGAATAGTGGTAGGTAATTCATTCTACATCATGAGCGATGAGGACAAATCCAAAAGACTGATTGATCGGTTTTAACAAGTTCACACAGTAGGATGTGCCATAAGAGCTTAGCTTGCACTTAGGCTTCCATGCAAAAGCTTTTTTAGACCCCAAATATCTGGTTATGTGTGCCAGATGGCCATATGCTGGTTGGGCTTTAATTCCCTGAATGAAATCTTCTCAAGGCCACAGTGAAAGAGAAGGTAGAGGCTGTGACCTGGGTACACAAAGAAAGCAAGAGGAAGTTATTAATTTGGCAAAGCCTTATTCCTGTGACTGGCTTATGTGTGAGACACAACCTAATGGTCAGCTACAGCAACAGAACTCCAAGGTTAAAAGCAGCAAAATAAGAGTGAAATTAAACAGACCTTTGGATTAGAAAGAAAGTAACCTTTATGGGACAACTTATGGTGTACCAAAAACGTTGTACAACCACTCATGGGATCGAGTGGGGCTGAGTTGAGCGTGAGTCTATTTTGACTTTTTGATGTCAACACTTTGCTGAATGTCAGCATTGAGACAAATATATCAGTTAACCCTAACCCTTCCATTGTTGCATTGATTCTCATTGCAAAACAACAGATGGTGTGCACATTTTCTAATGAGATGGCAGATGAAGCCTGGGCAGAAGTCATATGATTAAGCTAAATAGAGCCCGTACAATGTTATGTAGACATAGGCTTAAATCTTCTGAGCACACACCAAACCCCTGCAGGCTTGATAGGTAGCTGTGAAAAGCTTCGTCCTGCATGCAGCGTACAACCGTACTCATCCTGAATTAATGTTAGTTACTTTTGGAAAAAAAAACATCTAATAAAACATCTCAAACCCGTAGCATAATCAAGATGGTGGGAAGTATTTATCGGAAGTACTTATATGCATTAAAAAATCCTCTGCTCTCCATCTGCATGCTCACTCTGTTTTAGCCAAGCCATGGCTTCCTAGTCAGACCTCACGCACTAATCCTGCACCCCGAGGAGAGAACACACAAACACGGGACCCAAAGTCAACACACAGATTCAAAACCATGATGGTCATGTATTTTTCCAGTACTTTTTACAATTTAATCATTATAAAGATCAATTGTCTAAGTGAAAAAAGTAATCAAAAATAATTGTTACGAACCCAAAGGCACAATGTACAAAAGCTTATAATTATTAAGAAATTGTGACTTTTATTTAATATAGGACAATATTAAAAATCCCTCATTTGACACCACAGTCATTGTTAGGACAGATTTTAGCTTTGGTAGGCTAGCGGTGCAGAGAGACATGAGCTGCAATGGAGCGATATGATGCAATGGGAAGGCAGGAGAGGTGTCATCACTCAGGTTTGAAGTCACCCTGAGGCACATGTTATGAAAAGAAAAATACTGTAGATTGGCATGCAGATAAACCAGTTATTTCCGGGAATGTCAGAAGAGGATGTAATAGCTACACTCATATCTGTCATAATACTCTAATATGGCCACACTAATATGGTCTTTGTGAACTCTGTGGTAGAATCGGACTGTTGTCGGGATTATCAAGACTTTTTATGTAATACTACACAGGGCTGGTGCATTAGGAGCTCAGTGCCAGATTTTATTTCCGTTTGGTGATTTAAGCTAGTGCTTTCTCTCAAACACCCATTTGAATTGAATGAAGTGTGAATCAGATGTTTTACCAGTGGGCTCTTGTTGTGTGGGTGGTTTGGTAGTGTGTGCTAGTAAGTTGTGTATGTTTCCTATTGAGAAATATGGGGCAAAAGAAAAATCCTTGTTTCAGGGCAAGCCAAAAAAACGACGCTTGCTGTTCAATGACACCACAAAATGGAAGAATGGGGTGAACCTGTCCTCATATTTAATCATCAAGTCAAGCACATGCTATGAAAAAGAGCTTCTCACAGTTCTACTGGCACAAAGCCTGATTAACAGACACAGTAGTCATAAACGTAAGGCACGCATGAGAACACAACCCGGTGACAACATTTGTGAGTCAGCGATCACAGAGCACTCATGGCTCCACATGGTCTCCTTCAAAGAAAGCTCCCGCTGAGCTTCATCTGACGACTTTTAGGTTCTTTCTCAAGTCTTCAGCCTCTTTGATACCAATTATATATACACACACAACCCCATGCTGCACTCATACCTCAGTAACCTAACAATCATTTTCAGGAACTCCGTACATGGCCATCATCCTTTGTTGCCGTTTTTGCAGTGCTGTACAGCTCTTTTGTTCAGCCCTGAACACAAACTGGTGAGGTCAGCAGCCCCACGTTTGTAGAGGTCATGCAAGACAAGATCATGTATGACATGTTTACAAGCAAAATCAGAGCCAAACCAACCCACCTTTTACAGATCGGCTCCAGTACATCTTAACAGAGGTCAGACGATGTCTCATTAGCATGCATATTGATGAGATTATCTGTTATCTACTGTAACCTGCAGTATATCCTCTTAATAAGGGTAGGTCCTCGAGTTCATACCTGCTGCATCCAGTGAGTTCATAATGATGCTACAATAACTATCCAAACAGATACAGGTGAATCCTGTTAGGGCCACAGGCCCTGACGAGGTTATGATTGAGCTTTAAAATCCTGTTAAGGTGGATGGTCTGACAGGCAGGAAAGTTCCTTTGCCCGGAGTCCACTGGTAGGATCAAAGGCTCAAGAGCAAAGCCTTGTTTAAAACAATCTCTCTGTCTAGCCTGCTGACCTGGAAAATTCAAATACCTGGAAAGAAGAAAGCAATTGTAGAAAGAAAGTTCTGTCAAGTAAAAATGACACGACACGCTGTTAATGTGACGGCAGTTTCATGTCAATTATAAAATTGCACAACAGTTATTTTTGTTGCCAGAGATGGGTGAATAACAATGACACATAATGATCATTTTGCTCACTACTGAGCAGAATAACTGTGATTATCATTTTAGCCATTACTATGCAGACCTACTTGCGAGGAAATATTTGGAATTACGAAACAGCATGAATAAATTAAAATGTGTAGAGTATGTCAAAGCCCAATATTTATAGCTCGCTGAGCTTATGTAAGCCTTTTCAAAAATCACTTAAGATGTTTCATCTTAGGCCTGATGAATGTGCTGGATTGTGAGGGGATGAAAATGCATGACGCCTGGGGGTTTTTTACACATCAGAATCACGTCTTGGCTAATATCTAGTTGAAAAGATTAGAACATAGGCTTACTGTTAGAAATCTAAGAGCAGCAAAGACTACACCTAATCCCATTCACCTTTTAAGAAGGTGTGAAACTGAGCCCAACTAGGTGTTGCCTTTGAATTACACACTGCTGACATTTTGGCCAAAAGAACTCTTCTGTTTTGCCATACATTTTTCATGCTGCCATATGGTGCCTCCGATTAGCATCAGACGGGATTAAGTCTGCCCTTTAACACTTGCAGCCACCATGATCATATCTGTTTTTCTGCTCTCATTGAGCAGATATTTTACAAAAACAACAACATATATCTATATCTATGTATATATAGACCCAACATCATCATCTGCCTGTAAACAAAGACAAAGAATGGTCATGGTTCTACTGTACTGCGTATGAGAAATTGAGATTAGAAAAGATTGCTTTAGGAAGCAATGTTGTGTTGTCAGTGCTAATGATTCTAACTGCACTGCAGCTGACAAACGGGCCCTCCACAGCTGTACTCTGACTCAAAACTATTTTTTGCAATGTAGTTTTTTCAAGCAAACAACACTTCCAGAAAGAAAAATGAAGGGCCTCTATGGGAATTGTGCAATCAATAAATGTAAAATTCTCAACATCAGCAAATATGATTCTGCTTTATTTCTCAAAGTGATAAAGGATCACACTTCCACCGAAGGAGAGATTTTTAATAAAACAGGTGATGCATTTCCATGTGCGTCTATTGCTGTAATACTCACCAATGCTGCTGATGAAACAACTGGTGCGTGTAACCATACTGTTTTGGCACTATTACTTGAAGTGAACAATAGCAGCCCAAACGTGCTTTCTGACTACTACTCCCAGTCCATTCCCCTGGCTTAATATGTCCAAATGACTTATGGGCTGGAAGCGTCCAGGATCCAGTTTCTCCAGAGTTTCTACTGACAGTGCTTTTCTCTGTATCCATGCAGTAGCTATTCTAACATCAGCAATGCTAAGGTGAGTGAAAATGGAAAGGTGAGGCTCATTAAGCCAGAGGAATGACTAGCCAACAGTACGCTGCCAACACACAATATAATGTTAAAAGTGCTGCTGTAGAGATGGACAGCTTTCATCTGATAAGAAACACAAATTCTGATATCAACAGAGACATGATTCCCTAATCAGCACAGAGAGAACGGTCATTTCTACTCAAGTCTCTAAGAATAACACCACGAGATGCAAAAGATGACGCTTTTTCTCTTGCTTAATTAAAAAAAAAAAAGTGTAATAAGCAAACAGCATGCCACTAAGTTTCCTACTTAGAATCCCCAAATTTCTAATTATCCAAAGTTCCCTTGTGCAACGCTTTGTAGCATGTCAGGCTGAAACACATTTAAAGCAGTAAGATGAACTCCCATCTTTCTCAAAATGTCTGGATACACATGAGTCCAGCATACTCCGTCTGGTCGAATAGCTTCAGAACCCCTCAACCCCCACTCCCACACACCTTTCGCCGTCGGGTTATGGGGGGGGGTCTGCGTCCTGCCATTTCTTTAAACTTTCCGAAATCGATGACTTGACGTTAGTTGTTAGTTGTATGGAGGTATGTGTACAACTGAGAGCAGGATGAGTTCATCTTCCAGGACGGACGGTCTAAAGTGTACCCCAGGACCTTGAACCTAGTCCAAGACCAAACATGTTTTTCCAACAGACATACCTATCATACTTCACTTTAGTCTAGAACTGGTCCTAATTTCTGTAATTCAAACACTTGGGGGTTTTTTTGCACAGAAGACAAGAAGAGTGGCACAAATGTAGCGTGGGCTAATTAAGCAAATGGACGGGGACAGAAAGACAGTCCAGACTCCTTAATCTGTGATTAGACGAGGGGGTAGGGCATCCAGCTCAATGCTATGTAAGAGTCGACACTTTAGGGACCTGTTATGTCCTCAGCTAGACACCAACGGAAAACCAAAGTGTTTATTAATTTCTCTGGATATTATTCAGCCAAGGGCAACACTTCCATTGGGTTCATGAGCACAGCAATGAGATTAAACAAGTGGTCTATGAGTAGGGCTGGCAGCAATTCTGAGATTTTGTCACAAACATTTAGGATTGGGATCACTATACTATAACTTTTTTACCATTTCATTTTGAATACATTTGTAAATTTAAATTCAGATAATCCTATCACTGATAACTGCTGCGATCTTAACTTCCTCCACATCACCAGACCCTACCTGGGATTGTTTACAAGAGTAGATGTGCTAGAATGTAGCACAGGATCTCTGGCTGCTATTATGACAAAATGCTTTCAAATGGTCTGTCGCGTGCTCTCGTTCATCCACACCACAATGTTTTGAGTCTGAAATAATGGTTTCTGTGTTGCTTGCTGGCACATACAGCTCAGGAAATGCCTGAATGGGAGAGGTGGGAAATAAGTAGAGCAAGAACAAGAGAGAAATGTGAGTTCAGAGACATTGTCCCTGACGTGCTTATTATGACAGGATCCTCCCTGTGTCAGAGGACAGTTTCCTTGCCTCGCTTGTTGGATCAGGAAGTTGGAGCTCTTCACTCGCAAAGAACCCAGTATCCACCCACACAAGAATCTGGCCTTTCTCACATTCTGAGGTCCATGCAGGGGGAAACAGACCTTTCTTCTGTTTGTGACGAATTCAACATGAACATTCAGCACATTCGCTGTGAAGCTCTGGGCCGGCTCAGCAAAACTTTTCAACAGGGTGGGCAATCCGCAGCTTCAATCTTGAGAGCAGGTTGTTGGTCAACAACGGAATTCAAAAGGGGGCTGAGGGAAAAGCAAATCGGTCTGGCTTCGGCTGCACCAGCAGCTTTCTAGTTGCCAGGAATGTGAAACGCTTCCTAAGGAAATTCCTCCTCCTCCAGGAAGACAGGGAAGGAAACCAAGAAAATTTTGACACATTTCAGGCAGTGGGAGTGAGCATGAAAATGTGGGGAGTGAACGTGCTGATTGGTTAGCAAAGCGTGTGAACAGCATGGTGGAGCATGTTGCTGATTATACTCAAGAATACCACATAAGAGCACTAAAACCATGGGCCTACAAGGCCTTTTGTGCCTACAAAAATGTATAATTTGATTGCCCACAATAACATCGGCTGTAGTAATAAACACATCACCATTAAAAAGTAATTATATGAAACTCTGAATTCCACAATCAATATCATTACTTTCAACTTCCAGCTGCAGCAACCCATCAGTGAGTCTTGTTATCTCTTTAAGCGAAACTATCTACAATGGAACATTTTAGTTTATCCATGGTATAGGTATCTTCCCAAGCTCCAGTCCCTGAAATCAAACGCTTATTGTAGTGTGGCTCTAGGGCATTAATACAATGTCAATTAACTTTAGGGATAACTCTTCAGTGTAAGAGGAGTTTAGTTCATGAGCAACATTTAGAACATGCTCATTTTTCAATTAACATGTTCTAACTAAGGAACAGTAACTGGATTATTCTTCTACATATGCAATCCACTGATAAAAACTCATGTAAGACCAGAGAGGAACGGTATAACCTAGTCAAAATGCGACACAGTCCTGGAGACTGGTAGTGAAGCCGTACAAAGTCTGCAAACATGACGCAGACTGACTAGACAGAGTGCTGTCTCACAATCCTGAAGGGCACTTGAGATGGCTGATGGGCCGTGTTTATGATTGCAAAAGGAAGCAGAGGATTAAACAGACAGTGTCTATGTGCTGCACCAGATTACTAGCTCTTCTTTTCCTGTTATAAAATCAGATTACTGCAGCTCCCCTGCTAGGAGAAACAATATCCAAGTCGTGAGATATAGGGGTATTGAGGAGGTGAAAGTCGAAGTTAGCTCATATTACAGGCCTCCTATATGTGTATCCTGGTTTTATCTTAGGTTTAAAATGAGCATACATAGAATTACGTCGTGAATGCATGCTGACGATTCAAACTTGCGTGCATCACAGCATAAAGCCTCGATTATACTCAGGAGCGGACGCGGACACATACAGATGCAGAACCCGCGGACTACTTCTGTTTATACTACCTTCAGCAGTCAGCTTAGCGGACATGTTCCACGCATGTGCAGTAGATCGGGTGTTGCCCTCGTAGCGCTTGTCGCCGCGCGGTCACAAAAAATGGGAGGCGCGCAGACCCTACACATACCCCCTCTGATGATGATTTTTTCGTTTCCCGGACCCTAGTGTACTTGCAGAAGCGGAAAGTATAATCCTTGCCTAAGGGATACGTAGAGACTGCTGATGGCTTCATCTACACGGACATAGAAGAAAGAAGACACAATAATGTGGCTCCTGTTCAGGCTTGAGTTTTTTTGTGTTTATTTGCAAACATACACAGCAAACATCAATTTCATCCACTACACACAATCTGGGAAGAAGAAACAAACATCTGACCAGCATAGCCTGCAAAGCACACTCAATTACTATCAAGATAAGGCTCTGCCACTCACGAGAGAATAAGGTCATCTTGGGACTCACATGAATCAAGAAAGAAGGATGCTCTGCTGACCCGAGATAAACGTCAGAGGAAAGATGTTGTCTTGCAGCTTGTGGGGGAAAAAAAACCTTTAAGATAGATTCACTTCTCTGAACTCAGATAGTGAAACTTAAAAGAAGAATATATATTTGGAGCAAAACAATCCAAGACTGAAAATGTCATGCAAAACTATTCCCAGATCTTGAAAACATTTTCCCTTCAGTGGCCCAAATAAGACGAGATTTATTCTGAAAGCTTATAAATTGGTAACTGCCCAGCCAGTTTGGAAACAGTGAAGTCTGGCAAGCTTGTATGGCAAACATGAACAAAACTGCTTGCTCCCATCATGTCAGGGATGAGGGTAAAGGTCACATGTTCTGACCCCAAAGTTGTAAAAGATATATGATGTTGGTAAGAAGCCTTCCCTCTCTTGCTGCTACACATTCTTTATCTTTAGTAGATAAACATAGCACCTTCTTGACCTCTGCATTAGTGTCATTCCTGCAAATACCACATCATTCCCTCAACAAATGCCTGCCTTGCCATAGATATAGGTTAGGCCATTTGGATTCCTGAGCAGGCCGTTAAACTCTATACTGCAAAGTAATTAACTTTCAAATGTTTTGGTCTTCTGACAAACGAGACCGTTTTACTTACTTTCTTTTGCTATGTTACCATGTGTTTAAGCGTTTTACCTTCTATGAGAAGGAATGAATAAATGAAAATAAAGCCACTCTCCTGAAACGCATCTGAACTGAAGCTAAGAGGTTTCAGAAATCAAGCTACCTTTGTATTGTGTTTCAAAGTCAAAGCAAGTCTACAGCAGTTACAATAGCCACCAAAGCATCGAAACTATCTTGCTCATCAACATGGCATTAAGCATGGACAAAACTAACTTCTTTTCAACTACATTTAATACATGAGTGCCTCGGTTTCTGGAAGCTCAGACACAGATACAGCGGCTTCCTCTTCAGCTTTTCTTCTCCACATTTAAAGTAACCCCATCAATGAGTACCCTGATTGGCGACTGCTTTACATGCATATATGTGTCTTATCTTTCAAAAGAAACCCTTGAATTTATGCTAGAATAGCATTTCAGAGTCCCTTTATGCCTTTTATTCTGTTACTCAACATTACCAAAGCATTGGTCAGCTATTTGTTGAGGGTAAAATAGGGAAAAGGCGAGTGAACCCTCTCCTAACCCAGCAAACCCTTCAGACGTTTTGTGTTACTTTAGAAGACGGTTTACACTCGCAAAAAAAGCCCCGGCTTATAAGAAATAAGCTGCAAAACCAATACCAGAAGGTATTAGAAACACTGAAGGGTGGCCGACTGGCAGTGGTGAAATAAAAACAATGCTTGACCAACTGTTCCAACAGGCCTGGAGCTGCCACAACAATCATGTCAAGTAAAAACCAGTGAAACACTTTTCCACGCACAGTAATAAAATAGCACATACCACCTTATGGTGGCATTATGATGTAACAAGCAATCAATAATAAAAAGTGCAAGTATCCAAATAATAGATTTAACAAATAGTTATATTAATGATTGAGGTTTATCCTGTGTAATAGTCAAGATGTACAAAAAAAGGTTTTTGAGGTTTTCCTTTAGTGGCCCAGTGCCATAGGTGCATCAACAACAAAACTCCAACTCCATGCTGTGAAAGCTGACAACATATCTTCCACTGTGAATACAATATTTCCCCCTAAGCACAGCTTTCGGTAGGGCGGTGATCAATTTTTAAACTACAGCGTCTTATTAACCAACAACAGATGTGTGCTATGTTTTAGAGGACCACAATAAAAAAAAAAACAGTAAATTGCTAACAGGCCTGTGCCCTAATGTGAGACCGTGCCACTTAGCTGGACACCCACAATTGCTAGAGGCTAGTGGAGGAGCAAACAGCTGCACACAAAATGGCCCAGCCCCTGAAAGAATGCCAAGGCAGAATCCCCAAAACAGGCCATGGGTTGGGCTCCATGCAAGGCCTTTCACACCAGTATAGGATAAGTGGTCTAAAAACACATAAGGCAGAAATAGGCATGGCAAATTGCTTTGGAAAATGCCTTTAGCACTGTAAATCCAAACCACCACGTCAAACAAAAATGGCAACAAGACTTTTAGTCTAAATAAACAATTGTGCCATACATCATTATCTACAACAACTCAACCATGCCATTACATATCAGATCTAACAAATGAACCCAGACCATCAACAAAGTCTTGTATCAGGCAACTACTGCATTCTCATGCTGAACAATGACTGGTAAACCTTTTACTCTATGCATCATTAATAATCCATTATCAGCCTCATCCTTATCCATCTTTAATACAGCACCACTCATCCACTACAGAGAGGAAGCACATAGTGTAGAGGAAGAGCCGTGGGAAATCATTGCACTATGTATGGCGCACACCATAAATGCACTGACATGTCTCCTGCCTTTTCTACACCCAGTAGTCTTAAAGCTTAATGGATACAGTTATCAGAAGCATGTTCACTCACGTCTTCAACCAAATAATGACACTTGTAGTTGCTTGTACAGTATGTTTTATCAATTTGTGTCAAAGAAAAGAGCACTAAAACCATGGGTATTTCATCACAGACAAACATCAATGATCTTATAGTTTATGTCGTGGAAGCTGTGAGATTAAGGTCATGAAATCTAATAGTCCTTTCAGGAGCTTCACTAAAAATAATAAAATGCTATTTTCAGAAATAGGACAACAATATAAAAAAAAATGTAGCGAGCTGTCGAATTAGAGAGCAATTCTGTCTCCTTAAACACTCACTGTCATTCTAGTTGACTTCAAATTGGCTGAGTTGCCGCAGACAACACAGAATAAGATTCAAACAGAGATCTGAACGATCACCATCACTGTAAATTATCCATTTGTTCCACATGCTATGATTCCACTGACACTTGCATACTCATGCAGGCACCAAAGAGACAGCAGGCACGCACACGCGCGCGCACACACACACGGAAACATCGACTGTGGAGGAAACCCCCTCCCCTTGCAAGCTCACTTCACTCCCAATGAGTGGAGCAGATCTAGGTCAAAGCTGATTAATGTGTCCACAGCTCCCGATGGGTTTCTGTTCAGGTGGCAGAAATGCCTGCTCACTGAGGATGCAGTGCAGTGTATTACTGAATATTGCTGCAATACTGGAAATTATATAGTGTCATCAGAATAGCATCAAGACAGGGTGGATGACTGCGAGTGAATTTGCATACGCAGAAGTGACAATCAAAACAGTTTACTCTCTCCTCGAGCCAAGTGCTGTGTAAACACCGTGAGTGGTTGTGTTTGTGTTGGGCTTACGGCTGTGTGTGACCAGTTAGCCACCGCTGAGCTACACAACGGTATCTAAACATCAGCATAAAAAACAGCCTACATGAACGCGAAAATTATGTGGATTTCAAATGGCCAGCCAGCTGCTGAGCTGCCCATTTGCTCAGCCAGCTCACGACACACAGCGCTGCTACAGGATGAAAAAGGACGTCTGCTTCTTCTTATGAGCCGAACGGCACCCATGTCACTGTATTTATAGATAGTTATGTCGCTATTAGGTGGCATGCATTCCGTAAATCAGTTCAAGCACAGGCCTAACGTTACGTGGACAAAGGGAAACGTAATATCTCCAAAGGTTTAACATCGCGGGGGATAAGCAGCAGCAACCCATCTGATCGATGAACTAGTTAGCTGAACTTTTGTTAACGCTAGCTGGTTATCATAACGGTCGGAATAACGTTACACCAACTGTTAACAAAACATTTACACACTTGGAGACCACGTCTAAGATATTTATGTAAAGTAGGGGATTTAGCATTGGCCATTTTAGGAGACTGCATCTTTTCTCCGAAAAACAGCATTTTGATTAAATTCTTTTAGCTCGAAACATGAGAGGAACTCAAAACACAAGTGCTATTAGCTAGGTAGCCTTAGCATTAGCTTGCTAGTTAGCTTGCTGGTAAGCGACCCAACACTGTTTTGGAAACGTGTGGCAGCTCGCATCTCTTACATTAACGTTACACAGTCAACGAGGGCGTTGTTTGTCCGACGATAGCCTAATATTTATCAAACGACGTGGTGTAAACATTGTGGGCTGTGGCATTTTACGCTAACACAACTAGTATTAACGTTACCTCGGAACGCAGCTTGGGGATGATCGGTCTATCTCCCAGGTCGCAAAGAGGTTCATGGGTACAGGCATGCTGCCGGAGCCCAGGACCACAGCCCCGGCTAAGGCTCCGGTCGGGAGTATTGTTGGTGCTGCTCCGCCACCGCCACCGCTGCTCGGGTTCAGGAAAGCGGCCCGGACGCCTCCTCTCTCAACAGCCGCCGCCATCATCACCTCCACTGCCTGGGGAGCAGCTCTTGCAAAGTGTCGGACGAAAGCGGGAGCCGCTGAACTCTGTGCTGCCTGCCGCTTCTCCTCCAGACTCCCAGCGCCTCTACACTGACTGGAGATGCTGATAGGCGGGGCGGGGCATGTCACTACTGATAGGGGGCAGCACGTCCCTGTTTCTAGGGTGGGACATCTTTACTATTAAGCGGGCCTGTAAACACACTGCTCCGATCATCTAACATGTTTAACCTGGATGCATATATGGCAGGAAAACAACTAATTTTCAGGAAATAACTAGCTAGCATTTACAGCCTTGTTCATCTCCACTCTTCCATCATTTCCTTTTGTTGGTTCTGTGAGTTGTTTAAAAACAAGTAGAATGGAAATGAAAATCATCAGACCAGATTTGCTTGCACAGAAATACTAAGGGTCTGTGCTCTCTAGACCTGTAAGTACATCTGGTGGTGAATACATACTTGTCTTCTAGTGAGAATCATTTTCTATAGGCTACAACAGTAAATTAACTCAAACATCAGACAAACACTTCTCACACAAATAAAGGTGTATCTATTAAAAATGTAAAAGATTTCAAATTGTGGCAACTATAGCCATTGTTATTGCTGATACAGTTGCATTTCTTTTTAAATGAATGTGGCTGTAAATGTTCACTGCTGGCCAGCAGTTATAGAGACGTAAGCCTGTAGTGAAAATATACTGCAAATGCTCTTCAAACTGGTGATTGTGAGTTCAGGTTGGATCCCAAACAACTGTATTCCTGAGATTTTTGTTATAAAATATAGAGGTTGTTACAATATCTATACACAAGAACCAACTGGATATTTGTGTGTGTGTGTGTGTGTGTGTGTGTGTGTGTGGTTGTGTTACTAATTACCATTAAAGTGCAATTATTAAAAACAACTTGAAAAACTGGTTCACAATAAACTGGGCAGCACCTGCTTTGATAATGACTCCACATTATTCAGAATTTGTCACCAGTCTCTGATCATATAACAACACCTGGTACTCGATACTTGATTCCGTAATTTTTCTCATGATGCAGGTGTTGGGAAACTCATTGACTGTAACTGTGACTAAGGATTCAAATAAAGTTGACTTGACTTGACATGCTCAGGAGGGTTGGGTAACTGTGTGACAGCCAGTTTAAACTCACTGGGGGAAGAAAAAAAAACACTTCCTGATTTTGCACAATCAAAAAAAAAACATTCTCTTTGTTGGCAGGTTTCCTTCGCTTCATAGACTTTTTCAGCTGTTTGTTCAGACTTATAATAGAGCAGTAAACCAGTTGGCATGCACCACAGCTCACATAGACACACAACGATGAAATGGGCTATTTTTAAAAAAATATGCTCAGCACTCTGTCTGTCACAATTTAATGGTATACTTGGTTGCCACTGCAGATCATGCTGTGAGTGTAATAGACCTAGTCTTTAATCTTTGCAACACAGGCAATTCTGTGAACCTGAGAGCACCTAATGCCCCAGACTGTAAATGGCAACATCCTATGGGGTTGATGGCACAAGCCCATATTTTAACCTGATTAGCTTCATGTAGGATGTATCAGTGCATTTATGGCAAGTTGAGGCAAAGCACTTCATGTGTAAGACACTTTTTATATAAGCAGGAAGACTCACTGTGCTTTAACATCAAATTGAAAAAAGAGAAAGAAAGTTAGATGTCAGATCATCTGTTTAGTATGAATGAAAGCATTCTTAAAAGGGGAAATCACTGACTTGTCTTATTATACCAAAGTGCCTGGAAGTGAAGACCAGAGGATTTTCTACATCAATCTGCAGTGCATGTTGACTTCCTTCTGATCATTTTATCGCCATTTTCTGCGCTTAGAGTGATTTTGAGACGCTACCATCTCCAAAAAACCACAATGGATACAATTATTAAAGTTGTAGAGTGCATCGCCACCTAGTGTTTCAAAACAGCGCTACAACAAAATTAGGCCATTAAACACCAACTTGCACGTCACAATACGACCAATAGATGGCACTCTGTCTGCATTTATGATAAAATATTATTATGTCAATCTCTTGCTCTCCCCTGCCTGTCTTTTCTTTTCTCTCCTGCTCTCTCTTCCCTCCTGATTGAGCTGCCTCCTGTAATTGTGAGTGGGTGGGTGGATATATTGCGACACTGTGACACCATTGATGTTTCCCCAACACAACAGCCTGACATTTTATAAGCCAGCCTTTCACCTTTATTGAATTCTGGAGAAGAGAATAAAACAGCCAAGCATCAGTTTGTCACGTAACACCTTCTCTGTGGCAGGCATCCTCTACCAAAATCAAAGAAATTGCTCACATCCTAATCTCAAGTGGAGAAAGGTCTGGAGCAAAGAGGAGCCTGCTAGTGCTGATGTTTTTTGGAAAGGTTGCAGGGCATTTCCTGTTATTAAAGCCAGCTGACAGTCTTTGACAGAGACAGGAGAGTGAACATTGCAGTGCATCTCTATGGCTTAGGCATATAGGCAATAAACAATACTACCATTTGCCCACTCATTCTTTAAGTATCTTATTCTTTCTCAGATATTTGACTGAAAACCACAGATCTTTCATAACGCAAGAGTGATGAAAAGCAAATTTGGATTCGGAGCAGATCTTTATTGTTATGTTCGAGCTTTTGTTTCAGGCTTGAGACATTGTTTTGTGTGCAGCGTGCCACCTCCACACCATCTAAGTCAGGCATTTTTAATGAGCCTTTGATAACGAGCTAAAAACAGCACTTTTTCTGAATCACTGCACAGGGCTTAAAGATTGCAGTCACGCATGTTCTTGTTCAAATTCTGAACTTCAAGGGCATCTAGTCTTTGTAACATTTCTGAAAACTTGGCAAAGTGTGTGTGTTGACACCAGTGACACCTCCAGATCACCACTAGGAAAGGGTCTGCTTTGTAACTCTCTCCAAGAAGTGACAGTGACACCAGATATTTCTGTTTCCACCATAGGTGTCATTTACACTGGGGACATTTTGAAATGGTTGATTTTGTCCCCATCACTTTTTGAAAGCTGAAAAGTAGCTTGCAGCAAGAAATGTTTACTAAATAAAAATGCTTTGAGAAAGGTTTACTTGCACAATAAGAAAACAAGAAATGCAATTTAAATATAGGAGAAACAAACATGCAAAAAAGTAACTTAAGCTAAAATAAAACAAGCAGCTGATTACTGAATTATATTCTGTTATATTTTTATATTTATGAAATGTCACCTGCCAGCTGAATTTTCTGTTTCCCTTTATATATAATAAAAATACATTTCCATTGTAAATTAGAGCAGAAAATGTCTCCAGAATGCAGGAAATTAAGTGTTTAATGCTCCAATTTTCTGGGCGAGCCCCCCCAGGCCCCTTGCTCATGAATTTCAATATTTCATATTTCTTCAAAATAGTGTTAAAAATCTTCTTGTTGTGTTCTCGTGCATCTTCACATTTCGTGACCCAAGTGTATCATAACACCTCTAATCTGTGCCCTTATGTCCCCACCACTTTTCAACACAAAGTGACAAATAGATTAAGTCTCTGCTGGATGTTTCCTGCAATTTGGCAATACAGCGCAAATGAATCAAATCTGTAAATAGAGAGAAGAGAGAACGTATTAGTATTGTCAATCTGTTCACAATTAAAATGCAGTTGGCCCATATTTGCGACAAAATGTGGACCATATTGACATTAATAAGAAGTGTTTAGGGCCACTTTGGAGGCACAGAAATTACATACAGCCATATGCTGACCTCTGGGGAGCTCAGTGGTGCTGTACTGCAGATGAGTGTGAATTCGCTGCGTGGGAGTCATATGACACCTGCAAAACAGAGACTGTTGATCTGAGTTGTTGCCTCTTCAGGCAGAGTCAACATCAGTCTTCCTACTCACTTTATACTTGACAAAGACTGGACAAGAATAAAAGAGACAGATGAAGACATTTTTTCTTTGACTTGAATTGCATGCATATTTCAATGATGTTTTGTTCAGTTTTGACTTTGAACCAAGAACATCAACATGCACATTCTCTTGTTAGATACAGTGAGGCTGCTGCCTCTGTCAGCGCTCACTGAAGTGGTTAGTGTTCGCCAGGAGACGCTGATGGCATGAGAAAGGGTTAACTTTCTGGTGCATCAAAGCCAGTCAATTTAACATGAGTTTAAAGGGTGTCTTATTAATCAGGGAAACTGTGCACAGTGTTACTGTTATGTTTCTCATTTCACACACACATTACAGCTGGCTCCAGTCTCAGCTCAGAGTGATTGGTCTCTGGTGAGCAGTCAGACACAATTTAAAGGCCCTGTCTATTTGTAATATGCTGGAAAGATTGCCACATGCTCTTATACAGTAGAACAGATAAATCCAAGGCACATCACTTTCACCTTCATAAGCTTTCTGTACCCCTCTCACTACTAATCACACTTCAAAACACTAAGGGCTGCAGATAAGTTGCTGATCTAATTAAGGGTTTTGCAAACCTTGCAACTTAAGGATATTATGTCTCATGGATTATATCCTTCGTTACAGCACAATCAATGTACAATTTCCTGCATTTTCATTAATCTCAGGTATAATCAATATTTCTTTGCATGGTTTGGGTTGTGATACTTATTAAATACTAATATTATAAATAAGAGCAACATACTGTAAAGGAGGTGAAACTGACGCCCACTGAACATGTCTGTTCTGTGCAGCAAAAACAAAGCAAGAACAAAGTTTTACCTTCCAGTTGAAGACCAAACCAAGTTACAAAGGTCATTCCACAGGAACACACTATTCTGCATCTAAATGACCTATCTTGACCAGTCAGCGTACTGCAGTTTAGCCTCAGAAGATCCAATGTAGATATAAGGTCAGGTTAAGCAGTCAAATATCTGCTCTTTGCTTATAGCACTGAAACGCTTCACTTTGAAAACCATCTGTCTGACTTTATGTGGTTTGAATTTCCTTTCTTTAAAATCTACACAAGGTCATTTCAGGGGTGGTAATGGGGTTCTTACGTGTCAGGTTTTCCAGTCACTCATTTGAACCTCTCTTTCTTGTATAATGTGACTGACAACTCAATTCAATTTTATTTATTTAGCGCCAAATCATAACAGAAGTTATGTCAGGGCTACAGAACACAACCTGAGAGACAGGGATCTGATTGACTGATTATCCTTTGCAGCCTGGATGCTCAGCTTTGACTTTTTCACCTTGAATTTTGGTGTCTGAATCCCATCAATCTAAGATTCTTTGTTTGGGTACACTTTTTTCTTCCCACAGAAGAGAGGACGTGTGCCGTCTAATTAACAAAACATCTTTATGATGTCACAAACACCAAATGTGCAATAATGCATCATTTCAACTGTGGCTGAGCAACGAATAAGACAAAGAGGGATGGATTCAAAACTCTTTCAACTTTCATTTCACCACTGAATTGTTGTGAAAATCCCATTTGGATTTTAGGTTATGACTGAAAAGAGAGATTCTTCAACACAAGCCCTTTATCATGTTAGAAAGAAAGCATGGCAAGAATTCATCTGTGAATGGAGGTTTTTAAGAACTTAGTACATATAATGTGTATTTGCACATGAAAGACACTGATATTCCCATTCAATCTAGCCAACATGTTTTTTTTGTGGGATTTTTTGCTGCTTGTTTATGGAAAACTCTTCTTACGCAGAATGCATTAACATGTTGATTCGAATAAAATCATATTTTCTTTTCTCAGACATCTACAGATTTGCATTAATAGCAGTGTATTGACGAAACAAAGACCCTGGAGAATGGTAGGAGAGGATAAAAAAAGAGAGACAATCAAGGGAAATGAAAAAGTGATGGTCTGAGTTGATGAAATCCTATTAGAACATACAGCACGCAAATCATGAAAGACATCATGTGCCGGCTTCAAATCTCTTCTTGATCTCACAGTACATGAACTCTGCGTACAGCACATTCATAATTCTCCATTCAGTGGTACCAGTGCAGCTCCACTGATCTCTGAAAAATGTTCGAACCGATTCCCCTGACACTCATTGTGTTTCCACTCTGGACAATGCAGCCTAGCAAGACAAGAGAGACAGAGCTGTGAAAACCATTTGCATGAATGTCAGCCACAGAGAACAGAGACGAGCAGGCAAAACAAAAGCCCAGCAGGAGTTCTAAAGACCCACCCTCCTGTGAGCGCTGACCAGGTCTCACTGCACAGCCAGGGAGCCTTACAAAAGCAACTCTGGAGAAGAGCCAACATTGGGGAAAATGTTCTGCTGTCATTAAAAAGTGGAAGCAGGAATAAAGGCACCTGCCAGCTTGCTCTCTTTCCTCCCCTCTCCTTAATGTGTTCATATGGGAACCTTTGTTGAAAGGAATCATTTTGCATTTAGATTTCCCAGAGTAAAAAGAGGCGCAGGGGGAAACTCCCTGCTTGGCGACATGTTTCTCACAGAGAAAGCTCCTCCTAATGAGTCTTTTTAAGCTTTGCTGATTATTTTCTTCTTTGGAGTTGTAGCTGGCGTACTTGTACATGTTTTCTCCTCTATTAACCCAGATCCGAAATGGCAGCCCTGGGGTAAGATTGATTGCTCATCCCCAATCCTTTGAACTCCACTACAATCAGACACCCCAAACTTCAGCTAGTTTTTCGCCATGAAATTGAAAAGGTATCTGTCTATCACAGCATTCCCTGAAGTCACCTAATGAGAAACAAGTCTTTGTCCTGAAATGCCATCTTAAAACTGTGATGCCATTAGAGGCTGTGCCTGCAACAGTACCTGCAGCTCCCTCTGTCAGACATGCAAATAATGCAGGCGCGTTGATGCATAGACTGCAGTCTGTGTGTGTCCTTTCTCACTGCAAAGTGTTTCTCATTCCCATCCAAGCATAGGCTACGATACAAAACATGTGCTGCCAAGATCAGTTTCTGTCTTCTGTCCTGTTCTGTCAATATTTTCTGTGACGACAGACACATTATCATTATACTGGGATGACCACTTAGAAAAACAGAACATTTGTTTTTATTGCAAGTTTTTCCATTTTTGTTTTCACTGACAGCATGTCAAATGTAATTATTTGAAATATAAGCTACAAATGATTTCGATGCCATCTCATACTTTTGAAAAGATCTCTTGTAAACAACATGTTGTCAAAACATGTTTTAAGCAATACAAGTGCAGAGAGGAGAAAAGGCTAAAAAAGAAGTATAACTTAGTGATAGGCTACTGGCTCTGTGCAGAGCATCTTCTTTATAGGCAGCACCACAACTTGACATTTCCATCTGGGCTGCAATCATTTGACATTTTCTGGCTTTGAAACAAATGTGCAGTCGGTTGCTAGATGGTTTACTTTCCATTTTTCCTGCTTGCGAAAAGGTTTCAGCCTTTTGTCAGAAGATACAGGGGTGACACATGGGTGGGGCCAAAATTCTTATCTAACACTTGGGTTCAGCGATACCTCTGCTTTAGTCATGTTTCAGTGTGTTTGTAGATGGGAAGCCGGTGAGGGATCACATGCCCGTCACTCCAAGATTATAGCATTAGTGATGATGACAACTATTACAACACTTGTAGTGGTAATAATAATTCAAACAGAAAACCTGCATGACTGGACCATGATGTTCTAAACAAATTTGGTTTGATGTGTGAATGGGTGTTCTTTGCTTCAGGCCCTCCAGCTCATCTGTCCATATTTATTGAACTGTGGTGAAAGGATGGATGGGCACTTCAAGGATAGAGCTTTGCTGTGATGAAATCTGACAGGATGTGGCTGTTTTTCTAATACCACCCACACTGTACTGTAGATATAATACATTTATTCAGCATGCCAGTTTTGAAGGGAAAGTGCCACTGTTTCCCAAGAGCCAACACAAGATGCTGGAACTTTTTGCCAGATAAAGTGGTCATTATATTGCTCGTCCTTGCTTAAAGTTGCCCTTCAGCAGGCAGTGAGCTGTGACAGGAAGCACGCAGCACCTCCTGAATGTCAACAGGCCACGCTTTGACCTCACCTCTGACCATAACTTGTCACAGGTCCCTCACTGCTCTGCCTATGGACACTTGACAACAGCACAGGAAACGGACATGTCTGATTTTACAGACAGAGCAGAACATGAACGAGGGAAAGGATCACTTGGCAAACACTGCCCTGAGAGCCAAAACAGAAAACAGCCCTGACTTTATCTTGTCTATGTGCTTTAAATGTCAGAAGCTTTTTTCCTGACCCCTATCGAAAATAAACGCTGTCAAAGTGAGGCTGTGCTTTGGTGTGTGACCTGTATACCCTCGACATTAGAGTCGGAGAAAAGCAAAGCAAATACTTAATAAGACTTATGTTTTGAGGCATATGCCTTTCATAGCTTGACATAAAATGCCTCCAGAATGTGTTCTTGCGTCCTTATTGATTGCCATTATTTCAGGAAAGATTTGATTCACACAGTGGGGCTGCTAAATTGACACTTTTAATTAGTTGTCATTTTTGTCCAGATTCATATTATTTCACAAAACTACAACTTTAGCATTTTTTAAAGCGTAGAGTCTCTTAGCTCATTAAAAGTGCAATAGGCTCAAAATCCTTGGGTCAATTAATGCACTAAATCAGTTCATTTGTGTGACCTAAGAAGGTGTGAGGAGCGACCAGGAGATGACAGCAAGCTGATGGCATGTTATGTTGTCACACACGAGTCAGCATGTCTTACATTTATGCAGTAATTATCAAAAGTTTATGATGATTTAAGCAATATTGCTTCAGCAATGTACTGGAAAGGAACTTTTCAAGAGAAAGTTTTCCTGAAGACAATATATTTATGCCATGCTCAAGTGTAAGACAATTTGAAAAGATAAGGGCTTTAAAGGGGTACTTTGCGATTCTTATTCAATAAACTCTTTGTTAAATTCGGCAAATATTTCCTCATGGGTTGGTAACTGTCTCTTTTTTGTGTGCTCTTAAAAAAATTCCTGTTTTCCTACACATCCCCTGAGTCTGAAAATTGAGCACAAACAAAGCTGCTCGGAGTGAGCAGCAGGTGGCGGTGGTGCCCTCGAAGCAGTGGGAGAGAGAATGTAAACAAACAGCAGTATGTTCGAACATGCTGGACTTCTTAAGGGACTTTAGCTGCGAAGTTGACTGAGAAACACCCATAGAGGGAAAGGTGGGGTTTCAATGCTGGATAAATCTACGAGATTTGAAAGGAATGAAAACCCGATGCTGAGGTTGCTCTGTTTCTGCTGGACTGGTGAGTAAAGTTAGCTTTGCTGTTCCACATAAACGACAGGTTCAGTATTACTGTCTGTCTGTTGTCATGTTTGTGATGATCAACCAAGATGGCGCTGTCTATAGCTGCCTCAGAGTTAGGTGCGCTTTGTTTTGTTTTGTTTTTGTGTGTTAACTCAGTTTTCGGCTGTGATTCCCGGAGTTCTTTCACCAGAGAAGAGCTCATGAACATCAGGAGAACAACTCCAGCGGATTTATTTCCCACTTTTCTCGCCTCATCAGGTGGAATTATTGGACATTTTGGTGAAGGGCTCTCTCGTTGTTGTTAACCGAATGAAGCGGCGTAAGAGAGGGAAACGAGCTGGGTCGCTCGTGTGCCTCCGCCGGCGGGGACTCCACACACCACTACCTGCAATATTTCTCTCCAACGTGCGCTCAATGTGCAACTGGACTCAGCCCTGCAGCTGGCTGGCTTCCAACTCTACAGAGCGGATCGTGACACAGAGCTCTCTGGAAGAACAAAAGGTGGAGGTATCTGTTTTTATATTAACAGTGGCTGGTGTACCGACGTGACAGTGATTCAGCAGCACTGTTCTCCTAATCTGGAATTTTTAATCATAAACTGTAAACCGTTTTACTCCCCCCGTGAGTTTGCTTCATTCATCCTGGTCGGTGTTTACATTCTGCCACACGCCAACGGGCACAAAGCACAGCGCATGCTGACCGACCAGATACTGTGTGTGGAGCAGACAAACCCCGACTCCCTTGTCATTGTTCTTGGTGACTTTAACAAAGGAAACCTCTGCCAAGAACTCCCCAAATACAGACAGTTTATTAAGTGTCCAACCAGAGAGGGGAACACTTTGGATCACTGTTACACCACAGTTAGCAGTGCCTATCACGCTGTAACACGCGCTCCACTGGGACACTCTGATCATGTCATGGTCCACCTGATTCCTGCTTACAGACAGAAATTAAAACTCTGTAAACCTGTAGTGAGGACATCAAAGAAATGGACCAGTGAAGCTGTAGATGATCTTCAGGCATGCTTGGACTGCACTGACTGGGATGTTTTCAGGACTGTCAATCTGGATGAGTTTACAGAGGCTGTGACATCCTACATCAGCTTCTGTGAGGACAGCTGCATTCCAACACGCACCAGGGTGAGTTATAACAATGACAAACCCTGGTTCACAGCTAAGCTCAGACAGCTGAGGTTGGAAAAGGAAGAGGCATTTAGGAGTGGGGACCGGGCCAGGTTTAAGGAGTCAAAGTACAGGTTTAGCAAGGCGGTGTGAGATGCTAAACAGCTGTATGCAGAGAGACTACAACACCAGTTCTCAAGGAATGACTCTGCTTGTGCCTGGAGAGGATTCAGACAGATCACCAGCTTCAAACCTAAATCCCCCCACTCCATGAGCGCCTTGCCAACGAGCGGAACCAGTTTTACTGTCGCTTTGAAAGACAATGGGACAGACTAGACACCACCCCCGTCACACCACCAGATCAGCTGTCTCCGGTGTTCACAGACATTTTCAACACCCCACTGGAGTCATGCCATGTGCCAACCTGCTTCAAAGCCTCCACTATCATCCCTATCCCCAAAAAACCAAGGACCACTGGACTAAGCGACTACAGACCTGTTGCCCTGACCTCTGTGGTAATGATGTCTTTTGAGCGCCTTGTGTTGTCCCACCTTAAATCCATCATAGACCCACTCCTGGACCTCCTACAGTTCGCCTACAGAGCCAAAAGGTCAGTAGATGATGCAGTAAACATCGCCCTTCACCACATCCTCCAGCACCTGGACTCCCCAGGAACCTACGCCAGTATCTTGTTTGTGGACTTCAGTTCTGCTTTCAACACCATCATCCCGGCCCAGCTGCATGACAAGCTCTCCCAGCTGAATGTGCCTGACTCCACCTGCAGGTAGATCACAGACTTCCTGACAGACAGGTCCAGCATGTGAAGATGGGAAAACATGTCTCTGACCCCAGGACCATCAGCACCGGTTCCCCTCAAGGCTGCATTCTTTCCCCTCTTCTCTGCTCCCTGTATACCAACACCTGCACCTCCAGTCACCAGTCTGTCAAGCTCCTGAAGTTTGCGGACGACACCACTCTTATTGGGCTCATCTCTGGTGGGGATGAGTCTGCCTACAGGTGGGCGATTGACCATCTGGTGACCTGGTGTGGCTAGAACAGTCTGGAGCTCAACGCTCTGAAGACAGTGGAGATGGTCGTGGACTTCAGGAAGAGCCCAGCCGCACCCTCCCCCATCATCCTGTGTGACTCCCCAGTCGCCACTGTGGACTCCTTCCGCTTCCTGGGCACCATCATCTCCCAGGACCTCAAGTGGGAGCTGAACATCACCTCCCTCACCAAGAAGGCCCAGCAGAGGATGTACTTCCTGCGGCAGCTGAAGATGTTCAGCCTGCCAAAGACAATGATGGTGCACTTCTACACTGCCATCATTGAGTCCATCCTCAACTCCTCCATCACCATCTGGTACGCTGCTGCCACTGCCAGGGACAAGGGCAGGCTGCAGTGCATCATTCGCTCTGCAGAGAAGGTGATTGGCTGCAATCTTCCATCACTTCAGGACCTGCATGCCTCCAGGACTCTGAGGCGAGCAGGAAAGATTGCAGCTGACCCCTCCCATCCCGGCCAGAAACTGTTTCAGACTCTCCCCTCGGGAGCCTGCGGTCCATCAGGACCAAAACCTCTCGCCACAAAAACAGCTTCTACCCGTCTGCAGCTAGACAACAAGACCCGGGCCCCCCACTGACACCCCCCCCTCTCCCCCCCTCAAATAATACAATCGTCTCTGCACATGTAAATATCACTTCATGTCATATCATGCACGAACCTGGCACATTGCACATATTTGTTGTTAATTTGTTGTTAATTGTAAATTGTTGTTGTTTCATTGTTATTTTTATATTGTCAGTTGTACTATTTTTCTCTATTCTTCTGTTATTCTTATATAACTTGCATTTGTTTATTACATATTTATATATTTCTACATCTATTTATGTTAGCTGTATGTCTGTCTGCGTGTAGCAGCTTAACACCAAAGCAAATTCCTTGTATGTGTAAAACACTACTTGGCAATAAAAGCTCCTTCTGATTCGTCTTCTGATTCTTCTGATGATCC
Organism: Micropterus salmoides; assembly: GCF_014851395.1. Taxonomy (NCBI): domain Eukaryota; kingdom Metazoa; phylum Chordata; class Actinopteri; order Centrarchiformes; family Centrarchidae; genus Micropterus; species Micropterus salmoides. The sequence continues at coordinate 9,102,451 of NW_024041373.1, forward strand.
CAGCTGGTTAGCTTTGTTAGCTTTGCCGCAGCGGTCAGTATGTGTGCGGTAGAGGAGAAATAGACGGAACGTATGTGTGAACGGAGCCCCGGTTAATAGAGAGAAATGGGTCAGCACCTTGTTCAGCAGTAAATGTAACGTTACAGTAGAAGTTACAGTGGCCGGTGAAAAAGACTGCAGCTTCTCAGGACTAAAGAGGAGCTCCTTTGTGTTGCTGCCAACTGTTGAATAAAGTGAAGGAGGTTATAGCCCCCAAAGTTAACACTGACTTCGGCCCTGGAGATAAATAGTCGCTCCTGTGCTTCCCACCTCTAATCAGTCACTGTATTTTTGTAAAAACTATTTCAAATAACTCGCTACTTTTTTACCCTGTTGTGTTTTGGATGCTGCGCTTGTGTGCTTACATGTTGTTCGTTTGATGATGTTTGTTCACTAATTGTAATTATTGAAGTTCCTCTCGATAGTCCTACCGATAAATAAACTAGACACCGTGTCTTAGATTTAGGCTTAGAAAAGTATTTTGCTTCAATACATATTTAAATATTGACAGACTTGTTGTCACACCTTCTACAGTGCTGCTAAAACATGCCCTCTTATTGAGGCTAATGTGCTCTTGGACAGCAGACGCTGTTGATTCTGCTATATTTCAGCAGAATAGGACTGGTTACCAAGGCAATGCACGTTCATGAGTTTGTTTATCAACAAACTCTCTGCAGAATCGTAGTATCCCTTGAAAGGTATAGTTAAACATTTTTGTTTCTTGCTGAGAGTTAGACGAGATGACAACTCTCAGGTCTGTCCATTGAATATAAGGTTACAGTCAGCTGCAAGTTAGCTTAGCTTAGTACAAAGCCTGGAAGCTGGGGGAAACAGCTAGCCTGGCCTAATACAGCCAAATTGCTTTTTCTATCAAGGAGGAAATTGCCTAAATCCGCAACAGACAGGTGTCACATCCTACCTCTGATAAGTTATGTTTTGTTTTTTCAATTTTTTTCTCAGGTAGTATATCCTGTCTTCATTTATTGTGCTAATTTTTTAATTTTTTGATTAAATTCCCCTCACCTCATCTCACCTGCGTCTTGTTATCCCATCTTCACTAGCGTACTTAATCTGTCTGTTCTTCATTGTCTTTGCCAGTTCATCTTCACTTCCCCTAATAATCGCTCCAGCAATTGTTATTTCCTAGTGATAGTTTCAGACCAATTTCTGTGTACCTCGCCTCTGCCTTTTGAATAGTGATTTTGCTGTTTGAATGACTTCCCATGTACCAAACCTTGCCTGTCAGTAAAATACCTCGCCCGCTCAACTACCTGTGTCTTGTAGCTTTGCCAGCATTTCCAGCTGTAAAAACAGGAGTCAGGATGTGAACCTCAGTCTCTGGAGTCAAAGTCCTGTTCTTTTATATACGTCCAGCTCGACCACCTCTCTGCAATTCCTGCACGGTCAGTAAATGTAGTGCTTTATTCACTCAAAAAATGTTTTCATATGAACAATATCCAGGCAATGATTACATTTGTCAGCACAACATAATTGGAACATTTTTTAAATTAGTACATAAATGTAATTTTTTGGAGACTGGTTGGGTGACAAGTCTTTCAAAGGTGACATTCTGCCATGCCCATTATTTCCTGTCTGTATGCTCCTGTGTCAAATCTAGTTTTAATACCTAAATACATTTTTATTATTTATTATTATTATATCATATGGATATTTTTAACTAAATACTAGTTAAATTGAAATAACACCAACTAACTGGCATACCACAAACCATGCAGGTATATTCCAACTGTCCCCAGGCGCCCCACGCCCCACGGTGGTATGTGCCTGGCACATACCACCATATCTCACCATATACTTATTGGGATTACATTATAGGTATATTATAATTGTATCATAATGAGAATGTCCTGATCAGATACAATTTGCTTGTGCATAGTGTATACGTTTTCAGTGTGTTTTCAATAACTTCGGTGTATACTGTGCAAAAATGATATGCAGTAACTCACCACATTGTGACACATAGTTGACTATCACGGAAAACTGAAAGGTAAAAAACCAAGTAGACAAATCAAAGCACTCTTTCTTCTAGAAAACACAAATAGGTAGCTTCTCAGTGGGATGATTGACCCAGATATGTGAACAGAATATCTGAAGCTGCAGGCTATGTAATAGCATGGATCCAAAGCATACATTTATTAAATTCAGATTCTGTTAATTCTGCACAGCTGAACTAAAATAACTCTTCATCAGTTGGATGTTGCAAGGTTGTGCATTTAGACGTCCAGACACCCACACAATCCATCACATGGTACAATGAAGCTGCAAGGCTGAGCCTCTCCATTTGGCGGCTGGATTCTGTTCCCATCAAGGGTAACAATCATTTTTTTGATTTATTTTTTGCAGACATGGTTAGCTCTGGCAGACAAAAGCTCGCATTATGGAACAAAACTTTTGTTTTTCCTTTTCACTTGTACTTTCATTGCCAGTATTTTTCCATGTTTACCTACAATGCTGCTTAAAGTGGTTTTTTTTCAGCTACAGTTTTTGCTGAAGGCAATGTGTAAATAAAGCAGACAGGCATATGAGGAGTTGTGATCTATGAAAGACAGCAAGTATTTGGGGTGTATTTTAGTGTCTGACAAAATACTGAATTGACTTTTCAAATTAATTTCTTATTTCCTGGAATTCGGAGTCATTGTTTGATTTTGGAACGAGAGAAAAATGACAGAGAATGTATTTATCTATTTCAAAACACACAGGTGAAAGCGTTCCTTTCACCCTTACAAGCAACAATAAAGGAGCAGCAACAGTGTTATGGTGGAATTTCAATTTCAAGATTAGTTGCAAGATGGTTGCATTAATTGCATGTGACATTAGGTTATTATGTCTAATGGCTTGCATTATAAGGAAAAATACAAATGTGAATACTGAAAGCCAGTCTGGTTCACCTTTAAATTCAGGTCATTTCTAGCCTGAGAATGGGAAACAGCTGTGCCTGCTTACACAAAATGAGCCTTGTTAATTTTCTGAAGTTTGGGGTTTGAGAAGATTAAGAGTTTGTTTATATGTGGCTGTGCGGTGATTACTGGGATGACTCTCACTGCCTGGGCCAAGGGATTAGGAACGCATAAGAAACTGAAATGTAAAATGGTCTGTTATCTCATGCCAGAGAGGAGTGTGGGGACCAGATGTTATCTTTATGCGGGTAATGGGTTATCACATCTTGGGACACAGATTACAGATTTATTGTCCTTCCCTCCCTCTCTTAGATATTATTGAAGTTTTCATTATCTTGTCCATACACTGTCACCTCAATGACTCAGCTCCTTCTCCTCAGCCCGATGCATAGCCACAAAGCAGCTTAGTTCCCGTCACCTCATTTACCCTCTCACACCAATCTTAATAGCTCCTTATCACCATAAACATATCATTGAATTCCAGCTATGACTTTCCAGTTATTAACTTTAATACTGCAGTGCTAAAGCTGATGGGAAGATGGGGAATTTATTTGGCCACAGTTTGAGGATTAGAAATGGTTAATGGTTGTTTGGCTGCTACTTTGAAGGAGATTCTAAAGGGCTTGACAGATGCATTTCATCAAACAGTGTAATAGTTACAAAGTCAGATGTCAAAATATAACAAAGAATCTGCAAAGACAATCAACCAAGAGGCAGGATTTGATCTGGTTCATTTAGCTAGTATCTGCTGAAATGAGCATTTAATCACTGACACATCAAACAAGCAAATACAAAAGAGGCTGCACATTATATTGACGAATGTGTGAATTTCCATGCCTATTCACAACCATTAAATTATGCACTTCATCACAGCCCCCGGCTTAAATACTAAACTTACTTTAAGTTGGTGTTGACTTTCTTTGCCTGCCCTTACTCTAGCCACTGTGGAGGCACCAGGAAAACTGATTTTAAATATATTCTGTGAGCTATAAGTGGGATCATGTCAAAGGAGCAGAGAGCCTGATATGTTTTGGTTATGTAATCATCCCCAAAGCAAAGTCAAAAAGCCTCCAGCTTTCTGAAAAAGTAAGTCCTATATTTGGTGGACATTAAGTCCCTAAAATTGGAGATAACATGTACAGTATACTGCTAGCAGCTCTGTGAGGCTTTACTTGGACACAGCTGTGCTTTGAGCTAAATGCAAATATCAGCATGCTAACATGCTCACAGTACTTATGTTAACATACTGCTGTTTACCATGTCCAGCATCTTAGTTAAGCTAACATTGTAACATTTGCTATTTAGCACTAAACACAAAGTACAGGTGAGGCTGATGGGAACATCATTAGTTTTTGACCATAAACCAAAGTAAGTAAGTAAGTAAAATTTTAATTACCTTTCACAGAGCAAATCACAAGGTGCTTTACAATGATATAAAATAGTAACAATAAAACAGTGTAGCAATCGAACAATCATACATAAGCATCAAACATCCTAAACCATAAAAGGCATCAAATCAATATAAATCAATTTTAAAGACATTTAAAAGTTGATGGATTTGAAGGAATATTCTTCAGCTGATTTAAAGTATTGGACAAATGGAATTTTTGACCTGATGATGGTGCTAGATGAAAAGTCAGGGGTTATTACAATTCATCCTGAGGGGAATGTGAATATCTGTAGCAAATGTAATGAAAACCTGTACAATAGTTGACAACAATTTCACTTAAAACTACAGTGTCAACCTAAATGCGGCGCTAGAGGAAAAGCCATGGGATCACCAAAGTCAGTAAAATCCATCTTCTGGGGACCATGAATGTCAATCTGAGATATTTGAGATGTTCAGTTTGGTGCAAAGTGGTGGAACAATTGACTGACCGGAGGTACCATCCCTTGAGCCGTAACTTAAAAACTGCTCCATACCACTGAGTGGATGGGGGAAAATCCATAAAAGCCAATGGTTTGTCGCTGTACGCTGCATGACTGGTATTTGGAACTGTTAGCTGTGTCACTTCTGTCAATACAGTGGATGGAGATAAAGATGTCCGAGGTGCTGTAGTAGACAGAAACTTATCGATTCAACACTGTACTGCTGTTCAAAATGTTACAAAGCAATCACATAATTGAAGAATTTTGCCAACTAAAAATGTATTGGGAAACCTTAAGTTTACCTAACTTTTTTCTGAAGAAAAAAAAATCAAAAACAATACAGCAAAGAAGCAGTGTTGTATTGGAGACCCCTGTGGAGGTGTGTGGGTGAGATCTAATGCACAGCATGTTCTGTCCATAAGATCTGACAAATGCACCATCACCTATTGATCCTCACACTGCTCATACCCATCTGCCCAGCAATCTGTCCAGCAGAGCCTTGCTGTCATCTATTATTGAAGAAAAAGCCTCAACCTTAACACCTGAAGAACAGGCACTGACTGATTCAACTCTGTTGTGTGAACTTGAGGCCAAATGCCTGACCCTGAGTCTACATCTGCATTTATTTGATTTGAAACTTTTGTCATTAGAGTTGGTTTGAAAAGTTTTGGCGACAGCAAACTTAACTGTGCTTCTAGTTCACAACTCATAGCGAGAAATACTTTGCAGTAAGACAAAAGACCAGTTATAAATGTGCATTTGTTTTACCAGAGCTTCACCAGATGTTCTTGTTTTACACGCCTGTTTGCGTAGGTGAATAAGAGGTAGCAATCATCATTAAAATATGGTGATTACAAAACACAACAGCAACTCTATGGCCAAGGCTAGATTACCAATCAGGTAAGTCAGGCAACTACCCGGGGGCAGAGGAAGGAGGAGAATGGGGGCTCCATTTTGTATTTTGTAATTTGATGTCATGGGGCCCCTTCTTGAAGAGGGACCTTGAGTTGAAGTGTATTTTAAGTTCTTTATTATTTAAATTTATATTGGTGTGTATTCCTAATTAAATTTGTGCTTAAAGACATGCCACCGATTTTACACATGAAGACTGAGGTTAAGAGGAGTACTATTTAGCCTTTGAAATCAGCTGTATAACGTCTTCTGTGGTTCTAGAGGGAGCGTTCTAAAGTCTGAGAACATAACCAAATCACCCTGGTGATGTCATCAATGTAGGATCCAGCCTCTGCCTCTGCCACATCGATTTTGACCAATCCCTTTTTAACCTGTCTCTCTTTAACCAAGTTATCACACACAAACTAATTACAAATGAATAAGTATTGCATACACAATGCACAAAAAGTGAGGGGAAAGGGGGTCAGAAGGAGCCAACAGTGCATTTTTGTCCTGGGGCCCCTTAGAAGGTAAATGTAGCCCCATGTCTGTAGTGTTTCTAGTGCTTCCTGGAACCAGAAAGACATGTTTAAAAACACATTTCAGTTTGGCAGAATGTTTTAATGTGCCTTTCATAAATGCATGAGTAGACAGCTGTAAACTGCGTCTGTACTGTGGGAATCTATATTTACACCTAAAACCTGTCATCTTCTCTTTCATTTTGCCTGACACAAACATGAAGGCCTTTCAGCACAGGTCAGAAAAACATGCCCGGGCAAAACTGACTGCTAGTTATAATGTGGACAGCATTTTCAATGACACAACATCTGATATTTCTGAGACTCCATTTACATGTGTTACAAAAAAAGCTGGGCAGTTGCTAAAAATTCAAAATGTTTCAGCCAAGCAAAACATCACGGTAATAGATAGGCGGACCATTGGCTTGCTGAACACAAACGTTTATGTGTGTGTGTGTCTCTAACACACAAAGACATGATAATAAGTGTACCAGAGCAATCTCTTCCTTGTCCCTCTTTGCTGAGCTAAAATCTCATGCTCATATTTTCCTCTTACAGGGCCTAGCATGTATAAAAGAGTGTGTAATTTGCCACGTGCTATCTGGCCCCTTTTCCTCTGGGGGATGTTTATTTTTCCTCACCGAGTTAGATACTCCAAAAAAACCCTACATTTTAAAAGCACCAACAAAACCTCCATATACAGCAGGATCGATACAAATGGACTATTATTAGATGGGATTTGAGGAGGTTGTTTGGGGACTTTTTCTCAATTGGATAACTCCCCTACAACACAGGGATAGATCTGAAATCACCAGCCCTTTCTCATTCCAGTCCATGATGCTGATATTGGACTGCTGTGACCATCCCCTGCAGAGAGAGTCTGAGCTTCTACCTTCAGGCTATAGGTATAAACTTCCCACTCCGAGAAAAACAAAATCTGCTTTTATTCCACAGATTCAGCAGACTAACTCTGCACATGTGACTCTTACAGTAATACGGATTTTATGAATTTGGAATCCAGCTGTTTAGATGTGATGTTATCTAGCATTTTTTCTGGGAAACTTTGCGTCTCCCAGTGAGGCAGGTCCTTTGGGTTTGCATTTGTTTACTCATCACCAAGAATTCAATGCATTGGAGCTGCATATTAAGGAGTGCAATTGCACACACACATAGCCTGTCATGAGGACAGATGCTAGCTCAGACTACAAAGGCTTAAACTATAATGGATCCTATGAGTATTACATGTCATAGCACACTGTTAAAAAAAAGAAGTGAAATAATGGAAATATTCTGGCAGCTAGGGTGCCAGAAAAATACCGTAAAATAACAGTAAATAACCCACTCATAAAAATATGGTAATATTCCATAATGACAAGTCTGTAACTTTAATTTAACATAAAATCTTGTGCAATTTTTGGGGCTTTTATTGTTTAATTAAGAACATATACACCTGTAAAATGAAATTACCTTTAAATATAGTTGAACACTGTGATAATACAAATAACCAGGCTTAAAATATATAGTAGAGTGCTGCTTTTAATTGAGTTGTATTATATAATTTCACATAAAAATCTTGTTAATGTAATCAATATATATTGTAAAAAAAAAAAAAATTATACAACACCCGCAAATACTAGATATTCCTTTAATAAAAACATCAAAATACTGTTCTAAAACTGGTAATCAGCTGTGTGTGTGTGTGTTTATTGGACTTTTGGAAGCGCATTTGTGAGGTCAGGGACAGATGTTGGATGAGAAGGCCTGGCTCGCAGTCTCCGCTCTAATTCACCCTGAAGGTGTTCTGTCGGCTTGGGGTCAGGACTGTGCAGACCAGTCAAGTTCTCCACACTAAACTCGCTTATCCATGTCTTTATGGACCTAGCATTGTGCACTGGTCCGCAGTCATGTTGGAACAGGAAGGGGCTATTCCCAAACTGTTTCCACAAAGCTGGGAGCATGAAATTGTCCAAAATGTCTTGATATGCTGAAGCATTAACAGTTCCTTTCACTGGAACTAAGGGGCCAAGCCCAACCTCTGAAAAACACCCCCACACCAAACTTTACACGCTTGGCACAATGCAGTCAGGCCAGTACCATTCTCTTGGCAACCGCCAAACCCAGACTTATCCATCAGATTGCCAGACAGAGAAGCGTGATTCGTCACTTCAGAGAACACGTCTCCATTGCACTAGTGTTTAGTGGCGGCGTGCTTTTCACCATGTATCCGACGCTTTGCATTGCACTTGGTGATGTAAGGCTTGGATGCAGCTGCTCGGCCATGGAAACCCATTCCATGCAGCTCTCTACGCACTGTTCTTGAGCCAATCTGAAGGCCACACGACGTTTGGAGGTCTGTAGCTCTTGACTCAGAAAGTTGGCAGCTTCTGCAGATGCGCCGACCCCGCTCTGTGATTTTATGTGGCCTACCCATTCAAGGCTGAGTTTCTGTTGTTTCAAATAGCTTCCTCTTAGTTACAATACCACTAACAGCTGACCTTGGAATATTTAGTAGTAAGGAAATTTCACAAATGGACTTATTGCACAGGTACCAAGCTTGAATTCACTGAGCTCCTGAGAGCGACCCATTCTTTCACAAATGTTTGTAGAAGCAGTCCACGTGCCTAGGTGCTTGATTTTATACACCTGTGGCCATGGAAGTGATTGGAACATCTGAATTCAATGATTCGGAAGGGGTGTCCCAATACTTTTGGCAATATAGTGTATCCCATCAGATCATGCAGTCCTATTTATCAATGCAGTTATATTGTAAATCAAACGCTGTCAAGCTTTTTGGATGTAAGGAACGGCAAGCTAGTGTAGATCATCTGCCTTTTGCTTATAGCTCACACTTAATGGAAGAGCTGGTGGTGGAGGGGGAGTGGTTATCTACTCTGTCATTTTTGCAGCCATGTAGTCACCAGACTTGAATTCTTCCCCAATTCTGTGGAGAGGGCGATGGACTAACACATCTCCAGAATTTGGTCACCATACCAATTATTAAGGGAAACTTACTTAATGTCTTGCAGACCTTGGATAGATATACTGTTGATTTTGTTTGCCGTTGTTTATGTTTTCCAATTGAGCTAAGAACCCAAGTGGTTTCTTAAGGTCATCCAGAGGTGTCATACCAAAAACTGGAAAGAAATGGATTCATTTGGACTGCCAAGAAAAACTTCACTCTTCGCGCTTGTCTTTCTACTTGCATCTATTTGCATCTTTTTTGTATACCAACTTAATTTTGAAATTTTGGACTTCCTCAACTCAACAACACACAGTTGTGCACTGCCTTGCAAGGCCAGGGGGACCTAATTCAGCAATCAGCTGTAGCACTCCTGGGGCAGAACTAGAGGACAGAAAAGGAACAAGGATGCACAGCACAGAGAAACACATACAGCCGTAACAACATTTACTAGATACAAAAACTGGCTTTAGAACGTCATAAAATATCATATTGAAACCAGGGAAGAAGTCTTTGGATTGTGCATTAAGTTCACTGTATGTAAAACCACCATTTTTCACCAAGAAATACTTTCCAATTTACATTCAGATTGCACTTTAATCTTGGAGCTGTGTCTAACAGTATCCAAAATATTCTTTATGTTGACCCAATTAGGTTTCCAATGAATAGATCTGAAAATGTCGTCAATAAGGTAAATAAAAACTAAACTACTTTTGTTTCAGGTAAACAATTCTTTACACTGAAATGTTTGACTTGTGTGGCTTATTTGTTGTGAGCATGGAACTGCAAGACACTTAACCCCTAGTTGCTCCAGAGGCGTGTGACCTCCATTGTAAGTTGCTTTGGATAAAAGCGTCAGCTAAATGAATAGATGTAAAGGAAGTCTGAAACTGTCATAAATAACCCTAGTACAAGATTAATCAAAATGGGTTTCTGGTCTCTATTATAGTTTAAATGGATATATGTAAAATAATGTAAAATGTGAACATGTGGTAATTTTTAATTATGAAAAAACAGGATTTAAATATGTTTATTTTAGGTTTTGATAATACACCTATAGCTAAGACTCTTCAATCAAGTATCTGTAAAATGGCATTAAAATAAATTTTTCATCACAAACCTGTAATTTTAAAAGGTGTAAACGCCTATCATTTAATAATAAATTAAATATTACGTTTCTGTATTTTTACCACTTTGGGGCAATTATATACTATGTTAATCTAACTTGTAATCTAAGAATTATAACAAAAGTCAAAAGCTGTGAAATTACAGTAATTATGGCTGTTTTCAAAACTGTGTTTCGACAGTTTAGCAAAACTTGTAGACACAATATACTGATTAAAATAACATTTATTCAATGTTTTTATTTTCCAAATATCCATAATTAAAGGAGATATTTGTCAGTTAACAAGAAAATCTATGTCAAGTTACAGAACAAATGTTTTTAACTGTTACTAATTGTACCAAGTTTAAGAAATGTTTTTACAGTATTAAACTTATTTTTAACCGTTTTTTTTTTTAAATAATAAAACTAATATTTGTGAAAATACGTGAAATTCCTGAATGTATTGTAACAGTTTGTTTACGTCAAAAACCCCAATATTTTCTTTAAAATAACTACAGGTTATTCAGTTTATTTTACATTAGACATGTAAATTCACAGTTTATTTTTGCACTTTTTTGATATTTTCATGTATTTCAAAAATACAGGAAAAAAACTGTGAAATAAAAAGGAATAAAACTTTAAAATTACAGATTTTTTTTACAGTGCAACTGTTCTGCTCTGGAAAGGAAAGGGAAGCGTGTTAGAGAAAGGGGGATGCTCTCATCCTGTTACCAGACTCACGAGGGATTGGAACATTCTGTGTAATAACCTTTCCAATTAAGACATCATTTTTCCAAGCTCAGTCTATTTCAAAGAAAGCCATTATTAACACCATTTTTGTTCTAGATAGAAAACATACATTGACACCAAGGTGACGAGTCAAGAGAGGAGACTGAGTTTGGCGAAGTGATCATACACATTATAGACTCACAGAACCTTGGTCAATTCACCCCAGTTCTGTAATAAAAGGCAGTTTTTATTGAGCAATAAAATCTAATTTCAATTGTGTTTATGTTGAAATTAACCTCTAAACGCTCTTTGATCTTGAATGAATTCAGTCTTGTGAGGGAGACCTTCAGGGTGAGAAAGAAGAGTTTCATCTATCCAAAGCTATGAAGCAGCCAGCTCAGCCTGTGTTTGTACTGTGAGAGAGTTTTATGATAGCAGGACTCTTACTCTACCTTTAAAGTGATAATAATAGCTGAATACAACTGGATGCAAATTACACTGTTTACAGGCCTGAATTATGAAACGCCACAGGGCAGATATCAAGTATGAGCACACTGCATGGGCATCAACTACATAATCCTTTCTAACACAGAAGATTACAGCAGTGAACAACAACACGCTCAAATCCAATACACAGCAGTGTAACTGAGCTGCTTCTTTATCTAAAGGTACCATAAAGTGTTTGGTGTGTATGTAAGGAGAGTACACTTATAAGACTTTTACAGTATGAGATCAGGTTTTTCTGCAATAGCCATTCAATGTATTTACATTAATTACCTATTAATAGATATAATTGTTATTGCTGAGAGAGAGAGAGAGAGAGAGAGAGAACTTGACCCTCTCTTGAACACTTCTATTTCACCGGCAGAGTAATCACAAGGATTAAACGGTCTGGTTATTTAAAGGCAACAGAATTGCCCCTGACATTATGCATGAATGAAGAGATCAGAAGTTTCACCTGCTCTCATGCTGCATTCTGTCAACAGGTCAACAGACACTGCCATCAACAAACAGCAGGTGTCATGCATGTATGCTAAACAAATATCTGACAAGCGCCCCTGCATCAACCTATCAAAATGTACTGAATTGAAAAATATATTTTTAAATCCTTACGTTGATTTGCAGTTGTATTTGTGGCATTCAGATTTACCTCATTAAAATGAATGCCATACTTAAATGAACCATTCATATTGTTGGCTGGGTTGTATGACTGCCGTCAAGACTTGTATCATAGTCATTTTTCAGTTTAGACAGTTTAGAAAGACGTTGTGCCTTGAGGCTGTAATTTTTTGACAATGGATCAGTTTTCAGTAGAGTTTTCTGGCCCCAGAATTAACCTATACCTGCGGTATTACATCGCACTTAGTGTTACAGCCGCTGGTAACCACAGGTGGCGCCAAATGAACCAGTACGGAAGAATTACAACTTTAAAAGCTATTTCCAATGGGCTTCATTATTTAAACATGACACAAACAATACAGATGATCCTATAAGCTGATACTTGTCTTATAAGTGTTTACCTGAGAGCAGCTTTTAATCACATTGCATCAACAATGCTTGCATAGAAGAAGATTTTTAATGTTAAACAAATGATAAATCACATATCCAACTGGCTGTCACTGTGTACTGTGTGCTTATTTCACAAGAAAAACTCCTGAATGATTGTGTGAATATTTTTTAGGGTGAGCTGTCATTTGTAATCAAAGCTGGCTACACTAGCATCCCCTGCTAATGCAAAAAAATGTTTTTGTTAACTTGTTTCCTGAGCCAACGGCCAACATTTCCAAACTTCAAAGAACTGTTTTCACGCCCACATTCTACTCTGAATCAAATAAGAGATAGAATATAATTGCCTCCTATGAATAATTCAGTTGTGGGATTTATGATAAGACAAAATTCTTATCAGGGCTTCCCCTCAAGGTCCTGCAGACTGCTTTTCCCAGTTTGTATGGCTGGCTGCTCGTACAAGGTTCTGTGGTCTCTATTTTCTTGCTCTCCTGCTTCCTCTGATGCCCACCAGGAGAACACAGTCAGCAGAATTCACACTGACTGACACCAAGTCGCCGCCAACACACAGGCGGCTCACTCTGCAACAGTGTGGCTCCGCAGGTTAAGACTTCACCCTTCAAACACATGACATGCAGGGGCCGTATATTTGCATGATACCTTAAAAATTAACATCATGCCATCCATAATAAGCCATGTTTACAGTGATGAGGGCGCGATGGGGGTTTGGTTGGGGTGGGGTGGGGGGTTGAGAGAGTGCAAACAGAAAATGCAAAGTTGAAACACAAAACACAATTTACAGGACAGCTGATGGAATGGATGAATAATTTTTGTAGCTGTACTGTAAGAAAGAGCAGGCAGAACAACAGACATCATCTGCGCGAGACGAGATAACATACCTTTTCTTCTATTTGAACACATCTGTCAAGAAAATGGGGATCTGCAAAATCTTTAGCACTTTAAAGCACAACAGTTCTCCCCTGTGTGCACAGTTTTAGTAAGTGTTGGACCTGTAAAGCGTTTTTTCCCCCCCTCCACTAAATCTATTGTTGTGAAGCCTATACTACAGGGTTTAACAATGACCTCAACAAACTTCTTTTTTTTTCTCTGGCACTCTTGTGAGAGGCACCATACTTTGCTGCTTACTTTACTTCAGAGCTGTCTATCCTAAGCTTATATCAAAGGGATAAAGTTTCTTAACTGCTGCACAATTTTCTTTAAAAAAAAACTTCCATTCTCTGCACCAAAAAGTCACCTCCAGATATATCTCATACACATCAAAAAGTGGAGGTGTATTCCGTAAAGGTGGAGAAGAACGGCATGCTATCGTTAAAGCGCATATGCCTTTTTTGAATTGATTGATGGGACAGGTCTTTAAATTTAATGTTCAGTACTTTCCGTTATATATCAAATCCATCCTTGTCATCTGAAAGTTTGCATTCCCCCTGCGGTGATGGTCCCACGGCTTCAAGGTACTCACGGGAGATCATAGACAGGGCTGAGTCAAAGCTGGGTCTCACAATCCATTTTACTTTTGGCACCATCTGTCAGACATCTTTGTTCTGATATGAAGGTGTGACCTCGGCAGTTAAGTGCCTGAACTGGCTGTCGGAGTCAGCGCTTTTAGTCTTCCTCACATGATGGAGGGAGCTTTGAGGACATCTGTTTTATGTGTAAGGTTGTCTCTTCTCTCGGCTACTGCCCCACATACGCAGCTCCCCACAGACACTCACCACAAAGACGCATGGATGATTGTTTGGTGAAACTAGTCCCCTAGTCAGACAACAGTTGCAGTGAACCCTGAGGAGTCTGTATCTAACTGGTTAGATGCTTTGACAACACTATCAATTACCTCAAGGCTCAGAACACAGTATGTTCTTTATTTTCTATAACACCTCCAGTTACAAAAAGGTGATATTGATTTTTTTGTCCTTGTCAACCAGTATCAGTTGCTTCTTATTGATCATTATTCAGGTGAAAGCTTTTACCCTGAAGGAATAAATGAAGTTATGCATTTTTCAAATGTGTTTCATCTTTATATCAATACCTAAAGATGTACATACAGTACACCTTTTACTAGGGCTATGAATGATTCTGTCTGAGTGAAATGTTAATAAAAAAAACTTTTTTATCCACGAGTCCCATATTCTCAAAGGGACAGAATCTTGGAATTAACTCTGTCTCTGGGCCAAAAGCACAAGGTGAGATATCCGAATCAGTAGAGCATTTGGAACGTTTTGATCTTAGTAACTTTTGATCTAAGACAAATGAAAAAATGCATACTTTATTATCTCCCTCCAGAACGACATGTAGAAGTGTTTTCTGATCTGACAGCCCTTTCGGCAGGACAACATCCTTTGCCAGTGCCTGCCAAAAGCATAACAAGGCTTAAGGATTGGGCTGAAATAACTTTGAGGTTTTGTGGCTCTTTACATCTACATCACACTACTTCCTCCATTACTCCAAATGGACTAGAGTAATAAATTCCTAGGGTTGCTAGAGGTCTTTGTTACATATATCACTATTGGGCATTTGCTAAAAAAAACGGTGTAATTTTTCTTGGGAGGACAGTCCCATAAATACAGATTTGGAAGAAGGCAGGGCTGTGTTTGTGAATGGATTCTGTTAAAAGTGACAACTGAACTTGTTTTCATCCAAGTTTCTAGTCTACATCTGCTTTGCCATCATGCCAATTAAAAATCAAATTTCTTACTTCGCTTTGGAGAAGTGACTTCCCATGCACAGGGCAAACTCCAAAATGTCATTATTATTGTCATTATATTTCTGCCTGTTTCAGCTGATGCCACCTGGTTTTACAGTAAGCTCAATAGCTACTCTCCCTGGGGTTCACGTACATGTATTTGAAATACAATAGAATAAAGGTGGTACTGCGTGTCATTTAGCTGACTCTTCCAAGATGTAGACGGGCCCCCAAGCAATATCTCACTGAGGGACCCCAAAAAGAATAAAGTCAGTCCTACTTATATTCACCACAATGGGCAGTTAAGGAAGGCTTTTCACACATTACATTAGACATCAATATTGCAGCAGGGCCAGCAACATGTCAAAGTCTTTACCTGGGCTCTTGTGCCATGCCATCGGACAGTTAAGGTTGCCATCAGACTCTTTATGGTGTGTCATACTGATGCTTCTGCTGCCCAAGGCCATGGGAGCAAACATTGGTGTTCGCTTTTAGCACTTCAAGGTCCTTTGTATCTCCCGTAAAAAGTGAAGAACTGGAAGCCTGAAGTGTTGAACTGTGTCGGTCCCTGGGTATGCATTTGAAAGCACCTCCTGCCTACACTGTGTAACCCTGTGACAGGCCCCCTCTGCAGTATTCCGGGCCAGAGGCCTTGACAGCGAAGGGCTTGATCTCCCGTGACGTGACATTGTAGCTTTCATTCTGGCTCAGGTACTGTAGTGTTCACCTGACCTCTTTACACAGAAGACCGTAATCCCAACTTTTCCATTACCAACTTTACAAAGACACCAGTCACATTCACAGCTTGTCATCTGACCTTTCTGTCCTTCATGCTTAAACACCAGGAATGACGAGCTCCCTGCACTGGCTTCCCAATGATTCTTGACCACATAACAGAATAATAAGCCTCTGGATCACTCTTATCTTTCAAAAGTGCATATATATATATATCTATATATACATATATACACATATATAGTGCTGGGTAACAATTAAAATTTTTAATCGAATCAAATATGAAACCAAAGCTATTTGCCACTGCCAGGACATTACCTTTTAACTAGCTTGTTAAAACAAGTTACCATCAGAATCCAGTTTTCTTATATATTTTTTTCTGAACAGGTATTAGCAGGTATCTTTTATCAGGGAGCAGCTGAAATACTATGTTCAGTAGGGTTGGGACGATGTCTACGTTCAAACATCGGGATGGACGATGGCGGGGGGCAGGAGGGGGGTGTAGCGGTCGTCTTATGTGCACGTGTTTATTCGCACAGACTAAAGTTAAAAACTTGAAATGATGTTACAAGTCGCGGTGGATATTTTACAAGCACAGACCAGGTAACGTTAAAGCAACATTGAACACAGGGTGCAGATGTTGGTTTTGGCTTGTTGAGTTGTTTGATAGGTACTTCTCTTATAAATGCATGTGCAAAAGAGTAACGTTAGTTCTAAAGTCAAGACAGTGGCGTCAATAAACGTTACATGGTTCGTAAAAATCATACTTCTTGATGCTGTTATGAATACACAATTAGTTCAAATGTTGGGAGGGACCTGCTTTGTTTTTTTATTTTTTTTAATCCATAGCCTATACGATACAGCATTCTCTGGTCTGAGAGGCTGCAGTGTTTTCAGTGCGGCTGGTTGTTGACTCTAAAATGCGCTGCTGAACAGGTCCCCCGTCACTTTTAAGGATGGGGTGGTTGAAAGTAATTGTGACCTAACGAGTAACGTGACTTTACTTTTAATACCCAGTGATAAGCAAAGTAATACTGTTACTTTTTAAATCAGTAACAAGTAAAAAGTAACTCAATTTCTGAGTAATTTGCCCAACACTGCTGCTAGATGTGCCGTATAAACTGATATGTCGCGAAGACAGAGTGCTGCTTTCTGCCCCCTGGTTGCATCTCGGTGATGACGTTGCACAGAAACACGCTTATATGATATCTGAATTTTTAATAATAGATTATGATTTATGTTATCTAGAACCAATATCTTGACCATAAAACCCATTTCCAACATCAAGAATTAGCTTGTATATTAAGATATGTGTCCATCATATAAATGATAACCATGACATTAGCCAGCCTGGCTGAAAAACTTCAGGCCTTTGTAAAGTACTTCCTATATAAATGTTTTTAATGAAAATATTTTATCTGTAGTTAATTGCTTCATAAACTTTCCGTCAGTTCAGCTTCCTTATGTTCTTTGTTAAATGAAATTGAACCTGATTTCTCCAAAGGGTACATGTGATGGTGAGATCCCAGCAGCATTTTCTTTTCTCCTGTCACAAGAAAGACTTTTGATCATTTTGCAAAGTTAATGTCGCAGTTTCACACGTACTATGGTAACATGTGGAGGCGAAGATGTCGGTGCTTATATTTCCAATGCGAATGTCTGAGGTGCGTAGGTTCAAAGACTAATGAGAAGACTAAAAGAGATCTGCGCATGATGAAAGAAAGAAATCAAAATAAAGGCCATTTGATGTAAAAAGCTACCATTTACTTAGTGACACAAAGGTCCAAAAAAGGAAAGGAAGAAAAGGCTGTTTACATAAAAGCAACAACAGAGTATATATCTCATGATATCCAAGAGAAATGATTAATCACTTTATTAAAATGCCAATGAAATATAAAAAAATATCATTGGTGTTGTCCAGAGATTCAATCTCAGTTGAAGCTGAAATCAAATAAGCACAAACTTGGCAACCACCTGAAAGTTCTCTCTTAGTTGTCTACAACCATTTCTTTAATCTGCAACATCAAAGAGTTTCCTCTAGACGTTATAGTCAAGCCCTCTACTCTGTATAAAGTTCCCAGATTTTCAACATTTATTTTGATCAATTCTTTATTGATTTTACCAAAACAAGAATGAAAAAATGTCTCCCACCTCCACCGCTAAACATTTCGCAATCTCCCACCTCCCACATCCTCCAGGAAGAACTCTGCATAATAACATTAGATTTGTAAGTGCAACGTTGTACATCAGTGATCATTCTTAATTAGGTCACACGGCAAGCTTTAAATAATCTCAATGATAAACAAAATGTACAATGGAATGAATATTTCATGAGTCTTAAAGATAGTTTAAGACAAAACCAACATCAGCTTGATTCAACTTTAAACACTGCTGAACAGTTAACTGCAGCGTCTTTATATGAAGCCATTTAATGAAGCAGTATAATAAAAATATAAAAACCCTAATGGCTACTGATTCTGCAATAAAATACTCAAATCAATAAAGGGACACTTCTTGGAGGGAATCCAACACTCTACCACTTCATTCAGCTCAAGTTGCTCTGACACAAAAAATTATGAGCGGACAGCAGTCTAAAGAGAAAGGTCACGTCCTATAAACCCTTCCTTGATGAGATGAACGCTAAAACCCGTGGACTTGGACAGATAACAACTATAACTGGGTTAAGAGTCTACTGAGGCATTTTAAATACACAAGTAAATAATCTACAAGGGTTAATGGTTATTACACAAAGACACATTTGTTTAAGTTGCCTTTACCCTTAAAATTCCCACACTTAAACCCCTTTAAACACACACACTGGCACACATACACTAACTTCCTTGCCATTAGAGAGGATGGGGAAAAACTTCAAAAAGATTTAACGCTTAGCATGAATTGCAAGTCTCGTATCTGGTCTGCAGGGAGCTGTATGACACACAGCGTGACAACTATTAGCATTTAAGGTGGCAAACACACGCATCACCACTGTTGAACGCGGTGGAAACGGATGAGCTCTCTGCATGTTAATAGAAGCTCAGCGGATGATAAATAATTAAAGACAGCATTACATAATGAATGAACTTCCTTCAAATGAGTATTGTTGAGTGGTGGAGGGTTGAAGCAGGATAAGAGGCAGGACGGCCCTGGGAGAGTTTGACAGTACAGGGCGCCCCATGGGACTGATGTGGCCAAGTGTGCCCAGGGCCTCATATCTCAGGCAGGAGATCAGAGAAACAAGTCTCTCACAAGGAGGAGGGACTGGCATGAGGAAGGGGGACAAGCGGGAGAGGGGAAACAATATGTGGGGGGGAAGGAAAGAGAGAAACTGCACCATGACTCAGAGGTGATTGGCTGGGATCTTTCTGCCTAGTGACCGATTGGTTTATTTATTTGAGTTTCTCACCTTGATTAATTTCTGGAAATTAACACTGAATGTGTTCAGGTCCTTGGAACAAAAGAGCCCCTCAGACACCAGACAGCGTGCCTGAAACTATGGGTGTAAAAAATTGTAAAATAGCGATCAAAACATTTGATATATAAAAGCTTATTCCATGGCCACCATATTACAGTTCTCCTGTATTTTTCAGAGGTGGGAGACTGTATAAAAGAAGTGTATGTAGCCTTGACTGTTGCCATCTTGGTTTTTTGGAACCATACACCGGATGTGACCATATTTGGACGAGATGGTGGTGCTAGCTAGCTTGGTTAGCTAGGTGCATCCCTAATTCACATTAGATTTTAGCCGAGATGCTAATTTTGGCTAGCGAAAAACAGGCATAAAATAAAATAAAATGTACTTACTGGAAAAATTAACAGCCGACTCCTAATAAGCTTTTTCAAAAGTGCTGGTATACACTTTGCAGTGGATAGGAGTCGCCTCTATATCTTATCCTAACCCTCTTCCGCCAGGGACCTGTCAATCACAAGGCAGTCCCTCCTAAAGCATTCCCTGCTTTATTGTCTATTTTCCTCTAAACGGGACCATGATTTACTAAATGAAAATCATTCTGTATTGAAAAAGACTTGAAACTAGCGATCAAGACCATAAACTCATTAGGAAAGTGCTTACTGAGGTAATAAATCAAGTGAGAAGTAGGGTCATTTTGTTATTAAATCTAATGCAGTCAAGACTTCTTTTTGTATCCAGTGGAGTTGCCCCCTGCAGGCTGTTAGAAAGAATGCAGGTTTAAGGCACTTCCGCATTGGCTTCACTTTTTAGACTAGCAAGTTTTTGCTTAGGTAGGAAGTAACAAAGTACATTTTTTAAGAACTGTACTAAAGTATATGGACTTGGAATATACATGGCTATTTCTATCTCTTTATACTTCTACTCCACTACATGTCAGAGGAATACATTGTCCTCTTTATTGTACTGCTTTTATTGACAACTAATTACTTTGCAGATTTACAGATAAAGAACTGACACGCTTGTAAAATAGAATGTATTGTTATAGATGAACCTACCCAACAAGTTAAAATTAGCAACACTTTCACTGGCTAAAACACTAAAAGGCTGTATACACATAAATGCATTAGTAATAATAATCCAATGATACATAATAATGCATTTCTAATAATAATACACTATGAAACCGGCCATTCAGCAGTCTTGCATTTTGCTGATGATACATGTGTACTTACATACTATAATTTTACATGCATTTTACATTTCTAATTTTACTTGAAACACTATATAAAGTTGCGATGGCTAACATACTAACAGACAGCTTCATATTTACATATCCAGTGGACACGGAGCAACATGCAAGCTCTGTTTTGGTCTCCACTCCTGAGACAAACATCTGGCTCTGATACTGCAAAATGCTCTACTATGTTCACCAGCTAGTTAACTTTGTCTGTTGTCTGGTGCTGGTCATAGCAAACAGTGGGTTTATTAGCGCTTTTATGCCGAAAAAAAGTTCGTAAGGATTTGTTCAAAAGTAGCTTGCATGAGTCATGTAGGAGAACTTGCCACATTCACCAATTTTCTCATATTTTGAATATTCTCTTAGGCATGAATACAATTTACGAGTGATCTAGACATGTTGTAAGAGTCATATGCAATTAGTTTTTCACTATTAGATTGTACATTTCATCGTATTGAAGCAATTTTTATTTTGAAAATCCTTTTTAAATTACACTTGGGGTGGCAGTAGCTCAGTCTGTAAGGATTAGGCTGGGAACCAGAGGGTCGCCGTTCGAATCCAGCTCGGACCAGAGTTGCAGAGGGTGGACTGGTAGCTGGAGAGGTGTCAGTTCACCTCCTGGGCACTGCCGAAGGAGGCCTTGAGCAAGCCCCTGAACCCCCAACTGCTCGGGGCACCGCAATGAGTGGCAGCCCCCTCACTCTTACATCTCTCTGTGTTCTCTGTTGCTATGGGTCCTGTTTATGCATGTGCATGTGTGTGTCTTTCGGACCTGTGTGTAAAATACTAACATAATAATAACAGAATGAAAACATTAAATTTCCCCTCGTGATTAATGAAGTATATCTTCTTCTATCTTCTATCTTCTTCTTCTAATTATGTTGACCATATCCTGTTGGCAATTTGAATGATAATTCTAAATGTATTCATACAGCCTAACAATATCATCATTCATTTAAAATGGTTATTTATCTTCCTGTATAACACTACAATATCAACATGGACATCACAAACTGTGAAACGGCTTAAATTTTGCACTAAATGTAAATGCTCTGTATTTGTATAGCGCCTTTCTAGTCTTTGCGACCACTCAAAGCGCTGTTACACTACATTGCATTCACCATTCACACACATTCATACACTGAGCCTAAGTGCTCAAACAGAAACTAACATTCACACACATTCATACACTAGTGGAACAGCCACCAGGGGTGTTCAGTATCTTGTCCAAGGACACTTCGACATGCAGCCTGGAGAAGGATGTGAAGCCTTATGTTGCGTTTTGGGGCAATTCTCATGAATGTGCATTCAGTTACACACAGAAGGCATTCATTTTGTTTACTCGAATCATTTACACAGTTATCTTATATATTATATTAAGAGTGTTTGCCGAGTCTGACGTGGTACACTCGTATGAGCGGAGCGTAAAAAAAAAAGTAAGATTGACCTGAAAGATGCTAAAACACAGAGCTGAGAGAGTTGGGTGATAATCACCTGTAGGTTTGTTACTACAGAATGAATGACCCCTTTCACATTGCACACAGCCATTTGATCCATTGTTAACATAAAAATATGAATCAGAGCAACTTTAAGTAAAAAGTCTTCCACCAATAGTAGTTTTCTAGATAGACAGTACAGTGGTAAATGGTAGAATCACAATAGAACTGCTGAGAGACCAGACAGCGGGCTTGAAATTTTGACCACGGGTATTAATAATGCTCCTAGTTTAATCACAATAGAAAATGGGATATGAAAACCTTATTATTATTCACTCATTGTGTAGATTTTGAAGAAATCGCCTTACACAGTAAGCGGAGGATCCTGATTCCCTTACACAGAAATGGCTCCCATAGGAGAGACAATTTCCTGGGCTGACTGAGGTAAGAATGATGCTGATGGTAGACAGGTTGGTATTATAGGTCAGATCAATCCTTTGTCACTGGCAAGCATATTTGAGGTGTGCTTTCTACCAAGCATGCAGGTGGAATATAAGACACAACAGACATGAGAAACAGGGATCTACAAAACAAAAGAATAACAGTGAAAATCAGGTCATGATAATTGTCAAAGGAGCTTATAGAAAGGCAAGCCGCCAGTTTGTCAGCTTGTTTGGCTGTATTTTTTTTCTGATCAGTTCTGATCTGATCTGTTTCTTTTATTGTCCTCTCTGTTTTTAATGTGTTTGATACTTAAAAAACAAGCTGTCCCTACAGATCCTGCACTGTCTGATTTCCAATATTTAAATCCTTCATCAAGTAGATTTTTTTTTCTTTTTTAGCAGGCTACTGGTTCACTTAATGGACTTGTTTTATGTCCCTTTTTTAGTGTGCAGTTTCTTGCTGATGCTGCAGTTTCCAGGAAAGGCCTTCCAAAGAGGACAAATAAAAGACTAGTTTATGTTTCGACTGCTATCCAAGAATCCCCCATATGCTCAATGTTACTCTTTAAAATGTGTTGATATTTTTAAAGAAATCTCCTTTCCTTCCTTTGAGGGATGTCTCTATAGCCTGCAGTTGCTTCTGTGTTGGGCCAGCTGCTTTGCAGAGGGATGAAACTAGTTTCACAGCCTGAAAAACACAATTTGCCGTTTTATCATCAGGTGACACATCATGTTTAATGCAATTAAATGAGTGAATCGACCCTCATCATCCAGCAGGAGTGTAGCAATCCTACATCAGCATCACAGCATTTGTTAGTGATAATTTCACTGGTCAGAATGGAGTATTTAAAGTGAATGCTTGTGGTTGTTAGGAAGTGGTTCTTTTGCAGCCCAGGTGTAAAGATATATCCTGTATGTATTTTTATAGAGGATGCAGGAAGAGTAGCTTCCCTCTCCACAGTCAAATAATTGCTCCAGTGCTAAGCAGGGCATGAATTCCTAATGAGAAGTAAAGCAAACATCTAAAATGTTTTAGTGGAGCATTCATTGTTGCAGAACTGAAGAGGTGAGAAAACCACTGAAGACTTACATGGGAATCATGCGAATAGTAAGAGGTTCCAAAAGTGGCAGTGGTTCCTTCAGAAAAGCCATTTTTCTGGCATGCTGATCCCCTGAAATCTATTTTCCCAGAAAGGAAATGTCAGAGTTCTGCTCCAAAAGCACTTTTTCTAATGAACCATAATTACCTTTCATCCACTTTCTTCCCCTTAATTCAGGTGTGGCTTACAATTTCTTTCATTAAACCCTCACACTTTCATTCAGCACACTATGTGTAATTTACTTTGACCTCTGCTCTGTAGAATAACCTTCAGTTTCATACATCCAACCATTAATCCTATCATGTCTAGATGCCAGATACACTGTGTGTGGCCACACATGAAGCCTGGCAAAGTAAAAGGAGTGGAAATTAATATCCAGCAATTTCTTTTAATATCAATGGTAATTTGGGCCTTTTACATATCTTTGTATTTTTTACTGGAGTCATTGAGAACATGCAGCCTTTGTCAGCATTTCTTTCCAATCCATGAATTTTTCTAATTTTCTTTTTATACACAGCAACATCTGAAGCCTGTGTTAACATTTCGAAATGATTTCTTGCAGCACCAGTAACCTTGACTTTTTCCTTTTTTTGCCTTAGCTTTGGGCATAGCTACCTAGATTGTTCTACCAAAGAGTCTTTTTAAAAAGTCATCCAGTTATTATCAGAGCAACACACAATGTCTGTGAAACATATGCTTACCTCAAAAAGTCACCATTTAAAATGCTCTGTTTTCTTACAAATAGCTTTATATTTTAGGTAATAGTTTCAATTTGCTTTACTGCCAAGAGTTAGATGAGAAGATTTATACCACTCTCATATGTATGCTAAATATGAAGCTGGAGGCAGCAGACTGTTAAGGCCCCCCTCCGTAGTTTCTGCTAGAAGATGTGTGCAAGCATCGACTTCTCTATCTTACACTAGCTCTCTTAGCTTTTTAGTCTAATAAATAAACCAAAAACACACTCACAAAAGTGTCAAGAAAGGAAATATTCTTTCACCTATTTAACTTTTTACAGAAAAATACAACCATACGCCTTCTGACTTTCTCTCTTTCACTGAACTAATAGCTTTGTTAACTCTAACTTTCAGACTCGACAGAAACAAAACTTACCACAACCATCTTGGTTAGTCTTTACACCAACTCTGGTTTTGTTGAAACAAACCCTAAAACCTAAAGTATATTTGTTGAAATTCTCTTTACATCCCGACAGCAATCAATAAATCCATTGCTCTGACACGAAAATGAAAATATATCTGGTATCTGTGGCTCTAGCAGGACTGTAATAAGCACGGCAGTTCAGGTGTCCATTTTAGTGACATTCTCCACACTGGCATGCCCCACTAGATCCCCCACATCTTGGGTCTGAGAACCTCCACCCAGCGGTCCAAAGCCCCTGTGCTAGAGGTATTAACACTCCCCTGGTGCTCCGAGCTCCCGGGTCTGGGCAGAGCCAGCTAATAGGAACACTACTAGCTGCACGGTTAACTGAGCTAACTAGCTAACAGCATAAGGTGACCAGATTTCTGAAATGAAAACCGGGGACATTTTTGGTTTGGTCAGTATGTCATTAAAAATATAATGTTATATATGTGAAATAATAAAGGAGGACAGTTGCAATCTGTCAAATATAACCCTAATGAATATAATCAAGTCATTTCAGGGCAGAAATAACCTTTCAGTCAATAAGCAGAGGCTACAGTCACTGTCTGGCAAGCAGAATACCGCATTTTATTGGCCATTTAAACGCATTTTAAGAGGTTAAAAGTACTAGTTCAGTTATGATCTGTCAAATATAACAATCATGAATATAATCAAGTCATTTTCAGGCAATCTACCTTTCAGTCAATAAGTAGAAGCTGCTGTCACTTATATGAAGTGGAATACTGCATTACATGAGTTTCATTGGTCATTTAAAGATATTTCAACATGTAAAAAGGACTGGATTTGTTGGTACACAGCAAATTAAATAATGTCGAGTCATAAGGATAATTGCAAAAGAGATCATGTCTTTATTTTATAATCACGTAAATGTCATGCCTGGTTGCGCTATAAACTGCAAACACTTATTTGGCCACAACTGTGATTATTCCATTAAAAGAAACGTTTAAGTATCACAAAGACACACCTTTGCTATTACCATGGACATAAAGTTGTTATTTTAATGTTTATTTGCACGTTATGTCTGTTTGATCCAGATAAAAGCAGCTTTAGACATAAATAGACTGGGCGATACAGCTTAATGATGCTGCTGTGGGCTCCCGCGGACGGCAATCAATTTTCGGTGGACGGCAGGGACAGCTCAAGTCGGGGACAGATCACCAAAACCGGGGACTGTCCCCGGAAAACGGGGACGTCTGGTCAACCTATAACAGCAGCTATAGTTAACAGAAGTTAACATTACTCTGGTGATACTGTGGGTGGCTTCCTATTTGTTTGAAATAGGAATTCGACAGTAGCCAAAAGTGTACATTGTACCTTTAATCTAGCATAGACAGGGACCAGGTGGGAAACAGCTTGACTGTTCAAATAGCTTTCTAGCACTAGCTGAAATAAAAAATGACAAGTTGTGGTTTTATGGGGAGTTACGTGCTGGAACAAGTTCTTGTTCTGTTCCAGTGACTTCTTGGAGTGTTGTTGTCACCATGTGACTTAAACAAATTGGATACAACGTGTTAATCAATTAAATTTAGAGGTGCTAGTTAGCTGTTTCTCATCATGCTTCGAGTTTTTATACTAAGCTAAGTTAAGTGACTGCTAAATTCAAGCTTCATAATTAGTATACACGAGAGTGGTCTCAGTCTTCTCATCTAAAACTTGGCAAGAATGTGAATAAGCTTATTTCCCAAAGTATCAAGCAACTCTTTTTAAGTTTCAGCCAATCTATTATTCTGGAAAATATCAACATTTCTTTCTAATCTTTCCAAGTTTTAAAATGGTGGATAACAACTGCACATGGAGTCCGATGGTTGGAGGAGCCCTAGAATGTTGATCCTCAGGGACTGTGGAAAATCAGTCTGGCATGCCTGGGACTTGCACTGGGAAATCAAATGATATTGTTCAGCACATCTCCTCTGCTTCATTGGAAGCGCATAGAGGAGATTGTCTGCATATCTTTAGCAATGTCCTACACATGCTGTGGCACATTGCCTGTTTCCTGTGACAATGTGTAGGATAGTCACAATAACCAGTGATGTGATTGGCAATTTGATTCCCAGCCTGAGCGATTAGTGTGCAGTCACACACTGTATAAATATATAAAGCCTCACAAATTGAGAATCAATAGAACAAATAAGAAACTCTTCCTCTGCCTAAATTTTGTTTGCAGTGCGTCAGCCCTTTCAAACATCACGAAAAGGCAGGATGTCATTTAATTCACACTGATTCTTTGATAAGATTTCAACCCCAAAACACACTCCCGCCCCTTTGACAAGCATTCCTGCACAGCTGGGATGTAAGCGAGTTACTGACTAAAATATTATTCAGAAACAGAAGATAATTTACCACCATTACGTGAAATGGTGCACAACATTGCATCTTTCTAACACAAGGTTATGAACACATGGAAACATTTCTTTGAATGAATTATGAATCAGAGGAAAAAGAGAAAAATAAAGTTAGAGATATTTTTCTCTAAATATTTTACAAGAAAAAATACATGTAAATGTCACACATGTAAATTCTAACTGGCTTTTCCCAAAATACAATTGTGTGTAAAGAATAAGAACAGGAGCAGAATCTTTGTGAGCGATTATCATAAACATGAGGACATGAGATCGGCAATCCCTCACTTGCAAATTATGATACAGCAAAAGCATCGCTCAGAGATATTAATGCATGGCTTATCTGACAACTGAAAAACTGACTTATGTGAAAATGCAGCTGCAGTCTTGACAGCAACCCAAAAATCAAAACAGATTACACCTGTCTTCAAAATATGAATCAGATATGCTTGTCAGATATGAGCCAGCAAGGCCTCTGAGATAATCCAGCAACACAGGACACAGTCCAAAGCAGCGAAAGCAGTTTGTAATCATTCACAGCTATACATTCATTCTTTAACCAAATTTAAAACCTAAAACAATAAATACATTGTAATTATGTGGCCTTGTGTGCAAAGTCATAAATCTATATGTAACCAGGTGAACCAGGGGTACAGAGTTAAATAGTGTTCTGTGGGTTATAATGTTATGTAGTTGCTGGTGGGATTACTGCAGGGATAACTGTCCTCTGTATTTATTGGCACTGTCACTTTGGCACTGTCTGCATGGGACGGCTCATGTGAGAGTTTCCGACAGGACACAGGGAAAAAACGTGTGTTGGGTCCCGCGATGTAGAGAAACGGCAAGGGATGTACTTTGGTTTATCGATACGGAAGATATCTCCATAACCCATGGTAAAGTACAGTAATAATCCTTAAGATCGGCAGATGAAAGAGTTAACGAACTAGCAGACCAAGGTAGATGCATGAAGACCTGGGTGTCCCAGCTGATTCCTGAAGATTGATAGCCGAGTGAGTGTGTATGTCTATGTTTATTTCATATTTTTCCGCTGACTTAGAGGGGAGATCCAGGTGCGGAGTTCTTGGTGTGTGTGTGTGGGGGGGGGGGGGGGGGGGGGGGGGGGGAGGCGTGTCCTGAGGGCACACACTGCACAGTAGAACAGTGAGTTACTGATTTCATTCATAATATGCTAATTCTGAGTTTCTGTACAAAGTGTTGGGCAAATTGTATTCTGTGAATTAATGTATTTTATGTTTTCTGGTAACCTTGAGTTTATGAACTCAATTCATTATGTGGCTAAGTGAATGTATTTATTTATATATATTTATTATTTGTTTTTTTATTTTTCTCTATTTAGAAAGGCCACTACTGTTGTCTAATCTAGAATGGTGTTACCTAATGTAGATGTCTAGATTTTGATGTTGTCCAGATTTAGGCTGTTTTACAGCTTTGGTTGTTGAGAATTTAGGTCTAGAGCTGGCAACATACTGTGGTATGGCCTCATCATTCCTGGCCTGGCCACATATAGTTTTCTTTTCTTTTTGGAATTTTTTTTTGTGGTGCATTCTGTGGGAATCCAAGCTCAATATCAGAACGATCATGAACCACTCACAGAGTGTCGGTCATACTAGCGAAACAACCCGTACCGGAGAGGGAGTGGGGTGGATCAGGGACAGCAGATCGCGGAGCGACTGGCCTGCTGCGGACGGTCAGGTGATAGTTCCCACTGGCTGGCTGACTCTCCACATGATCCATGATGATAGAGAAATAGCCTATAGTCAATAAAGCAAGCTGTCAATATTTTAGAGACTCCCCAAAATATCACAAATCATGCTTTTAGGGGAGCTTTCAGAACGCTGACTAGACTTTTGCAGCTGCTTTGAACGTACGTTTTTTTTGTGTTGGGTGAGAGCCATGAGAGATGTGTGACATTGTAGAGTTTGTGCTTAACATATCTATGTTTTTCTCCTCATCTCCTTTAAATGCCCTTGTGAGACAAGGTAAGACAGTATACCAATATCTAATAACTTACTTACTAATGTTGAGTTGTGGTATTTCTAGTATTGGCTGACATGCAGCAGGACCTTGATTCATGCAGCCGCCGAAGAAGCAGCAGCCACTGTTTATTAAGGATGAACTCACAGCGGTGCAATGCGGCTGAAGATCCTATTAAGTCATGAAGATATGGCATTTATTGAGAGGACAAGTGGGTAAAGGAACAAATAAGCTAGAAGGGGAGGTAGAGGCACTGCTGCCTCGGCTTTTTTATGTTAGTTAATGAGCATGTGGCTCCGGGTGGTCAAAGGGAGACCAAGGCGTGAGCCACTGCATGCCACGATATCCAGCAGATGTCTCAGCAATGACAGCTGGCGAAGCAAATGGTCCAGAGTGCAAACATTCAAGGTAATTATGGAGTAATTATCCAGCATTGCTGCCATATGGAAACCAACTGAGTGCCATACATCTTATTTTCAACCTGAAATGCATCAGTTATTCATATATCTGGGTTATTCATGTATCTTCACAGAAAATTTGGTGTGGTCCTGAAGTTAAAGAAAAAAAACCCCTCTGTAAATCTATTAGGTGTAAAATCACCCAGAAAATTTGAAAAATGTTGAATTGTGTGTTGGTGGAAATCTAAGCCTGACCCTGTGCTTCATGCCTTGATAGATGTGTCAGTTATGCTAAATAGACTGCTCCCAGATGGACAAATTATTCATGTGAGCCTTAAGTTTTGTCGCAGTGGGAGGATGCAGGATGTACAGTCATGCTGACAGCAGGTCCGTAGCTTCGTCAACAGGACATGGTAAGGTACCGCAGCTGGGGAAACTAGAGAAAACACTGTGTCTTGTGTTAACAAATAGAGTTTCTAATTATTTTTGACATTACTATTCCTGTCAGTAGACCACATGGAAAAGACCCAAATGTAATTAAAAAGCCTTTCCATTTTTAAAACTTTTGTTTACCTGCTTTTTCAGTGACCTCATCTCCTCCAGGCTGTTGTCTCATGTTTACCAATTAGGTTTTTTTTCCACATCAAAAGTGGACATAATGAACACACCACATCAGTGGAGTGATTCATTTCTCACACTTCTAGCAACAAAACCTCCTGTGAGAACAGCTGTAGATGTAACCCCTATCATTGATCTTGCAAGGCGTAGCCGGAGCTCCCAGCTCGCTGAGTTTTTGATGTTGCTGCCGTCTCTCCACGCTACTGAAATGCCTCACCCATTGCCTGCAGGGCTGAGGAATCACCTGTTCCACAGAAACCAACACATAATCGCTTATCTACACTTGTCATGCTATGCCCGCTACCTTTGCAGCTATTTGTCTTTAGATCTTCTTGGATATCAGTTTTTTGAAGGCACTTGTTCACGCTCGCACAAACACACAAACAAGGAACATTAACACTAGTGTGCCCACACACACTGAGTAACATTTACCACATACACAAAATACATAATGCAGTATTCCTTAAGGCTTGCATTTGGGTGTAGATTCATGTCCTGCATTAGGTGAATACAGAAAAAACACAAGATAAAGGTGATGTTGTTTCCACTCTTTTAAATAGTGGAAACCTCTTTGAAGGTGGTTCAAGGTTATGAAAGTACCCATGCTTACAGAAACCTTTCAGTCAGCTTCTTCAGAGTATCTGCAAACACTGGTGCTTGGAAAGTTGTAGGCTTATCAAAACCTTCATATTTGTACCTTACTCAGATTTGGAATTCCAAATGATTTGTACCCGTAAAATGCATACCTTTAATACAAGCTTGCCACCAGATTGTTGCAAGTTTGCCTCTTCACATCATCCTGTATGTTTTTCATTGGTTTTTCAATCTCTTGGTCACACAGAGTTGTCAGTCATAATAAAAAAAATAGATCTCTATTCATTATTCAAAAGTGGAAGTCAGACATGCGCAGATCAACAAGAACCCCTGAAAACATCTTTTAGTGACCAACTAAGTCAAGATATAGATTCTTGACCCTCTGGCAAGCATAAATAAACAGCTTACCATTTATTATTTAATCTTCATCAAAGCACACAGTTTGCAGGTACTTGGTACATGTGTGCACAAATTTGTTTCTCATTGGTCAGCAAAATAAATGGATTTTCTTCGTCAAAAGAGGCACATTAGATCAACAATCAGCACTAGCTGATCCAAACGGAAAACGTTCGCAATGATAAATAATTACACCAACCAGGCATGCCTGTCTGTTCCCCTGCAAAGCTTTGATATATTGTTTTGAGCATTAGACTTTTGGAAAAAACTGCACTCCGTGTTCTCTGAAGCGTTCATTGTGTGCATTCATCACAAGTATGCTGGAAGATTGATAACTGTTCATAAAGGATGGAGTCCAAAACAGGCACGTAACTTGTTCACCGAGGGAGCCCTGGGAGAGGCCCCTATCTGATGAGCGAAAGAAAGGGGACAAGCAGAGCAACAGTGGGAGTGCAGACAGTGTCGGAGATACTGCAGGGTTATTGATGTGCTGCAATAAAACAACAGGAGGCCTGTTAGTACAAGCTTAAGAGCTTGTCTCCATGTCCTATCAATCATAACAACATTTACAGCCAATTAACGGTGACTCATTGCATCAAAATCAATAAACACTGTCACCCCCCCCCCCCCCCCCCCCGAAATGCATAAATCTGGAGAACGGCATACTTTAACAACATTCATTTAAGCTAAAAATGTGTACATGAATAGAAAGTGAGCCGTTTGACTTGCTTGATGTGGATCATCAGCACTGTCACAGTTCGCTCCCTGGGAAAGGCGTCTCGCTTAATATTGGAAAATGTGCTGGGAGGCCCTTGATCTTAAATTGTTAATAATTGAGTAATTAATTCTCATGGTACTCAGCTTTGCAGTAGTAATAGATATTGCATGAAAAGACAAGGAGGGAAATCAAAATGTTGCTGTCAGCAGGGTGTGAGATGAATTATATGCTTATAGAAATTTTGAATTACAGGCACATACTATATCGATCTTGACATGCTGTCTGCATCTGATAGGGCTCAAAGTACACATGTAACTGTGGAACAAAAAAAAATCCCCGCAGACATTAACAAAAGAACCCCTTCTAAGGAATAATATCACAGTCTCGATCCTACCAACATTACAACCTAATATTACCAAATCACACTATTCCATTTAAGAAACAAACCAAATAAGTCTTAAAGCACCGTTAACTGATTTTTGGGGCCATTTGGGGGCAGTGGAACAAGCTGAAAACACAAAATGGACATTATGGTCTTAAGTCGGCATGGCGAACATGTAAATGTTGCCTTTTCACGCATCAAGCAGACTTGGAGCAACATTAGCATTAATTTGGAGTTTTTCCACTCTGCTTTCAGCTCTGTTTTCGTCTTCAGCTTTTTAGCCCTGTCCTCCAAAGGGCCCCGACTGACATGTGAGATTTAATAATTGATCTATTTTTTTAAATATACTACTTATTTCAACCAGTGTCTGGACACAGGAAGTAGGGGTATGGTAATCCCCTCAGCACCCTTCAAACCAGGCATTATAAAAAACATCACTAAAAAATTATGCTGCAGACTCACAAGAGGGATGTTGACGAGTAAAAGACAGGGAGTGTGCGAATATGGACAGAAATGTTGATGTTATATAAAAACTCTTTGATCATGAGGCCTAATGTAACTCTACAGTTCTGTGGTTGTTCATTGAAGTGTATGAACTACTCTGCAGATTGGAGCCTCTGTTAACAGTAAATGACAGACACTCGTCTGTATCCTCACATTGAGGATCCGCGTTGTATTATTTTAAACTATGATAAACTGCCATGGGTCATATCTCTCTCTTGTCCAGGTGCTGTCTCTCCCTCTTCATCTCCCTGCAGTTCTCATGCATTAGTTCCTATTGTTGTCTGTGTAGTTGCTGTGGCTGCTTCGACTTACAGTATGTTGGTGTTGAAGTGTGCTCATAGTTTTGTGCTTTCTTGTCCCTCTCCTCTCTCCATCTGTTGCTTTATGCAGGTATTTCTGCCTCCGGAGCTGTAGAGTCTGTGGTTGAGAGCCACTTACTGCCCCCGTGTTCCCGATTGACATCCTGCTGCAATTATTATTATTAGTCCTATTATTGTTATCATTACTATTGCTATCACTATTATTACTATGATTCATTTGAATTGATATTTGTATTATTACCACCATCATTACCATTATTTTACATGACAATGTGGAACTAGCGTTGAGCTCTGTGTTCTTTCTCTCTATCTCTCAACCCAGCAGGTTGAGTCAGATGGTTACCCACGCTGAGTCTAGGTTCTGCTCAAGGTTTCTACCTGTTTAAAGGGAGTTTATCCTTGCCACGGTTGCCAAGTCCTTGCTAATGATGGCAATTGTTGGGTCTCTGTAAATAATATTACCAAGATTATGATCTAGACCTGCTCTAAGAAAAGTGCAATGAGATTACTTCTATAATGAATTAGAGCTTTTAGATGTCAGTTATTCTGGCCATTCAAATTAATACAAAAACCATGAATATCGCCCACCATTTAGTATGATGTCATTATATAGAGAAGAAACCTTCTCTTTTTGATCCCCCTGTATAGGGGAGACCAGGGTTGGTTGTCACTCCCTCTCACTAATTTACGATAGAATATTCTAACCAGAAGCTAATTAAAGGTAAAGGTCTCAGCTATAAATAAATATGTTTTAATGCACATTTTTTAAACTTTTCTGCTGAAAACAGCTCCCTGCTACACCTGGAAACGACACTGATGAGAAGCAAAACAATAAAGTTGCAGGTAGTAAAAACAAAACAATGAGCTTAAGGAGGACAAAATGCTCAGTAGAGCTGTGGGGACCAGCAGAGTTTATTGATACTATTTTATGTTCATCACTATGAGTGACCGTAATCCTTAACCCATTTAACTAGAGCAACTTTAAAATTTTAGCCTTATATCCTGTGCTTAGAGGAAATGCAACATAGGTAGGTAAATCAATTGAAAAAACATGTACTGTACTACAGTAGACATTTGCGTTAATGTTACTAGGTTCTGGTTCTAAGCTGAATTAAGGATATTGGATATGACTCCAGGTCTATGAACACTGAGTTATTAAAAAGACACTTTTTACATTCAACTTTAATAATCTGTCTGTTGCTGACTGGGTGAAAATGATGCGGTCAGATGTTGTCAGTCGACATGCGTCTGATTTGAATTAATGTGGTTCAGGAGTCGAATTACCTCGATGGGAATTAATCAGAACCTACTTGGAGAAGACAATAATCAATGAATCACTCCTTCTATCTAGGACTCACAATCTTTCCATGCACACAAGGGCACACAGGGACATCTCCACTTCTGTCACTGCACCGTTGTTCAATTTAGTGGATGATGCAAGCGAGATTGTCCTCATTCTGTGAATGGAGTTCTAACAAATAGTCGATTTTTCAGTTTTTACTTCACAACTGGTTGGCAGAATATGTTAGGAATGTGGATACCATTTATTCCAAAATATTAAACATCAAAATAGCTGTTTCTCCCTTTCTTGTTGGCAGTGTGGCTTAGATCTTTAGATTAGTTTCTTGTGTTGTCTGCAATAAACAAAAAGTAACTTTTCTCTACTGTTGCACTCACTGAAAAGGAATATTGAGATTTTTTTTTTTATTTTGCCACATCACTGACAGTGAGTAATTGTCATCTTTCAGAAAGTTTAGATGATCTTCTTTTATCACATGTTTGGCTTATAATATTGGCACTGGAGTAACACCTAATATGGTGCAGAAATTTGTCCAGGTGCAAACATTGATGACTTTGAGGAGACTGCCTGACAGTGTGTGCCCTTGTGCGAGTTACATATTATATTATAAGAAATATAGTATTACAAGAATTATGTATTAACATTGTTTTTTGAACTTGAACTATTAAATGCCATTGCAAAAAGCAATTTCTTTTCTTGCACACAGAACAATATTCATCAGGGCCTAATTTGTGCCAGGACAGGATCTGGGACTTGGGACACACAGAAAGAAGTCAGCACTACACAATCTGATCACCCAAAATGCA
Source organism: Micropterus salmoides (assembly GCF_014851395.1). Classification (NCBI taxonomy): domain Eukaryota; kingdom Metazoa; phylum Chordata; class Actinopteri; order Centrarchiformes; family Centrarchidae; genus Micropterus; species Micropterus salmoides. Next base: position 9,137,580 of record NW_024041373.1, read on the forward strand.
TTTTAATGCCAGTTGTAAAGGGGGCCAAGGAGGAAACTGATAAAATGTCAAAAAGCACAGTCATATTTGTTGAATTTCTTCAAACCAGTAGGTCAGTCACACCCCAAGCAGCTCAAAGTTGTTTCGGAGGATCAACCAGCCTGCTACACTTGCCAGCACAGTATGCTGGCAAGTGGTTTAACGTTTTTTGATGTCTTTTGACATATGATTACTGTAAGCCCCACAGCTAAGCAAATGGCCGTTTGTGCAGTGAAATGGTGAAATGAGTCTTGCTAATTGCTAAAGGGGTGTGAGAGAAGGTGCAGTGTTCATACAGAAATGGAGTGGAGGAGAATGATTGGCAGATAGACAGAACACGTCAATTAGTTGTTTTTTTTAGCCTGCTTGCTTTTTGTGGTTGTATATAAAACTTTCTAGTTCCACCCCCCCCACCCCCTGATTTCAAGTGATTATTGTAAATGCTCTGATAATAAATGTAAATAAATAAGGCTTTGTGGTGACAGTTTTGTTTAGTTTTAAAGCTAGCACCGAGGCATTGTCCAACGTTGTCTTCTCTTCTCCTAATTAAACGGGACCTTCTAATTAAAGAGTGGAATTTATGCTTTTCGTCACTTCTAACTTCCACCTTCCCCTGTCCAAGCTCACTTGTGTTGCCCAAATTTGCAGTTTTTGACCACATTAACTATCAAAGATGTTGGCGAGCATTGCAGTAAACCCAGCCTATTCAAACATTCCTTCAGAAACCTGTGACTGATGTTACAGACTCAACACCAATGTTTCCTACAGTCTGTGGCTAAGTGGTCAGACTGTGATTACATATATGGTTCTAGGTGTTGCATATAGATCATCTCTTTTTTTGTATGGAAATGACTGATCAGTCCAGTCTTGAATTTTCAGGCCACCTCTTAGAAATCCAACAGAAATATCAAATGAACATATAAATCAGGATGTCAGTGTTAAAAAATGCTCCAATTTTTTGGCTTCGTTTAAGACTTTTCAGCCTTGGTAACCTAAAACATCTTGTCTTGCCAGTTCCTTCCTTGCAGCACTGCGCTCCCCTCACTGAACATCTTAAAAATGTGATTAGGTTTTCGAAAATGGAGCATAACGTTTGGAAAGTGAGAAATGTCAGCACCTGGCGAGGTGATCCTTGAGTCACTGATATTGATCAACAACACTGTCAGCTCCCCTGCAGATGGATGGTGGTCATTTACCGCTCTGGGGCAAGTAAAAGTCTTAGTTATTGCTCTTTAAAACGTGGCCGTCGACTCCTGGGATCAGTCTGAGAGAGGCAGCCGGAGAAAAAAGATTTCCCAGAGAATGAATGTGAATATGAGATGTGGATATGACAGACAGTGAGTGAGATGTGGGTCAATTATCGAAGGAAAAGTTGGAAGTTAGAAGATGGGCTCTATGCAGGCCTTGGCTCCTCTTCTCCCTCGATGCTGGACTGTGGCTGGCGTATCAGAGGGCTGGTGTAGGCGGAGTAATCACTTAGACTCCCCCCCCCCATTTATTCTACAATCATAAATCACAACATAGATTCAGGTGTCTTCAGATGCATTATATTCAGCTATTGTCCGAGTTAATCTATACCTATTATTTTTTATTTTGTCCGGTTTACATCTAGTACGTGTCTCCTTGACATACTGTAATAATTATAGCCTTCAGTGCTGTGCGTCAAAAAGTGTGTGTGTATGTGTGAGAGAGAGTGAGAGAGAATCACACACCCCTGTCACAACCACCAGCAGGACTTCTTTGACAACGGCAGCAGCCTGTAATTTATTCTGATGGCTCCCCCTTTCCCTGCACAGAGCCCTGAAGGTCATCCCCCTCACTGATAAGAAAGCTGAAAGAAAAGCATTTTCACAAGTGATAATCAACTGCTTATTCCTTCAAATGCCATGTCCGAGAAGTGGCTGGCACATTTTCTCCGTAATACAAACTGTCAGGTGGCTTTGTGTTGCTGGAGGGGGATTTGCGGCTGTAAGGTTTCATTTGCGGGGTGTCGGGCTGACAAACAGAATTGATTGAGGTTGTTTCGGTGTAAGAGAAACCCAGAGAGCACCAAAATGAGCCATAAAAACTGATAAACAATGGCTGGAGAAAGGAGCTGGCATGTTACGAAACAGACAAATTCACTGAAATACATCTCTGGTGATTCATGCTGAAGTGTTTGTGTTTAAGTCGTTTGGAGGCCACACTCCCGTGGTTAGTTTTACGGCTGATGCCACATTCATCCTCATCCCCGCTGTATGCGTTTCGACAAGTTATGAGTTACGTTACGCTATCCTATCTAAATATTTATTTATGCACTGGCTGTCTGGAGGAATGACAGTGTGTTTGAAGTCTCCTCTGAAACGGTGCCAGTGTTTTTCTCTGGACTGAGTTTATAGTGGTGAGAGAAGAAGGATGTCTCTCACAGCAAACAGCACACGCTACCGTGTGGATTCGATTCAGGATCGATTGCATGAAAACCACAAAGCAGCAAACTGACATCAAAGAGGAAGGCAGGTGAGCTACGTATGGAGAATACGAATAACAAACAATCAAGGATGAAGACGAGATGTGGGGGAAATTGACTGGATGCTGGGGATACAGAGAAGACATACACATTCTTCTAAGTGGTGGGATTGCTTTGACTTCACACACATTTGCTTTTTAAAGTTTTTTTTAGAAACCTTTCAGTTCCTTCAAGCTGCCGGTTTATGAAAATGTTAAACTTTAAACCACCTCGGACTTGGTTTTGAAATGTTGCCTTCCGCTTAATTAACATAATGTACACTCACCCCCACAGCTTAAAGCCCACTTCACGCTTGTGTCTGAGAATAGACGCCTTCTTACTTTATTTATGCACTTTCACATGACTCTGCCTCAGGAAACTTTTTAAGGTTTCAAAAGATGAAAGTTCACGGTTGCCTCGCCGATGCTGCTATGGTGACTTTATCACTGATAACAGGGGGAAGATTTCAGCAAGTTCTCATACCTGCATTAGGTAATTTGTCAGTGTGTTCCAAAAAAACAAAATCAACGTTTAGGCAACTAAAACAAAACTGAAGAAAGTTAATAAAGAAGATGCAACATGGAGAATCAAAGACCCTTTTCCCAGCCTTTCCATAAAGCTAGCTGACAGGAAACGGTTGCAGGTTTAAATCGCTTTAGTATGTTGGGGATAACAAGAAGCTAACTGAGAGTTTACTTATATGGAAATGCTACAGATTACGGTAAAAAACATTTCATCCAATTTTGCGTATAGTCCAGTGTTTCCCTTATATGCTTTCAGGAGTGGCGGTGCGCCGCTGCTGTATCATCACCGCTGCTACTAAAATTTGCATTTATACTTGTGCATAGATGTGTCCGTCATTCTGCAATTACGCTAGTCGGCAGTAGCGCTACAGCGTCCACTGTGTTGACTTTTGCCAGCCGAGCAGGCTAACTTCCGGAACGTGAATGGGGGTAAAATTGTATACGTGCGGCTGGTGTAGCCTTTTCAAATGTTATCGACCGAGTGGATCACATTCTGATAGTGAAACGAGTCATTTCGCTCAGGTTGTGACGGTCAAATATATTGTTCCACCGTGTTACAGCTGCTGTTTTGGCTGCTAGTAAAAGTTACTTCAAAGCACGGGCACTTCCTGTCGGCTCGGAGGCATTGCGAGGCTACCCAGCCGACCAATCACAGAGCTTACGTTCTGCGTCGACTCGACGTGTAGTTACATTTTTGAGGAGGTGCACGTCAGGCTACGCCGTAGGTGACGGCGTAGGGTAGGGAGCTACGCAGGGTCTACGCCGTCGATTTGAAGCAGAACGTTTTGTTAGGAAAAGAAAGGATGGTGGTGACCGGAGGAGCTGAGGTTAGTAAAGCAAATAAGTGATGCAAACTAGTCCTTTTAAGCTAATGAGGAGACGTTTCTTTTTGCAAATAATTTAATGCACCTCAGGAGGGAGGTGGTTTCTCATGTTCCCTATCTTTTATATTGATGTCTATACAGTCAAAAGCTGTTAAATGAAGACACAAAAGGCAAACATGAACAATCGTATCTATAATGATTCTGAGGTCATATTAATAGCGTTTTCCTGCCGTTAAGGCATAGGGGGTGCCCTAAACATGCTGTGCCATAAATGTAAAATAACTGTGGACAGCATCAGAACCAACCAAATTACTTTCTCCAGATCTAATGGTTGTAGTTCCTCCCTAGTAGACTGATCTTTGGGTGTTGGTTATTTATTATCTGCTCTAGCTTTTCCAACAATTTGTTCAGAGATATGGTGAAAATAATGGCCCAATATGATGTGAAATTACATATCTGTCATTGGAAAACATAATATTTGCTTGTGGGAGGACCCCCAAACCCCCCGACCACTACCACAACAACCAACACCAAAACATTAATCTAAAGCTCACATTAAATTATGGGGAAACACTGAAGTTTTAATCTACTCTAATGTGCATTGCATGTTCATGGACACAGGAGCAATGTTGCTAAGACATGTTGTGTTGGGGTTTTATATTCAGACAAACTTTGTTTCACTTCCGCTACTACAACGCCATCCTAGGGGAAACACTGATAGTTATTCGGTGTTAAATGTAATTATTTTACCTGCATCTTGATGAAAACTCACACACTGATTAGCACTTGGTTTTGTGGTCATTAAGACTCTCAAGCGGCTTCCACTTACAGTTTTAAAGGCTAATCACTATTCATTTTGGGCTTCTGTTGCAATTATTTCAGCTTGCAGGAAGACTTTTCATTCAACTGGTAACACCTAGAATAAAAATGTACAGTGTGATAGATCAATTTGTGTTTGCTCGCAGCTCAGTCTGCAGCCAGTAGCCCTAATCAAGTGGCTAGACGGCTACTTTTAACTATATTTCAAGGGACTTGTTTTGCACTTTTTAGGGCATGGTGTGAAGTACTGTTAAAGGTACAATACTGAGAATGAATCAAACAAGTGATATATTAAAGATGTGCTCTACATAGAAAATGTAGCTCTCTATGGACTGTCATTGACTGTTGGCTGGCAGCAAAACAATGTGTTTTTTTACACTGTTATTTATTTTCTTTAGAAAATGTATTTACTAAATTCATGAGAAGCTATATTTACTCTGATGTGACATCTTATTCCTTACATGTAAACAGATCTAGGAGGCACCTGTAAAATGACGCTGCTGCAAATTTACTTCAGAAACTTTAAGAAACTGTCGCAATAACTGAGAGCCTAGTAGAGCAATACAACACACCCACCCCACAGGCTGCTCTTACAGCTAAACATGCTGTTCCTTGCACCTTGGCATCCAATCACTTCTCTCTACTATCTGCAGTCTTCTCAAAGGCCATATTTCACCTTCTCAAGGAAACAAATCCAGGAGAACTGTTGTTTAGGGTCTGATACTCAGAAACGTGTGCTCAATTTTTTTTAACTGTGTTTTTAAAAGAACAAAGCAGTAACAATGCCTTTTCTGGTACATTTCACAAAAATCTTTTCTCATATCTTACGAAGTCTGGGGGCACAAGTGATGATATAAGCAAAGTTTTCTAAAACGTCCTAGTATGTCTTGAAACTGAGGAGACTAAACAAAGGCTTTGCAGACTTCTATATTCTCCCTAGAACTATCACATAAAGGATCCTGGGCGTCAGAGCAAACCACTGTCTTGCACACACCAAATAAAAATCAAGCCTGTCAAATTGAAGCTGCTGGATTCCTCGCCAGTCCCAAGTCTCAGCCCTTTCCACAGCACAGCCAGCTCCTCGTCTGCTCTAAGCGCTGTCATTACAATGCAGTCAATGCAACTGTTTTCGGCAATGTGGAGCAACCTGGGGCATACTGATCAGTACCTAGGTGAAAAGCATGGCTATAAATTAAGTTAGGTTCTTTGTGTCATATATTGCGGAGGATGGGGCTATTAATGGTTTGGAAAAGGATAGGTTTGAGTCCTGAAGACATTCAGCTGCTGTAAGGAAAGGCAAGCCCTCCTGAACGTTTTGTTTTTGATTCACATACCTGTCAGTGAGAGTGACAGCTCCTACATGGAAAGGATCAATGTGAAACTGTAATTATCTGTCAAGCTTATTTCAAGGTCACATACCCAAAGATAACAGGTAACAAGTCCCAAGAATCACTCTGTCAGGAGAAAAAAAACAGCAGAACTCACTGAAATTATTGATTCAAGACAGATGAAACGCAAAACGAGTGCAGCACAAAAGCAGACCCTCTCTGTAACGTCCAATCTGTTCATCAAAACGAATACACACCAGTTGCAAGCATGTTGTCACACAACATACAAAGAGGCATTAAGGGTACAGCACTGACTCAACATGTAAAAAAATGCATGGAAGTGAATGTTTGTGTGACATTTAGTACTCCTGAGAGCCCACTAACAGGACACAGACAAGGTAATAAAAGGATATTCATAGTCAGGTTTTTATTTACAACTTCACAAATGTGCAACTGAGGTTTCTCGCTTGCAGACTTGCAAAAAGGCAAGCGGTGGAAAAACAGATGAGACACTGAAGTCGGGCTAGAAGGCTGGCAATGTGAGCATACTCTGGACACCATTCAGACGTTATTCTTGGCATGAATACCACAAAGGTAAAGAGCCAACCTGGCGAGGAGCAGGTCTACTACTGAATGAACCAGGTGAGCAAGTGAGTCACAGAAGTTCAGGTGATTGGACAGCCAGGGAGAGAGATAAGAAACACAAGCGAGGGAAAAAAGCAGCAGAAACACTAGGAGCTCAAAAATGCGCTACAGTCAACTATGACAGTTTGTTGGCTGATGTTGTGTTTTCTATGTTGGATCTCCGTGGATCGGACTTGTTTGTCCAGTGCATTCCACAGATGCTCAATTGGATTGAGATATGGTGAATTTAACCTGCTGAAAGACACCACTGCCACCAGGGAATACATTCCCATGAAAGGGTGTACATAGTGTGCAAAAATGTTAGATAGGTGGTAACGTGTCAAAATAACATCCACATGATGCCATGTGTTGCCCAGGTAAGCAACGTACATGCACCTGGCCATCCACGTGATTTAAAAGAAGCGTGATTCTTCAGACCCGGCCTTCTTCCATTGCTCGGTGGTCCAGTTCTGATGCTCACGGGCCCATTGTAGGTGCTTTAAGCAGTGGACAGGGGCACTGGTCTGCGACTGTTCTGACACCTTTCTATCAGAACCAGAATTATCTTTTTCAACAATTTAACCTACAGTAGCTCGTCTGTTGAATTTGACCACACGGGCCAGCCTTCACTCCATAACATGCATCAGTGAGCTTTGGCCATGACCCTGTTGCTGGTTCACTGCTTTTCCTTCTTAGGACACTTTTAATAGTAACTATCAATATCAACTTTGAGGACAAAATGCTCACTTGCTGCCTAAATATCACACCCACTGATACACTTCACCTGTCAGTGGTCATGTTATGGCTGATCAGTGGATATTCCTTCAGGTCATCATTTCAAGTCAAAAGACTTTATGATGAACTACTTAAGTGGTCTGAAAATAAAAACTATACATTTTAAGTTGAATTAACATAAAATTAATAAAACCATATGTTTAGATTAAGATTACAATTAATGAAAAAAGATGAGTTGATTTGATTTCACCAAATTCCTGTATGATGGTGTACACTTAACACTTAAACATCAAAACTATAAAATAGCCAAAGGTTTATGCAGACAATTATGGGATATTGAATTGGCTGGATTTGCAGGAGCTAATAAAATATCATCCGCATACATTTTAAAATCATACTGAAATTTGTGAGTACCATTTACAGAATTTGCTGCTTGGCTTTAAAGTTTTCTCCATTCCTTAAACACTATAAGCAGGCTATTGAACTAAAATCTCAAAACCATAACTCTATTTTTCAAAAAGCACACCCGCTTCCCTAAACTCTATAAACACAAATCCCTTCATTTGTCATTGCCTACACCATGAGGTCATTGAGAAAGCACTGACATTCAATATTGTTCACTCAATCAGCACAGGCTGAGCTCAATTAGCACACAGCTACCCCAACAGCCAAAATTGATAACACACAAATCAGAAGCTTCAATAGATGGATAAAAGGGCCAGAGTCAGTTCATTCTGTTTTGGAACCATGGATCCAGAGAAATCTGAAGGGAGAGGTAGAGGACACACAAGAGGAGGAGGAGGAGGAAGAGCTGGAGGAGGAGGAGACAGAGAATCTCTGGCCTGTCCTACCAAAGGCGGGACGCTAGGGCAGAATAATTTGTAGTTTGGTGTGTTGTACTGTACACCGCGCTAAGGAATGAAAATGTGTGCAAATGTTTACATTTGTTATTCCTTTAGTTGTGTTCATCATGTGAAAAGATTTTTGAGGGGAGCACCACAAGCAACATTACTAATAACCAGTTTTTGCAGTATTGCTTTGAATTTATCACACCAGTGTGTTATACTGTGTTGCAGTGTGTGTGTTTTTGAGGGCTTGTTTGTTTTTTTCAGCGAGATTTAATTGTTTTGAGTGGAGAGCTTCATTTTGACCTGAAATAGGATGTTTGGGGAATTGGGTGACAAGCTGTGGATTTGCGTTTAGAGTTTTGAGAAAAAGAGGCATAATTTCAAGAAATGTGTTTAAGCAATCGAGAAAAACTGTAAGAGCACAAGCAAGGGTTTCTAATGCTAGGCACCCTTGTCAAGTGGACCTAAATAACTAAAATAGAGGGAGTATAATTCACCTTAACACAAGCAAGTGGTTTTTAATAAAGTGCCCTAATCCATTGCTTACGTAGATCCAAAGCCAAATTTAGACAGTGTGTAAATAATAAATAAATATTAATAAAATGATTAAATAAATAGCATCCAGGGATAAAATAAGTTTTCAAAGTTTGTTCTATCAGTGCAGAGGTTCTTTGTAGACTCATTTCATAAATATAGATCAATATTCACGCCATCATTGTCTCTAGTTTCCAAACACTTCAAAGAGTTGCACAGAATAATTTGAATAATACCCCATAGATCATGGTACGAGCCATGCTCTATCCAAACTGAAGGATGCCTCCTTAATTTGGAGGAAAATCCTGTCTTTCCTGCAATAATGAAGCTATTGACCAACCGGTAATGAACCAGATAACGCGCCATTTGCATACAGATTTATGCATTTATATACAAGAATAGGCATATGTTGCTCAAAGCCTTAAACTGCTCAATATTCATCTCACATCCTTTGCGTATTTCCATTTTTGCCTGCATTAATAAACAAACAAAAACAAGCTTAGTGCTAGTTTCAGGTTCGCCAGCCGTTTTGTGTGTGAAGCTGGTGAGTATAACAGCATAAAGTATGAAACCCAGAGTTTGGAAGTGCACAGAGGGAGGAGGAGACAGTCAAAGAGAAACAGGGGATCATCTTTCATTCAGACCTATTTTCTCAGTGATCTTAAAAGTTACACTTCTTTTTGGGACCACACTGTCAGCTCTGCTCCAGTTTTCTGTTAAAAAAGCAAGTAAAACGGTTTTCTATCCATTATGACTTCAGTTAAATTGTAACTTCGATATCAATATATCCACCTACAGATAGACTGAAGTTGATTTATTAATCACTTGGTTATGTGCTGCACAATTTCTTGGCTGGGAGCAGTGACTTCCTAGGGTCTCTGCTGTTCGCCTGGCATCCGTGAGGTGAAGTTTAGATTTTACTTTTTTTTTTTTAACACAGTTTTTGTACAGATTAAACAAACAAGTGACAACTTGTTAATTAGTGAGCTTCACATTGTAGGTGCTGGTGGGCGGATCTTTTTTTTCACCAACAGTGCGAGTTTCAGCTACCAAAGACATGTGAAAGTGTCAAATTAAAAGTGTAAGAAAATGGGTTATGGGTTATCCTTTGCAAAAGAAAACAAATTGGTGCAACTCTACAGAGAAAGTGCAGATTTTAGGTTTAAGATTGGGTGTGATAAAAGCTTTAGAGTACATGAAGAAGCTTGTGTTACAAAGCAAGCTTAAGATTGGCTGATGCCTTCGCTGATGTTGCCACTGATAATGTAAGATAACCACAGGGGTGATCAGCTTGTGTCTTTGTAAATGTCGAGGAGTTACCCAGACTCTGCAGTGGAAGGAAGTCAGAGTTTTCTAGCCTAACACAGGCAGCGAAACAAATCAAAGACAGGAGTGAATCTAACAAGAGAATAAGTAGAAGTGTATCGCTTCTGCTGTTGTAGTTGAATGGAGCTCTTAAAGTGCAGCAAGCACAACTGATAATAGATAGGGGGATGTTGCAGGGCAAGAACAACAGGGTCATGCAGCCATTGGTCTTGGCAGAGGCAAACCTCAAAGGAACAAAATAACAGCCCCAGAAAGTGGAAATTGATTGTAGAAAAAAAATCACCAAGAGAAAGTGAAGAAGCGCAAATAGGGCCAAAGCTTACCAGCGGCAAAGAGAGGAGAATGTACAAGACAATCACATGCTTAATTGGTAAAAAGTTTGTAATATGGTGGTATCTATGATTATTTGAGCAGATACCATTATCATAAATCCCAGCCAGTGGTTACTTTGTTGTCTGTGTTCCAGATCCAGCAACACAGAGACACATCCTGTTAGGATGCAAGTGTTTCTCTCTTGAGGCTCACATGTGGAGTTCTTGGCTGCAGCAGCAGAGAGTAAACACACAAAAATGAATTATTAACCTGGAACAAATTGGCTTTGTATGTGAGGATGAGTATGGCAGGAAATAACTATTATTAAATCTGAAAAGGTTAAGCCAGCTGGGTGAGGGTAGGGAGTGAGATTAGCTCACCCAGGTCAGAAAATTACAGGGCTTTTAGCTGTCCAGTAAACACACCACTACAGGAGGTCAGGTGTGTAGAAGATGGGGATGCACACCAATGAAAGAGGCTAAGGAACTGTATGAAAATGAGTGGGCTGGGAAGGGGGGCTGAATCATATCTTTCGTGGGTTTTTAACTCTTTATTCTTTTATTTTTTTTATATTTTAATCATATATCAATAAGTCAAACAGGCAACCCATGAAGACCTTAAGGTGACATACACTTATTTAACTCCTACTTTCTTAATTATATAATACTTTATGTGAAGTGGCAATGACTACTGGTAGTCAATGTTACTATAGTGACATTAGTGACAACAGCTACTAGTTGACTGTCATGGGGACGTGACATGTACACTTGAGTCAGAAGAGGTGAAATGTACAGTAGTTGGTTTGTTAGTATCATGGATAGATTACTGAAAAGGCCTATTGGGTGCAGGCACCCCTGGACCAGTGCCCTTTGTTTGAAGTGCCTGTTAACAGCTTTTTTTGGAAAGTCACTCACACAAGTAGAAAAAGAAGCAAAACAACCACAAAGTGGTGAGCATGAGGGTTGATTACACACTATGGGTCAGATTTACTAAAGATTTGCATGAGTAAAAACGTGTACAAACTTGATATTACCACCAAATTAACACATAAACTGATCTACTAACAGTGTGCACGCAGAATTGTTCTTCATTTACTACTTTTTTGTCACACTCTGCCTGTCAGCAGTACCTTGTTTTGCACTTTTGAGTTTAGTTTATTATCTGTCTTATAGTATGTTGAGTTTTGGGTTCTGTCCTGTCTAGTGCCCGGTGTCCAGTATCTGTTATATAGTCCGTGTTTTGAGTTTCAGTTATGCCTGGTGTCTAGTTTACTCTGTGTGTTTGTATTGGTTGGTCTGGTACTGTCTGTGTGTCTGGTTTTGTGGTTAGGATCTGTTTAGTTATGATTTTGTTCATTCGGCTCTAGTCTGTGTAACCCTTATTATTATTCAGCCACATCTTTAAGTTACTTGGTATCTGTCTTGTCTCGTATCTTAGTTTGTGTTAAGTGTTCCCCCCCGCTGTCTGTCTGCCTGTCTGCCTGCCTGCTTGTCTCAGTTTTCCATGCTGTCTCTCTGCCTGGTTAGCCTCATGTCTGTCACCTGTGTTGCTCCCGCCCTGCTCGTTATCCCTGGTATATATGTGTGGTCTTTCTTTTCAGCCCTTGCCCGGTGATTGTTCGTGTTACCTTCTGTGCGTGGATTCCCCAGTGTTAAGTCTTGTTGCCTGTCTTCCTCCTCGTGTCTCTCTGTTTCCCTCCTTATGTCGAATTTTGGACTTTCACCTGTTTGGATTTCTGTTTGGATAACCTGTTTTTGGACTCTGTTGATCAGCCACTCTGCTTGTAAGTGTGCTCGCCTTTAGTTTGTATTAAACCCCATTGAACTGTACCTCCTCTGCCTTGCGTCCTGCGTTTGGGTCCTCCAACGATGCCAACCTGCCTCTCCACACCACTTACCGTAACACTTTTTACCTTAATGAATATGCAATTTGGGGAGTTTCAATTTCATTGTGCATTGTAATGGGAATGTTACATGCAAATACTTTTATTTACTGCACGCAATGTGATCTACCAAGCCTAAACGTGATTTCATGTGAGTGCAACAGCATCTGTATTTAATACGTTTGAAAGGAAATTGCAAACTGGCAAGTGTTGCGCAGAGATGGCTGCTGTTATTGTTGTGAGAAGGAGACACAGGTGAATGAAGTAAAACATAGAGAAATTAACAATATATTATTATTATTATTCTGTATCCAATGTATTGAAATACAATTGTTTTATTTTATTTATTCGATGAACTATATGAATTGAACTCCGTGAGATGGAAGGGCTTGGCCTGACCATTAACACCTGGACTGCCCTGACTTCTCACTGCAACGTCAGGCACTGCCAGTGTATGTTCCCCCTCTATACCCAGTAGTCACCAGATCCTCACTTTTCAGATCCTAGGTCGCACTTGCGAGCTGGATCCCGAGAAGGAGCCCGACATATCCAAGAGATAGAAACGCACAAACGGTCACAGTAAGGGCCAAGATGCCATTGTGCAGATCTCTTCGACACACACCCCGCTGAAAAAGGGTCGTAGACACTTCCACACTTCTGAGTGGAATATGCACGTGCCGCTAAGGGTGGGTCTGTTCAAACTGGGAATGGAAATATTTTCCATCAGAACACTGCTAAGTGACGGGGTACATCAAAAGGAGAGATATAGGGAATTAATAAACTTCCTTAAATCCACAGGTCTATATTGCAAGATATAGCTCTTAGGTAATAAAGCGTCAATGGCGATACTATACCGGTGGGAGGCAGCAATGTACGAAAACAGTGCCGCGACTGCCGGAAAAAAAGAAGATTGTGCTACAAAGAAGGTAGACAGCCTCGCCTGCTACAACAGGCGCTACGAGCCGCCCGCGGAGGAAACGAAAGCAACTGAAGCAGCTCTTTCGTCCCGCTATATCGAGAGAGACCTGACTTTGGCTGTCTCTCTCTAGCTATAGCGGACTACCTAGCTGCGCTGTGACCGCTCGGCGAAAGAGATGTCGGCAGGGCAGCGTGTCTGTTTATGTAACAGGCTTTCACCGGCGGTGAGCTAGCAATGCTGCTGGGAATGCAGCGCTACAGTAGACTGCTGCATTGCCCAGTTTCCACGGTAAGACCTGCTCGTTTCTCGGCTGTCACGTTGTGGAAGCGGACCATTATGGCTGCGCGGACTCGGCCGTCAGGCTAGCTAAGTGGACGCTCGGGCCTCACCTTCCGTCTCACTCGGTTCTGACCGGGAGAGCGGCGTGGGCCGCGGGGCGAACCGTTAGCTTAGCGTCGGTGAGCGCAGCCGCGCGTTCAACACGGTTAGCTCAATGAGATGGGGTTTGTGGTGGGGAATTAGCACTTCTACGAATGTAATGTGTTTCTAATAAACAGTTTAACATTCACAGGCATCACTACAGTGTACACACAAGCAGCACAGTGGCTTCGTGAACACAAGGCTGCAGGGCGAACCCTTAGCCTCACCCCAGGAATTAACGTTAGCTCTTTGATGAGAGAAGTTAACTTAGCTCTTTGAGGAATGTAATTAACATGTTTTACTCAAAACCGTTTCCACATTCTCAAAAGCCTTACCATAGTTTTACACAAGCAGCACATGTAAAACAATGGCGTCTTGAACACCAGACGGGGGATTATGGCAGCGTCAGCAGGCCTCTCTCCCTCCATAACGGTCACTTGGCCAGTCGCTCCCTTCCCCAGCTGCAGGTCGGCTGGCGGAGGGGCCTGGACTCATCCTGGCAGGACATGGGTCACATCGCCCTGGTGCAAAGATAATTTTCTATAAGTGGCGACTCCATCCGTGGAGGTGGTGAATTCAGTGAGCAGTTCGCTGTTTGCTGAAGAAAAAAGGATGCTGAGGCAGTAGGGACACTGCTATTTATACGTCACGCACGTATCGGTAGGGACGTCCTATTGGTCGGTTACGTGCACGATAAAATTTCAGTGGGAAAGTGCGTGAGTGTGATTGGAGGAGGTAGTACCCATAGAGTCCAGTAGAGGGCGTGTGGTATCCAATATTTGTGCATTTGACTCATAACAGTTCAATAGCACTGTAGCAGCAGGACAGAGGGTCAGTGACCTTCTACGGGGAGAGTAGTGATTGGTGGTTATGTAGGGACTGAACCCTTCTATAGAATTTGACTTCTAACCCCTTGACCTAAACATGTCCTATATAAGCTATGTTTGATGTACAGAGAGACAGAGAGGCCATCAGGCTGGGTCACTCTCCAAGCTGCTGCAGAGCTTGTAATTGATGCTGAACTCTTTGGTGTAATAAACTTTTATGATCAAGAACAGTGTCAAGTGGGTTTCCTCTCAACACATCATCGCAGCATTATTGTTCGGACACCACAGACGGACCCTGTGTGAGATTGAACCATTAAAACGCAAAACCCTCATTTAAAATTTTTCGAACTGCTTACACACGTTTTCAAAACTATGTCTCCTTTTTTCAAAACTCTACACACAATTCTCCAAACTGCTCACACAAAATGCGAAGTGCCTTCAAAATGAAACACTGCATTCAAACTGCCATAAACACATCCCAAAATGAAGCATTGGCATCAGATGGCAAACACTTTTTCAAAATAGTAAATTATTGGATATACCATGCACACACTGTTGTTCTAAATCTAAAGCTCATTTGTCTTTCACAGGCATATGTGTACATTTCCATACAATGTTGTAGAGTGAAACTAATCTGCTAAGATGTGTTGAAAAGTAAACTGTAAACACCAAATGCAATGTTGAAACAGCAAATACTTATTTGGAAAAACAGTTATTTTTACAGTTGTAACAGTAGCACAGTGTTGTATACAGTAGCATCCAAGAAATGAAACCCATAAACATATGTAAACTAAAAGTATAATTTTTACTTTTGTTGCCAAAAATGAATACTTATTTTACAATACTGTACTGCTGACATAACCGATATATTGTTGCAACCTGTTCTAATTTCTGAAGGTTCAAATAATGGACGCCATTGTAAAGTGACTCAACTTGGGCTGGACTCTAAAGCTGATGATACACGGGGCAACTTTTTGAGCAATGTTGCTGGGCAATCTTGCTAGTGGCAAGTCCGATGTTTTGAACGGATAGCGGCGGTGCGAGGCGGCGTGGTGGGGGAAGGGGATTACGTTAGTAATCTTTACTCATTACCATTGACGGCAACGTTGCCCTGCACGATTGCTCTAAAAGTTGCTCTGTGTATCATCAGCTTCAGTCCAGCTTCTCACATGGTCAACATGTGGTCACATGATCAATAAGTGTGGCCCTGTTGTCATCACTGATGGCTCTCCTTCCTTCTCTTCTTTGCCCTCTTCCTCCTCGTCATTGTCGTCTTCCTCTTCCTCCTCCTCTTCTACCAACTCTTCCTCCTTGAACTTTTCCTCTCTGTCCATTGTTGGCATCCATTGTTCAAAACAGGTAATTTGACCTTTGACCTATGTATAGGACTACTGTATACTAAAACAGTGATTGGTTAATGATCAGTTAAGCTGTTAGTGTTTGCACATGTGAGGAGTGGCTGTGTGATCTGGTGAATAAGTACAGCATTTTGATTGGTTGTGTTTGGAAAAGGAAAGAAGGTCACTTCCTGTTAGATTTTTGTGTCTTAGGTAGTGAATTGTGTGTAGTGTTTTATGCAATTGAAAACTGAGTGAAAGGTGGTGAAAATGGTTTTGGAGATTTGAGATGAGGTTTTGCACTTTGAGTAAGAGGTTTCAAAAATTCTGTGACATGTAAAGATTTTGTGTGTAAGCAGTTGGAAAAAACTGTAAATACTGCCACCTCCACTGTGTTTGCACCTGTTGTCATCTACAATAATTCTTAATAAATCACCCACAACAGGTACTAAAATTTAACGTGCAATATTTTACAATGCACGCGCAGTGGCGTTCACTGGCGCCAGATAGCCAGTCCACCATTGACTCTCATGCTTCTCTGACGCCCTTCTATACACTAATCATTTTTGTACCAGAAGCCAAGGAAATGTGTGCACAGCGGAAGCTGAATGTTGTGAATGTGCAGCCACATGCACCAGAGTTTACTCAAGAAGTTAGGGATTCATGCTCAGGGATTACTGGCTCAGCTAGTGAGTCTTTCTCAAGAGAAAACTGCTTCAAAATATGCAAATCTATCTCATTTCAACCACACAAAATGTGTATTAAATATGGATGTACACATTATGGTAACAGTTTTATGTTTCTGATTCAGTTCGCTCCTTCTCTGCCCATTTAAATTTAAAAGCAGAGTTAGTACACTTACAAATCTGAAATAAATGAAGCCGGGACTGTTAGGTACAGTTGCGAGGATCCAAAAGCGGACTCAAGGCAGGTTAGTTTCCACAATGACAGTTTATTAACAGGTTCGGGAATTGCAAAGGTGGGTGGCGCGAGTTAGAGGTGGAAGGCGGGCAGGCTGGGGGAAACCAAGCCCCAAGTTCCCTGGGCAGGGCTGATAAACTGCGTCTTTACAAGTGGAGCCGAGATCTGGGAGGGAAGGCAGAAAACACAGGCAATCAGTGAGGTCTCAGACTAGATTAACAAACTCTTTCTTCAAAAGCTAGAGTTGGCCTTAGCACTAGTTACCACAGGCGGGTAAACGCACGATTTGGCACTGCCTGGGAGTAGAGCCTGGTCTTTTATTGCTGCGGTTGATTGTGGAAACGTGCTTCAGGTGTGGAGCGCCACCGGAAACCAGCTGGAACACTCCGCCCATACCACTCACGCACAGACACACACACGACGGGGACAAGTTACACACACAACTTCAAATGCGATTTGTGTGGTTTCTTTTATAATTTTCCCACCTTCAGGGCTGGTAATTTTATTTAAAATAAAATAAAATACAGTTGCTCCACTGAAGTAACTATTGAATGTACAAAATAATAATAATAATAATAATCAATAAACTGGTGTTCTTTGAGTCGAAAATAGAAACTCGATAGCTACTATCTGCATACACAGGGCAATGATGCAGCAATTATTACAAACACAGAAATGCAGCCCAAACACGGCACAAAAGCAGCATAAACACAGTACAAAAATACGGCAGTGGCTCCTCTATTAAGAGAGGACAAAAAAAAAATATTCACAACACTGCACAAAAATCACTACACATCAGTTGTGCTAACTTTTTTGCTCATTCATGTAACAAAGAAAACAATGTGTCCATACACAGATAAATACATTAGTTATACAAATAAAAACACCACAGTCATCAGGTAACTTCCGTTTCATACCTAACTCACGGATAACAAGCTCTCGTGGCCCACAGGTAAGGTTTCTTCCACAAGCATCGGCAATCCGATAACAGCAGCAGCCATTCCAGGCAAAATAGTGCAGTTTTCTTACTTCCTGTATTTTCACCCCTTGACCTCTCTGCAACGCTATGCTCCGTGCTGTCTAAAGTCAACACCTGCAGCAGTCTAGAGGTTTAATTACTTGAGTGTCCTGTATTTTTAAGGTTTGACTTTATCACCTGGTTACATAAAACATCACTTCTTTTCTTTTTATTCTGAAGTAAGTAAGCTTAGTTTTTTCATCAGCTTTTTCTGTACATTTCTGAGCATGTGACCTTGTCCAATCTGTCCCAGAAGACCAATTTCTTTTCGTTTTACAGTACCTTTATGTCCTAAGTGATGCACAGGGGTGGTTGCTGGGGAGGTGTATGAATTGGAATAGAAGGTGAGGAACAGAGCTTGCCTATTAAGGCTTCCTCCCACAGCAGCAAGAGATGACTAGACATCTTATAAGCTCATATTGATTTGGCAGCCAGACACACAGCATATCTCACTTATTTTAGTCTTTCGCTTTCAAAAATCAACATATAATATGTGCAGATTTGTGATTAACACCGCCACTGTGTGTGTGTGTGTGTGTTACTGAGTGTTATAGACTACTCATGCATTGGAATTTCTCATTTTAAAATCAGAATTAGTTAGGAATCAGAGGTTTATGTATATGCATGGCACTGGTGCAGAATCACACGCAAGGGGACACTTGATTGACAGAGGACTCGAAATGTCTCTACATTCAGCATTCACTCATTCTCACAATACAGTAGGCAGCAGTCAGCAGGCATCACAACCTGATGCTGTGTGGTTGCAGCTATGATGAGTCTCCAGCAGTGCTTCTGTGAGGTACAGTAGCTTTAATGAGTAGTTAAAATGTAGAGGTGCGTTATAGAGCCTGGTGCAAGTTTGTGCTCCAAAGAAAAGTCTTTTAATATAGAGGAGATAATATCTGGTAAATGGGTTCAACAAAATCACTAATACAGAGTCTAACAAGAATTTGAGCATGAACAAGAAAAAAAGACCAAATCCAAAAGTGGCCAAGCGATGCAAGAAAGTTCTTTTTTAAAGGGGCCATGTGTAGTTTCTTAGTGGCCTCCAGGGGTGAGGTTTTAGATTATAACCACTACTTCCCAAGCATGTGCTCGTGCACATGATCAAACTAGTGATGGCAAGTTCAAATCTTCTTACTGTCTTCAAATCTTGTTCATTAAAATGAACTAATCTTTTTTTGAGTCATTTCGTTCATTTGAACTAGGCTGGTTCCCCTTCGAGGGAACTCGAACTGCGTCGGTGACGACACTATGGGAACGCCCCTGGGCGTGGCAGGGCTGAACTATGAATGAAACTACTCCAATCCTATTGGTGTTACTAGAACGGTAGTGTATGACGGAGGGGGTATATAAGCACGCCGGCACATAAGACACATTAGCTTCTTTCTATTCAGCAGGCACTCCAGGCTATGTTTGGAA
Organism: Micropterus salmoides; assembly: GCF_014851395.1. NCBI lineage: Eukaryota > Metazoa > Chordata > Actinopteri > Centrarchiformes > Centrarchidae > Micropterus > Micropterus salmoides. The sequence continues at coordinate 9,156,703 of NW_024041373.1, forward strand.
GCTCCATTTTCCTACCTGACATCGAGACGAAGCAGCAGAAGATCATGTCAAAGCGATTCCGACAGTGTGTCTTCCCTTGTGAGCGTTTCATCACAGGTGATACCCATGGGATGTGCGTCTCATGCCTGGGGATGTCGCATGCTCAGGCGGCTCTCGAGGGGGCTGCCTGCGACCATTGCGAGGCCCTGCCCTGAGGGTGCTGAGGTCTCGAGCGGCTCTCTTCCTAGAGGATGGTCGGATGCACTCCCCTCTCGGCACAGGCCCCGCGGTCGCTGAGGCGTCGCGGCGGCTCCGATCCTGGGGATCGCAACGCAGGATCGCCGAGGGTGCCGGAACGGCTGAGGCCTTTTTCCGGTCCTCGTCCGCGGAATCCTCCTCCCCCGTTTCTCGGTTTCTCCCACTCGAGGGGCGAGTCCGGAAAGGCTGACACGATCTGGCTCTGAGGAGCTAGATGTGCTTAGCATAGAGGAAACTGAACGTCATCAGCCCTCGCCAGGATACAAGGAGTTGTTGGAAGTGGTGACGCGGGCCGTGGCCAAGCTGCACATTGATTGGCCACAGGCGGTGCAGCAGCCATCGGTAGGCAGCAAACTAGATGAGCGGTTTCTGCAACACTGAGCGCCACCCCGCGTCGGCCCCTACCATTTTTTCCGGATCTGCACAACGAGTTGTGTAGATCATGGAATAAACCCTTCTCTGCTGGTGCCAGCCTACATACGATGGCTGTCTTGCAGGCATACCAGGGGACACCGGGGATTCCCGTGGGACACCGACCACCAGCCCCGAGGGACTGGTCCCCTTGGCGAAGTTGCGGAAGCTTGGCGAAGCCTCGCGAACATTTCCCCGTGGGTCCTCCGCACAGTAGTAGATGGCTACAGGCTGCAGTTCCGGGTTCGCCCCCCAGATTCTGCGGGATGGTCGGGACTACAGTACACGCAGAACAGAGCCAGGTGTTGGGACAGGAAGTCCGCTCTCTTCTGAAGAAAGGGGCCATAGAATTAATTTCCCTGCCAGTCAGAGAAGCCGGCTTTTACAGCCGATACTTCCTGGTCCCCAAGAAGGACAGAGGATTGCGTCCGATTTGGAATTGCGGTCCCTGAACCAATCTCTGAGGAGATTCAGGTTCAGGATGCTTACCATCCCAGCCATCATCAGTCACATCCAATCCGAGGATTGGTTTGTCACGATAGATCTACAAGACGCTTATTTCCACATCTCCATCCGTCCCTCTCACAGGAAGTTCCTGAGGTTCGCCTTCGGGGGCACGGCTTACCAGTATCGGGTTCTTCCGTTCGGCCTAGCACTATCTCCCCGCACGTTCACCAAATGCATGGATGCAGCTCTGGCTCCGTTGAGGCCCAGGGCATCCGCATACTGAACTACATCGCCGTCCTGGCCCAGTCTCAAGAGTTAGCGGTTCGGCATCGAGATGTCGTCCTCGCCCACCTTCAGCGTTTGGGGCTGCGGCTCAACGCGAAGAAGAGCGTGCTGACACCCGCCCAACGGACTGCGTTCCTAGGGGTGGTGTGGGACTCAACGACGATGCGGGCACACCTGTCTCCCACACGCATCGAGTCCATTTTATCCTCAGTGACCAAAGTGCAGTTAGGCCGCCCCATCACTGTGAAACACTTTCAGAGGGTGTTGGGTCTTCTGGCAGCAGCGTCCAGTATAATACCTTCCGGACTACTGCACATGAGAGCCCTGCAGTGGTGGCTAAAATCCAAGGGATTCTCCCCGAGGGGAAATCCGCTCCGTCTGATACGGGTTACGAGCGGATGCCTTCGTTCCCTAACCGTATGAAGGAAGCCTTGGTTCCTGTCCCAAGGTCCTGTGTTGGGAGCAATCTGTCGCCGAATAATTATTTCAACAGACGCCTCACTCACGGGATGGGGCGCGGTCATGGACGACCGCTTTGCGAGAGGCTCCTAGGAGGAGCATCATTTCTCCTGGCACATAAATTGCCTGGAAATGTTGGCGGTATTCAGAGCTCTGAGGAGTTTTCTGCCCGCTCTCCGCAGTCGCCACGTCCTTGTCAGGACCGACAATACGGCGGTGGTGGCCTATTTGAATCACCAGGGGGGTCTGCACTTGCGCCCATTATGCAAGCTGGCACATCGGATCCTCCTGTGGTCCCAGGAGAGACTGCTGTCCCTCAGAGCGATGTACATCCCTGGGACCCAGAATCAAGGAGCAGACCTGCTGTTGAGACAGGCACACTGTCCCCTGTGGTTCTCCCTATCACCCCCAGCCCCGCTAGGGCTAGATGCCATGGTACAGACGTGGCCGAGGCTGCGTCTGTATGCATTTTTCCCCAGTCGCTCTGCTCCCGGGGGTTCTGGAGCGAGTCCGCCAGGACGGCGTCAGCCTACTACCGTTTTGGCCGGCACGAGTGTGGTTCTCGGATTTAATATCGCTCCTCGAGGGCCCGCCCTGGCAGGTCCCTCTGAGGAAAGACCTGCTGTCCCAGGTGGAGGGCCAGATCCTTCACCCGCACCCGCCCTGTGGCAGCTATGGGTCTGGCCCCTGAGGGGGTGCAGTTCTTAGAGGCGGGTCTGACGACAGGAGCAGTCGAAACGCTGCTCAGCTCCAGAGCCCCGTCCACGAGAACGATGTACGGCCTAAAGTGGAATGTGTTCACCACCTGGTGCAGAGAACGGGCGGTTGACCCAGTTACCTGCTTGGTAATTGTGATACTGGAGTTCCTCCAGCACCGTTTCTCCGCTGGCCTCTCCCCATCCACGCTCAAACTATATGTGGCTGCCATTGCAGCATTCCACGCCCCTCTGTGTGATGGGCCCTTGGGGAGGCTTCCGCTGGTCGTGCGCTTCCTCCGTGGAGCCCGGAGGATGAGACCCGTGACTCGTTCCAGGGTTCCCACCCCCTACAAACCCCTGGAGTCGGCTGAGGCCAAGCACCTGACCCTTAAAATGACCTTTCTCCTCGCTATCACCTCTCTGTGGAGGGTGGGGGATCTCCAGGCACTGTCGGTGTCTCCCCCATGCCTGGAGTTTGCCCCGGGGAGGGTCAGGGCCATCCTGCACCCTTGTCCAGGTTATGTCCCTAAGGTTCCGGCCAGACTGGCAGGGTCCATGGTGCTGCAGGCGTTTCATCCCCCACCTCATGTAACAGCGGAGGATGGGAGACTTCATCTGCTCTGCCCTGTCAGAGCACCGAGTATTTACACTCTGAGGTCTTCCCGGTGGAGGAAAGCAGACCAGTTGCTGGTTCGGGTCCCCCAAGGCTGGGCTCCCCGCTTCTAAACACACCATCAGCAACTGGATCGTTCAGACTATTTCCCTGGCCTATCAGGTGCGCGGTTTGCCTTCACCTATGGCCGTAAGGGCGCACTCTACTCGAGGCATGGCGGCTTCTAGGGCCCTCCTCGCAGGGGCGTCACTCCAGGATTTGTGTGATGCGGCTGGCTGGGCCACCCCTCACACTTTTATCCGGTTTTACAGTCTGGACCTGCCTTCTGCACCCGGCACCCGTGCGCTCTCCTCCTAGTCGTGCCATCAGGTTCTGCACGCTGGGGGCAGGCGGGGTTTCGGTACGGCCTAAGTGGGTATCTCGTTCCCATAGTGTCGTCACCGACGCAGTTCAATTTCCCTCGAAGGGGAACGTCTCGGGTTACGTATGTAACCCTTGTTCCCCGAGAAGGGAAATGAGACACTGCGTCGGTCCACCACACCTCACCCCGCCTGGAGTGCCTTGCTTCATAGAAAGGGGCTAATGTGTCTTATGTGCCGGTGTGCTTATATACCCCCTCCGGTTACGCCGTCACACACTACCGTTCTAGTAACACCAATAGGATTGGAGTAGTTTCATTCATAGTTCAGCCCTGCCACGCCCAGGGGCGTTCCCATAGTGTCGTCACCGACGCAGTGTCTCGTTCCCCTTCTCGGGGATAACGAGACGTTATTGCAGCACTGCAGTCCTCTAGTGGGAGATTAAAAAACAGCGCAGTTCTCAAACATGGAAGGCTGTTTGCTTTACAGTTTTTCTCTTGATTGCTTAAAAACATTTCTTGAAATGATGCCTCTTTTTCTCGAAACTCTAAACGCAAATCCACAGCTTCTCACTCAATTCCCCAAACATCCTATTTTCAGGTCAAATTGAAGCTCTCCACTCAAAACCATTAAATCTCGCTGAAAAAACAAACTTTGCCCTCAGACATAACACACAAGCCCCCAAATACACACACACTGCAACACAGTCTTACATACTGGTGAGATACATCCAAAACAATAGTACAAAACCTGGGTATTAGTAATGTTGCTTGTGGTGCTCCCCTCAAAAACCTTTTCACAAGATGAACACAACTAAAGGAATAACAAATGTAAACACTTGAACACATTTTTCATTCCTCAGTGTGCTGTACAGTAAAACACACCAAACAACAAATTATTCTGCCCTAGCGTCCCGTCTTTGGTCTGGGACAGGCCAGACATTCTTGTTCTCCTCCTTCTTCACCTCCACCTCCTCCTTCTCCTTATCTTCATCCTATCCCATCTCCTACTCCTACTGTTCCTCTTCCTTCATCTCTTCCTCCTCTCCATACTGTTCTTCTTCCTCTTTCTCCTCTCTGGTGTCCTACACCTCTTTCTTCAGATTTCTCGGGATCCATTGTTCCAAAACTGAATGAACTGACTACGGCCCTTTATATTGAAGCTTCTGATTGGTGTGTTATCAATTTTTACTGTTTGTGTTTCCACCTGGGTAGCTGTGTGCTAATTGAGCTCACCCTGTGCTGATTGAACGAACAATATTGAATGTCAGTGCTTTCTCAATGAGCATATGGTGCAATGACAAATGAAGGGATTTGTGTGTAGAGTTTAGGGAAATGGGTGTGCTTATTGAAAATTGGAATTATGGTTTTGAAATTTTAGCTCAAAAGCCTGCTTATAGTGTTAAAGCAATAGAGAAAACTGAAATTGACAAAGTATAATGCAAAAATTCACCTTTTGATCATTCTTTTTCATCTTTCTATAAAACCCCATGGGGCCACAACCAAATCCAAGCAATGTAAAAACCACAGAAATATGTTGTCAATATTCAATCGCCACTACTCCGGCTAAATCCATCCATTTTCACAATCTTTCCTGAGTACTAGACCAGCCATACATATATATATATAATTATAATTACTATCATTATATCTCTAAAGTACTCATTCATACAGTAGCCTAACATCCTTATCCATGAGTAAAATCTATGTATTAACATCAGATTTGCTGGGAATATATATGAATAAACACACTCTTACCAAAATTCAACCAATTTAATAATAATCTGGATAAAACCTCCAAGTTCTTAAAAGGAATCCAGCACAGACAAAAGAACAAAGAAATATAAACACATAATATAAACGCAGCAGTTTGGCAGGTCTAGATGCAGACTGGGCCAAATCAGGCAAGGCAAGGGAAGTTTATTTGTATAGCACATTTCAACAACAAGGTAATTCAAAGTGCAGGTCCGCAGATCGCTCTCAGACACTGCCAGGTTGTTCACCAGCCAAGAGCTGTGAAACAACAGCACAGCTCTGTTGATAAATAAAAAGGAAGTTATGTTGCGTTCTCTGGCAGACCCGGATCAGCTGTTAGCTGTAAACACACCAAAGGGCTAACGCTAACGTTGCTATGTGGCTGTGTTTTAATATTTTAATGAAACGGGTCCGTTTGTTTTGGAGAGGAGACTACCTCGGAGGTAATTCGGCTCCTGGTAGAACCTTTCAGGGCACTGAAGTGGAGCGGACCCAGAACAACTCTCATCAGCTGTTAGCTGTAAACACTAGCAGGACTAAATTTATAGTACAACATCACTGCGCTGTAATAACGTTATGATTTATTAAATGTCACATAATTAACAAAATAGATAATGTCAGACCAGTGACTGTTACCTGACAACCAACTTGCCTCTCATACTCCGGCGCTGGCAGTAACTCAGGCTGCCAAATGAACCAAAGACTCTGAGGACCCATGTGATTGGTGAACGAATAGTTCATTCCTGCTCCACAGTGACCGAGCTGTCACGTTGCATGACTCAAACCTAGAGACCCACAGTTGAGAGTCGTGAACTAATCAATTGTGTTTCCTGTGCTGACGGAGCCCATGCAGCTGCTGTGTGATGAGTGAACGTAATAGTCCAAGACTATTCATGCTCCCTCAGACTACTGGTTCTTCTGAGTCATATACAAGATTAGGTCAAATGAACAAAACGTTCTTTGAACAACGCAACACTAGATCAAACTAATGAGCAAGTCAGAACAGAGACAGACACACCAGAGACAGCATCACACAAAATGCTGGAAACTATTTTTATCAGCTTGACGCTGAACTATATAATAGATCTTCCACTATGTTGTTGTCCTGCACCGTTGTGTTGTCACGTAAGTTACAGCAACTGAGACAAAGAAGAAGCTGTGGATCAGTAATACATATAAACTGAACATTAGATCTAAACATCACTATAGGCTAGTATAAACTAATGGTACCAGATTTGCTTTGACATAATACTGGTACACAGGATAGTAATATGGATAGTGTAAGCTGATGAAGTAATTTCGCAAGCCATACAACTGTAGTATTTTGCAATGGATAATGTTAGCAACAGGTCAGCATTAGCCGGCAAGCTAACGTTATCTAACTTCTAACTAAAGCACAACATCAAATATATTTCCCATGCTTTGCAGTAATGTTAGTTTACCTGTCCAATAGGATGAAAGCCAACTCTGTGTTGGTTTTTATATCCAAAACAAAGCGGAGGTCTCTTCATGACTCCCTTTTGTGTTTACCGTCTTTTCCCCACGTCAATCTGATTTTCGTTTGGTTACAACCTGTTCACAAACAATAAAATAAAACAATAAAAGCATGGACATTTATCACATTTTGCAGGAGTAGCACCTAAAGACCCTGCGGAAATATTAACCTCTGAGATCAAGATGTTGAAGAAGAAGTGTTTGGTAATTGGTATTCTCAGTATGAACAAAAATGCTGGTCATTTCAGTGTGCTTGCAACCCATCTGCTGTCCCCTGGAATGGCTTCAGCACCAACTGACCAGTATCACAATAAGGTGACACACAGGCATTACCTGCTCTTGCTGACAGACCGTGACAGTGGCCATTATCAGCTCCCCTTGCAGTGTCTGAATAGCCGGTACAGGTTATTATCTGGTGGAGTTGGCTTTTGGCTGGAAGGAAAACGGAATTTCAGACAGCTGGAGAAAAGACACACTGTTTAACACTTTCAATAGATCTGTAGGCAAGGGAGAAATTGTTGCAGTCAAAGCTACACGAGGCATGCAGTTAGTCTCATTTTCTCCAGAGTACTTACAGATTTACCTGTCTTTACCAGGAAACCGCTTAAATATGGGCCTTTAAAAAACTCTCACAAGCCCATTTAAAGTTTTCCAGTGAAGGATGTTGGGTACTGTGAACTTTCACAGGCAGAAAGAAGAAAATGAAGCAAGAGATAGATAAAAGGGCCGTAGTCAGTTCATTCACTTTTGGAACAATGGATCCAGAGAAATCTGAAGAAAGAGGTGTAGGACACCAGAGAGGAAGAAGAGGAACAGTAGGAGTTGGTGGAGGTGGAGCAGGATCAAATATATCTGGCCTGTCCCAGACCAAAGACAGGATCCTGGGGCATTCAAAATAATTTGTTGTTTGGTGTGTTGTACTGTACAGCACAATAAGGAATGAAAAATGTGTGCAAATGTTTACATTTGTTATTCCTTTAGTTGTGTTCATCATGTGAAAAGATTTTTGAGGGGAGAACCACAAGCAACATTACTAATAACCAGTTTTTGCAGTATTGCTTTGAATTTATCTCACCATGTGTTATACTGTGTTGCAGTGTGTGTGTTTTTGAGGGCTTGTTTGTTTTTTTCAGCGAGATTTATGGTTTTGAGTGGAGAGCTTCATTTTGACCTGAAATAGGATGTTTGGGGAATTGGGTGACAAGCTGTGGATTTGCGTTTAGAGTTTTGAGAAAAAGAGGCATAATTTCAAGAAATGTGTTTAAGCAAGAAAAACTATAAATTGAGCAGTGTTTCAGGAATAAAGGACTAAAGGCTAAATAACATCAACTTGACCACAAAATGCAGAGTTTGGTTTTGCCTTACTGCTTTGTTGGTTTTCTCAGCTGGTATGATTCTCATCCAGCCCACAATTGGTGTTCGGTTCTTGGCGTTCACGGTGGGCTTAGCATGCCACCAACACCAACACATAGGTGAAGGCAAACCGCGCACCTGATAGGCCAGGGAAATAGTCTGAACGATCCAGTTGCTGATGGTGTGTTTAGAAGCGGGGAGCCCAGCCTTGGGGGACCCGAAACACACCAGCAACTGTCTGCTTTCCTCCACCGGGAAGACCTCAGAGTGTAAATACTCGGTGCTCTGACAGGGCAGAGCAGATGAAGTCTCCCATCCTCCGCTATTACATGAGGTGGGGGATGAAACGCCTGCAGCACCGTGGACCCTGCCAGTCTGGCCAGAACCTTAGGGACATAACCTGGACAAGGGTGCAGGATGGCCCTGACCCTCCCTGGGGCAAACTCCAGGCATCGGGGAGAAATCGAAAGTGCCTGGTGATCCCCACCCTCCTCAGAGAGGTGATAGCAAGGAGAAAGGTCATCTTAAGGGTCAGGTTCTTGGCCTCAGCCGACTCCAGGGGTTCGAAGGGGGCCTCAGCCAGCGCTTTGAGAACCAGTGCCAGGTCCCAGGTGGGAACCCTGGAACGAGTCATGGGTCTCATCCTCCTGGCTCCACGGAGGAAGCGCATGTAATGGGAATTCCAAACATATTGCATGTAACCCTGGACTTAAGGAGACTCATCAGATATGGGGCACTGAATCTGTGTAAACGTAACAGTCGAAATATCTCTTTTCTCTGTGGTATCCAGACTTCAGGGACAATGTGTCTCTGTGGGATGATAAGATTGACCCTAAAGCTGGATAATAACAGGCTCACAGAGCTCTCCTCACTCATTCGAGCATACATGTACACGGCGTATGTGTTTTGCTGTGAGTCCTTCTGCAGAAGACTTGAATAAAATTCACAGAAAGACAAGTGTTTGCCTGAGCTGTTTATTTAAACACGCAATTCCCACCACATGCACGACCAGTGGAAGCCTCCCCAAGGGCCCATCACTCAGAGGGGCGTGGAATGCTGCAATGGCAGCCGCATACACTTTGAGCGTGGACAGGGAGAGGCCAGTGGAGAAACGGTGCTGGAGGAACTCCAGTATAACAATTACCGAGCAGGTAACTGGGTCCACCGGTTATGGAATTCATCACTAAATCCACTTCTGAGAAGTTTTGAGGTGAGAAATCAGCTGTGTAGATTTCAAATATTGACAGTTTTACGAGAAGTGATGGCGGAACAAAAATGTGCTTGAATATTGCAAGTGGCTGCGGGGGAAGCCTGCGCCAACCCGCGGGAGGAGCGTGTGACGCCGGCCAGCCGCCCGCCCACAGAGCCCTCTGCTCCCGCCGTCACACAGACCGCTGCAGCAACAACGGCAGAGGAAAACACAGCTGGAAGGTTTTCATACCACTTATCTGTCTTTACATTCTGAGTAATATTGAAACGTTTTAACTTAAAAAAGAGAAAGCTGTGTGGATCCCTGGTGTGTGTGTCGCAACGTTTAGTCCTAAAAGACGATGCAACTCCAACTCTGTTTGGGCCTGGAAATTCACAATCACAACCTTTAAGTATGCTTTATTGGTTGTGAATTATATTTAAAATTAACACAGCGATGTAACTTCACAGACTGTTCAAGTGCGGAGTTGTTGTAAACGTTAGCTAACACAGCTACAGTTATAGCTATAATGCTATAATGCTAATGTTACACACGATGTGAAAACTACTGAGCAAACGTTCAAATTGTTTGGCCAATTTTTATGTAAAATTGAGTTGAAATATGGTGATTTTTGTAGTGGTTTATGGTAAGATGTGGAACAATGATGTTGTGTGGTTGTGGACTTGAGAGTAAGTTATACCATCTGCTAGGTTACGGTCGCAGTCTGAAGCGGCTTTGATTTGGATCACACTACGTTGTTTCTTACGACCCGCCCTTCTCTGCTTGTGATTGGCTAATAGTCTTTACCTGGAAACTACAATACACAATAATACAGACAGTAATGTAAATTGAGCACAAGGAGAAAGTTTAAGAACAATGGCATCTAATACTTCTTTTGTCCTCTAGGCCAGTGGACACTGGTTTCATGAAAGGACCTGAAAATAACTGACTACTTAAATTTCATAATTAATTCAATCCTTGTTCCGGAAGCTGGAAAAATGAATTGTACAACACAGGATAATATTTCTGTACTATATTATTTATATGAAAGTATATAAGAAGGTGTTTGGAACGAGGCATTGGTATAAACCATAAACACAGGCAGGAATGTAAATGAGCACAAGGGAATTTAAGGGAAATTAAGAGCACTGCAAATTAACATCCTTATGATTGCTTCTTTTCAACACAGTTCCTAAATAACAACAACATGGTAATAAACTACTCAAAATTGAAGAGGCAATTGGGCCACTATTTAACTAAACAGAGCAATAAAACAGCTTACAATGAGAAACATTATTTGTTCACAAGGTTGGAAGTTTGGGCCGTCCTTTCTCTGGCATCTGGCTTTCTTATCAGTTCACACATCAGCGTGAATAAAGGAAAGGCAGCGTTTGTCGTGTGTGTGTGTGGGCCTCAGTTTATGCCTTTCGTTTATGGCCGGTGAGGTCCTCACAGCCTGGTTCAGGGTAAGGTTAGATATCTGGACATGGTTAAATTGTCATTTTAACAGTCAGGAGTAGAGTCAGTTGTCTTAACTCCACAGGAGATGTGGTTTTGCTTGGTTGTTTACTTGCAATCAGCACTCAGAGCACACAGAGTACTAGTTGCAAGTAAACCCCCTTCTTAAGTGTAATTTATACTTGCGTTGAATCGACGGCGTAGCCTCTGCGTAGCCCCCTACCCTATGGCCGTAGCCTACGGCGTAGCCTGATGTGCACCTCCTCAAAAATGTAACTACACGCCGAGTCGATGCAGTAGTGCTACTGCCGACTAGCGTTTATGCAGGAGTATAAATCAAGCTTTAGGGAAAGACAAAAGAGAGATGCTGTGTTCTTCCTTTTGGCATAAAAAAGTGTCCACTGGTTGGTTCACTACAAATCCATCTTTAATTTGCTAGCATTAGCTAACATTAACCACCCTAAACTATTTGTCATACCAGACCAGGTGAAGCTGTAGCAGCTAAACCTGAGTGTATTAAATTGAGAAACGATGCATCTTATAGCTTATGAATTCATCTGTTTGTTCCTAAAAGGATGGATGTTGTGTTATTTCTCACTTTAAGGCTCTACTTCTTGATGGTGAACTTCTCTTTGATATGTTCTCGTGACATGTCACGTTCTTCTCTTCATCCAACCTGAAAACATTAAAGTCTTTGAGCAAAAACCTATAAAGACAAGACAGTAAACAAGCCAGTTAGTGTGCTGCACACTTTCCCTTGCATCTAACCCAAGGCTAGTTTTATCAGCTTTCTATTAAGCAATCTTTGAAGGTGTAAACCTGGATCAAAGATAAGACCACTTCATCAAATGCTTTCATCTCTGTAAAGGACTTTTGACAGGAACGCCACAGGAATTCAAGCACAATGTTCAGGCTGTCTTTTTACTTCCCTACATAGAGAAAACAAGCTGCACATTGGCTGTTTGTTTTGCAAATGTCGACTTCTTTTGTGCTTTTAAGGTGCTTCAGTCATTTGTCAAGCTCAGCCAACTCTCCCAAACTGGAATTTTAACAGCACTATTATCATGACCTGCATCATAATGAACCTTTATCTCAGTCTGTATAAAATTATGTTTATCTCTTTTTTAACTATCTCTTTTTCAAAGTAACTAACTCTTTTTCAAAGTAAGTATTTATTTTATAAAACTGGAAACTAATCTGATTTGGTAAGTAACAGCAATGATTACACAGTATTATTATTCATGACTTGCCACCGTTCCATGTTTGCTTGTGACCACAACAATCATAAATGTTCCATTTCCCCTGATTGCTGATGGCATCAATTCATAGTCAAAACAGTGTGACAGGAAATGATATTGAGGGCTTTACATTACAGGTGCTTAAATTGCTTCTGTCTCTGGCCATTACCTGGTAATGAGTATAAATGAATTGAAAAAATGTAGATGGACCTGGACCGCCAGTGGACAAATTGATTCCACAGTGGCTGATATGTCCATGCTAAAAACAGAGATGGAGTTAAAGAGGTTGCGACTGTGGGGACTCCTCTTTTGCCCTCCATGATCCCACTGTACAATTGTTGCATGCTCTTTGCATTATGCAAAGACTGAGCACCCTTCATTTAAATCTCCACTTCCTGCTATTTCATTCATTGTTTTACCTCGCCTTTTTTTTTTTTTTTTTTTTTTAAATATGCCATTTTCGAATTGGAATTATCAATATTCATTAAGGCCATGCTTCTTGATTAATTACCCTTTACATTGACATATTGCTGATGTTTTTATGTTTTATATTTTCATCTACTTTATTATACATGAGTCAGACATGCAGTAAATTGTTTCCATATTTCTTAAGTGCAGATTTCACTGAATGAGACATACTGAAAAATCTATGATCTACGATCTATGTGGTGTTAATCAAAATAAGTAATTTCCCATTATTTGCTGCCAGTTTGGAGAGGAGGGCCACTTCAGATGTGCATTCTGCAATATCCCACAAGTTACGCCAAATTGGATGTACTCCCATGAACTACTTACTTCTTTACATTTATTGTCAGTGAACAGAGTCAATTTTCATTTCATTTTTTTGCATTTAGTCTTGTAAGAGCAAGGATTAATTTCGGCAGGCCACTCACACAAATGACGCATAATTATTGTCATTCACATACTGACTGTCTGACTTCTGAAGGGGAAACACTGGCTTAACCACACTGTCTGGTCTCCCAGACACTGAAGGAGACATTTTAATGAAACCCGAGTGATGAGTATTAGCATTAGTATTAATATTAATATTAGTAGTAGGAAAGTGTGTATGGTTTTTATTGAAAAATAATGTGGCCTCAGTTTGCCTCTAGCAAGGTTTTTGCATGGACATCCTTGCCTGAAATAAAGACCGCCTTTGCTAATGTTATAAGAAATTATTACACTTTTAAAAAACATAAAAGTGAGCTTCATGTAAAGTGAGCAGAGCCTCTACATCAGACAGGAAAGTCCACATATTTATTGAGTGAGGCCATCATCTAGTAACTCAAATGATAAAGACACGACATGCAGTTTACTTTGCAGCCATTATTCAGAGCAGAAGGTCACAATGTTTGGAAACGTTCAACGGCTCAATCACATTCAGATGGGAATTTGCGAGAAAAAACTCAACGCTTTGTTGCCAGTCAGACAACAAACTGAAATTTGATAATCACCAGCCGCTGGTTGCATGTTACTGTACTCAGTAATGTCTGCATCAAGTTGAAGTTCGTTTAAAGTTCATTTTGACCAGCTGGACTTGCATCAATAATATCCACCACCTCTGCTAACCAATTTCATTGGTGAAAACCTGCATAGTCTGTTATTTTTAGGTAAAAACAAAGCTTGGAGTGGATCATCCCACCTCAATATTTATCATCTGCTCATATCTATGGACAAAACACTAGTCTTTATATAGAAAGGTGCAGAACAAGTGTCAGAAATGTTGACATGCAATGGCCAAAACTATGCTACAGGATATTTTGGCAAAATAATGCCCATCCGATTGCATGTAGTGCAGTATGGAGAGCTGCAGTCTGGCCCCACTTCCAGGCTAGCTTGTATTGCAATGCATTTTTCAATTGAATGCTTCTTTTACAGAACTTTATGAAACGCTGAAAACTGATGTTATTTTTAATCCATAATGTAACCTTAATCTTTGCAAGCGTAATTTGTCAGACAAGAAAATGTCGGCAAGTCATAGTTTTTGTAGCTTAAGAAACACCATACACTACTACCGTTCAGTTAAGATCTCACAGAGGAGTAGTATGACAAAAGGATTTTGTAGTTTAAAATCTTCTTATGAGGATTATTTTAATCTTTGGCAGCACTCCTCCAAAACAGTAACACCAGCACCGAACCCCATTATGTAAATACTGTGATATCCTGATTGTGGGTGATGGTTGGTAACCCGACAAAGGCAGCATATAATTTCCTCTGAGGATGGTCAAAGAACTGTGGAGAGGACATTAATTTGAAGAAGTGAATGAATCTGGGCATGTTAAACTGCACCTGTGCTGGTTATAATGACCTGATGAGGCGGTCGAGAAAAGGTAGGACACTGAGCTGGCAGCGGAAGGCAGAAGACAAAGAAACTTTTTTTTAACTTTTTACTCTGAACTCATCTCACTTTTTAAAAAATTCAAACAAACAAATCTCAAGAGTATGAAAAGATGTGAGTGGACATGTAGAATGACTAGTTTGGTGTTTAACTGTGTGAACTAAAATGTTATTACATTACATCCACCCGTTTTAATGGCGTTGGTTCCCTCATCCAACACTTAGAGAATTAGCAGATGGTGAGGAAGTGCTAAAAGCCACTCTGAAGTTGTGTGATTTAGATACGCTTAATGCACATTTACACTTGGCAAGAGGAGTTCTCCAGAGCATAGGTGGGCCCATCATGCATAACAAGAAGGCCTCGCTCAAGTTTTTGACTCCAAAATTTCAGTCACTTTACCGCTCCTCACTCACTCTAGGGGCTGTGAGGAAATTAGTCTTCATATGACACAAGTGCCTAACTAATTGCTGAAAGGAGCTGTCAAATTGTACATATTTTATGAAATACCTGGAAATCTTTCGCCTCAGATTATGAGGCAAATGTATAAGTGAAACACTCACTTTAATCTAAAGCATACATTGTCTCGAAGCTATTTCTGACTCCTCGATCTGCAGCAAAAGCCCTGAATAAATGTATTCTGTGCTGAGCGGTAAACACACATCTCTGTATGCTCTCTTTCTAAGGTCCAGGATGACTGCAGAGGAGAGGGCTTTTCATGCTGACTTCTCTCCAACAACAACAAACAATATGTGAAAGCTGAGTAGTCCAGCCAGACAAAGAGTCGCCGTCAGTAGCGTGGGGCGGGAGGATCCTTCTCTTCAGGCCAGTTGATGCAACAACAAAAAAGCCCCTACAAAGTGTCAGCAAGGGGAAAAGTGTCCTGGGGAGACTTGGATTGAGGACACGCTCAAACGCTTCTATTTCTGTGTGAAATACTCTATGTGAGGCCAACTCATGATCTCTCATGAAGCTTTTTTTTCCCAACGAAATCTGACTGAAATGAGGTTCTTTTTGGAGCTGGAGGGATCATGAAAAAAGGAAATGATTTCTGTATTAACTACAGGGCAGACTAGCCTGTGCTCCCCTTCGGCATCATTTCGAGCATTAGAAACTCAAAAATGTAGGGCAGACCTCCCTTTACAATTCCCCCCCTCCCTCCCTTCTGCATCTTTTGGGCTAAAAAGAGGTGTTCAAATTCTGCTCTGATGACTGGCTTTTCCTCTGTATCTCCGCCACCTCCACCTTAGGAAGCTGGACTAAATGCAAAACTCAGACACACAAAAGCTGAAACAATAGCACCCTTCTCAAAAATTGTATTAGTGAATAATTCTTCACTCACTGCTTATAGTTTGAGCACACCTACTAAAAGCAGGTTTCTCCTAAACAGACTAACTCTCAATCTAACTGGTCCTTTTCTGTTGTTCTATGTGTATCTCATTTTTCCTTATCTAGCCAGGACCAAATGTGTCTGGCACCAGACAATTGAGATTTTGATGTGTGGTCGAAATTGCCGCATTGGCCCAGCTTCCGTCTCATTTTCTATTCATTTAAATGTGCGCTGGCTCTGCATCGTAGCCAACAACCACACTGGTTATGTTTATGGATGCCTCAGAGTGCTCGTGCCTTTGGGTGGCATCCCTCTCCCTCTCACAGGACTGCGAGTACTGACTGACCCAAATACATTGTTTTGAGTTGTGGTGGCACATTTTCACTGAGAAAGTGATTCATGCATCATGACCAACTCATTGCCAAATGAAATGGTTTATTTGTGAATCTCAACTGGAACCATGCTCACGTTTGCTGTATTTCATTGTGATCCATTCAAACTGAAATTTTTCAGTCCTTTAAAGGCGCATCAGGTGCAATTTTCACATCTCAAAGCACACAGCTGATCATCTGCATGGGTCTCCAAAGGTTGATAATTAACATCAGAGACTCTGGTAACCTGACCAGCTGCTGAGACCTGCTGATTGTAGCTGCTGAGGCTTTCAAATCTCACTCCCCAGTCTCAACTCCATTTTGGAACAAACCCCTTCTCCCCCTTCCCTCTCTGACTACTCTGTTTTGGAACCAAATCTCTCTGCCCATTGGAATCAGAGCACTCCCAGTCTCTCTGCCCCCACCATCTTGCATCTTGTCATGCTTAACGATGGAGGATGGTGCTACAGTACGAGCCAGTGAGCACATTTCATTCTGAGCCAAAAAAGCACATGAAAGAGTAAGATTTCTAAAGTAATTTGCATAGTGATATATTATCACCTCACTGTATTTCTATTGCATTTCTGCCCTAGTAAGCTAGCTGACTTTGTATTGTGAAAATATGAGTTAATTGTTCTTAAAAAATCCTAAACTAGAGTCCATTAGATCATGAAAACCATCACAGATTATCGATGCCCCTTTAAATTAAATTTGGTTGACCCATAAATCATTTCATTTATTGCACCGGGGTGGAGGGGCAAGATTGAGTGTTGTCATGGAGAAAGATGAAACCTCTCCTGTATCCGTGTCCCAGCAGGAGGTGTAGATTGAGCTCAGCTTCAGGGACATTATGTGAGATAATGTACATTAAGGCTATTAGTTCTCATTTAATATTGATTATATACAATAGATCATAAAACATTCAGAAGATAACTAGAAGTCTGATTCAGTTGACCACTAAACTTTAATGATTGTCCAACCTTAGCTTAGCAGCTGTAACGCATGGCAGGCCTGGCAAGCTTTGGATGGGGCTGTGGTAAGACCGAAACTTTGTATATAAAGAGTTTGGAGTTTGGAGTGTCTTTTTTCTTAGTTTTCCAAAACCAAAACTACAAGAGAAATACAATAAGAACTGGACTTAACAGTGTATTAAAGTGCTCTAATGTAAGTTACAAACGTTAGCATGTCCTGCTAACTACCACCTATAGTAGTAACTTTCAAGTCAAAGGCGGACATAACATTACCTTGTTCATGAAAAGCACATTCATTGTTTATTTCTATACAGCTTGAAGGTTTATGGGTAATATAGCTGCTCTTTATGAGATTTTCTGGAAGTTTAGACTTCACCACCCCCAGCTAATGTTAGTCAGTCAGTGTTGATTTATGACCTTGCTAATGCTCCTCCTCAGCTCATTACTACTATGCATAGATTTAAGAATACATGTACAATGGTAAAAGCTATAATGATTGTAAAGTAAACCCATCCTCCAAACACTCAGTGATTAATGGACACTGTCAGTATGGCGCAACATTAGCGTAGCCATTTACCAAGAGCTGCATCTTGTAAGAGCTCTGGAGACAGGATGGCACATACTGCTAACGTGTTTTGCTCCCAGATGAGGTGAGTTATTGTCAAGATCTTACATATCAGAAATATCTTGTATACAACCAGAGTTGTTTAAACGGCTTTGTACATGCACTACTACCTGCCACATTATTGTTAATACTTTCATAACAATAGCATGCAAGATAAAGTTTCCCCAGCGGACTGGCAAAGTTTATCTCATAAAGTTCAACCTCTCTGTTTTCAGCAAACAAAGAAACAAACACATGCACGCGCACACACAACCTTGTCTCATTAAGCTAACTAAGCAGTCGTCCTCAGGAAGAAAGGTGAGCCAGGGCTGTACAGTTTCTGCCATTTATAAACTACTTCCCCAAATTAGCCAGGTCCCCTGTGAGGAGAGTTGGGAAACATGCCACTGAAAATGTACATGTGGATCAAGAAGCAGCCCAGCTTACTGCTTTGAAAAGGAAGAAACACATAACTTGAGTGTTCTGTGGTGCTGTTTTCCGTGAAGAAATTATTATAATAGCCTCTTGTCCACAGTTGCCCTAAGGGCATAATGATGCAAGATGATGTTCATCGTTTGCTTGCATGAAGCTGATGTTTTGGGTTTAGTTTTGTGATACAAATTTTTTTTAACATTCTTTATCCTGTTTCTTTTGGAGATTTTTTAGCTGCAGGGCTTCTACTGTATCTAATGCTAGTCACCTCAGAGCTCATGCATAAATCAAGAACATTAACCAACATGACTATTGAGCAATGTGGAAAGAAAACACTGATAAGTAACAGTGCTGTGTGCAAAATTACTTTAGCTCCAAATGACCTTGACAAAGAAGCAACGCACATGGAAGTGCTTTATCTTCTCTTTTAGTTACGATTGTGTACAGTTTAATTAATGCCGTGCATTTCTGTGTACACAAGCAACCTCAAGGGAGCATGCAAATATTCTTTATGGGTAAATGGCCACATCAGAGTTGATCTGTATTCAATTAATCAGAGTGAGGAAACCACAGAGGCGCCTGCGCAAACAGAAAATTCATCAATGATTTCAAGTCCAATAAGGCTGTAGACAACTCACTGTCCTACAGTGAGCCTATTGGAGCGCACATCCATTGGCTAACAGTATGTTGTTTATCTATATTTATGATAAAACAGTCAATTTTTCAACTTTCCCAGCTCCGTGTTGCATTCAAAAAGAAGATTTGTTAGTAGACAAAAATTCTGAAAGGAGCCCTGTAAACTAATTCATTTTATTGAAAGTCACAGTCATTAATGTTGACTCAGAAATGCTTTATTTTCTGGGTCTGACAATCTATTTTGTTTTACTCACTCATTCTGTGTGTGGCTGCAGAGTCCATGAAAATGTATTCCATATACAGGCGGAGAGTAGACAGGTTAACAAAAAGCCTTTTAGGAGAATGTGCTGCTTAATTAGCTCATCAAAACACAGCATCCCAGAGTGACACTAACTCCACTGCCACTATCATCTCAGTATTTACTGTAAATAAAGGAAATTGCCACTGGGAGCTCTGTGAAAGTCCTCAGTTAAACAGAAGAATCAACAACATAATGTTACAAATTCTTTGCCAAAGGTTCTATCAACACTAAAGATGCAATAAATAAATATGTATATTTACCAAAATATGTACTAAGTGCAGAGGGTTGTTCACTACCAATGCCTCAACAATTACTTCATCAGGTGCAGATATTTCCAGCCTTTGAAACCTGCTTTCTGGTCTGTTTTCGACCCAAATCTCACTGCCCATCGGGATTTCCGAACCCTCGCATCCCCCTACTTGCCTTCTTGCATTTTCAGCAGCTCAGCAGTGGACGGTGTTGCTATATGAGTCATTGAATGGCAGCACTAAACAGTTTGTTCTCAAGACAGAAATCACAAAGCATAATTATAACACTATCATTTTGAATGGTTACATATGAGCTTTTCACTTGACAATTTCGTTGGACCTCATCTCTAATGAGATCGCTTGTAGTTACTGTGATGTGACTGATTATTGTGTCACTTAAAGGCCACCATAAGCTTTGTCATTAATAGGGATGGATAAAACTTAATGCTACTGTCACAACTGTCAGCAGAATTTTTTAATACTTAAGTACTGCCCTAGATAAAGCACCCACTACCTCCTACATGGATGAAACAAAAGTCCCAGGAAGGTATTTATTATTTTCCATTTTAATAAAAAGTTCCTTTATTGCTGATACAAACTGAGAAGGGAATAATATAAGAATAATAACAATAAGAAGAAGAATTTCAGTGAACCTGACATGATTCCTCTAATGTCTAACTCATCAATGAAGTCAAAAGAATGTGTTATCTTTGTCTGAGGGTCTCTCTGCTGGACAAGCTGCAGTGGGAAATATTATTTACATGTTCTCACACTGGGGGAGCAGTGATCATAAGCTCTGTCACTCACTGTTTTCTGTACAAGGTAGCATTTGGAGAGATATAAGAACCGCCTCGGTATATTATATAACATCACTTGAACTTTAGTTTTGATGATTTTAAGGGGATGTGTTGAATGCTTTTGCAAATAATTCTTGTGTTTGTTTTGCTCTGTGTGTATTTGCTCTGAGTGGTAAAATGGGCTGGTTTGTTAAGTCATAAGGCTTGTGAATGCATAAATGTATATTAAAATGTCTCTCAGTTGATTTACTGATTGTGGTAATAATGTGGCAATCATTCCATCCCTCTCTGTTGCATAGCCCACCCACATGGGGCTCTGAAGAAGATCAATCAAATGCAAACACTGTTAGATGCAGGTCTGCTTTGCAGTCATCAGTCCTAAGTAAAAGCTGTCACTGAGCCTATGTCTTGCATTTGACCTGATATCGTGTCAAATACGACAAAGATACCAGCACGCACTTTGTTACAGTCCTTGTTAAATACTGTTAAATATCATAGTTAGGGGGCAGAGGGCAGTCTCCCTACCCCTCCCCATCTCTGATCTAATAGCCCCATGGGGAGAAGCTTAGCCTGTCCACTTCATGTTTCCCATTTGGTGGTTAGAACCCTGATGGGGATGTTTAAGGATAGGAAACCTTAACGCCCCCATTTGTTTTCCTGTAGGTAATCGATGGCAGACTCAGGGTTACAGCTAATGTGATTTATGTGTCCTATTTCCACTGTTATGCTTCATGGACAAATTGTCTTTGGTGATGTAAATTCCCCAATCTTTTCACAACTTGCTGACACTGAATCCTGGCTGCCAAACCCATGTAATTAATCCATGTTTGTGTCCATTGCCCCCCCCCCCCCCCCCCCGACTACTAACAGCTGCAAATCATGACATGCTGAATGTCGTGGCACTGAAACTTGTTTCTTTACTTAACACTCATCTGTATGAAGAAGACAAATGCAGAGACAAAGACGGACACATTTCCCCTGCATTCCTTGTCAAAACATGGTGACATGTCTCATGAAAATTCTAATTGGCCGGTATTTCTGGATTTCAAGTGACACAGCACAGTGACATTAATGACGCCTCACTCTTGACTAATATGTAAATCATCTGCAGTCTAAACACAAAGGAAATCAAATCAGCCAATTCATTCAGTGATGCAAACCCTTGTAATTATGCCCCTATCTGTGGCACTTAGGTATACATTAATATCTATCTCAACTCCTCTGGGGAAACAACGATGAAATAAATATGTAATTTTGTTAGAAAAGTGCATGATGTGCTTAAAAGTTGCACAAGAAAATGTGCATACAGTACTGTATATGCAATAGATTTTTAAATAGATTTCTTGCAAAAATACAAAGTCAAATCTGTTAATAGTATAGAATAAATAGAAGAAAATAGGAACAATGTACGGTCAGAGAGGTGATATAAACAGTAAGCACAAGGGGGGGAAGGAAGAATAGGCTACTGATTGAATCAGAAATTGCAATCAGCCAAAAGGAGAAACTGCACTTGAAAGCCCAATTTTGTTTTCACTCCAACAGCAATGTTTAGAAAATATATTTTATGCGTTATTTAAGCTGAGTTCAAGGTGCAGCTTGCAGTGTTGAATTTCTCCCATGATATCTTTTCTGACAAGATGAGAAAACATGTTTCTCAAGCTGCTGCACTTGGTTGTCAAGGGAACATTTCTGAAAATGGAGTGTGCTATGAGAAAGCATGCTCAAATATTTGCATAAAGGCAAATACCACATTTAAAGGCTAAGAGATCCAATTGAGCGTTTTATTTTTCCAAACAGAACCACTTTCACTACAACTCTAAAAGCCAGGATGAGAAAGCCACAGTGTAGCCACTGCATGGCTTCCTTACTTTGAGTCCTCTGATTGTTTCCTGTAGGTGCTTTATGTTGTAGTGTATGTGGCGGCATTCTTTATCATTTGCTATCTGTTGTGTGTTAGCCTGCCTGGAGCTCAACAGTGATGATGTAGTGTCCCTTTCCAGGAGCCAAGGACAGTCCTCTGTACGAGGCTGAGCAGAACCTGATGGACAAAGGACCAGAGAGCAGGACAGACAAGACTCCTGGATGTATTTTAGGTGGCTAAAATCTCATATATCAAAAAATATAGCCTTGTGTTGGTATAACAGTATAATTACATTAATCAGGACTGAGAATTTTGACACAAACTAACTGTAAAAAAACATAAACCTGTGCATAAATCAGCTTCATCTAAAAGAGACAATACCCTTAAGGGACAGTGATGTTATTTCCTCTACGCTCATGAATTATAATCACACAGTGAAGGAAGACAAAAGGGGGAATGCTGAGCATGTATAAATGAAGATATTCGAGCAGATGTGATTCAGAGTCCGAGCCCAGGTTAACTTCCCTTTTTAATGGAGAGGTTAACATAGTCTCGGACTCCATTGTATACCACAAAAGGCATGTAAATGAAGGTATAAATTATAGATTACTGGATGAGATGTGGGAGGAATAGCAAAGTGGATGATAGAGGTGCTGTATCAATCTCCCATACTGATTTTAGGGGGAGTGAAACTATTAAGATCACAGGGCTGTTCCCTTGTGGAACAGACAAGCCATCCACTCATTTACATTTACAATTCAGGCGTTTAGCTGATGCTGTTACCCAGAGTGACTTTGAGCAAACGAGTGAGCGGGTTGCAGTTTAGAGTCTGGCTCAAGGACACGTGGCTGTTAATGGCAGCACTGCTTGTCATGGGGATCAGACCTGTGACCTTTCATTACACAATGATTTTTCTAACCAGGAGGCAACGATCTCTAACAATCTGTTAAATGCATTGCAGTAACATTTCAGCACCAGTTGGTATTCATTTGAAGCTTGTCATGTGTTTTATAAAGGCTAAAATGAAAACGCTGTTTAGGGAACACAAACTTTACAATTTGCAAAGTAGGATATAATTCATCTCCCAGCTGGTCATGTCTTGATTATGGTCGATAAATCCAGAGGAAATAGTCAATAAGTAAGCAGCTTGTTGAAAGCCAAACGGCTGTTTCACTTGACTTCATAATTTTTCAGACATGAAGCTTCCATATGCTTCCATGATAAAGGCATGATAGAAGTCATAAACAGCCATGATGGCCGCTGTCAGCTGATCCACAGCTGGTAAATCTGTTATCATATCCATTCACAACTGCAAAAATCTGCATGATTGATTGAAATTATGTTTCGCTGTCATTACACAGTTGAAAAGTGCAGCCACCCTGCATTGAAAACCAATACATTTGACTGTTCAGTAACGGCATTTCATGAAGTGAGCGGTAAATGGCTTCATACTGTAGTAATGAAAGCAGTTGGGTTCCTCTGAGGAAGGATTATCGCTAATTGGCCCAGCTGGATAAACAGAGCTAGCTGGTGTTAGCATACTGCATGGCAGAGCAAACACACCAACCTTTTCCTACCTTTATACATTTTTGCATGAGTATTATCTCCCAGCCCCAGGCATTATTACATCTCAGAGGATATAAATGTTCCCTTGACATTTAGTCCCAACCCTACACATCTCCTGCTCTTATTTTTTCTCTTCTCATCATGTCACTCTGCATCCTCATCTTGTTGCCCCCCCCGCCCGACCTTTCTTCTTATTCTTCGCTCTCTCCTCATCTGTACCTCCCCTTGCCCCGCATCTCTTTTGGTCTCTGGTCCCATCTCAGGCTCCTGATTCACTGCTTTGTCAGTAGATCAATAGAAAGGCTTTCTGTCAGGAGGAGCCACTGCACGCCTCACCCCGGTCCCCCCCCCATGTCTCCCCAGACTGCAGACACACAGCCTGCTGGGAAGCTGGCTTTCTACATCCCATACTGGAGAGCATCTCCTCTCCCCCCACCTTTTTCTCCTCTCTGGATCACTTTTCATCTCCGCACCTTGAACCACATGGAAAGGAAAAAAATGCACGGTGCCTTAATGGGCTTCTCAAAGAAGCCAGGAAACCAGGGCTGTTTCTGGGAGCCAACAACGAAGCCAACAACGAAACAGCCTGAGAAAATAGGATATCAGCACAAGACACAATGTGAAAAGAAGAGGGGGATGTGAGAGAGAAAAAAAAACGGGTGAGAGAGAGAAGTTGTGCATTTAGATAAGCTGCAAAAGGCTGCCCCCCCACACACACACTTACCCAACCCCCGCTTTTCTCCACCCCCTGGAAAAGTGTTCTGTTCCTCTCTCTCTCTCTCTCTCTCTCTCTCTCTCTCTCTCTACCTCTTTTCTCTCTGCCTGGCTCTGCAGCTGTGGTCTGCTGAGCGTCACCTCCACACAGCAAGTGCCTTTACTTGAGCAGAAGAGGCAGAAGGAAGAGGAGGGTGGTAGCGAGAGAGAGAGAGAGAAAGAGAGAGAGAGAGAGAGAGACACACACACACACACACACACAGAAAGAAAAAGAATCCCGGGAGTGTGTCTGAATGCACCAGAGGAGCATCTCTCTGACTTCGCAGAGAGGGCTGAGAAGGGCACAGAGACAGTCGGGCAGAGGCAAGAGGCAGGCAGCGTTGGAGTATCACAGCGCTGGTGGTGCTGGCAGAGCATGCTGAGTGGAGACAGGGGAATCCACTGGCGCTGTTGATCCTGGTGTCCCTGGCAAAAGCTGCTTGAGCAGGAGACAGAAAGCGGCGCAGCAGCCAGGACCCCGCCGGGGGGGCAGCGTTTACAGCGACAACGAAGCGTGGAGACAGCTGATACCTGCACATACACACACACGCACACAGAAACATACGGGAAAACACACATGCACACAAACACACAGCTAAGTGGGGAAGGTGAGTCAGATACGCTGCATTCAAAAGATTAGCTGCAACCTTCTTCTTCTGAAACACACAAACTTACACAGGAAAACAGATACTAAATGTTTTGTTTTCTTGTCCGTGGATGGTGGATGATGGAGAGGAAAACTTCTGGAGAGGAAATTCTCTTTTAAGCAGGACTGCAGAGATTTTCCCACTAAGAATAACTTCCTTTTTGGGGGAGTTGGAGGTTTAAACCCCCTATCTAAGCACAACACAAAAATAACCTCTATTCTTAGTTGCAGAAATTGAGAGCGGTCTTTGTGACCATTAAGATGCCTCATCCTGATTCAGTCTGAGCAGTAAGTGGATTATGACGGCAATATTTTGGGATTTCTCTTTTGCTTGAAAAGAGAGAGAGAAATATATCCATGACTGGTGGATTTACGTCTGTCAGAGAAGGAGAGGATCCCGTGCGTTTTCTCCTCTCTTCTGTGGATTACAGATGGGCTTTGTGATCCTCCAGTGCAGTCTCATGGATGATCGCTCGCTGCCAGTCATTAGGATAAAGTACAAAGAGGGACACAAGTGAGTATTCAGCTGGATTTTTATCTCTGAAGGCATAAAGCTTGTATGAAAACAAGGGTGTCGGAAGTGAATCTGTAATGAGAACACATTGTTGCTTTTTTTCTCTTTTAATAACAGAAAATGGGACTCTTGATTGATTAAACTGCTGTGTTGTGTGTAATGAATGATTATCAGGGTGTAAACGGCAAACACACCTTGTGAGATTTATTATTTTTTTTTACAATAGTGAACCTGTATGTTTACAGACCATTTGCCAATGAACATAATTTACTAAATGAGGGGTACTGTCTACCCGGCAGGTGGCTTGGGCTCGAGTGGAGATTGATTGAAGTGATCTGTGTGAATCCTATTAATGCATCCTGGATTCTGGCCAAGGCAGAAGCAATGGAGGGGAACACCGCTGTCTAGCAGCACTATCTGATCTGCCTCCTCAGTGGACAAACTGAGTGCCCTCTGCACTCTCTCTTCAACAACACTCCTCCTCCTCTTTTCACCCAGGCAAGGATGGTACCTCCACCTCCCACCAACAAGCCCCACGTGTGCCTTTCCACCATCCTGATCATGAGCAGCATGGCGCTGATTGATGCCTACCTGGTAGAGCAGAACCACGGACCACGCAAGATTGGCATCTGCATCATGGTGATGGTGGGAGACATCTGCTTCCTAATTGTCTTGCGTTACGTGGCGGTGTGGGTGGGTGCTGAGGTACGCACAGCTAAGCGAGGCTACGCCATGGTCCTCTGGTTCCTTTATATCTTTGTGCTGGAGATCAAGGTCTACTTTGTGTATCAAAACTACAAGGCAGACAGAAAGAGCCTGGACGCTCTCGCAAGGAAAGCGCTGACGTTGCTGCTGTCCATTTGCATCCCAGTGCTGTTTGTGGTGTTAGTTGCTATCGACCATATGGAGTATGTTCGGGCCTTCAAGAAGCGCGAGGAGATCCGTAATCGCCTCTTCTGGGTGGTGGTGGACTTGCTGGACATACTGGACATTCAAGCCAACCTGTGGGAGCCTCAAAAAAAGGGGCTTCCTTTGTGGGCGGAAGGCCTGATGTTCTTTTACTGCTACATCCTGCTGCTCGTGCTGCCCTGCGTGTCCTTGAGTGAGATCAGCATGCAGGGCATCAACATCGTGCCCCACAAGATGCTCCTGTACCCCATCCTCAGCCTGGTCACCATCAACATCATCACCCTCTTCATCCGCGGGGGGAACATGATTCTGTACAGGGACGCCAGGGTATCCGGGATCCTAATAGGAAAGAACGTGCTGGCCATCATCCTAAAGACCTGCAGCTTTGTGCAGTACCGGAGACAGTTGCAGAACGCTTCTCCTGCCTTTGGGGTGGAGATGCAGAAAAACTCGGTGGCCCACGCTCGCCCTGCCCCCACTCCCCCTCAAGTGGTCATGCAGGACCAGACGCCCCTCCCTGAAGTGACAACGTGCGAACACACATGACAGAATGGTGAGGTGAATCCTGGAAATGTCAATATGAATATACATGACCCTCAGGACGCTGGCAGGGCACAATGTTCCACACCTTTTACGGCAGTGAACACTCACATGAACACACGGGAGATCATGATTTCCACCGATGCTTAATGGCACACGAGACACTGCAGACACTTAGCAAGGATAGAGCAGTGCTGTATCCAAAGCTGCCATGGTGCAAAATACAGTATAACTTGTAACTTTGTTAAAGCATTTCCCCCAATGAATTCAGTTAACTGTGTATTTTTTCTAATCGTACAAAAGAAAAAAATGCAACTACTGCAAGATTAGAGGATATATTTTTGAATTGTGTGTGTTGCATTCTAATCTTAAACTTAAGGGTCTGTGTGCTGTTTGTGTGTATTTCTGTTGCTCGAATGTTTTTAGTAGTCGAGGGCTTTAACACAAAGTCAGTGGGAGCAAAGTAATGAGAATGAAAATAACAGTTAAAGCTTTCTCTTCAGAGAAGTGTGTTTTTATATGTGATTCTTTGATAAAGTATTGTGTACAAGATAAAGGCTTTCTCTTTCACTGGATGTCAAGGGGTTTTTCATGAAATAATTTAAAGTTATCAGGTCAATTCAGTATATTTCACTTCTTAATTAAAATTCAACAAATGTCCTTTAATTAACCTGGGTTACAAAAGAAAATAGACAATGATTTTCTTTCGCGCTGGTTCTATCTACAATTAGAGACTACTTAATTGCTGAAGTTGGTGCCTTTGCAATGTCACTCATCTTGAGTGTGATTGTTAAATTCCAGGCTGCTTATTTTGAGTGAGGAGGGGAGCATTTGAAATAAATTCTCTGTGCAGTTATGAACAGTTCGATCACTGCAAAGGATGACTATGGTGCTGTAGTCATAGGACAGAACACACAGCCATGAGGCAACACTGCAGATGGATAAATGATTCCCAAATAAGGAAACCTGTTTTAATATCCTCCTCAGGCACTGACTGTCTGTGTTTGTGCTTAGTGGCAGATCTATGTAAGCACTGTCATTTTTTTCTTCACATGAAAGGACAAAATGGATACTTTGGTCCAGTGATGGGAATCCAAACAACAGCCAAGAAAACATCGTCTTCTAATGTGACAAATCTCTTTCTGTCTGGAGCAATCTTTCTTCTCACCATCACCACCAGTTGAGTGAGAGCAGAGGCTTTTTAGTATTTTCCCCCCCCCCCCCCCCCCCCCCCCAAAAAAAACAAATAAACAAACACACGAAAACCTCACAGAAGGAAAGCCACTGAGAAATATATTTGCGTGACGGAGGATTTTTACTGGGTGACGTAGGGTGATGTAAAAAAGCAAATAATATACTGAAATACTGTCAATGGTGCCTCAGTAAAAAAAAACTTCAAAATTTTTACAATAGGTTCTTTCTTTTATACTCAGGTTACTTTCCTTTGCATAATGTCTCTCTCACCACTGACTGCTTGCATAATTTAAAGCAGACTGTCTGTCCACATGCAGAAGCTGGTCCAACATTTTCATCTGTGCACAGCTAGAGGAAGGTGGCAACTTGGTTATCACACTAAGACTGCTGTAGCCAGCATTATTTGTCAGTGTTGATAGCTTATAAAGTTAGTAACATCAGCAATTTAGACACAATAATATACTATTGGATTGTATTGTTTTTACAGAACTGTAGCAATGAGAGGAAAACATTATAAAGTTATACTGAATGTGCTGAATGATGAATTCAGTTGATGAACAATGAGGAAATGGTTCTGCTGAAATGGGCTGCATAGCAGATTTGATTGTTTGACAGACAATGTAAAAATTCGGACAAAAACAACACCGTTATAGTGTGCTCAAAAATCAGTATACAAAGGTGTGTAGTTTGCACACAATACTTACAAAAGAAGGCAATTCAAGTCAGTATAAATGTGCTTCAGTCTAATTAGTCTAGTTAACCCCGCACGTGTCCTCCCATCTTATAACCTACTGTGGGTAGGCTGCGCACAAGGTAATTCTATCTTAGGTTAAATAAAAGTCTACTCCCCCTTTTAAAGCAGAAACAACATACAATTGGCAGTCCATAGTTTTTAACAGCTGGAGCTGTAGGTAAAAGCAGAAAATGCCGATGAGAAAAATCTCTTTAACAGTTACCATTCAACCAGCAACAGTTGGTTTATATAAGGGACATTACTATTCTTGCATAATTGTATAGGACCCTCTTGAAAAATCAAAATTCAAATTCATAATTGCAAAATACATGTATATGAACAGATTCCAATTCAGGATCAAAGAAGGTCTTACTTCTATTCCAGCCCGCAATGTATAGAGGGCAGGGAAACACCCTGGACAGGTCAGCAGCCCACTGCAGGGCTAACAAACAGACAAGCACACTCTTTTTCTATTATTTCAGTCTCTAGTTCAGTGACCTGCAAAAAAGAGGAAAAAAGAGCACCAATGGAAAACAAAGAACACAAGGAGCACATTATGCAAACTAATGATAAAATTCAAACCCAGTTCACTCTTGCTGTGATATGGCAACTGAACCACTGTGACACCCACATTTTCATTCATTCTCAAGTGCAGTTTAAATGTTGGATAGGTAATTCAGTTATTTTACGTATTTTAAGTATAAAACACACATAAGTGAAACAGTGCATTTGTATTTGAAGTTATGTATTTCCTGGATGCTGGGTGAGTTGCCATGAATGCGACCAGATGATCTACTACAGTCCCACACCAAACCACACAGCTGGAGAAAGTCTTTCTGGCTCTATCCAAAAGCCTTAACTCGGTGTATTGTATGTGGATTCTTTAGTCTGTTAAATCAAACATGAGCAGAATATCAGGCAGCACACTGTATCTAATTACTCTACTATTACAAGATCTGATGTACATATCTGGCAAAATGTATAAAATGGCATCACTGTTCATCAACATTTGTTTAATCTGTTTTTAGTATGAACACAGCGCTTTTTATGAGCATACAACTAATGCTCACATCAGTATGTTTCTATCATGTTCAAATGGCTTTAAGAACAAAAAGATAGCCACAAGTATGCCTTTAGGCAGTCACCCAACCCAATCTACCCACACGCTCCCACCCTACTGCAAATCACCCTTAACGCACTGCCAGATCCTGAATGAATGTTGCATTCATCCAGATGACCATGTTTTTTTTGCTTTGCACTCTTGAATGTTAATAAACTGGGAAGGCTGTTGGATGCACCTCCACACTTACCACATTAACACTGACAAAGCGGCCTGTGCCAAGCAAGCAAGACAAACGGCTGCAGTAAATTCACAGCTCGACCTTCGGCAGTCTTGGACGGCAACAGAGCCGAGAAACAAATGTATTTTTCATGGAAGGTGTGTTAGGGCACGAGGAGAACAAACTGGTACAGAAAATGAATGCTCATCAAGTATTGATTCTCTTGTCTGGAGGGTAAATATTATACATATTTAAAAATCACTCTCTAAAAAAAAAAAAAAGGTGTTTTTTTATTTTTTAGATGAAGCAGAGAAAAGAGTGTGATACTTCTGAACTGAGTGTATTTGATGCTTCTCTATAATACTTTAACTTGCAGTGTGCATCTGTCAATAAGTGAAGCAGTCCGTTCACGTGATAATGAATGCTTTAATCTAAAATTCAGATGCTCTGCGCATAAGCAAAGTAGAGAAAGGTCAGAAAGTTATTCTGCAAAGTTAGAGACTCATCCTATTCCTACTAAACATTCTATACGTACGCAGATTTTCCAAGGGCATGCACATTAGCTCTGGGCAACATTTAACATCCTTGAACAATTTTGCTGAACCGCCGCAATTATCTATTCCTCAGTCAAAACACTTGTGCTACTTATCTTTTTTTTAGTGCACTCAATCACCAAATTACAGCCAGTGTAATTGCAAAACAGTTTCCTCACATATACCCTTTAGACATGCGTCTATGCATTTTATGAGAGAAGATCTGAGCGCAGAGTTGCTATTTGCAGCTCCCCTGTAACAGGAAAGGTTTATCTGTCTTGCTCATGCACAGTTAGGCGAGGATTAACAACAGCTGTGAAGTGTGAACTCTGCAGAGGATCAAGCCTGTGACTTGCAGCTACAGTATGATCTTTCTAATAATCAGGTCACTCTGCTGGACTGCCAGCAACTTTCAGGCGACCCAACAGGGAACCCAGGTGTCGGAGATGAGAGCCGGTCGCTCCTCTCGCTGTGAAGTGTTGAATGTAAGTGTGAATTATGGAGAGGTGTTTCAATATTTAAACTTGTTGTCAGTTTCTTGAGATTTAGCATTTAAATCTGAGCTATTTTGTGGGGTGGTTTTCACCTATAAAATCTTTAGATGGCTTATGATTATTTCTGTTGCTTACAGGGCTTTTCCTCAGGCACCCATTTATTTGTAAAGGTGTCGAGACCTAAAAGAATGTTTTCTCTGTGTTATACCTATTATTAAAGGAAACGTTGATTTCTACACATATCTGTGCAGCCCTTTCTCACTCCCAACGCATCAAATCCTGCAGCATGGTCTGTGGCTGTATACTTCAAACTATGACACTATAGGTACGCTCATTTCTGGAGGCGCCCCTCTAGCGTAAAGTTTTCATGTGCTGTTGAAGTCAGGTGATGTATAAAGAGCAAGAAAAGTTTGCAAAGGCAGGAGGTCGGGGTGGTTGGATGAGTCAGGTACATGACTTTTGCCCAGGAGACTGCTTTTTGTGTAAAACCAATAGTCAACGTTAACTTTAACTTAAGTTATGTAACTCAAAGCTATGGTAGGGAATGCTGCCGAAACTAGCAGGATAACTAGATTTTGAAAGTATAAAACCAAAAAATCCCACCCACACACATGTGCAGTGAGTGCACAAACAGAGGCAGGTAGAGACGTAGGTAGGCCAGCCAATCATTTCAATAGGAAGAAATTAAATGATTGGTCGTGCTTATTACAGTCCTGTGACAGCCATACATACTGGATATTTTTCATTTTACCTAAACAAGAAGTTTTGGTGCCTAAACCTAACCAAACTGTGAGCGTTTCACAACTTTAACCACATCTAATGTTAATCATTAGATGTGGTTAAAGCAGCTAATGTTGATGTGTCAATATTACTCGTAAGCACCTTAAGCACATTGAAAGAATATCTATTTAATAAACAGGCTTTCTTTTAAACACAGCAGCAAAATATTTGTCATTACAAACGCTTGGCCCCTCACGGTTTCACTCATTTTCTCAGCCTTATTTCCTATAATAATAAATTATGGAACTGGGTTGGTATTGCTGGAACTGCACTCAAATGGTTCTCCTACTCCTACAGACACTGTTCACATTTATATTTATTCGGTTTTCAAATTATAATTATAAATACTACCCTGGGATCTTCTTCTTAACTGCTCCTGTGGTGTCTCTTTGCTATGCCGATGACATGCAGCTTCACTTCTCAGTTAAACCTAATAACCTAAAGAAATACCACCCCTCATGACTGACTAGCTTCTATTACAAACTGGATGTCTTAAAATTTCTGACAAAACTGTGGTTTCACTAAGAAGGTCAGTCATTATTTGCAAGGGAGGGGATAAGTTGTGCCACATGGGGGTCGGGGACATCAGTGTCATTTCATCACGCAAACTCAAACGTCAGGTCCCAACTTTGAATTATACTTAGATAGTGAAACATTTCAGCTATGTCTCCTAGTTGTTTTCTTATCAATGTATCGGTTTAAAGTCCTCCTGTTTATAGTCATGTCCCATGCAACCTGATGAATGGACTTCCCATTTTTGGACCTCTCCCACTACTCTGTCCTCTGTCCAAACCCACAATAGAGTTGAAGCCTGTCTGTGTTCTATTTATAGAAACATGAGATGATGGTTTCTGGTATAAAATGCATAATGTCACATCATTTCAGTGATGCATAAGAATGCAATGTAAAATTACAGTAAAATAGCTAACTCAACTTCCTCCAGGTCTTCTGGCTCAAAATTACCACATCCCTGCCATTTTAACAAAATTGTGTCATCCAGCAGTAACAGTATAGCTTCATATTGTAACTTGACAAGATTTTCTCAAACCTGTCTGTAATTGTTCAGACACAAGAATCAGGACTCCATGAACATTAAAAAATAACATTGAACGACAAAAACAGTTTTTTGATCTTAGATGTGCTTAAATATGTGGTCACATGACCATTTTTGTCTATGGTTACTGAGAAACAAGGGGTGGCTCAACTTCCCCACAGGCTCAAATTACCCCGCTCTCCCCTAAGTCACATTGAACCATAGAATTAGAGAGAATGAAAATGAGTCAGAAATCAACAGAGGAGCGGTAATTCAGACTGTTTGAGCCTAATGCTTCTGTTCAACCAATAATTGTTAAAAACTGATTTCCAGCTCTCATCGGGCCAGTCTTCCCACCAATTAATCCACAGTTCTGTAGTGATGCCTATTCCACCAGGCCTGTGATTTGTAGAGGGGATTTTAGAAAGAGTATTAAATATTTCATTCTCTAATTAATTTTAATATCATAGAATTTTGAAGTATAACAAGACAATCATGGTGAGAAGTGGTTTGTTGTAGGGCTGTCCCCGACTAATGATTTACATAGTCGAATCGTCAAGTCCTGCCTATAGTCGACTGATAATCTAATCATGTGTGTTTTTGTGCACGGCGATTGCGAGCTGGGGGGGTAGGAGGGGAGGGTTACACATGGTGGCTCCGCTTTAATCTTGAGAAGCTGCAGAGCTGCAGTCTCTATTCATTCAATTTACACTGTAAATTTCCAGCTATACTGAGGCTTTTTGAGGACCCATTTCTCTCTC
Organism: Micropterus salmoides; assembly: GCF_014851395.1. Classification (NCBI taxonomy): domain Eukaryota; kingdom Metazoa; phylum Chordata; class Actinopteri; order Centrarchiformes; family Centrarchidae; genus Micropterus; species Micropterus salmoides. Next base: position 9,190,320 of record NW_024041373.1, read on the forward strand.
TCTCTCTCTCTCTCTCTCTCGCCTGTCATTCACAGGTCTTGTGCAGAGTTTTGGATGCATTCCGTGCTGCCGACAACTGCATGCATGTCGCGGTTCCTCATGGGTCTATTTCAATTAGCCATCTATTTAAAAACGATAAAATATTCTTTGTGTGGTTCATCAATGGTGATAAATTATCCGAAAGTCCATTTGAGATTGACAGTTGAATCAGGCTCCGCCCATCGAAGCATCGAAACTTCAACTATTTGGGATCAGCCCTAGTTTGTTGTTTGGTTTATGTACTAAATGTGTTCATTCCCTCTGTCTTGAGGTAGAATTTGAAATGTTTAGGACTAACAAATTTAACGTGTTCATACTTGCACAACAGGTCCACATGCTCTACAGTCCTACAGCTGCTACTTATTAATAAGGCTAATTTAGATGGATGGGTCACGACAAACACAGGACTTTCACCCAGGAGACCGAGATTTGCGTCCCATCTGAAACCGAACTTATGAAACGTACTTATTTTAACCCAAACCATGATCTTTTCCTAAACATAACCAAGTAGTTGTTTCCTTAACCTAAACAAACTGTGACCGTTACACTACGTTAACCACATGTTTAACATTACCTGTCACTGTTTTGGGGAATGGTCATATAGCCTTGGGGACTCACTGTCTACATAGATGTAGAACTTTAAAGCCATATGTCTCGAGTTGCACATTGGCTTGCTAACAATAGGGCGAAAGTCTCAAGTGTAAGACTGAAATTCAAGATTTCTATTGTGAGAACAGCATAATGCTCACCACAAACAAAACTCTGTACAATGAGTGCAATGAACAGTGGGTATAATGTAAGTTCTTTGGAAGAAGCTACCCTGGTGTTCTCAGTATGGATATCATGGTGGAGGCTGCTTTGGCATGAGTCAAAAGAGCTGAAAGGATGCAGGATAGGTGCCTTGCAGGTCTTCTTATTGTTGGACTATTAAGTAATAATGTATTAGCTGGCTTGCTATGTCTTGTGTTGTTGTGCTTGCTTGATGTTTGGCTGTGTTAGAAAAGTTGTCAAAATCAGCCAGAGGTTTCACAGAGGTATGGCTGCTAGCTATAAATCTCAAGTTGTTGTTACATACACGTAACATTACTGTAATTGCTCTTGTGTTGGTCACTGTCTGGCTTTGTTGGCAAGCTTACTAGCCAAGTTTCAAGCAACATTATACTGCTGCTGGTGGAGAGCCAGGCAAGCAGGCAACACAACCAGGCTCAGCAGCCTCTATGGACATAATGTTAGGTAACGTTAATGTAACGTAAGGAAGAGACCGAAGGGGATGTTGACGGTGAAGCTAAGAATAGAAAGAGAGAGTGAGCAAGCGAAAGAGGCTGGTGGACAATGGCAAGAGCTTCACTTCACAAGACTTAATGACAGACGCCGAGCTGGCTTTCTTTCTGTTGGACTGGTAAGTAATAAGGGAAGACTAACATTGATTTAAGTTGGAAAATTAAAAAGCAAACCACTGTTAATTTTCAGTAATGAAAACATTGAAAAAATGTTCGTCAACCAACTTTTTTTCCATACCTAAGACAAGATGGTGACAAGCTAAAAAAGAATGTTGATAATAAAACTTTTGAAATGTATATTTTGCTAAAAGGTTTGGGGTAGACTATCGAACATTCAAAAAATGCATTATAATTACCCCCCAAATGTGCGTCTAGCTAGTCTGTCAGAATATAAACAAAGCATCCCTGTCACTGATGACCTGTGCAGATTCCAAGGAACCCAGGTGATGCTGTCCCAAATCAACAGTGACTTAATTACAACAACAAGATGACATCAACACAAAAAGGGTTTCGTTGACTAAAGGCAGATCTGTGGACACACTTTATTTATAACGGAAGATGAGTAATGTTGGGTTGAGTTAATTTGTTAGCAAACAGTAGTTCGCTAGCTTCAAAGTCTGTAAGTGAAACAACGGTGCTTGACAATTTTATAACTTGTCTGGGACAAGTTATCACATCACATCTTGCTGCTGTAACGTATATAACCTACAAGTTTATGTATTTATTTATATATATTAGGACAAGTAACTTGTAACTGTGCTCAATCCATTTTTACATGCTTGTCCTTACCACATACCTGCCACCATTTAGTTTTGAAAATACAGGGGGGGGTTTTTTGGCCGGGTTGGGGTGGGTTAGTTCAAACTGTTCAGTCCAACTCTGGTTAAATTTGCTGATTTATTTAGAATTTTAGGTGGAACGCCATCCGGCCCAGACATTTTGACAACAGCCAATGTTCAGTTAGCTGGCCTGTCCACCTGCCAGCAATTGTTCTAATGGCTGCATTTGTTGCTTTACGAATTTCAACCCTTGAAGGTTTTACCTTGATACCAAAAATAAAAATAGCAAAATAGCTGCATGTTGCATTATTCAACTTTTATTAGGCCTAATGCGGTCACAACTTTTTATTTTAGAGTGCTTTTTGAATAACTGTACAAAAGTAAGTGAATCCCAATACACATTCATATATCCATTTCTAAATGCGTCACTTAATTTTTGTCTGAATTTTTAAGATGCAGAAAGCAGAATATAACTGACTGTGGCTATATTTTCTTTGTAATATTTTCCTTTCTTGCAAAGTTTTTATCTAAGTGAGCAAAAGACTGTAGAATGAATACAAATGATGACTACTTTCAGCACCAGATATCTCCAGATCACTCAAATAGCCCTTGAAGCTGACTTCATAGAATAAGTATATAGCACAAAGCATATACTTGAGTGAAAAGTTTTTTACAGTAGTGCAGACATCTGTAAAATTTAAACAGACTCAGAGGACGAGGCCTTTTGATGATACAGACAGCTTTTGATCCTCGTTAAAGAAATGTGCTAGGAGGCTGCTGATCATTAGATCAACTTTATTAACATGAAGTGAAAGGTCAAAGGTGGATCAGCTGGTTGTAAATGGCTATAATATATACTACCGGACTGCCAGGGTGGTATAGATAAAGTGGCCTCTGGAGAGGGCTAGGGAGAGAGAGAGGAATATCGAGCAGCTTGCAGCTCAGTGAGGGATGTGGGGAGGAGAGAGACAGGGGTTTGCTGGTGTTCACAGACCAAAGAACTTATATAGATGGAAGCAGTGAGCTGAGCTTTACTGTGGCCAACAGGATGGAAGGAACAGGAGGGTAAGTCACATACTAACCGAACAGGAATGACCCCTCTCCCCCCTGGGAAATTGTTTAGCCAAGATAGCGAGGGGGTAGGAGCCATTTCCCCGCCATCACCAAACCTGGCTCAGTTATGATAGCCATGTAGTGACATTCCCTAACCTTCTTTGTAGCTGTGGACACAAGGGGGATTATTTATAAGCTTATTAAACCGTAAATTTTGAAACAGTGTTGGACAATGGGTGGGAGGCATTATTAAGCTGCCAAATTGCCAAGCTGATAAAATAGTATACATCAGCCCTATTCAATTGGCCCGAAGTACCCTCCATGTGGCCCAGCACATAATGATATGAAAACAAAAGTAAACTACATGTATATTGTATGGAAGTAGCTGAAGAGTGAGCTATATCGTTTCCTTCTCATCTTTGTTGAGTTTCACATGCTCTGTACCGATCACCGCCAATCTAGGGCTCAACACTGTCTGACCTGCAGCCCCTACCCTCCTCTGTGTGTCTGCAGAGTGCCTCCACTCCACGTACACACGAAGCGAAGTCAGCCAGCTGACTGGTACCAGCTCACTCTGTATTTTGATGTCAGGAATAGGTTATGACTTATTTTACTGACATTTTAGTTTAGTTACATTAGTGACTTTGCTGTTGTAAATCATGTTGCTGCTCTAAAAACAACATTTAGTTAATACAAAATATTAAATTCTTTTTTCAAATAAAATATTTTTTCAAAGGCAGTTATTTAGTTATAAATAGGACTGATAAGAGCATCGAACTGAACCAATAAGGAGTAGCAATACAATTGTAATGATTCCCATCCCAACTTGTGAGAAAATGTCTGCCCCAATTGAAATTATAATTGAATAGCTCTGGTCTAGATGAAGGGAGGCAATCACGCACCTTGTGCTTAAATATTCCAGAGATCAGGCAGTGTAGCTGAAGTGTTAAATAGTATAGTTTTCTCCACAAACCATTCACTTCCAGCTTTGACACCTACACAACCTTGTAGGATTTAATCGTTCAGTTTGACAATTCCTCCATGGACCCACGCTCATGTAACCTAATTAGTGACAGGAAAGTAGGCAATCAAGATGAAGCAGGGTGGATAAAGGGTGTGGGATGGACAACATAATGTGATACGAGATAAGGTCAGAAACCAGAACCTCAGAGCTGATATGTGAAAAGGAAGATACAGATTAGTTCTGAAAATAAATGAGGAGGTTTTATGCAGATGATTTCTGAATTTCCATTAATGACCTTGCTCGGTTTAAGTGTGTCATTCTGGCAGTGAGATGTTTATTAGTTAATTATGGATTTATGAGGTGAGAGGTAGTGCTCACACGATCACCCTCAGCTTGTAGGTTGCCATGCAGAAAGGAAATACACAGTTAGGGAAATACACTTATTCACTTTCATAGGGCAAGTAACATGAAAAAGAATATCTGTCCTTTACATACAAGGCCAGCATCCAGTTAGCTTATCTTAGCAAAAAGACAAAAAGGGTGAAACAGCCAGCCTGGCTTCATCCAACAGTGACAAATACTATAAATGTAAAAATTACAATTTACTGTTCATGTGCTTGACTATGATGGTGTGTTATGGCCATTCTAGGTAAAAAAAAAGAAGAAAAAAGTCTACAGCGTGGGGAGGGGTGTAATATTGTGAGAAGAAATTCCAAGATTCATGTCAAAGTCATTACATTAAAAAAAAAATAGTTTTCCACTTTTTTTCAGTCATTAACATAAGACAAGAGTCAGCACAGACATAAGAGAAGAGGTGGAACTTTCAGACAGTTAGGCAGATATGGGTGACTGCAACAAAGCCGTTTGAAAGCATGTCTCATATCTTGGTCATTTATAAATGTCTGCAGTTCTTACCCACTTTTTATGCTTTTGGTCTTTGAACAGAAGGAAACATCTCATACTACTGGTTGGTTTAAGTAGCTCAGATGTGAGGGCTGTTCTGCGTACCCTGAGTACAGAGCCTTCAATAACACCAACACATCTGAAAAATAGTATTTTCCAATTTTCTTTCTCATTAATTCATGCCTTTAATCTCAGAGAATTTTTGTTTTTTGTCTTGCAAATTTATAACTTTATAATGTCAGAGACTAGTGGAGTTTCCCCCATAAATTTACAACTTTATTCTCACAAAGAGGTTTTTCTCTGAATATTACCCCCCTCGGCCTTGACCATTTTCACCTACAATGGTCCTAATACGCCATCGTACTCTAGCCACAGCCTACTTCCTGTGAGTCAGACAACTGAAACGGTAAGAATGGAAATTTAAAGAAATCTCCCCCTACAATAACCTTAATGAAGTCTTACACGTGGATATCTTGTGTGTGTCATTTGCTGCACTCGTGCAGGCATCTGACACTGTTAAAATCTATTAAGCTTTACACTGTCACTCAAAGGTGACACAGAATTATTTAGGAAACATATAGTAGCCTCAAGAAAATGGTTCTTTTGCACTAATAAGATTAAGTACAGAAAAGTCCCCAGCAGCAGCCTCAGTTCAGCTGCCAGCAGGTACCTTATGCCAACCATGCAGCACATAAGGTAATAAGCCACCATGACACTAAGCCTGTATTAAAAAAAGGGATTGGCTGCAATGTTTTAGACATGAGAAATGAGCCTTGATGTGACAGATCATTGTCCAGATTGAGACTCACGTCAAATATAATTTTTCAGTGCATGTCAAAGGCCAGAATTCTTTGGATAAACTACTAAATGATTGTGTTGGCAGAAGTGATACAACGCTATGTTTGGATGTATACGTTGGCTCTAGCAAGGGAACTTATTTCCTGCTTGGTGCACCGTGCTCAGCTGGTGATTATGTGTGTAAAGTGAGCTCTGAATGATCTCAATATGGTATCTGGTAAATAAGGGCTTCTTCACGCCTGTGCAACATGGCTTTGTTGTTCCAGTCATGACAGCTTTAGAGCAATGCTCGCATGAAAACAAGTGTATGTTAGTGTTGTGAATTTCACTAGGAGGTTGAGCTCCTTTTCTGCCAATATTGCTACCCTATGGATGACCTATTTCTATGTGATCCAGAGATACACTACCATACACGTGAGGTGCAAGAACAGCAGATTGGTTTGACTTTCTGAAAACAATTTTGATCATTTATAGTTAAAAGGTCTATATTTGGGACACAATACTTCCCCTTTTTCCTGGACATGTCCTCTTTTGGGACCTAAAAAATGCGTCTGGACGGGATTTCTAAATTGCCCAAAATGTTTGGCTTTTGTTTTCTGCAGTTGCCATTCAGTGTGTGCTTTTTTGCATTGCTTTGACTTTTATATAAATTTATAAAGTCCCGTCTTCTCTAACGCCACCATTGGTCAGTTATGTAGGCCTACAAGTCCTTCACGCAAACAGTACACAGGACCGGAGACAGAGTAGAGCAGGGGTATTCAATTAGAATTCAAAGAGGTCCAGTTAGAGAAAATTTCCCGAAGCAAAGGTCCAGAACATCAAAACGACTAACTTGCATTATCATTCAGTACCATAACGTATAGTTGTATCAACATATGTTTTTAGTCAACAACGGACTGTCAAATCAAATAAAATTCAGTTTTCACATCAAACTGGAGGGATAAAAAAGAATAACTACTCTAATAATAAATTCTAAATTTAAGTAAACTAAAATAAAGTGCCTAATTTTTAGAAAAAATTAAATAAAAAAGTGTAGCTTGAAGTGATGAAGTGTAGTCTTAACCAATTTTATTATAAACACTCAACAAATCATAACAAATGAACAGCTGAAATGTCTCCTCTTCTCTTTCATTCCCTCTTACAGAGCTACCACTTTTCTACTTTCTCTTGTTCAGTGAGAAACGTGAGCTCTAGATTGTCCTGCCAGTTAGGACTGGAGATCTATGAGGTATTCTTTGAACTGCCGTGGGAGGAATGTACATTTAAAAATCTGTACATTCTTGATTAAAAGTCAGTCTTTTAAGCTCATGACAATGACCATGGCTGTACAAATCCCATTTCTCATGATATTCCTCTTCTGGATGACATTCCCATCCAAGAGATATTGGCAGATTCCCCCCTCAGAGTATGAGGCTGTGAGGATCAACATCAACCAGCTTTTAGAGTCGCAGGTCATCCAGGAGAGTAGTAGTCCTTATGCATCACCAGTTGTTTTGTTGCATAAGAAGTACGGTAGTCTGTGCTTGTCGGAGCAAGATCGGCCCAAGACTGCCTTTTGCACGCATTTGGACTTGAATTCAACCGCATGCCTTTTGTGTAATGCTCCCAGCACGTTTCAGCGGCTGATGCAGCGCATGTTTGGTGAACATCAGGGTCAGTCGCTGTTGCTTTACCTGGATGACATCATTGTATTCTCATCCCCCGTAGAACAACATCTGCAGAGGTTGGAAACCACGCTTGGTCGTCTCCAGAGGGAGGGCTTGAAAGTGAAACTTGAGAAATGTGTATTTTTCAAACAGGAGGTTGGCTATCTGGGCCACGTTATTTCTAGCAAAGGAGTCTCCACAGACCCCAAGAAGATTGAGGCAGTGGCCAGTTGGCAGCGGCCTAAGCACATCTCAGGGTTGCGTTCCTTTCTGGGCTTCGCGCGTTACACTACACTGCTTGGTGGCCACGCTGGCTGGTACAAAGTCGAAGTGGGGGTCGAACCATGCTTTTGAAACCTCTTGGACGCCTCAGTGTGAGGAAGGGTTTGAAGCACTGAAGGCAAAGCTGGTTTCGGCCCCGGTGCTGACCTATGCAGACTTTTCATGCCCTTTCATCTTGGATATCGATGCCATCTATCATGGCTTGGAGGCTGTTCTCTTACCGGTTGGTGGAGCTGGAGGGAGTCCTCTTCCGTCAGGTGTTTCGCTCCAATGGGGGGGAGGAATCTGTCCAGCTCATGTTGCCTGCGGTCCTCCAACATGAGGTTTTACACCAGCTCCATCAGGAGCATGGACACCAGGGCATTGAACAAACCACAGAGCTGGTAAGCCAACACTGTTATTGGCCTGGAATGTCCATGGACAGTAAGCAGTCGGTTTTGGGGTGCGAGCGTTGTCAAGTTGCTAAAGACTCTGGGCATGGACCTCATAGCTTTATGGGCCATTTGCTTGCTTGCCGACCAAACGAGATTGTGGCGATAGACTTCACGTTGTTGTAACCTTCCCATAATAGGTGTGAGAATGTCTTAGTGATGACGTTTTTAGTAAGTTTACGGTGACTGTCCCCACATGGGACCCATGTGCCGCTACTGTGGCCCAGGTCTTGGTGGTTGAGTGGTTTTATAAATTTGGTGTCCCAAGCTGCCTTCACTCAGACCAGGGGAGAAGTTTTGAAGGCTCATTGATTCTCCAGCTTTGTCTTTTGTACGGTGTGTGGAAAAGTCCCGTACAACCAATGCGAGCGCTTCAATAGAACGCTTCATAACCTCCTTCTGTTGAGCAGATGTCAGGTGATGACTCTTCTGGTAACAGCGACTTATGGCTGTTGAAGAAACACCCTTTCAACATCCAGCCCCTGCACAAAGGACATCCCCTTCCACAAGTGTTGGTGGAGCAGGACCATCCCAAGTTGGGCATCCATCCACTTCTGTGGTGTGTGAGGATTCTCCACCTCAGCCAGGTCAGCAGGTCCTGCGTTGTACGACTCGTGCAACAGCTGGCCATAATCTACCCAGGTCCGTTGGTCTCCAGGGCCAGGGTAGGGATGGGCCATCCTACTCTGTGTCTAATGCCCTGCTGTTTTTAGGCCTTGGTGGAAGCCATGGTCTCATGATCCATTGCCGGGTCGGCGATAACCAGAGTGAGGTTAGTTGTGGCAGATTGAGGGTTTTTCTCCCTCCCGCCACTATACGCCACTGGACTGGCGCCCTGACAACTGGATGCCACTGCCATGGTCTATAAGTACGGGTGATGATGCACCTGTCTCCCTCTCTCACTTTGGTTGGGCGTCTTGACAGTTGCCGACGGTGGTCCGGCGTTATGGTGTGCTGTTTGCGAGCGCTGTCATGGTTGTCATGGCTGTCATGGCTGTCATGGCCTGTAGCTAAACAGTTTAGCTTGTGGTCACGGCCCTAAATCTGTGGAGTCGCCTGGTCGGCGTTGTGTATGCATGCGACATTGCTCTCGGTCCGTGTGCATGCCAATTTAACTGCTGTGTGCGCTCAGTGCATCGCGGTTAAACACACTGCTTCCTTGATTGTTTTAGAGCGAACAGTTTGCCGTGCTGGCTGTCTCGCTCTTGCCTGTGGGCTGACTATGTGTGTGCGCTGTAGAACCGTGGGGGTATGTACGCACTTCTCTCGAACATTAATGGTGCTAAATTCCCCCCTCCCTCCAGTGATCTGCTGCCTTGGCGGGGGTTTGAACGACGGCTTGGTCAGTCTGCCTCGTGTCTCGGCTTTGGGTATCTCTCTCTCTCTCCCTGTGGGATTGCCTTCTGCCTGGTTGGCCCAGTTCCGGCTCTGTCTTGGCTGTAAGCGGGCATGCCGGTTTTAGTATTTCTTTGCTGTTTGGGTCTAATTATAGTATATTTCGTTTATACAGTTGGCATTTTGTTTTGGGTTTGTGTCTTATTTTCCATCTTCTGTTTTCATTTTGTTTGATTTGAGTTATTTGATTTGCATGTTTTGATTAATTTTGGGTGTTTTTTTTTTCTTTTGCCACTGTATTTTAAATAGAATATTTGTATTTTAAATTATTAGACCCATACTTCTATTTATTCAGCAATGGCATGCCTTTTAATTAAATTGTATACGCAGTTAGTATTTGTTTATTTAGTTGAATTAATTTAGGTCTTTAATTAGTATTTTGTTAATCAATAAAATAATTTGTTTAATTGTAAAACGCCCTCTCTGCCCTGACCTTATTTCAGGTGAACCTGTGTGACCTATTTCTTAATAATATTTCCTGAGGTGAAATTCCCCAGGTGGCGTTGTTGGCAATTTAAATACAAAATCACACCCTTGTCTTGCTACACAAGCATATGTATAAAGTTGCTTGTCAGTGTCACTTTTGTGAACTGACCATGATAAATTTAGTCTGAAAAAAAGCCTTTCCTCCTTTTTACTGTTTCTGGACTTGAGAAATTGTTGTGAAATAAGTGCTTTGGCTTCAAATTGTTGTTTCCCAGTTTGAATAAAATAAAAATAATGCGGTGTGTCCTTGCATTCTGTGGCGGTGTGCACAGTGGAATTAATGGGTTGTGTGCTCTATGCCAAATTGCAGTTTAATGAGTTGAGTCACCCTGACTCTTGTGTATACAAGTCATTATCACTGACATTGATGTGCTTGTTAACTACTCTAGTATTGTCTCACGCAGTGTCCTGATTCTTAAAAGTGTGACCGAAATCACTCGTTGGTGTCTTCTGCACCCTGTAAGTGTCTGTCTGTGTTAAAATTATCAGTGTATGTTCCACAATGCCCAGACAATGTGGAAACACTGCCAAGCATTCATTCTAATGGGATTTTGTTAAGAATTGTCTCCATGATTTTATGTGATAAACTACTGTTATGAAGTTTTCTACAGAGACCAGGATGCGCTCTCCATCCACACAAACACATGCACACACAGACACAAAGAACAGGTTCTTTCAAACAAATAATTGTTTCTCCACAGTGAAAGCATCCATATTCCTCAGGGAGATGGGAACTGCAGAGAGTCTTTGTGCTTTCAGTCATGGTTATTTATCCATCCCAGCATAAACAATGGCCACCTGACCAGCAGGTCCTTCTGAACGTCTCTCTTTTCTTTGACACCAATTCTCCCTCTCTTTCTGAGGTTTGGGATCCTCTTGAGCAATCCTGGGCCAGAAATCATTTACTGGCAGTTGTGGCACAGCATCCAGCATTGTCAACAGGAGGCAGGAGATGGGACGCGCTGGGCTGTGTGTTATAGCTGCTATAAGGTTCTGAATCTGGAGGAGCTCCTGAGATAGATCTGTGTCTGAGGCGGGGTGGTGGGCAGCGTCGGCAGCCAGCTGTCTGTGTGATTTAACAGTGTGTGTAAATCAAGAGCGAGTCTCTGCTCGACCAGCCAGCCTCATTTCAATCTCTCTACAAATCACACCACAGAGGCAGCGGAAAGGGGGAGAGCTATAAAGGCGCCCCAAAATAATCATCCTCCGCAACTCTCTTTCTTATGCTTTCATTTATTAAGTAGATGAGCAGAAATCTTACATCCATCATTAAAGACACTGAAAATATGGTTTAGTCTAGCCAGATAACATTAAGGTTTTGCTTGGTTAGCCATATGTAGTTTTGTGTATGCAGAGTGTCACACACTGTCCTTCACATCCAATGCAGAAATGGTGAAGCAATATTTGAGGAGGATGCAAAATCAGAGAAACTATCGTACAGAACAGCAGGGAAGTTTCCACAAATCCAGACTTGGAAGGTACTTTCATTTATGATGTGTAAAAAGGGGTATTGAATTAGCATATCTCTTGCCGTCAGCCAACCTATGTTGAACTAGATATTAGAGTGAACCAATGCCAGGGAGCGAGCAACATGATGATTCACTACCAACAGATTAATTCACTGCTCTGGTGAGGGAGTCACAGGAGCATCCAGGGAGGAAACACAGAGAGAAGGCCACACACACTTCTGACAGCTCTCGCAGAGGCTTAAATGATGTTTAACTCCACTAGAGCCGCCACACAGCTGATGGTCAATACCAACAATGTCAGATTTTAAAAATAATACTAGTAGTAATTTAAAAGCGTCTCCTGTCCCTACTGTCCCACATTACTGGTGATAAAGTTCCAAGCTGTTTCACTGCAGTTTATCAGTGAACAAAACAAGCACATTTTTCAAATAACGCAGAAAGATACATGGATTAGGGATAAACACATTTTCAGCCGGCCGTTGGTGATAAATTTTAATTATTCTAACATAAAATATAACTGTTGTTTTCTGTGGCCACTTGCAAAGTCTAAACATTAAGTCAGAGTTCATCAGTATTCTTAAGGAACAGTCCCTGGCATTAATGAATTCAGGCAAGCATCCACTTTGTCAAATGGCTTTAATAGAGGGCTTCCCATTTTCATGAATGGTCTGTTATAGATTTATTCAGATGGGATTGAGATGGAGTTACTACAGTACTGCAAATCATCTGCACTGAGATGCTAAGATTGCTCTCTACTTGTCTTTTAAATTGTTTTTGGGTGCGCTTAAGCTGCGCCTGATCGGATGGTATTTGCTTTGTTAGATCATTGTATCATGTACATTCATGGTATCATAGGCACTTCAAGGGAACAAGTGTGCAAAGAAATTAAATCAGTGTAGAAAATAAAATACACTTAGTGCTGCACAATCCATTCCGAATCTAAACAAGGCACCCTTGTTAAGTAGTGAACTGAATATTTAACAGAAGACTTGTGCAATATGACGGCTTTTAAAGCAGGCAGCATGCAGTCATTATCCACACAAACATGTCAAAGAAGCCATTACAAATTGAAACAATGCAATCTGTAGGTGTACAAACAAAATGGGGTACTGTATCTTTTTAGGCCCTGAGGAAATTCAAAACCACAGCCACCTGGAAATGACCCAAGACCATTTTTCATGCCAATACACGGCCAAACCTAAGTGCAGTATACATTAGCGAAGCTGCACCAGTGACGGGGACAATTCAATGACCTTTGGGAAAACTGCTGAATAATTGCTGCACCAATAACCCAACCTGATCATATGTCAACCAGTCAGACATCAGGTACTATAACACAGTGTCACCAGTCCGTCATATTTCATGCAAATAAAAGAAAGTTACAAGAAAGTCTTGATTATTACCCAGTGAATGGATAATAATGTAAACTATGTAAATGGTTTATTTATTTCCCAATATTGTATTGGTTCTGGAGGATCAAGTGTGCTATTGAACCTATGCTGGATCTGTAGAGGTTGGACTGGAACACCTTATAGTTTAACGCCACCCAATTCAACAAAAACAAAACACAACTACAGCCTCAGAAAAGACCATACTCCCTCTGACATGCTCTACAAACATGTTATAAGCCCCTGCTGTAGCTTTTTTTTTTGCAAAGATGCTGTTTCATAATATGGGATTAAATTGTTCATGTGCCCCTGTTCTTATGTCCACTCTCTTTATGCTGTATCGAAAACAAACCCTCCCAATACTGTGGAAAATAAGCCTAGCTTAAAGCTGCAGTAACTGGTTTAATGGCCACCTGTGAGCAGTAGACACAAATGCCATATTTTTCCACCTTTTAAGTTACTATGGCTGACTTGTTAGCTACCCCTTGCATATTTTACAAATAAACGAGACACACAAAAGCATTAGCATTTATTTGTCGTGTTGCAGGTGACCTGAACCTCCTCTTGCTGCTCTGTTTTGCTCTCCAACAACTCTCCTTAGTTGCTTAATGCTCCACTGTGTTCACCAGCTAGTACCCACACTTGAATGTATTCCATTTGGTGCTGGACGCAGTGAGGTACAGTGAGTTTCTAGAGGTTGTTTGCTGAAAACAGCTTCCTGTTTTATAGTAGCTTTTAGTTTTGACCTGTACCTTCACAGAAAACAATATTAAGCATTGACAATATTTTAAGTTGAAGCAGTTACAACAATCTCCCTGAAGTCCAACCATCAACTGAAAACATTGAAAAATTGTTAATTCATACAATGTTAGTGTTGACATTCCCACTACTCAGTGTAAGCATGTTTAGTTTTGACTATGTGAAGACTTCTGTGACATAAGGGTGCTTTTCACAAAACCCCAAGTGCAGTGAAGGGTAATAATGTGCTATTAAACCGTAGATTTCCACAGTACTTGACTCTGTGGTTCTCAGGAAAAAGCCAACATTACATCCGAATGGTTCCAGTGGAAACAGGGAATTTCAATTTCCCAGGAGCTCTGTCATAATTAATTTATTCGCTAACACCACAACAAATTTAATTAGGAGAGTGCAACTGAGTACTGCTTGGAATAAAAGGGCTTAAGCACCATTTTTAGCAAAATGCTATAAGAAAATGTTTTATTCATTTGCATACATACTAAAAGACAGCAAAGAGGGGGCAAGAGTAAAACTGCCAGCCACGAGGAGAATGTGATTATGGCCACTTAAGAACAAACACACCATTATCACACAAGAATTGTAATAATTGGCCAACTTGCTTCCCTCCTCTCAAGCCCTTTCTAACACAAAGCTCACCCACTAAACAGTTAGTCTGCAAATTGAGATATACAGATTGTTCTCAGTGGCTCTTTTGCAAAACCAATGCCAGAATGGTGCGGTGGTGTCCAGCAAAAAAATACCAACTCTCAAATGTTTGGAAGCTGAAATTAAAATGATACGCTGCTTGAATGCAGCATCTTTTGCTATCTTTTGATGTGTTATAATTGAGATGCTGTTGTTACAGACAGAAGAGGCAATGACTGAAGGTCTTAATAGAGTTTGGCAAAATTGCCTTCAGTGAGTAGTTAAACTTTCATACACAAGCACTCAATTTATCATAGCATGGAGGGGACATGTCCTACATTGAGGCTTTTCAAGTGTTTCGGGAGATAAACACATTACTGTTCATTACATAACTAATTATGTAACTAATTATGAAACTAATTTCACTCAGTTTAAACACACTGCGTATTTAAAAAATAACTTACTTTTTTTCAGTCCTGATGATGCATCCTCTGCCAAGAATTTCTTGAACAAGACATTTTAATTTCGACGTGACTTGTACATGGTTGGATTAAGGTTGAAAAAATAAAATAAAATCGTAACACAATTGATTGTGATGAATCACCTAAGGTATCAAGCCTGACACTAAGCAGTACATCAGTTTATGGCCTCCAGTTGACGTAAATCACAACATTTGCATGACACCAGAATATATTTTTCGGGTGAGAACAGTGGAATCCCTTCAAGCATCACGCCGGCACTGTTGCACACAAATCTGCCCGACGGAGGTGAACTCTGGATGACAAGTGACAGCCATATCATGAATAAAACATCATGTGTGAATAGCAAATAAATTCTGAGAAATCTGAGTGGACATATTATCTGTCCTGAGTGTGTGATGCAACACAAAGGAGTTCTTGGTGGTGTCCTAATCTTTCATTCCCAGATCTTCCAGCCGTACCGTCAAAAGACAAACAACTTCTGCCATGGTTGCCCCTCAGTGCCAACTGTTTCTTGGCTCTGTATGAAAATACATTATTGATACAAATTCTGTTTATTTATCATATATAGTTAATCCACTGTGCTTGCAGTCGAAATCCTCTAATTGGCTAGACATAGGAAGAGTCAACAGAGTCCAAGCCCTCCAGAGCTGTAAGCGAAGCCCTGTGATGTAAGGCAGCAGCTGACTGGAGGTAAATGAGCCTGTTCTCACCCTGCTGACATGGCTGGATCCTCTCCAGATAGCACAGCCTTGCACACAACTCCCTCTAACTAAGCTCTGACAGAGACGAATGTGCCAACATTAAGCGCCCTGCACCACTTTACATTTGACCATAACCTTGCTTTGTTTTCTCCCTCCAGTGATATGGTTTTACATTATTGCAAGTCTTCACAACCTGGGGCAAGAGGGATGGACATGTCTTCTGCTTTCATATTCATTGGCTGTAAATATTTTAGTAGTCATACTAAAGTAAACACTGGTCAATTCAACAGGGCATAGTCACACATTTGTCAATGTTTCCTGTGTAATTGTAGCTGAGGCTTTGCGGCCAAATTGACCATTAAGAAAATGCATGAGGCGAGGCTGGGTTTGTTTTTGGTAGGCAGAAGCAAAGGGGGAAGGGATTTATTTTGCCAAACATAAAAAAGGAGGATACAAGTGTTTATTCAGCTTCCCCTGCTTTCTCTAATGATGATGTTTGCCCTTACACAAAATGGAAAATATAGCTCAAAGTAAAAGTGTAATTGGGGGGGGGGGGTGTTTGAATTGGACAATAGCTTTAGATTTATACCAGACTTTACTTGATATAATACAAAAATAATGTAATATAATGTAATCTGATCTAGAGAAATATAACAGCAATGGTCATCCCAAAGTATAACAAATAGCAATTACATGCAGATGTTCAGTTGCTAAATGTCTTTACTTTAATGCCAGTTTAAAAAGTATCTAGCAACTTATAATAAAACTTCATTCAGTAACACAAAGTACTACAGCAGGAATGACACTGGAACATGAGACTGAGATGTTGAATTGAAAAACAAAAACTGGCTTTAAGCACTCAAGAGGAAAGAAAAGTCTTATCTGTTGTTTCCCAAGGGAAATTAATTAATCAACAGTTTAACAAGAAATATCTCTCTCTGTTGTGTAACAATGTGTGTATCAATTCTGTGTTCAATTAAATTTTAACTAGGATGCTCTGGTGGAGCACATTATCCTGATGATAAGTATGAATTACAGACTGAAATAAAAACAGCCGCCATCAGTGTTCCGTAAGGCGAGGCAATTTCACCACAGGAAACTTGTACAATATAAAGATAATCACATTACTGCTCGGTAGATTTTTATGTCAGTCAAGAAACTTGTATTATGTTTCAGAAGCACACAATTTCACCGCATTGAGTCTAGATGGATTTACTCCAAGGTTACTTTTAAAGTCAAATCATTGGTCCAGGCCATAATCAGCCGGTGAGAGAGGAGAGCCAATCAGTAAACTAGTTAACAACATCTCGTTTTGTTGGATTTGATTTAGAGTATACATTGCAAAAAAACCCCAAAACATCTGCATCTTTTACATATTGTTTTTTTGTTAACACTCACTTACAGGGGTCTTTAAAAGCCAGGGGAAGGCAGTTCAGTTACTGCTTCTGCTGTGGATTAGTCGGCTGTTCTATGTTTTTGGACAGTAAACAAATTAAGTTGACAATTTGATGGGTTTCAGGAGGGTAACATAAACACTTTTCAGAGGTTTAAAATGAGGCCTTTGGTGTGTAGATAAGTCTTCACAGGCTTGTTGGCATCAGCTGAGGCTGCATAGGTCGTTAATGTTTGAGGCTTTTAAGGTTCAACTTACATTAAAAAACAGAATTTGGTGCTGTAATTTCAGTGAAAATTAAAATGAATTCATTCATTTGTATATTTAGAACATTCTGCCAAGTGAGGAATTTTTGATGAGATGGTTGAAGTTTTTGCTCTAGTAACACAGAGTCAAGGCTACAAGCTGATCTTTATTCAGTACCAAACTCTGGCTTGTTTCATTGATTTACAGTAGAAGAGTAGGATTTAGACTATTTGTGTTAACAAAAAGTACTTGTTCCTCTATGCTTGTTTATCTGTAGAGATAAGAACTGCACAAGAGTATGTTTGCAAGGTTGTCTTTACTTCTGTCGTCAGTACATGAAGTGGCTGCAACCTCATTTGCAACCTGTTTTTCCTCACCTACACTATCATTAAACACATAACACATAGGTTATGCTAACGGTTTTGTGAAGCTGTACTAAAGCTGTACCTCATCCTTGTTCCTGTTCTTATTTCACATCGTGTTTTCTAGTGTGCATGTATGAAATGTGTCTAAAGTGTCCCAACTGAAGTGAGTGCATGCCCATGCCGTATTGAAGTATGAAGTAAAGCTTTAGGTCCAGTGATGCATTGCGCTAATTCTGGACAAAATTTTGACCTGATGATGGCGTTAGATAGAAAGTCAGTGGGTCACAGAAGTTATTACAAGTTATTTTGCAGGATACATGAATCTAATTTCACGTCAATCCATCCAAACGAGATATTTCCGAAGTGGTGGAACAAGCGATAAACAGACTGACATCTCCAACTCCAGAGCCATGACGCTAGTGTGGCTAACAATAAAAATTTTAACAACATAGCACAACCCAACACTTCAAACATATTTACAATATGTATAAACAATATAAGCGAAAATATGAGCAAATTCTCTTCTTTATCTAGTAAGTAATCAAGTGACAAACGCTTCAGCAGCTCAAATAAGAGAAAAAAGGAAGTCTGACTTAATGAACTAAATGTTTCTTTGAGTTTTTTCCCCATCCAAATGTATTGAACTTTAAAATGATAACAGTTCTGAAGCAGAAAATGTGTGGTTATCACCAGAAATTCACCCCGGGGGCTGCCCTAGGCCTTCCATTATCTGTTGAAGAGCTGCAGAAAGTCCCTTTTGATGGCATTGCAGACTGCCGGGCCTGGGCTCTATTGTCCAAGAGGATTGCTCTATCATGTGAGTTCCGAGGGACACATTTTCACTTTGAAAAATAAACCCACACATTTCTATTTTCATGAAAGATCTGTGTATGCACCCAGCTAATAGGTGGGACTGTAGGGAGACATTTGCATTGGTTGATTCCTCCCACATTTTACCCTCACATCTCATCCACCCAGTGGGATTGCAAGGGTTAGTCCTGCTCTTTTTTGATAGCAAGTACCTTTTTCATTATATGATGTTATTGACCAATAAATAATTGAAAACGGTCCCCAGCTGTACCTTAACCCTCCTTTCCAGTTATTTATTGCCACATACCCTGTTCTTCTGTCTCGGTTACCTTTGAACTAAGCCTCAGAAAGGCAGCCGAGTCTTGCATTCGAAGTACACATGCCAGACTGGCCTGTGAGGTTACCTTGACAATTATTTCTAGACATCCTTATAAATATTCATAACTGGTGGCTGGACCTCAGTGTTGATGTTGCAATCATGCAAATTGTTCCGGTCTCATGAATATCTATCAAATATATGGATCGTTTACAGGCATTAATGAATTAATTTGCAGAGAATAAACAGGTTATGGAGCTGTAGTAACATTTTAAATGACAAGTGCCAAATGTCCCAAAACCCTTTATCACTGATGTGGTTACAAAATTATCTTTTATTTTGCAACCAGTTGCTCTTTATTAATCTCATTTGTGAGTTGTAAATACACTTTTATTTCATTCACATATAAGCCACAAAAGTAGAAGGAAGAAGTAAATGTTTCACGTCTTTGAAAATTTCATAGAATTACTCCATTTCCTCAGTGACACTTAATTTAGAAACACATTGAGAGCATATTTCTATTCAAATACTGTATGTAAATACAGCATATAAACGACAGGTGCATCCCAGGATATCAAACATGTATCACTAATTCTGAATAATTTCCTGAGCTGGGTGACAAATTCTGCCTTCCGCCTGCACTATGCATAGCCGGCGAGTGTAGGCATGCATACAAAGTAGGGTGGAGATTTAGCTTGGCTTGCCGTAGCGTGGCTCCCCGCCTTCCTGCAAACCGCCCCACACTTCCCTCCCTGGCTCCCTCTCCCTCCAGCTTCAGCTCTCTCTGACATAAAAGGGCATGTCCTCTGAGGTTTCTGCCTGCCCCTCTGTGTCTGTCAAGGCTACATGTCCCTGAGAGACACAGCACTTCAAAAAAAAGCACAAAGAAAATTACAAGTGTGTTGGTATGGAAGAGACAGCATGGGATTACTAATCCTCCCACATATCCTAACTCCCCTTTCTACGAACATCCAAGTGGGCAAACTTTTTAAATTTCACAAAAAAAACTGTCAAATTGGAAAGAAAATTAAGCTGCACTTCTCATGGTCAAGGCAAAATAAGTAATAACTTGTGTTGGTAGCTACAACAGTGTCCCTAGCGCCATACTCATTACCCCACTTGGCCTTTCCTTGAATTCAGCCATAAGAGATTTAGGGGAATCGCAAGCCTTACCTGAATAATTGATATAACAACTCAGCTGGGAAAGAAAGTTCTGAGCTGGCAATCTGCAGCCCCTTATTGATACGTTTGTGCACAGGTCCCGTGCCAAGTTCTGAATCAGTGCTGCAGGCCAAACTGAGGCCATGGCTCACTGTAGTTCATTCTATACTTGGAGTGCTGAGAGTTTCCTCCGAGGCCTTCCAAAGTATTGTAAGAATAACTTGATGCCATGATAATGATAAGGTAATGATAAGGAAATGTACTGTAATAACATTATGAACTAAAGTAGTGCAGGGGCCAACCCTGGGTTAAATGAGGGGGGGTTTACATCAGCTGCGTGAAAGTTTCTAGATATCTTTATGAAAAGCAGGCAGTAAATGCTGGATGGTGACCAAAGACTACTACAATTAAAAGGTTCTCACACACACATACACACATATATATATATGTGTGTGTGTGTGTGTGTGTGTGTGTGTGTATATGTATACACACATATATATACTGTATATTATTGTATTATTTTGTAGTTTTATGTGATTGTGTGTTTTGTTTTATTTCTGTGCCCTTTGGTGCTTAATGCACACTGTAAAATACAGACTGATGTTGCTAGAGACATTAAAAGTCCCTCAGACACATTCGGTTGGCTAATAATACATGAAGCAAAAGACTCAAAGCACTATCAAGAGAAAAAAACATTTTGCAAAATGACAAAAGGTTAAAAAGATTTTGTGGATAATGGTTGTTTTTTTCCTTCACATTTGATGTTGTCTCTACGGTTTGAATGTCATACTTGTGGGCTGAATCTATTCATTCTGAATCTGACTCAAACTACATTTACTCCAGGATGCTGTGAACTGTGAAGTGCTGAAAAAAAATCAACTAGAGCTCACTCATGAAAACAAAGCAAGTCCTCAGCTGCCTGCAGTCAGCTTAGGCAAAACTCTCTTACCTCTGATCCTCTGCAGAGACCGGCAGATGGTAGGGTCTGCGTTGGGTAAAGACACACTACAATTAGGACATGTACGGTGAAAGGATTTGTTCATATCAACACTATTATATGTGTGTTTTCTAGATGTTCAGATGAGTTGGGTCCAAATTCTGCCTTGGGCCCTGAAAACACTGTAACACTTGTTAGAAAGCCTACAGCAAAACTAAATGAATGAACAGCAAAAGCAAAATTTGCCATAATGCTCATATTGATTTTTTTTTTCATGTGGTCTTTACAGTTACATACACCAGAGGGCACACACATCCATCATGCTTAGCTGGGATCACATTTTGTTTAAATTGGGCTCAGTGCAAAGATTAACTAACCTGGCATAAGGACAGAATCAGAATCAGCTGTTATTGCCAGGTATGTGTACACATATGAGGAATTTGACTCTGGATTGTACATTGCTAACAATGTGCTTACTGAACAAAAACACAAAAAGCTCTACGGAGCGAAATCCAGAGACGGCCGTCTGCGGCGCCATCTTGGCCAGTCAGTCAGACAGGTTGACTAAAATGTCCAACAAACAAACTCAATGTGAATTCTATTTCCAGGCCCTGGTATATTTCCAATTGCTTGCTCTGAGCCCAAGCAAAGACAAAAACCTGCAACAAAGTAAAAGTTTGAATAACTGCGCACAAAAACCCCATTAAAATTCAGTATTTTTGATTGGTTTATTGTTCTCCTGCTAGATATTCTTTTTTGATTGATATTAAAAACCAAATTACAAATATTTACAGTCATTTACAATGTTAACATAAGACTATATACATACATACACAGATCACACTTGGCTTTTTTATTATTTTTCTATTATTCAGCATAAACCCATTTCCTGAATTTGATCCCAATTGATCACAAACCACATTACAGTTCATCTGGCGATTGCGTGTGTGAAACACTGTATTAGACCAACACAGAATAAATAAATAGACTCGACGCTAAACACAGATGTAAAATTCTGTTGACAAAAGAGATGCATTAATGTTACCCAGACACTGTATCTCATTTCTGTGAGAAATTTCCCTTCCACGCGAAAGCTTGGTTTGATCGACAGCAAGAGGATGAGAAAACGTAATGGCTTCACTATTGAGAAATGCCGGAAAACAGGCACCATGGGAAATGGAACATATATGAGATTCTGAGAGAAATGGGGGACAGTGATTGCAGGGAGAAAGATGTGAGATGTGTTTGACCTGAGTAGTGAAAGATTGAAGAATATCACATGCTGGCAACTCAACTTTGGGTTTGTGAGATCTACAGAGATTCATCAAATGCTCTGCCATGCTACAGCTACAGCGGACATGATGCTGCCTCAACAACTTTCATCCAAAACTTATCAGATATCATTTGCTTTAAAAAAAATGTATATGGGTTCAAGCTGTTCTAAGTCAGTACATTTCTGCTAATAATTCTGTAACTGTAACTGTTCACTTACAGAGCACAACCATGTAATGTGCAATGCAATCAATGACAGCTTATTAACAACTGTAAGTCAACACATTCCCCAGACTCTCAAACTAGTGTAACGATAAATAAATAAAACTGTAACATTGCGAGATCAACAATAAACCTGTAACCTGTTTTTCACTTACAGAGCACAACCCTGTAATGTGCAATGCAATCAGTGACAGCTTATAAACTACTGTAAGTCAACACATTCCCCAGGCTCTCAAACCAGTGTAACGTTACAACTAAATGAACCACACAAAGAATATTATATCGTTTTTAAATCGCCGGCTACTTGAAATAAACTCTCAAGGAACCGCAATGTGCATACAGTTGTCGGCAGCACCGCATGCACGCAAAACTCGGTCCAAGACCGTTGAATGACAGGTGAGAGAGAGAGAGAGAGAAGGGTCAACAATAAGTGTCAGTTAAGCTGGAAGTTTACAGTGTTGAATGAAAATTGAATGAATAGAGACTGCAGCTCTGCAGCTTCTCAAGATTAAAGCGGAGCCACCATGTGTGACCACCCCGGCTTGCAATCGCAATGCACCAAAAACACACATGATTCGACTGTCAGTCGACTATAAGCAGGACTTGACAATTCTGCTTCGACTATGTAAATACTTAGTCAGGGACAGCCCTACAGCTTATAAACTACTGCAAGTCAACACATCCCCCAGACTCTCAAACCAGTGTAACATTATAACTACATAAAACTGTAACATTGCATGATCAACAATAACGTTAAACCTGCAACCTGTTTGCAGCCACCGTTAATAAGTAACGTGATGGCAGCCAGCGGGAGGGACATAAATGATTATGTTATTGACCACCACAAACGCTCATTCATCTTTTCATAACACAGTCGCAGTTAACCCACCATAGGTCGTAGCTAAAGCAAGAAGCAAGCTAACATTAGATGGCCAATGCTGAGCTAAACATGTTGACTAACCTCAGGTTACTAACCTATTTTGCGTTCAGCACTTCTTTTGTTTGGGCCTTGTTGTATGAAGTTTTAAAGCCAAAGTTTATGACGAATGGCACCGCAGTTGCCAGTGTTTGTTGTCCTCTTAACACGTGTGGCTGTACACAGCAGATACGTAGTATGTGTTACGTAGGTAGGTTATAGGTGACGCAGGGAGGGGAATGACAACAAGCTCATCAGACATTTCCTAAAAATAAACATTGTTCACGAGCCTCGTACCTCGAGTCTCAAGTCAAGTCTGAAGTCACTGTTTATTTTTATTTATTTATATGTTTATTTGAAAAGCGACAATGTACACTGATCAACATTCAAAGCAAATGTAAGCGTACCTGAGTTAGCCACAGGCTAGTTTTCATCGGCAGTCCCCTTGCCAGATGTAATTAGGTGTGTTATATTCTCAAACTCGAGTCCCCATCTCTGCCACTGCCCACCCAGTCTAAACAAATATGTCAAACAGTGGTATCCCATTTGGAAAAGTAGAACAATATGCACAATACCTTTAAAATCACTGTAGTTATTAATCAATGTTCTTTACTAGTGGTAATAGTATAGTATGTTTCCTTAAATTATTTCCTTATTGGTAGAGTACTGCAGTGGTGTAAAGTTCTCTTGAAAAAACAGTTTGTATTTATCTATAGTTCCCATTAAATTTCAGGCTGATGACCAAATTCATCATTTGTTGCACAGATGAGAGGAGAAGGAATTAGAAAACAATGAATTAGTACAATGCTAAAACGAGCTTGGCTTTTACATGTATCATTTCAAGGCAGACCGGCGAGATGAACTCATTAGAGGGTGAAAATAGAACATCTTAAATGTTAATCGATGTTACAACAAAGGCTTCCTCTACTGCGTTCACGGACCGGAGACACATGAGCCACTGTAACCATGGTAATAAACATTACCTGACAAGGTTAGTTGTGTTTGACAGGGCGGTGGGTGTTGCATTATGCAGACGAGAGGTTTCAAAGTTCTGCTCACAGTCGTGTTAAGGGCAGTGACAGTGACTGGTTGTGGCTGCCCTGACATCTTTATATGAGAATGAAGTCTGCTATACACACCACTCAGGCCCATTTTTGCAGCGAGTACAGATTTGTAAATGCTGGTACATGCTGTGAAGTACAAATGCTCTAGTACACAAAGTGAAAAACAGATGTGTGATTAGAATTTGTCAGTTTATTTTAATGATTTCGATGCTGCATATGTACTATTCTGTATGTGATTACAGTGGACCAGCAGTGCTGAGATTCCCAAACAACTTTCCTCAGGGGATGATAAGTATTGCATCGCATCGATGAGCAAAACACAAATTAGGTCAATAATTTCAAATTGGCGTACAGCAGCAGCACAATGAAAAAACTATGTGATTCAATTAGGAAGATTTGGTACATTTATGTAACCCTAACACTCTTAATTTATCAAGCTGGATCATGACCCAGATGAATTTTAAATGAACATCTCTCTCATTTTCTGTGTTTCTTTCTAAAGTGCACCGGCTGCTCTGAGTGAAGCGTTCTAGTGATGGACGCCCATAAATATAGCTTAATGGGGCTCTAAAGGAGTTAAAAGTAGAGATGGACATGATTAATTGATGTTTTGTGTAATAAAAATGGATGATTAACTTGTTTTAATGGGTTTGTCAAAGGCAGTGGGGAAAACAAAGAAAACAACCAGCCTGAAGTGTCATTTGGGCTGCAGTGAGTGAATTATTTTAGTGCTTCCATTAAATTGAAGACAGTCCTGGGGCTTTCTTACTGATAAGGTACTTTCAGCCTTTAATATTATTGTACTGATTTTCTACAAAGCTTTGCTTGCTTTAGTCAGCCTGCCAATTAGCTGTTAAACAGAAAGCTATTGCCCTTTTCTTTCTTAATTGATGTTAAAGGATTATTAGCCTAAAAATCGATCATTCTTGTATAGCCATTTTTTTTGCAATGACAATGTTTTTTTCTGCTTTGCAAACTTTCGTTAATTTTTTACTTTTTTATACTGGACCATATGTTAAGAGATAAATAAACCTACCAATGGTGTTTCCTCCTCTAGTTAATCCAGACATCGAGATTGCATGTCAGAAAAGGATCAGATATGTCCGCGTTAAAGATATTCTAAATCCAGACGACACCTGCAATCTTGTAAACACACAAGGTCGCAGCCAGCAATATTGTACACCATGACTTATGACTATACTATAAACCATCCTTTAAAAAGAGGAATTTCAAGCAGACAGGCAGGGGATGTGTGATAGATTAGTTGTGTCAGGTTTTATATCAGCCATTTAAGTTGTCACTGCCTCCACAGCAAACAGCCTCGGAGGCAGACAAACCTCAGCAGATTTCTGCACTGTGAGCTCTCGTCTACTTCTTATGCAATAAAGCCGGTGAATATGATTGAGAGATTATAGATGTATAGTATGACGAAAGCAAAATCTAGAGAACGGACTGCACATTGTAGATGACACACTATCAGCCTATACAGATATCATGTCCATTCCTGTGTACTCTTATGTATATGTCCTTTTCCCACTAGATATTCATCAATATCAGCCATTTGTAATATAAACCCATTCAGGATTTCTCATTGTCTCTCATTTCAGCCCACCCAGCTGCATCCCCTGCCACTCTAATGGCATTTTCTCATATCAACCAGCTTATCAAATCCAAATTCCCATGATGGATAAATCTGCCTGAGCTGATGCGCTGGAGTGCCTCCTGCTGCTATCAATCAAGGTGTTGCCAGGTGATTGTGTCCTGCTGGGATGTATGACATTATGAGGTCCATTTGGAGGCCCAGCTGAGTTACAATGGCTCCAATCGCTCAAAGTCAGTTTTTCAGCATTGGTCGCTTTTTTGTAATCTGTGTTCTCCTGGAAAAGCACAGTTAATCCCTTTTCATGTCTCTTAAGCATGTGTGCTCTCCATGAAGAGCGGAGCCATTTTCGCCCCCTTATCCCTTGGGATGTACTGTCCACTTTCCTCAAGCGTTCCTTTAAGTGAGTGTGGAATCCATGGTTCTATGTGTCAAACAGCACTTCTGCACACATGGGTATGTTTTTGAAGTGCCTATTGAAGAAAGGTAATCGGATTGAAAATAACTATTCTATTTCTGTGACAGCAACATGTTCTTTACCTTATTGCTATTTTCAGGCATGGTGACTATCTCTGCTTGTTTTTCAAGATTCTTCCATCAAATACATCTAATCGACGTTAGCATGACAGTGACAACTTTTGGCAAGTTTATATATGCACCATGGGATTGGTATGAAAAAGCAATTGAATAAAATCAAGAAACTGTCACCTACATGCAAAACACAATATTGGAGACATTGGAGAATATAGTTAAGAAAGATAGAGCAATAACATATTAGGCCTGTAACAAAATAAGAGCTGTCCTTTATAAAGAAACCTGAGGAAGAAAAAGTCAACGTTTTAAATAAATTCATTCAAGTACTGTAAGCTGCATCATTGAGATACACCTTCACAGGTCTCCAGTGTATTTCAGGAATCTAATCTTTTCATGAGGAAGCCTGTCTGACTGAAGCAGGAGCTTTGTGAGTTTAAAAAGCCAATCTTGAACTTGTAGTAATTGCATTGCTTTTCTCAAACCCATTTGGCCATTTAAAGTCCTGGTGCCTGACAAGAATCACCAGTAGCTATTTGGACATCATAAATTAAGGATACAGAATTGATATGTATTAATCGAACCTTAAAGCAGGGCTGGCAGGCAACATTCAATTACAAACTGCACCATTTACAACATTCACATCACAGCCACTAAGACTTAATATACATTCATTATTGCCCTTTACGAGTATAACAATGTGGATGGATAGGGATTTAAAAAAATGAATTTAGTTTTGGATTAATTATTCAGTTTGTGCAGATGTTATCATTTGATATTTTTCATTGTTGGCAGAGCAACACCTTGGGATGTTGATGTTAATTACCCAATGTATTTATGTTCTTCTACTTTCCATGACACAATCAGTACATGGAGCAATGCAAGTATAATCCAAGATGATAAAGAATGCTTTTTCATTTTTATTTCTATTCATGCAATCTGTGCTGATGTTTAAATCAGCACACACTGGAATGTCCATTAACCGATTAAACACAAATTAAATTATTTGTGCTTAAATGATGCAGCTCCAACACTAATTAATAATTGGACCGCATAGCACACAAGATTTCACATTTAATTGCATTTAGCCATTTACACCATAAGCACTAAACAACATCTTAGGGTCTGATAACTGAAGTACTTTATGCACAGCCATAAATAGATTTTACAATGTATTCCAGCCTACAACAGATGGAACCTATTGATATGATTCAGAAACTGATAATACAAGGCTTAAAGGACATAGCTGAAATTTCTTGGGTGCCAGCACTAAATAGTAACATTCAGAAAATACAGACACAATAGAAAATGGGTTATTTATGACCCCTGCTCCCAGCACAAGGAGCAAAGCAAACACTGTAACTCATGAATATCTCAGGGAAGATCAACCACAGCATTTCACACGTAACGTAATCACGCTGTCCTTTTGATTAAATTAAGGACCTTAAGACATGTGTGAGAGTTGCAACTGAAAAGGCGGCCTGAGTCACACAGTCGATTCCCTTTGGCTTCTGAGGTCTAGAAAATGAAGCCATTTTGCCACTGTGTGGAAAACGGAGAGGTGGAGGGATACTGAGGGATTTGGAGAGGGATGTAAATAAACACCGAGACAGAGGAAGAAAAAAGATAGAGACGAAAGAGGAGAGTTAGATAAGACTTAAGAGGTACTGAGAAATTAGTCTAGACTGTGTGTAAATCGAGTTAGACACAGTGTATCAAAAGCACTTTGTATACTGTTGAGTTAACTGGACTTCTAAATGTATTATTGAAAACACAATCTATTTTTTATTGGTCTTTTTTTTTGTTTTTTTTGTTCTTTTTAGTTCTACTTCTACATTACAAGCAGGGATCATTTTTTTAATTTAAATTATTTTTTGTGTGAATCACTGAACTGAGAATCATTGTGTTAATAGGCTAGGCTAGCCATTTTACCCTTTTCCCAGTCTTTATGCTAAGCTAACTGGCTCCCATGAGTGGTTAAAATTGGATACCACTTGTTTATTATTTTCTTATCTATTTTGAGAGTTTTAGATTTTTAGAGTTAGATTTATTTATTGGTAAAAACAGACTATGCTCAGTTACCTTTGCCTGATAAAAATGAAAGATTAAAAAATGTCTGTTTTGTTTTTCCATCTAGAGTAATATTGTCATTCATTCAGTCATAATCTAGTATGGTGGTGGTTATTCCAAGTTGTTAATCACAGTGGTTGACAGCTGTGCAGCATCTAATTTAAAATTAAATTTTAACCAATAATAGAAGTTAAGTCTAAAGGGAGTTTATCACCTTCTGTTCAGTCCTCATTAGTTCATTCTTGCTTCGACTGAAATTCCCTGCTTTGGGTCTGGAGCCCTGTAATATCAGAAGAAGACGTAGTGGAGTGCAAATAACAGCTTCAACCACCGCACTCTCCTTGTTATAGGAATCTCTTTGTTTGCCTCACAAAAGCTTTCACACTGTCTTACTCAAAGACAATCATTCACCTGAATTTCGTCATTTGACTGTGAATGATGTGTGCTTGCCTGCCATGACGACATTTAGGTATAATAACCAGTGTTGGACAGTAATGCAACCTGTTACAGTAAAGTGATTGCTAGGGCTGTCCCCAATTAACGACTGACATAGTCGAGTCACATTCGTCAAGTTCTGCCTATAGTCGACTGATAGTCAAATATGTGTTTTTGTGCACTGTGATTGCAAACCGGGGGGGCTCCGCTTTAATCTTAAGCGTGCATGCCGTGCTGCCGACAACTGCATGCACGGCGTGGTTCCTCGCGGGTCTATTTCAAGTAGCCGGCTATTTAAAAACAATAAAATATTCTTTGTGTGGTTCATCAATGGTGAGAAATGATCTGAAAGTCCCATGAGGTGCAGACAACTCGGCACAACACCGGTGAAGCGGGTGCTCCGCTCGTCTCTTCCACAAGTGTTCCTCCACTGCCACTACACATACACGCTATGCGTGTAGCGTAGCGCACTGATGCGCACCTCGTGGGTTAGGGTTCCAATTTTGGATTTATTCACGCACTAAAAACATTTATTGTTTTTTATTTCTTTTTACATGTTTATTTAAAGCATTAAACATTGTATTGTAATAGGCTGTATATAAATTTACTGGGAGAAAACTGGTAGTTATTTGTAAAATCAGAAGTTGAGCATCCCCATATCGCCAAAATGGCATGATCATTGTTTTGCTGCGAAGCTTCATGCCAGCAGGTGGAGACAGTTGTTTGTGGCAGTGAGGCAGAGATCTGTTCAGTGAGCGGTGGTGCGTCCAGGTGTGCTGCATGAATGATTAGTCATTCACGTAAGTCATGTGGGGACCGCACCACATGCTGTATGTGAGCAGCTAACATTTCTGAGCCCTGTTTGTTTGGGTGAAGTCCGAAAAAGAGACATTCTTAGCTCTGCAGGCGGACTGGAGCCAGTCGTGGAAGCCAAGGAGTCTACTGAAGCGGCCAGCACCGCGACCAACTGTGGGAATGGGACCAGAGATAAAAACGGACTTTCCACACTGCTTTAAAAAGTTAAAAAGACGGTTAAAATCTGATTTAGTCAGCTCAGACTGCTGAAGAGCTGTGTCATTTGTTCCCACATGGACTATCACTCTTGTGATGGAGGACGGGAGCGACGGCATCAGGTCCTGGAGGTTTTTTAAAATGTCAGCCGTGGTGGCACCGGGGAAGCAGTGAGTGGTAGCGTTAAAGAAACGAATGTTATTAGTGTGGTTGGGGAGAAAGGGGGACGAGGAGATGCCGGTTGTGGAGTTCCAGAGCAGAACTGAGCAGAATCTGCTTCAACACTGCGTGCGGACTGAGGATGGAGTGTTTGAGCTGCCGAGTGTTGTGTTGGAGTAGCAGTAACAGACCTGAGAGAAGGGCTACCCGACGGTGCAGGGTAGAGACGGCCTCCGGAGCGTCTGAGCACAGCCTCCTTCAGGATCCTACGTCGGGAAATGGAGGTTTTTGACCGGGATGACGGCCGCCGATCACCATTTGCCGCCAGTGCAGGAGATGTAGCCGGTGGAGGAGATGCAACAGTGTCAGCCGGCACTGTCCGCCGAAAGAGATCCATATCAGGGAGACTCAAAGCCGCAGGTGCATCCGCTGTATGGACCGGAGTGTCGTCATACAGGGCTGCATAGCGGTTGGAGAGGCCGATGTGCGGAGGAGAGGCAGCCCCGTCCGAGCCTCTCTTGCAGCCACGGACCACCACTTCAGCCCGGGTTGACTGATGCTTTGGAGTCGAGCAGGAGGAAAGCCTTGGAAGGGTAGAGGGGTCCCAAAACACGGTGTCCCGGATATTAGCGGTTGCGCTAAGAGAAACAATCTATTTGGCTTGTATTGACGCCACATCCAAAAAGCCAGTCAGCAGGGAATCTTTCTCTTTGAGTTCCTCTGAAAGTCGTCAGATGTCTTCCATAAGGTCAGCAATCTTTTTGTTCGCTTTCTTAAGGAGTGTGCAGTCCTCATGGGGCAGAGTTATCTCGGCTAGCATAACGTTAGTCGCCGGAGCTTTGTTGTGATCAGTAGCGTTGATTGCGTTTTTACGGTCATCTAGCTTAAAATCCATGTCAGATGACTAAAATCCTTAACCCACGTAAAACTTAAGTTAAAAACTTAAGTTAAATAAAAAGGATATAAAAAATGTAACGTAAAAGTGTGGATTAAAACTAGATAAGAGTAAGAGTTTAAGACGGAGCTTCCGACAGGTAGCTACAGATGCCAACGCATGTGCAGAGTACAGATTACGTCAGCGATTAAGAAAGTAGTTTGATGTCTTGTCATTATGCAGCTATTATTTGGAAATGGTAAGCCAACAGCCTATTCACTATTTCCCTCATAAATATAGAAATAAAATATGTAAAAAGTATTGGTATCGGTATCGGCAATACCAGGCTGGGTATTACTTGGTATTGGATCGTATAGGTATTAAGTGGCAAGCACATCACTACTGTAGGCTGACTGTTATTAAAGGTGAAGTAAGCCAAGGCTGTGCAGAGACTTTTGGAGGGGAAGGTGCTCAAAATATAAGTATAAAAGGGGCACATAGAACAAGACTTTAAACACGTCTGCATTCAAAATATCGTATTCCTTGCTGAAACGCGTATTAATACAGAAACTTCTGGATCTTTTTTTTATCAGATTAAAAAGTTTAAAAGTTAATGAATATTTTCCTTGTACCTAAGAGTCTTACGGTTTTTAAACCTTAAGGCTTTTCCTCCTCTTTTATAGAGAATAATCAAGAACAAAAGTTATAGTAAAGTCTGTGTAGGTCAAAGTCATTATTATCATAAATCAACACGACCCCTGTATAATTATATTTGTTAATGTGACCATGACAAAATGTAAAGATTGCTGACAGTGTTTTGAATTGGCTCACTGTGACTGTCCTGCTGTAATGCTGCAGCTGCTGCCAAGGCTGACTGACTGCTATGAGAAAATAAGAGGGAGATGCTCACAGAGGCTGCTGTAAACCAAGAGTTGCAGGTAGAGAACATAAGAAACCAGATTCCAAAAAGTGTGGGAAATAATCTCAGATGGAAAGAATGAGGGTGGCCATGGCAGGGGTAAGACTGTGACAAAAATATTTATATGGACAGAAGTGTGTGTATGTTTGTGTGTGTTGCCTGCTTGTGTGTCTACAGTATATTGTGATTATGATTTCAAATATTGCATTTTGACTCTGAGATATATTATCTCAGAGTATATGGATTTTTGATTGATTACATGTCTAACTGAAAATCTAAATAGTGTGTGTATTCTGTGTTTTTTCTCAAAAATTTAAGGGACAATTTGCACACTTTCAAAGTACAGACCCCTCCAAAAGTATTGGAACGGTAAGGCAAAATTGTTTGTTTTTGTTGTTAACTGAAGACATTTGGGTTTAAGATCAAAAGATGAGAATGAGACAAACATTAAATGGCTCTGCATGACTAGTATTAAGTTTTCATCCTTGGTTCAAACCTATAAAGACTGCATTTCCTGTTAAAGAGGATAAACCAACATGAAGACCAGAGAGCTGTCTATGGGAGAAAAGCCAGCCATTGTCAAGCTGAGAAAAGAAGGAAAATCGACCAGAGCCGACAAACATTGGGCATAGCAAGCACAACAATTTGGAATGTCCTGAAAAATACAGAAACTACTGGTGTACTGAGCAACAGACGTGGAACAGGTCGGCCAAGGAAAACAGTAGTTGATGACAGAAATATCGTGAGAGCTGTGAAGAAGATCACAATCCACTGTTGGAAGAAGACTCAAATATAGAGGCCACACCACAAGATGCAAACCACTCATCAGCAGGAAGAACCAGAAGGCCAGATTGAATTTTGCAAAGAAGTACAGAGATGAGCCACAAAAGTTCTAGAACAAAATCTTGACCAAGATTAATCTCTACCAAAGTGATGGAAAGGCCAAAGTGTGGAGAAAGAAAGGAACTGCTTATGGTCCGAAGCATACAAGCTCATCTGTGAAGCATGGTGGAGGTAACGTCATGGCTTGGGCATGCATGGCTGCTTCTGGAACAGGCTCATTAATATTTATTGATGATGTAACTGATGATGGTAGCAGCAGAATGAAGTCAGAAGTGTACAGAAACATTTTGTCTGCCAATTTACTGAAAAATGCATTGAAACTAATCGGGAGGAAGTTTATCATGCAGCAGGACAATGAGCCAAAGCACACTGCCAACAAAACAAAGGACTTCATCAGGGGAAAAAGTGGAAGGTTTTAGACTAGCCAAGTCAATCACCTGACCTTAACCCAGAGCATGCATTTCACCTCCTTAAGAGGAGACCGAAGGGAAAAACACCCCGAAACAAACAAGAACTGAAATAAGCTGCGGTAAAAGGCTAGAATAGCATCACAAATGAAGAATGCAACAGTTTGGTGATGTCGATGGGTCGCAGGCTTGAGGCAGTTATGGCAAGCAAGGGTTATGCCTCCAAATATTAAATGTTATTTACTTTAAGATTATTTGTCCCATTACTTTTGCTCACCTAAGAACGCTGTGGTCTAATACAAACGGTGATATGTCCTGAGTTGTTTCACACATCTAGATGTGAATGGAAATAAAAGCTGAAATTCTGAACACTCATCTTTTGATCTTAAACCCAAGTGAACAACAAAAACAAAGGAATTTACCTTACCGTTCCAATACTTTTGGAGGGGACTGTATGAATAGTTTTTAGTCAAATAACAGACCAGACTCCTTAATGCCCATGAAGCATTTCTCTCTCAGACAACAGGAAAGAAGTGAGCAGAGCGTGCACCTTTTATTTAAAATTTATTGCTGCGTGTACAAGTAGCTTTAGATGCCAGCTAACCGTTAGCCAGCAGCTAACCTTACTTCTACAGGCTACACACAGCAATTTGACAAGTAACTGTGCATGCTCTCTTCTGTTCTTGTAAAATACATCCAACCACTGTTAGCTGGCAGCTAACGTTACTTCTACAGGCTATACACAACAAAAATAACTGTGCAAGCTCTCTTCATGTCATTCTTGTAAAATACATCCAACAACAGGCACACCGCTGCAAACCCCACTTACCAGCAGTATCAAAGCTATCCTGAAGTCCCCATGAAATCAAAATCAATGTTTATTTGTTTTTATTGCATATGCCTTGCACTATGTCACCAATACACCCGCATCTGGCCCAACAATGATAAAAAACGTTGTTTTGTTGGTATTCTTGATGGTATTTTAGAGTTTGACAGTTCCTGGAAACCGATTTTAAAATGTTGATGATTCCTCCTGCACTCCCTTCTGTATTAATTGAGCGTCCAAAGCTTTCTCATTTTATGACGCCACCGAGGTGTAGTGTTTCTGGGGGCCGACCGGACCTCACTGATTACTGTACAAAAACAAAAACACATCTTTATTAACTGATTTTGGTGAAACTGAATCATATTTGATGGAGAACAATATATTCTGGTTTCCCCTCTGATGTCACCCGGCTGCCCTGCCTCAACTATCTGCGATTTACAGAGTTTGCTGATGAACTGATGCTTTACTTGTTACTAAAGTAACAGCTAACTTAACTGCTACTAGCTGCTGTTCATTAGATCAGTTAGCTGTCATATTAGCTGGCTCTTGCTGGACTGGGAGCTCGGAGCACCGGGGGAATGGTAGTGTTTAACGTTACACTTCTAATATTGCCCTTATCACGGCAGCAGGTGAGCTGCACGTCGGCTTATTAATGACGCAGCCTATCAAACAACTGAAACCAACATCTGCACCCTGTGTTCAATGCTGCTTTACCTGCTCTGTGTGTAAAATATCCACAGTGACTTTTAACATAAGTTAATAGTCTATCAATTTTTTTTACCGAGTGAAGTTTGTGCGAGAACACATGTAAGCAAAATAAGACGACTGCTGCCCCTCGCGCGTGTGTGCAATGAGACATCGTCTGATGGAGATTTTGTAGACATCGCCCAACCCTACTGTGAACACATCCAGGACCAAACACAACCTCAAAGACCAACAGCGAATCCTGTACCACGGTGATTTATAGAGCTTCAGGATGGACAGATAGCTTTGCTTTTTGCTAAACCATTTAAATGCTGCTATCTGTATCTGTATGCTTCTGGAGCTAGTTAGCTCGGTTAGTTAGCTCGGTTAACATTGGCGGGGCTCATAGTGGTCCTATTAGACTCTGCTCCTGGGGTTCCAAGAGCTAAACCCGGCAAGAAAACCAATTCGGTACTGTATTATGTCTCGTCAAACTGGCCTCTGTCTGTCTCGGAGAATGAGCTTGGTCTGAGCTGCCGTGTTCAGCGAGAGCTGGAACCAGTACCCACAGTACAGGGTGCGGGCGTAATGCACATTCAGTGCTACTGACTACTGCAACCAGGGTGACAATGATAGAGATGACATTCTTCCTATTACAAGTCAGTGTGCCGTAAAAATGATATTGAAGCTGTTTTAAGATAAAATTATTACATTATGTTGCTTTAAATCTTACAGAAAAGATGGGTAAACAACTGGAGGATACTAATTTAAATCCATGGTGAGTGTAACTTGTGGAAAGAAGGGAGGACTGCAGCACTGTTTTAGATGCAGAGCACCTCATAGATTCAGTCATACTTAGCCACTATATCAGAAAATACATACATGTGGTGTGAGTAGTCCTGCTGAATCCCGTCCAGTCTGATCCCTCATTGAGCTCTATTCACATGCCGAATCTTATATGGGAACGTGTCAATGACTCCATTTGTTATAAAGTTTTGTTTATTAAATTTACAGATGTTCTCTCAGCCTGACAAATTTACTTCCACTCATTACTGCATATTTATTGCATTAAGCATAGCTGGGTGGGTCAGATTGATGTAAATAAACTGAACAAAATTATGAACGCAACACTTTTGTTTTGCCCCCATTCATCATGAGCTGAACTCAAAGATCTAAGACTTTCTCTATGTACACTAAAGGTCTATTTCCCTCAAATATTGTTCACAAAGCTGTCAAAATCTGTGTTAGTGAGCACTTCTCCTTTGCCGAGATAATCCATCCACCTCACAGGTGTGGCATATCAAGATGCTGATCAGACAGCATGGGTATTGCACAGGTGTGGCCACAAAAAAAGGCCCCTCGAAAATGTGCTGTTTTGCTGTATTGGGGGGTCCAGGGGGGTCTGGAAGCCAGTCAGTATCTGGTGTGACCACCATTTGCTTCACGCAGTGCAACACCTCTGCTTCGCGTAGCGTTGATCAGGTTGTTGATTGTGGCCTGTGGAATGTTGGTCCACTCCTCTTCAATGGCTGTGCGAAGTTGCAGTCAGGTCGATATTTCCCGCCTTTTCTTTTTGGCCCCAGGCTTAATCAACAACAATAACCTCATCTCACCTAATCTCATCTCACCATCATTAAGTCATTATCAGGCGTTCCAGCAGTCCAATACCTTCTGTATGCAGCACCTTTTTTGTTTCTCCACGTTTCTTCACAAACCAGGCTGTAAAAAATCTATTTGAAAAGTACATATTTCAAACTCAAGATAAAAACTCTATCCTTTGACAATTGCAGAGGAATCGTCAAAGGAAAGTTAGTAGGTTGCTGGACTTGAAAATTCACACCATCTGATACTACATTCTAAATGCTGCGTGAATTCATGTTTTAAAGAAAGGGACATATATTAATATTTGAAACCAGCTTGAGACAGATGAGACCATTATCTGTTGTTTTAATTTTAATGTACTTGTCCAATAGGTAAAATAAGGCCAAATAAATGTCAGCTTCACTTCTAATGAACAAGACTGTACAGTAAAATTGCAAGAGCCTGTAACATAAAAGCAGCGGCTGAATCTGCAGGCGATGTCCTCTGCGCACATCTATGATTCAAAATACATGACCATACATCACATTAAAGCTGATAATACATAATTGATATCTAAGATAATTTTAGAAATGTTTTGATTTATTTTAAAGTGATGATCGTCACATTAATTCATCTCCCTCAAGCTAATTCTGGGATGAAAGATTTTTTGAATTCTAGATGAATTCCTTTAATGGTTAGCACGTCAGATCTACAGCATGGATTAGGGTGTCAAGCAAGATATTTCTAGTGGTATGTCATGTCAACATCTAACATGTACGTCCGAAATTCAGAATATTTACTTTGGTTTTTATTATAAGAAAGGTGACATTTGGACATACAATATAAATAATTTTAAGATAAACCTTACATTTTCATAATGTTTTGTAAATGCAAACCTGGAGATACAGATGCAGATGACACATTGCATATGCAGAGACATACTTTATATACTGCTACATATAAATAATACATGCCCATATTTCTATGCTCCAGTATATACCTAAACTGCTTTTATATAGGCTATAAGTGAAGTCATTCAATTTTTTATTAATGTAATAATCACACCTGACCTTAGCCATAACCTAGTTTGAATATATCACGAAATTACATCAACATCATCAGGATCATGAATGGGATTTTGCAGTTCTCAAATTGCCCACATCTGGTTTGCAGTCATGTTCGACTCAGGTCTTAACGGATGGTTGTCCCAGCCGTCACCGTCACAGAACACGTAGAGGCTGTGTTAAAGACATGGCAGGAACACATAGTGTCAAATTTTAGAAAAGATGTTTATTCTGAAAGAATAAATAAAAAATAAAAGGGATGAGTTGGCTGGCCGTCAGTGGCTGTACAGGACTAATGAAGATAACTGCCAACTGATTACACATAGAAAATACCAATTATGCTAAAAACAACAAATGGACTAAATGATTACAATAAACACAATGATAAGTAAAACAAATGACTCAAATTATCTCTTTACAGGTTGGATGAGTATGAATTCTAATGTATTTACAGTGTATCCTAATGATATTTTGCAGCTGCATTGATAAAAAGAATTAAGACTTTTCAGAGGGGGTCTGTGGGTCCTCACAGAGCTTGTTTATGACTCCGAGAGATGCTTTCCCTCCAGGAACAGCTGCTGTCCCAAGGTCACTAATGGAAATGGAATAACTCAATTTACCCATAGACTGCATAAAACAAGGACTATAAGTTGTGCATGTTAGCATGGGGCCATTGTTTGAAATGCTTTTCATTTATCCATCCATCGTCAACCGCTTATCCTGTGTACAGGGTCGCGGGGGGCTGGAGCCAATCCCAGCTGACATAGAGCGAAAGGTGGGGTACACCCTGGACAGGTCGCCAGTCTTTTTTAATATGTCTTTTTTAATATGTGGAATTTGTTAGTATATTTGCAAATCTGTTTAATTGAAAAAATAAAATAAAATAATATAAAATATTTTTGTGAGTTTACAAATCGTGCTTACAACCTTGGTATGATTATTTTGTTCTGTAAGATTACTGGGAAAAACTTACTGTTCTTACAACTTTGTAACAAAAAAATTGAGTGTGGTAAAGAGAAAGATCAACATTGCAAATACAAAAGTTTTTTCCCAACACTGACCTGTCTTCCTCCCACTGGCGTCTCTTGTTCTCCAGGTCCTTGTCCGTCTGAGTCAGTGCAGCCTTCACTCTGGAGGTTTCCTCTATTTGTTGGGCCAGGCATGTCTCTGCCTCCTTCTGCTTCTCCTTTTCAGTTTTGAGAGCTTCCTCTAGTTTTGCAAAGGACAGCATCCCTTTAACCAGGAGGACCCCCAACTTGTGATTTGCGTCTGCCGTTTGATTTTTGAGCAATCTATCTCAATGAGCAAGGTCAACTTTTCTTTCACCGGTGTGGATATCCTCTCCTCCTTCTTGCCCATGAGCCAATGTAGGTTGAGCTCAAGGTCGATCACCAACTTGTCACCACTCACAGTGTCCTGCTGGTGTTTGGAAGTCACAATAGGCTTTGGTTCCACGGTTGTAAAAGCAGGCTGTGGTTTAGGTGTCACAGATGTAACAACCAGTACTGTTTCAGGTGTTACAACTGGCTGTGGCTTCACAGGTGCTGTGTGAATCTGGGACTCCTCACGTGTTCTCTGCAGGTGACTGCAGTTTCTGGACAGCATTTTCTGAGGCAGATACAGTATCTCACAAAAGTGAGTACACCCCTCACATTGTTATGAGGTTAATAATAATAATAATAACTGTTATGTTATATTTGATTTTATCTTTTCATGTGACAACACTGAAAAAATGACACTTTTCTACAATGTAAAGTAGTGAGAGTACAGCTTGTATAACAAGTATAAATTTGCTGTCCCCTCAAAATAACAAAATACACAGCCATTTATGTCTAAACCTCTGGCAACAAAAGTGGCTACACCCCTAAGTGAAAATGTCCAAATTGGGCCCAAAGTGTAAATATTTTGTGTGGCCACCATTATTTTCCAGCACTGCCTTAACCCTCTTGGGCATGGAGTTCACCAGAGCTTCACCGGTTGGCACTGGATTCCTCCTCCAGTCCTCCATGACGACCTCACAGAGCTGGTGGATGTAAGAGACCTTGCACACCTCTACCTTCGGTTTGAGGATGAAAGGTTCCTTTTAAAGGATTTCAGTTGTCAAAGTCTCCCCACCCTCTGGTGACTGATGACGTTTCCCGACAGCTCAGCTCAACAGATAATGGTCTCAGCTGTGGCCATTACCCACATCACAATAAGGGGTCTCTGTTCTCTGTTCTGGTCTTCCTGTTCCTGATTTGGATAGCAAAAGAAACAAGTAACTCCAGATCATCTCCCCAATACTTGCACACCAACTCCTCCTTCACCCTATCAGCCAGGCTGTGGTGAAAGGCCACAATCATGGCTTCACTTTTCTACTGCCTCTCCAAAGCCAGACTGCGAAACTCAAGAGTATATTCAGCAGTTGTACGATTTCCTTGAGACAGGAGAAAAAGCCATGTAGCTGCAGATCATCTGGCAACAGAATAGTCTCAAACACACTTATGCAGAAAAAAGAAGACCACGGAAAAAAATCACAAGGTCTTTACTTAAAAAGGTCGGAGACAGACATACAAATTAAGTAAACTTCTCGGTACCAAAATAAACAGAGGCAAGGCTATAAAAACTGAAAAGGCTAGATTCCTGAGGTGCAGCTTCACAAAGCAGAATCAAAAACAAGAACCGAGCAACAAAAACTAGGGTTTTAAATGCAAGGCCAAACAAGATTGGGTTCCATCCTGCTTCCACCATCTGTTCTAGCTGACCAGTAACACATATCCTTATATCTGCATACAACTTCATTGTAGTGTATAAATTATTCATTCTTTTTCAGTTTAATTTGATACGTTAAAAATAAAAAATGTTATACAATAATCAGAAAAGTAGCTGAATGTGACCTTTTCTGAATTATTTTTTCATATTTCCACTGAAAACACATTGTTGTTATGAGATTACTGTGACCTTTTGGAATGCACAGAAACAAGTTAACTAGTTTATAGTCCGACTCTGCAGGACCAGAACCACTGAATAATGAAGACTGGTGAGGGAGTTTGTTTTCATTCACAAAAATAATTGGAAAATATTGGATTTTCATTAACAATAACAATATAGTGTACCTTATTTATACATTTGTTGTATTCATGCAGCAAGATGCATCTTGTTCAGAATAATGTTTTTGAATAATGTTGAATAATGTTTGAATAATACATACATGTAAAACTTTTCATAAAAGATGTAGCCTCCAATGTTACCATTTTGCAGTCTTTGCTTTCTCTTTCTTTGCAGTGTTGTAACGTCCTTAGCTGACATGTACCCTCCTTGCACCAAAATCCCAGAAGATTTGTGAAGAATCTTTTTCAAGTTTCTATGTCCACTTCTGTTGAGATATTTAGTTTTCCACAGTGAACAGTGCCCTTTAATCTGGGTAAACCACACCCTGGACTGGTCCTGTGGGTGCCTCTTTGCCATTTAACCATTGCTCATTCACATTGAAGTTATACAGTTATAAAGCTTAACTGACTGATCTAATATGCTGACATTTTGGGCTATCCATTTCAAAAACATTAGTTTGCCTTCAGATGATGAGCTGAAACGGTTTAACACATTAGTATTTAGTAAGTACCATTCAAGGGCTTTGAGCCACACTATCAATAGTGTGTATTCACGTGTGTAATGTCTGTAAAGCAGGTCATCAGTGGGGGGTGGGTGGTTCGATTCCCGGGTCCTCCTGTAAACATTTCAAAGTGTCCTTGGTCTGGCAGTGTGTGTGTGTGTGTGTGTGTGTGAATGGGTGAATGAGAAGCAAATTGTAAAGCGATGTGGCACCTATATTACAACAAGCAATGAAGGACCCGTTCTGTCTGTTTGTCATATGTGTTGACTGGATGGAACTCTACTGGCCACTACAGTCATGAGTGCTTGTCATTCTCTCTGCCTATTGCACAGCTCTTCTTTTGGTATG
Organism: Micropterus salmoides; assembly: GCF_014851395.1. Lineage (NCBI taxonomy): Eukaryota > Metazoa > Chordata > Actinopteri > Centrarchiformes > Centrarchidae > Micropterus > Micropterus salmoides. Next base: position 9,231,445 of record NW_024041373.1, read on the forward strand.
ACCTTGGTTTTGATTCCTCTTGTGATTGAGTTTTGGCTTATAATAATGCATTAATTATACTGAAGCTGCTGCCTCAGATTCCTTTCAAATGAGGTTACTTGTGTGAACGGCTGATAAAATGAGGCATCTCACCACACAGCCTTCCTTGATGAAAAATGAAAGCATACTTATCTTAGTACATAATGTCATCACATAACTATCGCTATATCCAATATTTATTTTATCTCCAATTCTTAAGAGAGGAAGAATACTTTCTGGTTGCACCTCATAGAAACATCTGATGGCCCGCTGGGAGAAGGACGACAACCTTCAATAACCTCCATTCCTTTCTCTCTGCCTTGCATCTCATCATCCATCTGTGGTAAAGACAAGGAGAGTGAGAGAGAAGGAAGAGAGCATCTGAAGAAAAAGGGTCAGACTGAACCAGCAGCATCAGACAAGAAAGCCCTAAAAAACAAGAAATCCAGTGATATAGGTTTATCTTCGGGAAAGAGGACAAATAATAGACCACAGCAGGAGTCCAACTGTTTGATATTGCTGCAATCGAGCTGCAAGCAAAAATAACAAAACATTTTTTTAATGATTTGCATTTTGTACTACACCATGATTTTCTTGTCTGGAAAAATAAACCTTTATTTCTCAACATTGATCTTGTAGTGGCCATTTGTGTACATTTTGATACACATTGTTTTGTTGTTATTTTTTTATATTCTAATGGTCACCAAGGAGAAATCACATGTATTTATCCATTTGTTTGAAGGAGACCAGTCTCCATACAGAAACTTCCTATCTTAGCAAATCCTAAATAACTAGGAATCCTATTTTATATGACTTCATCCTATCTTATCTCAGATTAAGAAATAAATACTAAATACTCAATCCAACATTGCTTATCAACTTTTATGTCTGTTACCTAGCAACCAACACAACTTTTCTCATCACATCAAGCTAACCAACTTTGTAACTGTTGTAACAAAAACAACAGGGAGATAATCTCCAAGACAGATCACTCAGAGGTGTTGGTAACATCTGTAAAGAAATCAAAAAATGTTCTTTTCGGGAAATGAATATGCTAACAGTAAGAAAGAGAGTGGGCTAAGACCGCAGACACGGTCTCCGTCATATTTAGCATCCAGTGGAGCAGTGATGCTATCAAAAAGAAATTAAATACACTGACAAGCGATACAAAGAGGAAGGCAGCTCTTATGTCCAAAGGGCAGAAGAAAACAGATGGTGGCTACCATTAATTATTATTTAATGTAATTTGGATTTGGACTTTTTCAGCCACCTCAGACTCTCAGCGCCTTTTAGTTCAGTTCAGTTCAATATGCTTTATTGGCATGAATGTTTCAGTTAAACAATATTGCCATACCAGTTTGCAATAAAATCAAAAAGTTTACATCTGAATATGACATAACATTAATGTGATCAAGACCATTCAATTTAGCCGTTTATGTTTCAAAAACAAAAACAACAAATACAGATAGAACGTAAACGACAAACAGGAATTAACAAGATTGAACCTGCCATGCAGCGAACACTGTCCCTCAGGTTGTGACACATGGACAGATACGTGGCGGCAAGGTTAGCCATATGACTTTCTCCTAGGATTATCCTTAATTTATTGTCATCCTGAAATCTGAAATTAATAGATGGAATTTCTCAAAATATTGCTCTCTCTCTGCTTTTATATTTGTCACATTTCAGGAGAAAATGCATCTCTGTCTCCAAAATACATTTGACAACAAAAAAAAGGCATTGAAAGAAACATGACCAGACAGCACAAGAGGATAAAACTAACCAAGCATCAGTGATAAATCACACAGGTACTAACTAAAGGCTAGCTATTGGAGCCACAGTCAAAAACCAAAGCGAGGAAAGCTTACCAGTGTATGTGCGCATTAAATATATATATAATCTGCTCCTGCTGCAATAACTAAAGGAGTGCTTTACTTTCCAGTAGCAGATAAACACAAACAAGTACCAAAGCAGGCTGTGTCCATAATCATGACAGATGATATGCAAGATGATGTAAAACCAAGCATGTTGTGTCAAATGGGGGAAGCAGAGCAACAGAGCAAGCAAAGCCATTGGAGGAAAGTCTGCTTCTACTACTTTTTCTGCATGTCTTGAAGAAAAGGCGGACTTGGCAGCATTAATGATAAGACATAAATGATTAAAGGATAAACATGAATGGGAAGAAGAGGAACAGCTAAGGAGAAGGACAGAGAAGCTCCAACTGCATGAGGAAATAGCAGCATACATGTCTGAACTACATGTGTTATGATCTCAGACCATCATAAGTGGAGTAAATTCCATAACAAAGCTTTCAGATGGAACTCTTATTTGGAAAAAGGGAAATTAAAACCAAGAACCTAAGCAGCATTCAGTGTATTGCAATGAAAAAGAGAATACACAAATTCATATAGAGATGCCTTGAATGCAAATTTTGGGTCTTAATTATAACTTGTACAAAAAGGATCATCCAAAGAAACTTCTTAGAAGCTGTCAGCACATTGATCATGAGAGGGGATATGTTACCACAGTGACAAACTCAACGTGAAACCAAAGGGAAGGAACTTATTTAAACAGCAAGGTATACGTGTCATTGCTGCGGAGGAGGACTCACAAGAAAGTTGGGCAGAGACGCATTGTTTCAGGACTGGAGGTACCTAGCTTAAAACATGTTAACTTGCACACTGCCCAGGACTTACCCACATGAGTGAACACTCCATGACAAGGGGACCTTCAAGGATGGCCTAATTTGAAACATGCTCATTTGCCTGAGATAGATGCAGGAATTGGGTTGCTGATAGGGACACATGTTCCTAAAGCCCTGGATTCACAGTGTTAATGGTGGACTCTATGCAGTCAGGGCAATACTGGGCTGGACCCTGAATAGACCACTAAAAGGAGACAGTAGGAATGCAATAGAATTTGAGAAGCCAGAGTTATCAGTGAGTTATGAGTGTCACTTGTGAATTTGGATGGACTTTGTCTGCAGCGGCAATTCAAGACAGATTTCTCTCTGAATGCAGTGTGGACGAGCAACCTGGATTGTGAAGAGAAGATCACAAGTTTATGTCACAAACTCAGCAAAGCAAGTGAATGGCCATTACTAGAGCAGCTTACCATTGAGCAAAAAAGGAGCTTGGCATGCCAAATAACAAGATTTCTTAAATATTGAGGAGCATATTTTGCACCTGAAGAAGAGGCTTCAGAATGAACTATCATTTCATGTAGCCTGTAGCGATCTTGTTGCCAACGGAAGGTAAATGAGAACGTAGTGATTGCAAGGTCTGGTACATCCCGCACCATGGTGTTTACCATCCAAAAGATTGTCTCGAGGTCTGTTGCACTTAATCTAATCCTTACACTTCCTGCTCAATGCTGAAGAGTATATTTCTGTAATATGACATATGTGTATATAATATTTGTGGTAGCGTATCAGACAAGCACAACCAGGCCCAAACTCAGCCTCTCAGCAACTTTTTTTTTCCAGATGTCGCTACACTACTAATAATTCAATTTGATTCAAACAAATAGTTCTATATCCTCCATGTGTGTATAGGATTATTATTAGCCTAATATTAGCCGTCTAACAGTCCAGTCCAAATGAATTTTGTAGCAAAAAAACTGAAACAATTCAGCATGTCATCAGACTCCCTGTCCCTGCTGGAGAGAAGCTTGAGCTGTACAAGGAAAGACTGGCTGTTGAAAGAAAGCGACTGATGTTAGAAAGTTTAAACTTGTGCAGAAAGTCCCATAATAATAAGTGCCGTTTCAATCTGTATTAATTTAAATCAGTATTTATTTTTCTTTTATAATAGGTCTATCTAATACATTTTATTTCCTTTTATTATCAATCTTAGGGTCTTGCAATGAAATCCTGGATTTCTTATGTTCAGCCAGCGGCATTTTTTTCAGCTTCATCACCTTCTGCTGGGCCTGCCTTCATAAGGGGTTTGGGAGGTTTGCCAGTGTGTATAAAAGATGAAAGCCTGATGAGTTGAGCCAGACCACTTCACTATCGAGTGCCTAACCATCATCCTATGGCGCATGTATTGCGTTGCCTTATCCTCCCCGCTGGGAGATCTGAGAAACAAAGACACATCAACCAGTCCAATTACACCGGACACCTGACATCCGTGGTAGAAATCAGAATCAGAATCATAAAGCTGAAATGACTGCATTCAGTTACTTCCCTCTTACAATCTATCTGACGAGCCCCCAAATTGCTCATTGCTGTTGCCACCTCTGTGAGCTTGTGTAATACACTTTTCCTATCTTAAGAAAAGATGATTGACTTAGGAACTGTTCCCATGTAATGGCTTTTTGTGAAAATTTTAAATAATTTAAATTAACCACAGACTGCATAAAATATGGACGTAGTGTCTGTGACTTCACCCATAGGTTTCTGAAGAGCTGTTGTGAAGCTCAATGTAGGTGGCCCACAGCCATCCCCATCTTGGCAGTGGCTAACTCCAGCTAATCCAAAAATGGGCAAAGAGGTGGAGCTGAAGCGGACAGAATGAAGCCTGGGTGCTGAACCACTGAGCAGTTAGCCACCTGAGAGGGCACCCACCTGTCACTCAAAAGCAGCCGCATAATTTAATTATGCATAACTTTAAGCCTATAATTTTAATGAGTAAGTTGTATAAAAATGCCCCCCTGCACAGGTGTCATGAAGTTGGACGTTACAGAGACAAACAGAGAAACAGGAATACAGCAGACAGAGAACTCAGGACAGGATTGTGACACATTGTAAATGAGTTCAAGTATCTTGGACTCTACATCATACCTGCGAACTCTCCTGAGGTCAATGGCATCTCCCAGCGCCCTCCTGTTTTGGCGTTTCTCCCGGGAAACTCCTGACGTTACCCAAGTTGCCAGATCGTCTATAACACTCAATCCACACACTTCATACAGTTTCATCCCACCTGTCACCATAACCTGGTAGCCCACAATCCAAAACAAGGGGCTGCTCTCTGCACAGACAGATGGGCCAGCTAACATATCACACAAACCTAAATCCTGTTTTGTGTGATATGGTCGATGTTATGTCTCTCTCTCTTTGAGATGTGCCTTCATAAATTGTCAATTATACCAGCATTTTACAAAATAATCCCCTAGAGCCACGGAAAACACTAATTTCTGATTTTAAACATTGATCAAGAGTCTAACCTAGTTTAGTGTCCTAATACGAATAAACTACCCAGCATGTGTCAGTACAGTGGGGAGCCCTTAATTATTTCCCTGCCCCTCTAGATGCCTCTGCACATCCCTTTTTAACATGTTATTAGTCTTTATAGTTACACAACAGCCCTTTCTTTATATTATTGTTAACATTTACAGCTGACAACACCCTTTCTTTTTTCTTTATAAGCCTGTATATATGATGAGTCAAGGGGCCAAGAAGAAGTAGCATATGCAGAACAACCATAAAGTTTCACTGCAAAACCTTCTGTTTTTCCTCTTCCTGTATTTCTCATTCTGACTGTAGTCTCTAGGCGGGTGAATTACAGTATTTCTGAATTGCTAAAACACATTTTTTAAATGTTTTTAAGGTTTCTCAAAACCTTAAACACAAATCACCAAACTTAAGCTACACTGTCAAAACCTTTGACTTTTCTTGCTATATCAAACAATTGCTTCAGAACTATGTTATATTTACACAAAACAAAGTTTTCAGGTAACACACATCCAGCTAATGCATAAACACTACACAGCAGTCATTACACACTACAGAGATAAATGCAAAACACTGCACTCAGGGCAGAGCAGGGGAAAAAAAAAAATTATGAAGTACTTGTACAATCCTGCACACATATACAGTAAATGTAGTCACAAACAAAATATGCAGCAGATCAATAGCAAGCAATGTCTTGGAATCATTCTGCCTCAGCATCATGCCTCTGGGTATGGTCAGGCCACAGGACCTCATCAACGTCACAGGCAATCCTGTCTCTTGCTAAGCAACGGGGAAAGAATCCTTTAGCATGCTGAATCCAACCTTGAATCGCTTCCACTCCAATGTTGTCACATGCTGCATCCATTGACTGAATGAGATTTTCCGTGCATAAGGATTTCTGTCATAGACCTTCCACCTCCATGCAGAAAAAAAATTCTTCAATGGGATTAAGGAAGGGTGAGTATGGTGGGAGGCACACATTTATAAAACGTAGGTTATTTTCAAACCACTCACAAATTCTAGGACCACAGTGAAAGTTCACATTGTCCCAGATTACCACATACATGGGATTCTCTGCCTGCTCATCACCTCTCTGTTCACGTCTTAGTAGTGCTTCCTGTAGAGCATGCAGAAACATTATAAGATGGGCAGTGTTGTAAGGTCCTAAAGTCACATGGCGGTGAATAACCCCGTAGCTGCTGATGGCAGCACATATGTCACGTTGCCACCACGCTGCGCTGGCAACTCTACAATGGCACGTGGACCAATAATGTTGCGGCCTCTCCTTCTCCTCTTGGTGAGATTGAAGCCAGCTTCATCCAAGAAGATGCACTCTCCATGGAATACAGTTGAAACATTCTCTATAGAAATGAACAAAAATTAATTTTTGAAGTAACGTAAATGACATAGCATTCCAGGCTTTATGGCTCTGTATACATGGGCTGCATTACATTCAACACAGTAAAGATTTACAGTAACTCAATAGTGCTGTATAATCTCTGGACATGATTGATTACTTGTACATATTGATATCGTAGCTCTTTTACCCTTTCAGAATTTCTCTCAAATGGTACTCTGTAGGCTTGTTTGAGACTTCAGGTTGCGTTTCAGGACACGGTCATTTGTGGAGAGACTCACAGTGTTGATTCCTTCAAAGTTCACGTTGTCTTCCTCAACTCGCTGTTGTATTTCACGCAGACAAATGAGATTATTTTGAAGGACCATATTGACAATAATGGTCTCCTGCTGTTGTGAGAACATACCTCTCCTTCCACCGGCATGTGGCAGTTCAATTCTAGCAAATAAAACCTCTTGTTAGAATTGTACAGACAGGCCTAATGCATTGAAATGTCACCAAATATGTACAATACATAAAATACTGTTATTTTTACTGTTATACTACTATTAGTTTTACTGTAATACTGCAAGAAAAGGGACATTTTTTAGACATATGTTACAGTAATTTACTGAGACGTTCCACAACTGTACATACTCTACTGTAAGTTTGAGGGACCACAAATGATAGTACACTTGTTCTCTTCTCTGAATGTCCTGACAATGGAGGCCACAGAGAACCTGCTTATGTTTGGTTGAACACGTAGTCCTGCTTCCCTCATACTCATTCCATGAACCAGAACACGGTGTATGATTGTTGCTCTAATTTCATTGGAAATTATGGCTGCTGCTGCTGCTGCTGCTGCTGCTGCTGCTGCTGCTGCTGCTGCTGCTGCTCCTTCTTTCCTGCCCTCCATTGTGAAAATCACACATGCCATCTGGATTTGACATGGCTTTATATCCTTATTACTGATTAGGAGCAACACATTACTGATTTGAAACAGGTGTGTTCAATTTTGAGTGCTTGTGTATTACCGATGACAACAGTGTGTTGCTTGTGTTTCACTTTTGGGGGCTGTGTTGTGCCATTCTGAGTTGAAGTGCACCAAAATGCTACATGTGCTTTGTGAATGACAATATGTTTACAGTTTTGCACAAAGAGTGATTCCGATTTGCTAGTTGTGTCTAACCACATGAGAAGTGTTTAAAGTTCTGCAAATTGTGTGATTCAATCAATAAAGTGGTTTGTACACTTACAACTTTGGTATTGCAAATGGATTTTAGTGTTTTAGCAATTCAGAAATACTGTAAATCAGAGAGAGTAGGTAGGTATTTTAACACTAGCAAAGGGGCATTTTAAATGTTTGGTGCTAAATCGCATTAAAAGGCGAATTTCAGATTAGCATAAACATGACAGAGCACCATAAGAAAAAACACATCTCTAATTAAGTTTGCAGGTTACCAATTACTCAGTTAATGTGAGATGCCCAGTTCCAAATGCAAATGGAAAACAGCTGAAGACAATTGAATGAATTCAAAGAGAGTCACCTGAGGGCTTTCAAACACTGTCAGCGTGGAGATTCTGCCGAGAGAAAATTGTATTTTTCATGTTGGAGGCAAAGACTGAATTTGATAGGGTTATCTCCTCGCCACAGGGCATGACAAGCTAGAAATCAATAGCAGTACATTGTAGACAATTTTAGAGAGTGACAGGGGCCAACAGCCGACAGGTGGATGACGAATGTATCATTTAATTAAGGCTGAAGTTTTACATAACAAGATAATGTCCGTCCTGTGCTATCAGAAAGCATCTGCCACTAAGACGCCTCTGATCCAAAAGAACAATATGAATATTGTATTTCTAAAAGAAGCTATACACAAAAAGTACATGACTGGTGACAGCTTCAGTCACTGAAGCTAGTTTATTTATCCTTACAAAAGGGAGACAAAAGAAACACCTGGAGACAGACAATGAATACAAACTGCACTCTTTCTCTTCCTCAACACGGCTGTATTGTTGCACCTGAGGCTAGAGGTGCAGTGTCCAGTTTAATTTTGTGAATCTTGACATGGCTGGTTGGTGCAAAGCGTAAGTATGTGCATCTAGTCCAATCCAGCATTGTTGCCTTAAACCTGACAGCTTCCGGGCTCTGGAATCACTTTTCTGTATCATCTAGTCTGATGGTCTAATCTGGACAGAGAGGAAAGGCTACAGGCAGGAGTACCTGGCATTACCTCAAGATGTGTACTGGATATCATGTGTTTACGCACAATTCAGATATATGGAGCTTTCAGAAAAGTCATAGTCACCCTGGGGTAATTACGACTTGGATGATGAGTTTATGCTAGTTACAATTCAAAATCTGGTAATTACTCTTTCCACACAGGCACTAATTGGTTAGTGTCTTTTAAAATCCACAACCTCACTTTATATCGCAGCCTTTCAAATTTTTTAACTCTCAATGGCCAAGCTTAGATAACCCTGATGACATCACCATGACGTTTATTGACAACCATCTCCAGAGTAACAACTGCTTTTACCGGCTGAGTAGTACTACCGACAAGATCAATTGAATTTCATGTGTAAAATTTGCGAATTGCCCCTTTACAAATATTTTAACTGAAATATTTAATTTTATTTTTTATAATCTTTATCATGTTCACCAAGCCTTTTTCTTAATTTGGCCTGGTAAATACTTACATTTTTGTACTTTCACCAAAATGTGTTCACTCTAAGACAACAAACTTGTTTGACTTCTGGATCTTTCATGTGTGTGTTGCAGACTCCTGGATGGCATACTCAAAAGCCTTTATGCTGCTTTCTATGAATGCAAAAGCAAAAAGTTCATTCATTTAACAAAGCTTAGTCATTCAGCCCAAACACTAATACAATGTTATAAGCTAGTGCATTTATTCATCACTGTTGAGGGTAAGGCATGGAACTCTGCATCATATTTGCTAAATCAGGGGCGAAGGAAAGCAACTGTAAAGCCTCAGGGGAAAAAAAAATTAACCAGTCAAGACGAATATGATATAGCTGCTCAAAACTGTATTCATACTGACACATGTTTCATGGTACATGGCAACTCTGAGAAATGTGTTAAAAACAAATGCCAATCTTGTACTTTAAGTGATGCCATCTTTCCAATAGTCAGTTCAGTTACAGTGACAAAACATCCACTTTAAGACAGGTATTATAGGTCATTAATGTGATCTCCGACACACTCTTGAACATAAATAACTTTCTCACACGGCAACAAAGAATGAGGAAAGGTTCCATAAAGGTTTAGTTAATAAATGAAAGATCAGAGTCCTGGGACTTTTGTTTCAACATGGCTGCTACGTAACATAAATCTAAGCAGAGCTGAGCGGACCAAGATCAAAGGAATAAATAACATAAAGTATTCTGTTGTTTCCACTCTGCTCTGTTTTATGGAAGACCTTAACTGCAAGGTCTGGTAGTGTAAAGAGCTGCAAACACATGAAGCACCTCACTCAGTTTAGCCTCAGACATTCAGTATTGTCTTGAATTGTCTGTTATTATTGCCCTTGTCTTCATTATCTTTTATGTTAATCTGCCTGTGGCAATTTATGAGCCTTTTCTAATTATATTTGGGAAGAAATTGACCATTTATTCTTACATAAGCACATAGCACAATTTAGCAAAATAATTTTTTTCAATCATATATATTACTAATCTGGTGAAGTAATGGGGTGCAGTAATTTCAGTGATGATCCAGTAATGAAACAAACCATTTGTAATGTCATAGACTGCAGTTCAGCTCTAGAAACACTGTAACATAACTATAGTTTGTACAGGGGTTGTGTTGTGTTGTGTTTTTCTTCTTATGATTGCTTCCAGGTCAAGATAATCCACATTATTATCATGTTGTTTAGCTCATGACAGTAATCACCATCACTATTGAGACATGTGAAAGCAACATTATGTAGGATTTTTATCTTAAAATAACAGCTTCAAAATTATTTTGATGGAATACTGACTTATAAAAAAGAGAAAATTGTGTCTCTGTTATTGCCACTCCGGCTGGGGTCCGGGGTGCATGATACTGGCATTATGTAACAGTGAAATCCCAAAGGAGGGATGGGCAGTTCTTTCATTACTGGGTGTTGTTTTTCAGACATTGTGTTTGCAGAATTTCTTAAGCCGGGTGCTTGAGATTGATAGAGTAAGAGCATGCGCTAGGTGTACGCAGCATGTGCACAAGCAGTGATTAACACTGCGAAAAAGACTGCTCCTGGCAATGATTGGTTCAGGGAGTGGTAGATTCTTGCATATTGCATTGGAAGCAGTAGGAGGAGGAGGAGCCTGTTTTTTTTCACAGATTATCTGTCTCATGTACTACTGTCAGGAAATAGTGACAGTTTTAGCAAATATGACAAAAAGTTATTTTTAACAGAATTCCCTACTGCAGCTTTCGTCTTGAGTGTTGTAAATCTGACACAATTGGATATGGATATTCCTGTGTTCCCATCTTTCAATATATTTTGTTTCCCTGTCATGGTGGGAACAGGTCTGAGCCTATTTACATTTAGCCACTTCATATGTCTTGGGCAAATCGGATATTTGTTCGATTGCAAAAAAGTGTAAATGCATCCAAGAAGCATTTCAGACTGATTTAAATCTGTCTCAAACCAGGTGGTTTGCCAGATGTTGAAAAGGTGTAAATGCATCCGTCTCTGCAACACGCATATTAAATCTTTGCTCTATGTTACTATGTTAGAGATGGCAGAGAGAGCACCCGTCTCACTCTTCTCATGATGTAGATAGGTTTTCTTTTCTTGGTGGAAGGTGGATGGAAAAGTTCCAAATTGTTACACAGTCCAAAACAACAAATCCAACCATTCACCCCTGTATGATCATCTCAGCATGACAAACCACACACCCACTTCATATGCAATCCCTAATTGGCATTTTTTTACACTATCACAGAAGTAAAAGCAAAGGTATAAATACAATTGACATGACAACATCAACTGTGGCAACACCTATGTCTACAATCTTTCTGTGCATATTTAGCTCAAAGAATATTTCTGGTCTATAATCCTGAACAGTTAAACACACAATACTTAAGTGACAGTACTGCAAGGAAATGAGAAAGGAACTGAGTTTGGTGAATACTGAGGAACACTTTTGCCCTGAACCTGTGTGGGTTAAAATGAAATCGAGGCATCCACAGTATATCCATCAACTGTTTGTACACTAACCTGTTCCTGCTCTACTGTGACACACATTCCAACAATATAAAGCAAATGAATAAGTAAACAACCAACTTCAACTTAAAAATGATTCATCATGTTGTTCAGAATGACTTACAATATTCTACAAAATTGACAATAAACTCTTAAATGCTGTGAAGGTTTTTATTTTCACTGCTATCTGCCAAGCTTCAGCATAATAGTGAAGTTGTTGCTGTACAGTGGAGGCTGCAGCTGCCTGAAAGGTCTAAATGCTCCCTGACAGTGCTAGATAAATTATTCTTGTCTGCACCAGCTTTGGGATTCTGTTGGGGACACTGGGAACCTGAAAACTTGAGATAGATTGCGATACATCAGACAGCAAACTGCTTGGCCAAGCTATAGCAATGCACTCAATTTCAGGTTTTAGGCTTGTTATTCACAGCCTGCAGCACTAAAGAGAGTTAGGATGAGGGAGGATGTTCAACACAAGGCCTGGGGTGTTTAAGAGTGCAGCTACTCGCCTGTCTTGAGTTGTTTAGTTCTGGAGATTGCCATACTTGTCAGTGCTGCCCCTGGAACTGAGAGAGTACTTCAGCCAGCAGACAACAGACAGAGGTTGATCCATAGTCACCCATTAGGAGCTGTACTTCTGTGGCAGATTCATCAGTGACCTGTAAGTGTACACTGAGCTGGCACCTGTGGAAACTACCTCCAGGACTCAATCACACATTCATTCAGCTCATGGTGTGGTACTGAATAAACAGGAGCTGCAGCAAATCCTCTGGAGTTGAGGTGAAGCCTTAGGCGATGCTGTTACAGTCCATTCGTCTGGTTGCTAATCATGTATTATCTATGAACACTAATTATCAGAGAGAATTATCAGAGATCAGTGTTTTCCTGGGAGTGTTAGTAGAGTGGAACATGTGGCAGCCCTACCTCACCAAAAAAAGGCTGTAATGGTCAATTATGCAGCAGCTCATTACGACCCATATTTACGTTTTTTGTTAGGCTGCAACCTCTAGTGGCGGAAGAAGTCAGGTGATGTTGTCTAAAGAATGACAAAGTCTGCATATGGAGGTGGTGGATGTATGTGTCAACTCAGGACTTTCAATAAGTAAACCAAGGCTGGAGTCCTGTGTGAGGACTTTGACTAACTTTTTTAAGTTAACACTGCGGTAAACTTTTCTTTTAAATAAAATAACATTTTGTAGCTCGCATGACTTAAGTCACATGACTTACGCTGTACGGTAATGTACTTATTTTAACCCAAACAACAAAAGATAACCTATGGCCATTTCACATGTGACCTGGGTCATGTGACTTAAGTAACGTACTTAACTTAACTAGTCTGGTATGTCTGTCACTGGACTGATAGTTGTTGTTTGGAGGGAGGGTCATATGACGTTGTACTTTCCAACCGTCGTCTATGTCGTTTTGGAACAATTGACAATGGACCTATTTTGTCATTTAAGTATGAGGACGTGTTGACAATTAATAAAGAAAATGCATTTAAGGAAAACTTTGATACCACCACAATTTTTGAGTTTCTTCATCAACAAGGTTGACATTATTAGAACGTCTATTTCACCTACTGGTCATGATCCATCCGTGTTGGTTCCATGCTGTGCATCTCTCAGTTGGTTTGAGCCTGTGGCCCTATCAACACAGAAGGATATAGTTTTTCACATAAAGCCTACTTCTGCCTCTACAGTCATTGTTCCCTGTTCCCCGTCTCTTCAAAGAGGCCTTAGATACTGTTGGCCGAAGTCTTTTATCAGTAATGAATAGCTCTCTTAAATGCTGTGGTTCAGCCTTTTATTAAAAAACCTAATTTACTGATTTTAATAATTTTAGGCCTATTTCTAAAAGATCTTTTATGTCCAAAATACTGAAGAAGCTCATCTTTTCTCAGCTCTCTTCATTTTTAAATGTTGTGCTGCACAACCTCCAATCTGGTTTTAGAGAATACCATAGCACAGAGATTGTAGTTCTTAAAGGATTGAATGATTTGTTGGTGACTCTGGAAATTGTGCTATTTCACTCTTGAAATCTTTCACTCTTGCTGCCTTTGATACTGTCGATCATGACATCCTCCTGGATCCAGCAAAGAGTTGGTATTCAGGAATTACCTCTGCAATTTGTTCACCTCCTATTTGAAAGACAGGACCTGTTCTGTTAACACTGGAAATATTTCCTCCTCTTCTGCAGCAATCACAGGTGGAGAACCTCAAAGTTCAATCTGGGGACCAATTTTATTCTCCTTGTATATGCCCCCTTGGGCTCCATTCTCTATAAACACAACATAATCTATTACTGTTATGCTGATGATTAACAGCTGTACTTACTGCTTAAACTGGGTCACACTAATTTCTTGCAATCCATCTTTGATTGTTTGACGATATTAAGTGCTGGATGGCTAAAAACCTTCTCCAACTTAATGAGAATAAGACGGAAGTCATTCTACTTGGAAACCCCACCTCAATTGAGGAGCTGACTAGAGAATTGGGGCCTTTGTCCAAAAATGAGTACCCTTCTGCAAGAAATCTAGGTGTTATTTTTTTACTCAGCATTAAAATTTGACTAACAAGTTAGTTCTGTTTTCAAAGGTAGCTTTTTTCTTTTAAGGACTATCACAAAACTAGTGTCCATCTTCTCATTTAACTCTCTGCAAGAAAGCAAACAAGAATGTAATGTCGAACTATTCCTTTAATAGCAAAATATCACTTGGGAAAAGGTGAACAATATAAGAAAAATTCCTTTATCAAGCTTCTCCGCCTTTACCTGCAGTGATGAGATTAAATAGCACCTTACAGACAAACCAGCTCTTAACTTTGCCATCTTGTTTTGACAAAAGAATCAACTCAGTATATTTATCTTACAGTGACGCACAGAATATGTCTGGGAGCACAGTGAAGTCAGTGAAGCTCCTGTCAGCACCTGCACTTCTCAAATGGTGCTGCAAATAATTGACTCATGTTGCTGATGCTTCATACATCAGAGAGTTTAAGTGCTGCTGTGACCTAAGCATCACTCACCCTCCCACACGCGCATTACAAACAGGCACCTGAAGATCCTGCAGTGAAAATACCTCCATGTGCAAAAAATAACACAATACCCTGATGTACTGTATGTTCCTGGAGAATATTTGAATTACTGAATGGTTCGCTGCATGTACCGGAGCTTGAATATGATACCGTGTGAGCTGCATCTCGGAGATTTTAATTTTAATGAGGAATTAAGGAAAACATTATTTTCATTCTTATTTAAAAATTACATTCTAAAGGAATATAAAACACAATAATAACTACAGTGATGTAACCTTTATATGTTTATGCCTTCAATAAAATTTAAGGCTTTTGTAATATGTTGGCCTTGGAAGCTATTTTATTGCAGGATATTTAGTTTTGCTGAGTGCTCATGGTCTATGTTTTGTTTTTAGTGCTATACTTATAAATGAATAAATGGAGCAGGATCCGCTGTTTACATTCAAATTGTTCACCAGCCATTTAGCCATAAAATGCAGCTCATTTAAATCAATTTATTATTTATGATCAGCACAAGCTAAGTAAGGTCTTGCTTGCTAATGTAGAAGTTTTTTGAAAGGTAAAACAGACTGAAATGACGTACACCATTACCACAGTACAGTGAGCCAGGCCCAGGCTGCAGACAGCAGACTCTGTCCTTCTCAGTGTGTGAATCATGGATAACTTGTGTGCAGAGGTCACATCACGAATGCATGGAGAAACAATGATTCAAAGGGTGACAACATTTCATCAGAGAGCAATATTTTATACGGTGTGTGACGTGATATTTCACACAGCCTGTCAGGCTTTCCTGGGGAAGCTTCAAACCCAGAATAAGCCATGCTTGGCTTTGGAGTTATTGATGAAGAAAAACTTTAGTGAGATGGATTATCATAAATAAAATTAAACTGTCATATGACCCTGATACATACCAGTCTGACTGGTTATTTCTCAATTGCAGTGTTGGGTCAGTGCTCCGTATAGCACCTTTCTAGTTTTTTCGACCACTCAAAGTACTTTTACACTACATCAGCTTTCACCATTCACTCACATTCATACTCTGAGCCTAAGTGCTCAAACAGAAACTAACATTCACACACATTCATGGTGTTCAACTCGTGGTTCAGTATCTTGCAGTATCTGCACTTCAACATGCAGCATGGAGGTGAACCGCTGACCTTCTGCCACACGTCAGAGTCCAGGTTCAACACAGCAGTTTTATCTAATGAAATACATCTATTTCTCATCAGTGCAAGATTTTATCAACACCACAAACGACAGTTACTCTGCAATCGCTGGATCTGAAATAGGCACTCATGAGTTTGTGAAAAGCATAAGAGAGACATTTCTGTGTATGAAGTCCAACTGGATGCCTGCTGCATTTTATTGATATCTTCACTGCACAGTGTTTGGTGCTGCAGGATACATACAGTATAATCCCCCAACAAAGTCAAATCATCTCATTCATAATGGAGCTGCCAGAACATGTCAACAGACAGTGGCCCAAATTTATCTCAGCATTGCCAGTGGATCATTAGCTTCTATCACTTTGCAAAAACTCAGCTGAAGTTGGAGAGCAGTTTAAATGGCTGAAGGAATATTGTTGCATTTTCAGTTTTAACTGCCACTCCTCCTCACTTGAGACGTTTGTCAGATTGACGGAAAAGATTCTAATTTGTGTTTCGCTTTCCTGAGAATGGCATTTCTCATTGAAACCAGGGGGCACAGCAAAGTGCAAATTTCACTGTGCGCTGTATTTTTCCATAAAATGTATCAACTGGCTGGAGAAGAAAAATATGAGCTATTTCATAAGAGCTGTGTTGTTCTCAGGGTACAGCTAGGTGCTAAAGGATGAGGAGAATTGTAAAATTAGGATGGGAGAATTAAAGATAGGATAAGCAATTTATTTCAGAAGGATTTTTGGTTATTTTTATTGAAATTCTACATTTACATTCAATTTATTAAAAAATAACCCGCCAATGGAGAGTGATGCAGGGGTCGAGAACAGAGGGAGGAAGGGGGTTGTTTAGTTTCGGTGGCCTTAGTGGCTAGAAACCCGGGGGTCGAGACTCAGGGTAGGAGGTTGGGAGTGCTCGGCTGTAGGCGGAGGAAGCAGCTCTGAAGCAGAAAGAATGAGCGGAGTATAGTTAACTCTCGGATTTGGTTATGGATTTGGTAGGGATGGTGATTGGTGGTTTAGTATGTGGTTTACGTAGGTCTGGAATGGGTTCAAAGGGGCTCAAGTAGGAGTTTAAGCAGAAAAGGAAAATGAGTTGAGAGAGGCCGAGCTAGTCTTCTTTTGCTTCGTTTGAGGTTGAATCTGTGGACGTCTGAGGAGTGGACAGAAATGTTGGAGCGGCTGGTAGGATTGTAGGCAGATGAGGTCGTGGTGAATTCTGAGCTTCTTAAGAAACCAAAAAATGCATGGAGGAACATGTCTTTGAAGGTCGAATCAACGGAGAGTTTGAATGCAACGGGCGAGGAGGTCTGATGTCAGGTGCAATCGTTTTAGACTAAGCTAAGGTTCTGTTTTCTGTGAAGGCCTTTGATTAGCATGTGGACGTGGGGGGTGAGAGATGGAAGGAGAAGGTGTTCCGGAAAGGAGTTTGATGAAGAAGTTTATCCCGCTAAGGCATACATGGATGGTAGATCTAGTTCTGATTTTGAGGATTGAGTGGACATAGGTGATGAAGCTGGTTAAGGATACAATGGCGATGGAAGGAAAAGGCAGGCCAAACGAGGTGTGGAATGTTCTGAAGGTACACCAACCTGAATAATATGATGAGAGGGTCTTGGGAGCGAGACTATTGATGATTGATTGTCATGATGCAGAGACTAGGTGAAGAAGCTGGGAGTTCAAGTGAAGATTGTGGATGAAAACTGAGGGACCGGTGTTGGATAGTGGGTTTGAGCTGGTTATAAGGATTTGAATTTCTGAATAGAGAAACGAGAGAGGGAGTCAAAGATGGTGTTTCTGAAGCCTGGAATGTAAGTGACGCGGATGATGAATTGGTGTTGGGCTAAGATTAAGGTCAGTCTGCGGATGAACTTCATAATGCTGAGTGATTGGGAGCGACCTTTGATTATGATGTCAACGGCAGGGTGGTAGTCTGTGTGCACAAGAATAAATTTTTTGGACCACTTGTGCCCCCAAAGAATGGTGGCGATGATTATCGGGTACAGTTCGTAAAGGGTGGAGGAAGGGGAGAGTGAGGACAGTTCTGGCGGCATCTCAGAGGCGAACCATTTGCCTCCATAGTAGTCGCAGAAACCAGTAGAGGGTGCTGCATCAGTGTATAAGTCGATGTCTTTGGGTTGGGTTATGTGGTCGTCGTACAAGAAAGATATGCCATTCCTGGAAGACAGGAAGTTGCGTCTCAGATCCATTTTACAAACATCGGAAGTTTGTGTTTCGGAAAGTGCGTCGAAGATCTTTGGGCTACTCTTGCACCTGAATGTGAGGCAGACTATGAAGTAGTAAAAATTGTTCCAAAAAAACACCAAGAATTCAGGATTGATGGGCAAGACCTTGAAAGCGCTGGTAATGTCGGCTTTAGCCAACCAGGCACCGTGGCCGGCAAGACAGATGAGCTTGATGGCGTGTGAGATGGTTGGATAATTCATGTAAAAATCCAGACTGGGGATGAGGCTGTTGATGCTTGGAGTGGTGGTGCCATGGGGGGAAGAATGATCGATGATAAGTCTCGTTTTGCCAGAGTGCTTTCTTGTGGTAATCACAATGGGGCTGATACGGTGAATGGGGAAGAGGAGGCTGGTGAAGGGACCTATCATGAAACCATCGGCTACTTTTTTAACTAGTAGTCTATCTACAGTATCGGTCTCAGCAAGGGCAGACTGGAGGTTATGGCGAGTGAATGATGAATTGGGAAAAACCTCGATGCCTGGATAGAAACCAAAGGTGAAAACATGGATGAAGATGGTTTCTTAGGGAGGATTGTAGGGCGTGGATGTGGTTGGGTGTTTGGAAGTACTTGAGTACTCAGAGGCCGTGCTTGGTGGGGTTATGGGGGTAACTGGTTCTAGCGTGGGCGCTGCCACAGAAAGAACAGGTGTGGCGGAAACGGCACCTGAAGACAGTGCAACGTAGAATGTTGAAGTTGTTGCAGAAAATTCTGCCGCCCTAATACAGCACGGGCCATCCCCTTTTGTCTACTTGGGCCGAGTGCTGAAGGTGGCATGCTGGTCTGTAGGGGAGTATTTGGTTTGGGGATGATAGGAGGTTGGGATGCGGGGAAACTGAGCCTTGGAAAGATGGGCCGTTTGTTGGTGGGTGGGGCGTACGGACAGGGTGAAGGGGTGGCGATAAGACAGCTGGTGGCTGCCTGGGAAGGGGCACCACACAGATTGCAAGCCAGGGAGGAGCAGGTTGGAATACGCAGTATCCAGTTGAATTGCTGCAGGCAGCCCGCAGCTGGGGATGCAAAAAGACCATGATAAGTAAAGAAAGCTGTGCCGGTTCTGTGGAATGGAATTTGCCTTTCATGGAGTGCACGCTGAAGGGAAGTGACTCTCCACTCAGAGATGTCTGTGGCGCGTGAAGGAGATCGGATAGAGAGCTGTGGGTTGGACAGTGTTCAGTGGCAGTTTAAGCACTGGGGGTCCGGCCGGTCAAAATTCGGGCGTCTAGAAGAGAAGTTGTTTTTTTTTGATAGGATACTTTCAAAATCTAGCTGTTGGTTGCTAATTTCTCAAACATTGCCTACCTAGCTTTAAATAGGTGGTATTATGCTCGTTTTCAGGTTCAAAATCCTATTTAGGGGTTGTACCAGAACAGGTATACATATTTTTTGTCATACTGCACATTGCTGCAGCTCCTCTTTTCACCCTGTGTTGAAGGCTTTGTTTTAGCTATGGAGTGATACATCTTGTCTCTAAATGATCATTGTTGGGAGTTGCACATGCGCAGTTCCTAGTTAATGACTTCTAGCCAATCAGAAGCAGAGAACGGCAGTTCAGTGAAAGGTCGGTAATAGCCAATCAGAAACAGAGAAAGGCGGGTCAGCGAAAAGACGGTAAACAGCTTTGATTCAGCTGTAGGCTACATGTTGCTGACCAGGTTGGCAATTTGGACTGGAGCAAGAGTTTCAGAGTGGTGAGATATTAATCTGTAACAAAAGTATCTTTCATCCATAAAGTTTTAACTGAGCTCTGTCTCTTCATCACAGTAACAACTTTATGTCCACCGACTGCTTGGAGGGTAGCTAGTGTTTGGAAGGGACAGGAGAGGTGTGCTGCAGCTCAATGTTTTTCCACCGGTGTTTTTGAGGGCATGTCGGACTAGCTGCTCAGCGAGCATTATGACACGTATTTTCATTGTGACGTCACAAGAAAGGGAAGTAAAGGCTGGACTACAAAACGAGCTGTTTTCAGGCAGTTCAGAGCAGTGTTTTCTGTGGGAGATGGGGACTCCCTTTGGGGTGGACTTTGGGCTTTTTCACTTTGCAAACCTAGTACATGGACAAAAAAGATATATAACTCAATAAAGGAGAGGGAAAAAACCATAATACCACCTCTTTAACTTAAAGCTGCTATAATCAACAATGGATGGAATTACAATTTGTATGTGAAAGGGGTTGCTTGTGATGACAAACCCACAGCGAATTATCACTCAAGTAGTTGCAGTGTTGTTTAACTCGCAACTTTAATGTTTTGGTTCACTATCACTTCTCACATTGGCATCATTTTCAGACACAGCAGACAACTGTCTTCTGTCCAGCACCAAACAACACTATAGACAAAGTTATCAAGAAGTTAATGAACATAGTGGAACATTTGGTATCTAAAGAGTTAAATATTCCCCTCAGGAGTTTGTGGAAGCCAAAAGAGAGCTAAAAGACAGTCAATATCAGACTTACATTCATCAAACACATAAAATGAATATGTATATATGTATAATGATGCTTCATGTCCATTGAATATGTAACAGGCAAAATGTTCCCCCATAACAACTTTATCTCAAAAAGTTAGCTTTTTGCACCACTCCCAAGGGGCCAAAAAACAATAAATACAGAATTAATATTCATCTGTTAGCACTGTATTGTATTGTTTTGTAGAATACTGTAGCATCTGCCTGTCTCCCTGTATTTGGGAGCACAATATGTGCAAGGAGAAAAAGGTGGTTAGCCAGACATTCGAGAGACAGTGTTTCCTAGCTAATTAGCTTCACCACTGACAGTTGCAGGCATGGATGGTTTTGTATGTGTGTGTGTGTTTTCTTCATAAGGACACCCCGAACTAACACCTTCAGGTTTTGAGGAAATAGCATGGCGATACAAACTAATGCAAATGTAGTAAAGCTGTTGGGTTCGGTATTAACTTGAATGTGTGCTGTTACAAGACACACATCACAAACATCAAACTATCCTCAAGGCTAATCCTCCCATAATGTTCCACAGCTGAATGGCGACGTGGACACAGGGTTGGGGAGTAATAGATTACACGCAATGGCGTTACGTAATCAGGATACAAAAATAAAGTAACTGTATTCCGTTACAGTACAGAAAATAAAGACGTAATCAGATTACAGGTACATTTTGTAAAAATGGGGATTACACATAGGAATTATTTTAAGCACAAAGTTTCCATTAAACAGAAAGCGGACTGCTATTTGTTATTTACATGTTTCCTGTAGAAACACACAGCTAGTGAGGGATTTGTCTATTGATTGGTGCAGTTGAATGTGGTCACACCCCCACTCCGTCATGCAGACTCAGTGCGGACTGATACCAGCTCAGCTTCATGAGTGAACGCAAGGCAGCCGGACTCGAACGCAGACTACAAGACCGATGGTGTTTTTCTTGCCGGTTTGGCTCTTGTCACCCCGGGGCTGAGTCAGCTAATGAGGCTGTGTTCCTGTTCATGTTGTGTTCACTGGGAGGCTGCTGAGCGCAGTTTCGTTGGCCGAAAATAGATTATATTATTTATTGCAGGTATTTTAACAGGTAAAAAGGACTGGATTGGTTGGTACACAGCAGGTAAAATAATGCATAAGGATAATTGCAAAAGAGATCCTGTCTTTATTTTAAGTCATGTTATTATAGGCTACAGTCCGTTTTCCAAATACACACACGTATTCCATCGGCAACAACAGACTTCTGTTTTTTCCTATAACCACGTAAATGCCATGCCTGATTACACTATAAACTGCAAACACTTATTTGGCCACAATTGTCATTTTTATGTTAAAAGAAACGGTAAAGTGTCACACAGACATACCTTTGCTGTTACCATGGACATAAACTGATGGTTACTGATGGGCACGTTATGTCTGTTTGATCCTGCTGTAGACGTAAAGAAACTGGGCCATACAGCTTTAACATGCTGTGCGCGCTCCCGTGGGCAGCAATCAATTTTCGGCGGACCATCACTTTTCGGCACAACACCGGCGACGCT
This sequence comes from Micropterus salmoides, assembly GCF_014851395.1. Lineage (NCBI taxonomy): Eukaryota > Metazoa > Chordata > Actinopteri > Centrarchiformes > Centrarchidae > Micropterus > Micropterus salmoides. The sequence continues at coordinate 9,253,606 of NW_024041373.1, forward strand.
CCCCGTAATCATTCCCCACCGGGTCCCCCCGCCCATGGCCTGAAAATCTCCAGTGCTTGAGTAAAGGTGTAAACCTAAACGCACACTCCGGTGCTCTGTTCCCATTACGGGCAGAGTAACCTAGTTTGACCAGTAATGTTAGCTGCAGGCTAACTGAGCTAATTAATGGCAGCTAGTTAGCAGCAATTAGCTGAGTTGCTACAGCAACAAGCAAGTTAAAGCCATGTGTCCATCAGGAAACTCCGTAAATCACAGAGTTGAGGCAGAGGATCAGGGGGACATCAGAGAAAACCAGATAATATTTTCCATCAATATGATCCAGTTTCAGCAAAATCAGTGAATAAAGTTGTACTTTCGTACAGTAATCAGTGGTGCCCGGATAGAAACACTCATTTTCAGCAGCGTCATAAAAACAAAGAAAGCTTTTCAATGAATTCTGGCCCCCCAGTGCAGGATGATTCATCAACATTTTCCAGGAAATGACACACATCATTTTTGTCTTTAAATTTGTGTATTTGGTATTGAAGTAATCCAACAAGTAACTAAAAGTATTCAGGTTACATTACTTTTATTTTCTGGTACTTGGATTACGTTACTGATTACATTTTTTAACAAGTAATTATTAATTGTACTGGATTATATTTTTAAAGTAACTCTCCCAACCCTACGTGGGCAATATTTGCCTGATGAAAACTTAAATATGCATTCACCTCATTAAAATGATGACCAAATATTAGTAAGCCTGAACAAGTGCAGCTGTAGGCTACTGACTGAAGTTTATCCAGTGTTGGCCAGTAATGCGTTACTAGTAGCGTTACTAGTAACGCGTTACTGTAATAATATTACTTTCCCCAGTAACTAAGTACTGTAACTAATTACTTTTCTAAAACAGTAATGTTATTACAGTTACTAAGGCAAGTAATGCTGCCTTACTTGTTACTGAACGCACCATCCTTGACATGAATCCACAACTGTGTGGCAGGTCAGTGGCACCTGACTTTGTTGTTCATGTCCGCTGATAGCCAAAACTAAAGGAATAATGTAGAATGAGGGTGAGAGGCGTTCTGTCCACAGCTGTAAGTAGCTACTGCCATTATTGTGTCACAGTCTAAGATGCAAAGAACATCGTTGTCTATTGTAAACTCTGTGCGACCAGCAAAATGCTTTCAGCCGCGAAGAATTCTACATCTGATTTATTGAAGCATCTGCAGAAGCAGCACAGCGACGTGAAACTTACAGAAAGAAACTCCGGCAGCTGCAGTTACTGATGCTCGGACTTGTCGGAAGAGAGTGGCGTTAACGTAACGTTTTGTAACTACTGAAGACTGCTCTTAGAAATAGGCTACATGTGCAGAAATACAGCTGTTAAAAAGTCGGGATTTACTTGCTTTATTTTTTTTATTTCAGCCGGTGGCGTTAAGAAACGTTAGGCCTAGGCCATATGCTTTGTAAAAACCGCACTCCTTGCTGCTGTTATGGTTATGCTTTTAGTTAAAAAGTCGGGAGAGACTGCTTTGTTTGGGTTGAAGGGAGTGGCAGTGAAAGCAGTGTTTCCCATAATTAGCCTATAATTTGGATAATTACCAAAGCGGACCGCCACATATTGATTTTCTACTTGTTTTTACTAGGCATATTTAAAATCATTTTTGATTGAGGAGCATATATTTCTGCAGTACCTCCTCAATCGCTCCGTCTTTCTCTTTCTCTCTCTCTCTCTCTCTCTCTCGTGAACACCAGGGCACAAACCTGTCCAAAGTTAGAACCCCCCCCCACCCCCACCCCGCTGTCATTCTGTGGGAAACACTGGAAAGTAATATAGTAACATAACGAGTAACGTAACTAGTTACTTTATCACCCAGTAATAAGTAAAATAATAATTTTACTTTTTGAAGGAGTAATAAGTAACTAGTGGTGGTGCAGTGGTTAGCACTGTCGCCTCACAGCATGGGTTCAAACTCCAGTTCCCCCGGCCTTTCTGTGTGGAGTTTGCATGTTTTCCCCATGTCTGCGTGGGTCCTCTCCGGGTGCTCTGGCTTCCTCCCACCGTCCAAAGACTAAATTGTCCTTGTTGGCGTGTGAGCGTGAGTGGTTGTTTGTCTATGTGTGGCCCTGCGATGGACTGGCGACCTGTCCAGGGTGTACCCGGCCTTTTGCCCGATGTCAGCTGGGATTGGCTCCAGCCCCCTGCGACCCTGTACGCAGGATAAGCAGTTGACAATGGATGGATGGATGGATGGATGGATGGATAAGTAACTAGTAATATATTACAATTTCTGAGTAACTTGCCCAACACTGAGTTTATCATAGGTGAGATTGCTTTTTCTGTATACAGAACAAGAGGCCCTGTCTTACGTGATTTAGTATTTACTTCAAAATAAGTATGTCACTTAATAAGAAGAGACTACAGCAACAAAAAGGTGTTTTTTCAGTTGTGCACGTTGTCAAGGACCAGAAAATTAACAAGCCACGTCCTCACTGAAACGTATCATTGTTTTCCTGCAGTGCCAAAGCAGTCATTTAACATCATTACACACAAACCTAATACAGCGATTATCACAGAAATATCACTTTTGCCAAATCAGTAAGTGCTCCATTCAATATGGCAAAATACCTCATATGTAGTAGGGTTTTCTGTGAGGCAGTTTGAGGGAAGAGAAAAAGCAACTGTGCCTAATGAGGGAGCTTCAGCAGATTTATAAAACAGCATCTCAAATGCACCAAGCTTACAGTATGTGACATCCAGACTTTATATGGCAAGGAGCCACACATATAAATTGATACTTTAGGTATTTTTTTAAAAGTGCATTCATAACCCCTGAAGTCTGGTGTTGTTGAAGTCTTACATATGTGTGTGCTAATTTATTTAACATTTATCATATTCATTGTTGTTTCACACTGTGTATAAAAATATAAGTCAAGATGTGATCAGGTTAGCCCATTACAAGCAGAAACACTGCAGAATATGGAGGGTATCTAAAAATCCTCTGGACGGGATGTTGACAGATTAAAACTTAAAACTTCCTCATTTAACTCACAGTTAATGTAAAATAGACTAAAAACTGGGATCTTAACAGTGAATAATGAATTAAGTATGTTTTATACTGATAAAATCTTTGGATGAGGTTAGTGTTTGCCATTTGATTTGCATATATTTATGTGTATTTTAGTGTTGAATTTTTTATGTACATTTTGTGGGGTTAATTTATAGACCATATTTTCATTTGTTCATTCATTTGGAGAATGTGGTCATATGCAGCACTTTTCTCTGCACTTTCAATGCATCTGATGGTGCCTATATTTTCCAGTAAAATATAACAAACCACAAAGTGGTGGCTGTTCTTGCTGTTTACTGGGTTCATTTCAGTTTGACCAAAAAATGCTGCCAGAGGGGGTCCAATTTGGGATGGATGGAGCTTCAAAATCAATATTCTGTATGACCTTAAAAGCTCCAATTTTGTTTTCTTTCTTGCTGTTTTGGTCTAGAGGCACAAAAATCCTTTTTGCATTTTAGTGATATGTAATGCAGCAGAAATGTTTTGTCCAGAGGGAAAATTCAAACAATGCAGACAGAAAGGCTTTACAGCTGTTAAGTTGATTTAGAATACATGATTAGCTGTCACAAGCAGTCAGTCGCTGCATTAAAAGGTCTGCCCATCAATTTGACAATGCAAAATGCCTTTGCTCCCATAATTTGCGTGACTGCTGTCTGGTGTCAGGATGTTAGGATTGGATGGAGGATTAAAATATCTCCGTTTAGGATTTTGTTTTAGGGAGAAAAGTAAAGAAATTAAAGCCTTGCGGGATTACGATTTTGTACCTCATTAGCTCAAAAGAATTTATGGGTCATTTACTAGCAGACGAGTGTCACCACATCAGCAAAGTCAGATTAAAACTTCGCTCCTTCATTTCCTTTTGTGTCTGAAGTTGCCTCCAGCAAATTCATTATGATCTTGAACTTAACTAACAATCCATCACTCCTGTCAGAAAACAAGTTTGTCCACACAGTATTTCAGAGCATTGTGTCCCAGGGTTGCATGCCCCAGAAGCCCTGCTGCATTTAGGGTGAAGTGCCCTTATTCATATTTTTGTCCTTGCCCTTGAGAGAGTGTCAGCGGCAGTAACGCTTTATATTTGGTGAGGCTGACAGTACAGGGAGGGGAGGGAGGCGGGAGGGAGCAGTCTGTTTTGCAAATTGCACGGCAACATTTGTTTGTAGAGGGGATGATTGGATAAGGCAGGGAATCCACTAATGGTTTAAATGTCAACTGGTCAATAAAAGCTTGGCATCCTGTCACTTCTCATTTGTTGTGAGACAGAGGATGCTATTAAAAATTGAAACTAAAATTACCAACCTGACATTTCCCCATTTACTCACTGTTGTTTCTCATGTCAATTCTCCACTCTGTCGTCGATAAAGTAACGATGAATCAGCTCCCTTCAGATTCCTAAAAATTGTTTCGCTGTAAATTTGAACCTCGACATTATTTCCACCAGGAGGACAGGATGATATTTATTTTTAAATGATACTACATGCCAGACTGCACATATCTTATATCCCTGTTGATCACAGGGTTAGCATAGAAAGTAGACAACAACATACTGTAGTTTGGATTCATGGACTCATCCCTGCCTTCCACTAATGACTCAGTCCCCCCAGGCTGTCTCAATACATCGAACATGACATCCTGGCATGAATCCAAATCAGATGTACTACACACATCTGAACAAAAGGCTGAAGGAAAAACATGAGAACAAAGTGGACACCTAATCTGAAAAGGTTGTGTTGGTTATATGGTTAAATTGTAACTATGATGACTTAGGTCCACTAACCTTAACAAAATATTTATTTTAACCCAAATCATGATCTTTTCCTAAACCTAACCAAACCTTAACCATGGTGTTGTCACATCAGAAAACAGATTTATTGTTTAACAGTGAGTTGTTACAGTTTTGGGCCAATAATTGTGTGAGATCAGAAGTTGCTTCTGTGTCATTTAAAAATTATGCAATTTTGTCATTTGATTTTGAGTAGGCTACTTCTTGTCAGAGTTAAATGAAAAGACTGACAACTCTTATGTCTGTATGCTAAATATGAAGATAGAGCCAGCTTAGCTTAGCATAACTTGCCGTATTTACTTACCTGAAATAATAAGTTAAATCTCAAAAACTTGTGTTTTTTAACATTTGGGCAGAGCCAGAGTAGCAGTTTGTTCCTGCTACCAGTCTTAATGCAAAGATAATCACCTATTTTGGGAAATATGTTTATATTTTGCCAAAATTTAGATGAGAAGACTGATAGCTGATCTTATGTCTGTATGCTAAATATTAAGCCATAGCCAGTTGGCAGTTATCTTAATTTTGCATGAAGAATTGAAGCAGAAGTTAAACAGTTAGCTTTGTTATGTCTGAAGAAGAATAAAAGAGTATAATAAGCTAATCTCCTGCTTGTTCTAGCTTTACATTTAAGATAAGATAAGCTAAGCTAAGATAAGACAGGTGAGAAATTTCAACATTATAGCAGCAAGTGGATAGCATGGAATAAAGTATAGTAATAAGTGACATTAAACATAATACTAACAATATCAAAAATAAAAAATAAATTACACAATACTAAAATAATTTTTATTTTTATTTTTACAACAAAAAAACAAATTACCAAAAATAAAACAGTGCAAGTGATGTTGGCGTGCTTATCCTGGAAACTTTAAAACAGATAAAAACAAATTTCGATATTAAACAATGCAAAGTTCACTCAGTCTCTGAGTTGTGGTTACTGCTTACCGCATAACAGTGCTGATTATAAAGTCCCATGGCTGCAGGAAGAAAAGATCTTCTGAATCTCTCCTTCACACAGCGTGGATGTATCAGCCTGCCACTGAAGATTTAGCTGAAAGAAAATCTAACTCTATGAAAGAAAGTGAGTGTGTATTATAAACACATTTCCCAAAATGTAGAAATATTGTGTGCTCTGCTGATGCTTGTTGAAAAGGTCGCGTGGACTGTGGTCACCTGCAATGAAAGCAAAGCTTTTGAGAACATAGAAATGGTTTACATTTATATCATTCAAAAGTCAGAACGTGACAAAAAGCAATGTTGGAAATATTACAAATCCTACATTTTAGTTTTTTGGTGGATAATCTTTACTAACAGCACTACATGTAGGTATACAGTAAATAAATTCCCAATTTTCAGTAAGAAACTATTTTAAATGAAATGTGATAGTTCAGCATCTGCAACAAAGAAAGCATGTATACAGAATTAATAAAAATCTTATGGGATTCCTGAATAGACGCCGCCACACATACAAGATTAAAACTTCCATCCGTCTGATAAGGAGAGTAAAGAGTCTTTCACTCCCAGTCTTTCCTCTGAGGAGTTTGGTTTTTCTGTGCAGCGCTCAAAATGGTAACAATGAATATGTTAGAGAGTTCAAATCAGGAAAATAATCCAGGCCATGAACATTCACACAGGCTCTCTGCTATCTACTGTCAGGATTAAATCAATGAATACAAGTAAACAAACAAACACACAAACCAGGGAGCCAAGATAAAGATTTCTGCTCAGCCAATAAAAAAAGCAGCTTGTGTCTTCTGTTAATGAGCCAACCCAAAACAGGCTACAGATAAAACTGCTCTGCTGTCAGGTTACAGTCAACAGACCCAGATTCATCTGTAAATCTCGAGACATTGGCTTTTTGTTTAAAAAAATGAGTCTTTTTCTAAAATCCAACACCAACCTCACCAACAATTTACTAATCCTTCGTGCTCCTCACTTTTTTCACAGTTTGGCCCTCTTTGACGCCATTTAGTCTCACTCAAAACTACTGCATCATTAATAAGAAGGATGTTGTTACAGAATTTTTTTCTCTTTGATTTGTTTAGTCTTTCAGTGATTTAAATCTATCTGCAGTGTTACCTCAACTGAAAACGTACAATAAAACAATTCAAAGTCTCTTCTGTATTGTTTATTGCATTTCTGAGAGGCTGCACTATTTCGATCACCTTGGTCCTGCCCTTTAAAAAAAAAAGCCTTTTCTATCTGGTACTTCACAAATTCAAGAGGATTAGAATATTAATTAAATGGCAGAGGGCACTGATGATGCTAATTGATCCTCTTCTCTGGCGAAGTAATTACATTGATCCATTAGTTCGTCTAAGTGACCTGTTGCCAATTTTCTCATCTGTTCAGACTAATCTGAGTTGATGTCCCTTGAGTACTGATAAAACATCTGCTCCTCCAGCTCAGTGAACAGAGACATTCTTCTAAGGTGCATTTATGCCTGCAGTATTGGTGTTATTAGTTGGAACTGCAATAATATTAAAGAGGTGGTATTATGCTTTTTGGCTTTTCCCTCTTCTTTATTGATATATTTTGCCATTTATTGTTCCCTTTCATCCTTGTGACGTCACAGGGATGAAAGCTAAATGCGCCTCATATAACGCTCGCCAAGCAGCTAGTCTGACACGCCCTCAAAAACACCAGTAGAAATACACTGAGCTGCAGCACACACCTCCTCTCCCTACCAACCCTTAGCTACTCTCCAGGCAGTCAATGGACATAAAGTTGTTACTGTGATGTAGAGACAGAGCTCAGTTAAAACTTTATGGATGAAAAATGCTTTTGTTACAGATTAATATCTCACCATTCTTGCTCCAGTCCATGTTGCCAAGCTGGTCGCCAACATGTACAGCTGAAACGAAGCCCTGTTTACCAGCTTCTCATTGGCCCACCCTTCTCTTTTGATTGGGTAGTAGTACTTAACTAGGAACTGCGCATGTGCAACTCCCAACAATGATCATTTAGAGACAAGATGTATCACTCCATAGCTAAAACAAAGCCTTCAACACAGGGTGAAAAGAGGAGCTGCAGCAATGTGCAGTATGACAAAAAATATGGTGTTTTTTGAAAATTAAACAATGTAAACATGTTCTGGTACAACCCCTAAATAGGATTTTGAACCTGAAAATGAGCATAATACCACCTCTTTATTTTTTTTCAGTGGGTACCAGCACAGCTGTACAGTATCCCAGAAATCCAGCAACAAAAGAGCAAGACATGGTTCATTGCTGCTGTCATATTTAACTGTTTGGAAAATGTCTATATAAGCAGCAAAAACAAATGCACAAATTATATTTTGTGCTCCTGTACAAGCAAATCTGTTTAATGATTGGAACTCATTTCTGTGTTTTTCAACATTAACGATCTTGTTAATTTTAAAACTCTGAACCCTCACTTTCTAAAACTTCAAACTTTCCCAATTAGCTGCCTGGTTAATGTCACAGGATTTGCTTGTTTGGCCATGTGTTCCCTGTCAAAACAAAATATCTTGGGGTACATGGGGGCCGCTGTTGGAGCTTAAAGCAATACATTGCCCTGGTTATTGGTTTCCAGAGTGTCTCCTTCATTACCCTAGGGGAATTAGGATTAGTCTGTCTTAATGCGTATTTGGTATAAAGAGAAAAATCATGTCAAATTTAAATTGGTGTGAACGGTAGTCATGTAGTTGTGTTTGAAGAGTAAAGATAAATCCCCAGGTGTATTTGACATGTGGTGACTGTAGAGAAGATGCAGCCCTACATGTAAATTTGCCTAAATGATCAACATGGAAATAAATTAAGAAGAAGAAGAATTTTTTTTGAAAATCGTCATGTCTTAAAATGCCCCTTATATTTATATTTTAACCTGTATCTGATAATTTACCATAAATATGAGTGATTTTGTGCATGTGTTACAGTAACTCATTGTCAATATTGATTTCTCATGTTGTAGGGCAGTATACATGCTGCTAGACAGCAAAGAATCATTATATCATTTGATCATACTGGGAGTCAGCTAGACTATTTGATTGTTTAGTCAACTAATTATAATAATATGATTAATATTCTAATAATCATCATTAGACAACTTTAACTTCCAGATCCAAGGTGTGATAGGAAGCAGGTGAAAAATTTTTTCCTGTCTTGAGTTAATTAGTCCAATAAATCATGATGCTAGGCTATACTGTATGTACTGCTGCATATCATTGTGTTTATAAGCCTATTCTACACGCAATCAGTAATAATAGCAATGTTAGTGGTACAGTCTTTTTATCAGCAAAATAAATTTAATCAGGACAGAAAACTGCCAAAATTATTCATTTATCCTCATTTAAATGTCAAGGATTTGGTGTCAAGTATTCAGTCACTTTTGCTTTTTTATTAAGTCATACTCTCACAGCTTTCGCAGTCCTGGTGCAGAATTTATTTTTCTGTAAAAAGATTATCAGGCGGAAAATGATGACAAAATAGATTCTGCTCTCTCAAATCATCTGTAAGTGTAAGATCTGCTCACTTTTGTCAAAGATAGGTAAAAACATGGTATGATGATAACGTACGTAAAGTTTTTTTCAACTACTTCTAAATCTGCATGTTCTTTGATCCTTATATCCAGAAGCGAAGACTGACAGTTTGCAGAATCATGTTTTATAATAAATGACCTGTCATATCAAGCAAACGCACACATCTAATGCTAAAAGATGACTGTGAAAAGGTGGTTTACGCACACAGTCTTCTCTCCCTCCTTTATCATCAGCGCTGTAACTGAGGGAATGTAAAATGACAGCAGAAATTGCTGGCAATAATTCAATTGAGATGCAATCTCGATGTTCATTGCATTGGCTTAATATGCCAGAGCCATTGTCATTGTTTACTATTAAAATTCATAAAGCTGTCACTTCAGGCTCTGCCTGGTGATAGACTTTGTCACTGGAGAAGGCAAGTGTAGCTGAATTCCCAGACCTGCCCCTCTTTCTAGCTGAGGACCTTGACCCGAGCATGTAGTGATGAGCAATTAGAGCAAAGTCAGACAGTGGTAAGCTGAATAGAGTGAAATCAAGAGACATTTCATTTGCAAATCAACATTATTCATCTGCAGAGAACGAGTGTAGGAAGACATTCAACTAAAAAGCTCAGAGAGAAAAGACTTTGTACTGTATGCCACAAGTTCTTGTAAAGAGCACCTGCTGTATCACTGCAGGGTTTTCTGACCCAAGAATGTGGAGTGATGGTAGAAATATTTCACTGTGAGTAGCACAAATCTTGTACATTTTTCCTACAGTAGCTGTCTAAAAACAAGTGCACTTTAAAACCTTCCACAGTGTCATCTTTTATATCTGTGTTGAAAAGGAGACATTTGATTTGCATTTGAGGGAAACAGCATATTAAAGGTTCATGAATTTAATTTTTTATAGACGCTTTCTTTGTTGCAGTTGCTGTTATGCATATCCTCTACATGAGGCTGGGTACAATTCAGAAACAAAAGCACAGCACATTCCTAACAGGCAGAAAAAGACTAAGCAGTTTTCTGGGTTACATTGTGCCCTCTGTGTTTTCAGCAAAATGAAACAGGCACTTCTGAACCTTTCATTGTGCTTTATTAAGTGGAAATTCGTGCATTATGCTGTTTCATTAAAAACTGAAGAAATGAGCTGAGGACTGAGAGAATCATTAAGATTCAAAAGGGTGCATGCACTTTGTTATTGCAACAAAAGATTGCTGGAGAACTTATCAACGAGTTTGTAAAGTTCATATCAGATGTACTAGTTGAACTTGACTTTGAAGTGATAATTAATTGATCACAGAATATCATATAAAAGTTACTTCTTATAAAAGAAATAACATAATAAACATGTGTGTGCGCTCTACAGTGCAACACAATATGTCTTCATACAATGACTGCAGGGATTTTACACAACCCTATTGAGTGTAATCCACAATTTCATGAGTACCAGGGTGACTCACGTGGGCCAATTCAAAGCAGAGATCACGTTGCTTCATGGCACAGCATATGCCAGGAGATTAGTTTACCTGCACTTTGTATTAGGAAGCTTATGGCGCAGCCTTTGTATTATTTCCCTGCTGCAATCACCATATTACGTTCCATATTAATCCCCACAAGAAATGCAGAGCAGCACACAGAGTCTGTCCTCAGTGGGTGTCAAGTAAAGGAGCGTGGTCATGACTGCTGAGGGTGAGGATTTGAGCCATTCAGAGTGAAAGAGTTGTTTTCACACGAGCCTCACTTCATTTAAACATGTAGGCTTCATTATTGTACTACATTTGTGACTTCTGTTGCTGTGAAGTTGAGTCTGGGAACTCAGATGTGCTTTCCGCTGACTAGATGGAAAAAGAGGTGCCCGCCTCAGGAGGATTCACTGCAATGCTGCTGAAATTAGCGTCGGTGTTAATTAATTTATTAATTAATTTAAGAAACCTAATACACAGCCTTAAGAATAACCTCCCCGGGCACAAGAAAAGGCGGGGTGCCTCTTCATTTTGGAAAAGCTCATGAAAAAAACATAATTTTCTGGGAAAGAAGAGGTTAAATCAAAGTTCAGTGAGTTCATTTATACAAGAGTTTTGGTTGCAGTCTGAGTAATGCACAGAGGCTGGGGATTTTCACACATATATTTCCACAGAAGAGGAGGTAGAGCTGCAACATTGTGAGAAAATATGTTGTGTAATGGTTATATTTCTCCTTATGGAACGTGAAACTACTTGAAGTGAATGCTGCATATTTATCCAAGTGCTGTTCTGTAGTTCTACTTGAGTTCTCAAATGGCAGTGGGTGTTATATACTGAATATTGTAAGAGGGAACATTTTTATGAAACATGGCCTGTCTATCTTAAACACTGCAGACAATGTAATAGGATGGATGAGAATGTCGTACTGGCATTAAAATAATCCATGTCATCTGGAAAAATGCTAACACATTTAGGCTAAGAGCTCCTGTTCTCCGTCTGTAGCTAAAACGCTAGAGGTGATTCCCAGCCGTTCTCCTGTGGTCAATTAGGAAAGCTATCAGGGTTTGTCTTCATCTCGGGTGGACTCGATAGTTCTTCTTACCTTGCAATTTCTGAGATAGGAATAGGAATTTTATCATTTGGCTGTTCTGCATATTTATAGAGCTTCTCAAATACAGGTAGCATAAAATGAATAGAGAGCATTGGCTGGAAATATGCACCGTGCTGCAAAGGTGATGACTACGAAACCTCTCTCTGTCTCTTTCATCTAAATCCCTCTCTGCTCTTCCAGTCTAGCATGCCTTTCTTTAACAAATTCATACATAAACTCTCACCCAGTGTGTCCATTTTAAAACAAGCTGCACAAACAAACCCCATGAAAATGTAACAAATCTGCATTGTAGACACACACCAGATGTCTCCAGAGACTCGCCCTGCCTCTAAACAGCATACCTCTGAAGTGTACAGGAAAAAAGAAATATCCACAGCAGCTCCATTTCTGTTGGCAGCGCTCCAGCAGGGGAAGGTAGGAGCCTCATACGGGATAATGATACAGCCTTGGTTGAGGGCTTATCATAGGGAGTTACTCTTGCCAGCCAGACTGATCCTCACTACTAATTAAAAGTTGGGCTCAAAAGACTGGGCCTTGTTAAATTTGATTTAGACTTCTGCAAGGAAAGATGGGAAACAATCCTGCAGAGCTTTTCTGTGTAGAAGTGTGACCTGCTCGACAAGAACAAAAAGATGTTTTATGGTGCATTTAACTGGCTATAAATCGTTCACTGAAATCACAATAAATCAGCCTGCAAGAAAAATCTTCCAACCAGTCATTTGTCATTACGGCACGTTCAAAAAGACCTTCTTTTGAAACTGGATAGTAACATCCAACACTGTCAGATTTCCACTCCTGGCTACTCAAATGAAACATGATCTCCTGTCTGAGAAACAAAATGCCAACCACTAGCAACCACTGAAAAATCAACATCAAGTGCTTGCTTTAAAAGCTGTAAGAGTTCACCAGATGGAGATATATGCTAATTTGCATATAATTGGTTTTGCTTTAAGCCCCAACTCTTCGCTGAGGGAGCAAGCTTGGTTGTAGAAGTACAGTTTACTGTAACATTGGTGCTGGGATTATCAGACCTTGTTTCTTATCTTCTTTTTACATGACATGGTCCTGGCTGACCCCAGTGAAAGTGTGTATAATTATTTCTAGCCACACTCGCATCTTAATATTGTCGACGCCCTGTAGATCTCTCTCTGTGTAACTGTTCATTGTCTAGATCATAAAGTTTCCTGGTGTGTTATTTTTTGCTTAATACTCTACAGTATATTGCTAGTTTTGTTTGCCATAGCACTTTCCCTGAACTATTTTTAGCCATGCTTGCAGGGCAGCTCCAGGGATGCCAATTGTTTTTTTGTCAGTCCACAACTTTGGTCCACACCGAAATATTTACTACAACTATTGGATTGATTGTCATGAAATTTGATGCACACATTCGTGTACCCCTCAGGTGAATTGTAATAACTTTGGTGACCCTCTGGCCACAGGCGGCGCCAGGAGCAGGCTTACAGGCCTGTAGGCCCCGTATCTTCACTGTTCATCAGCTGTGGTATTTATATTTTTGTCTTTTTGCTCCAGCTCATTGGGAGCACCCATGGATGTATTAGGAGCCAGGAGACGTGAATGTTCAAACTGATCATAACACTATGTAAGAAAATGTGCCCCATTTACTAAGGCTCATTCAGTGTTGCAGCGGCCTGGGTTTGAGTCGGACCTGCGGCCCTTTGCAGCATGTCTCCCCACCTCTCTCTCCTGCATTTCCTGTGTCTCTCCAGCTCTTCTATCTCATTAAAGACCAAAAAAATATTCTGGACATTAAAAATTTCTCGGACATTAATATTTCTAAGAAAGCCAATTGTAAGCAGTCTGGTAATGATGATAATGATGATGATACTGAAGAGTTAAGAACTGAACTGCATCATATTGAGAGGTCCAGTACAACACCCCCAATTACTGTTTCACTAACTATTTTACTTCAGTTAAATTGTCAGCTATACTGTAGCTACTGCTGTAACTTCCAGTATATGTTGTGGTTACACTGCATGAACAATAACTGCAAGGGAAATATAATTGCCTCTGACTCCATTTATGGAAAGTTTCTGAGACTTTTAAGGGATACCTTGCTGCGTATATGAGATTGGTGTGAATAAAAACACATTTGTTTTCATTTTGCCTCTCTGGGTTGGCTTTTGTGCTAACTTGACTAATATGTGTGTGTGTGTGTGTGTGTGTGTGTGTGTGTGTGTGTGTGTGTGTGTGTGTGTGTGTATGTGTTACTCAAAAGTCGTCAAGATCTCAGTGTCATACAATGTGAAATGAACCGTTGTACAGCACTGCTTTGCTAATTAAGTCAGTACCAAACATCTTCGTATCACTTGCATTAATGATTTCCATGATTTTACAGAAAGTGTCTGTAATTTTTGTCGCCATCAAGTGCACCGCTCAGAACAAAATGTATGATCAGGAACGCCACTGTTGACTGGGCAGGCCTCTCTGAGCTATACAGCTACTCTTCAGGTTTGCCAAAAGATGACCCTGGCAGACACCGTTGATTTAAGCAGTAACAAAAGGCCAGCTGACACAATGACCCTATTTGTGCTGAAGTGGTTTGTGTCCAGTTTCCAATTGCCTTATTTATCTGTAACAGCCACTGAAAGGTAATGAAACAATCAGGACCTCAGCATGTCATACTATAGATTAATTGCTGATCATAATGAATATGGCGCAGGGGCTGTGAAAACACAATGAGAATATAAATCTGTGGCTTTTCCAATGAGAAGTACACCAATCAAGTCTAAGAGAAAGAGAAATTACAGCTAAATAAACACTGAATGTGGTAAAGTTTAAGAGACTGTTACCATCATTTACATAAGAGTGTGGATGTAGAGTAGGTGGAAAGTATTAAGTAAATAAGTGGGAGACTGAGTGACTACATCAGCGGCGAGCACTACCACTGTATCCTGCAGCAGACTCGGGGTACAGGAGGTCGATCCACGCATGGGAAATCTACAGTGAATCTTAAATAGTTATTGACAGCCCCCCAGCTGGATAAACCCTCTCGAAGCCCAGAATTGATTGTAGGGCTTGTGCTGATGCAAATAGCTGCGCAGCTATGAATGTTTGATAAATGTGCTGAATGCAGGGTGAAGAGTTCAGAGGTTTCATTTGCAGCGAAACTCCAGAGATCTCCCGGCCTCTTGTTCATACGGCAGCCGTGGCTAAAAGGTTCGTCTGTCTGTGCTCATCGATTGGCAACAACAT
This sequence comes from Micropterus salmoides, assembly GCF_014851395.1. Classification (NCBI taxonomy): domain Eukaryota; kingdom Metazoa; phylum Chordata; class Actinopteri; order Centrarchiformes; family Centrarchidae; genus Micropterus; species Micropterus salmoides. Next base: position 9,268,711 of record NW_024041373.1, read on the forward strand.
ACTAATGTGTTTATTGATGTAGGCATAAAGTATAAACATAACCAGATGAGAAAATAGCTGTGAGTGATTAATCCTCCCTTCTTTTTGATTACAAAATAGAAGGTGCCACTTCTCCTGCTTTTACAAACCTGCGCAGTGACAACATTGCAAGCTGAGACATAACCATGACTTTATTTTTATAATATGTCCTTCCACTTCCTTCTACCTCACATATGTATATGACATTATCCATCCTGTGCTTCCGTATTGGCAGGGATTTGAGGCCGAAGCTATTTGATCAAGGAGACAGCCTTTTTAATATTCAAAAAGAGCTTCTGGCACTATGACGGATTGAGAGTAGCCCTCCTAAATCCTTTACTGTCCTGTTCACTACATGAAGATAAATGCTGTGTGCATGACACCGTTGAGAGTTAAAGAAGAAAAGACAATTCAGATCCACCCAGAGGTGGTTTTTAGTCCCATGGCTGGAGAAAAGAGTTTGGGTGGTTAAATGGTCTGTCACAAAAGGATAAAAAAATGCTAAACAGTTTTATCCTGGAACTTCATTTTTTTTAAAACCTGCCCTTACAAAAACTTTCCTGTTAATCAGTTATGACTTGCTTTATCTATCCATCTGTTATTGGTGAAGATGATAGTGGGATGATTTAGCCGTTAAGTGCAATCAGTCAGCCTCTCTGTGTTTTAAAACCTGGAGACATGCAAATTACAAGGTTATATTCTCTCTCATTATTCAGTTCGGTATCCATTGAAGCTCAAATTTCACACTCTTGTACCAAAGCTGATGATACTTTACAAATGTTATCATTAATTACCATTTTTACCGACTTTTACTTCGTTGGTATGATTGATGACATGTGATGAAGAACAGAGGACAAGTGAAGTACAGTTCCTAATTGTCACACCCTTAATTGGTGGGAAACTGCAAATGTGCAACACACAGCGCACTTTTCCTGCTCTTCGCTCGCAGCTCATCTGAGGATGCAATAGAAATCAATTAGAGACACATCAGCGCTGTCTGAGCCACCGGAGGGAGCCAGTCGGAGCAAATTAGAATGCTCTCCCCTCTGTTTCACACGTTCTTTCTCATGCTAAGAGGGGGAATTATGAGCCAATCTATCAATTGATCGTGAAATGTGCTGATTACACCTGGACTGACCATCATTATCTCTTTATCTACTTTCGGCAAATTCAGTGAAGTAAAAATGCCATATTAAAGATAGTGAATGAAACACTGAGCTTCACACTGCCAGTTTGAGATGAGTTACTCGTGCAGCTTTGGGCTACTCGAGTGAAAGTAACTCTGGATGTCTAGTGGTGCTAAGTAGGAAGTCATGTTTGCTGTTGGATGTAACCCCTGAGGATGATTGAAAAGAACACAAGAAAGCAGAGAGTGTGCCTGCGCTCACCCACACACTGCTGGTCCTCATTCTTCATGTTTTGATTTGCCATTAATGCAAGATGTTACCTGGAAGATTGCAAGTATTAAATTAATTTAACATGTTCAACACATTGCCTCTCTTTTAATTCCAAGGCTTGTAGGTGTAAAATATTCTTTGGATACTCAATAGTGTCCAAAGAATATTTTGAAGAGGAAATGTTCTTTGTTCGCATCTTTACTACGTGGAGGTCAAAGGCCAAGGTCCCTTAAACTACAGGGGTTGAGTTTTTTAGGATTTCTCTCAGTAAAAGCCTGATAAAACTTCAATGAAGCACTAGAACATACCACAACATACATATGATATTCACTAGCAAGGACCACACAATCAACAGGTATGATTAAATGATTTATTGATGATCGAAACAGAAGATGTACGAGGCTTGCGGTTGCCGAAGAGACTTTCGAAAGCGTTGTGGGGAAGCTACAACAGGGAAATCCGCCGTAGCACCCGGGTACGACGGACCCCCTTATAACCCTATGGAGTGGAAGAAGATCAGGAGGCGGGACAGAGAAAGGGTGGGGGGAGGAATGCAGGATACAATAGCGAAGGGGAGGAGTTAGGACTTGTGGGTATTTATGGAAATGCCGTCGATTGACGTGGCTGATGTGTGGTCACGCTCCTGAAAATCTGCTAATTAGCACCACTACATTATATTAAAAAAAGTTTACATAATGTTGAAGATGTGAAAATGTAAAGCCTAATTATTGCTCATATATTATAAGGGAAATAGTGGCAATGATGGAAAAAAGGTAAAAATGTACATATATAATGCAGCCGATGTATTGTCAATGAGCCTTTCAAGTATTGTGTTTGAGCATGCTGGTTGTTGTTTGAAAGGTCACTGATTCTAATGGCATTTTCTGAGAGGTTTTGTAATAGGGCCAACTGATGCATGGCGAGCACTCCACCGCGTGCTACAAAAATACGGCGACACGCAGAGTGGAACATGTCTGCTAATTGATTGTATGTCTGTGTGTCAGTGTGTGTGTGGGTGTTTGTTCTGTAGCTCACTCACTTTGTTCTTGTCACACACCCCATTTCCCAAACATTTGACGCAGAATGCAAAAGAGACACATAGAGACATATCATCAGGTCTGAACAATGTGTTTTACTCCAGTTAATGGCTGTCTCTGACTTTATCTGCTGTGCAGCCAAATTTGGTGAGATTGCAGCTGCAAAATTGCTTAATTGATTGAGTTTAGTGTCACGGTTCCTCTGATTGCTTTTAACATAACATGGTCATAGTTTTGGATACTGTACTTTAATCCAGAGCTTCTGCATTTGTCATCAGCTGTTACATGGCTTTATTTGCACACATGCTGTTCACATACTCAATCTCTTTCTGTTGTAGTCTTACCACCAGACATGTAGCACTGTAGAGAGCAAGCCTGACTAAATACAGTATTTTAGTGAATTCAGGAGATTCAATCTGTCTAGAGTAATATACAGTATTAATCCAGCCATATATATGCTCATCAATTTAATGTGTTAGCATTAGGGCTGTCCCCGACTACGGATTTACATAGTCGAATCAAAATTGTCAAGTCTTGCCTATAGTTGACTGATCGAATCAGTTTTGGTTGCGTGCCGTGCGGCCGACAGCTGCATGTACGTTGAGGTTCCTCGCAGTTCTTTTTCAAGTACTATTTAAAAACAATGTAATATTCTTGGTGTGTTTCATCAGTGGTGATAAATGATTCGAACATCCTGTGAGGTGCAGACAACTCTGCACAACAACAGTGAGTCCAGGACTCCATCTCTCTGCCACTAGGATTTACACATACAAGCTACGCCTACACATGTGCACTGACCCCACTTCTTAATAATTTTAGGTTCATTCACGCATTTTAAAAACATTTATTAAAAGCTTTTTTTCTTTTTTGCATGTTTATTCACAGCATAATGTGTTGAAACGTATATTGTAATAGGTAGTATATTAACTTATTGGGAGAAAACTGGTAGTTCCATGTAAAATCAGACTCTGAGCACCCCCATATTGCCAAAATGGCATGATCTTTGTTTCAACTATCTGGGGTCAGCCCTAGTTAGCATGCTAACATAACACTAAACAGGGTGCAGCTGAGACTGATGGTAATGTCAATAGTTTTGAAGGTATAGTCATAAACCAAATTAAAAGTTTGACTTGATGATAGCACTAGATAGAAAACAGTTAATGAATGCTTTTTAGCAATACCGCTAAATAAAAAAAAAAAACAATAAATAAACTGCCATGCAGCATATAGAGAAATAAAAGTCTTTTTGATATGAATTTTTGTTTATTTATGTATAAAATATAATCAGGAGAACCATGAAGACAAAAGGATTTCTCCAAATACCTAATAGAGCCATAATGGTTAAGTTCGTTTGTGTTGAGGAAAGTGATTTATGTGCCTGACGCTGCATGTTTTCACAATTACAAAATCATCCCTGTAAAATCAATAAAGACATGAATAAAGATGACCCAACCCTGATGAGCCAGCAATGATCATTAAATGTCTATTCTCATCAAGAGAACCTCACATTACAGCCACAAACGGAAAACCCCTGTTGGTTTTCCTATAAATGGCAATTCTTTATGACCCATGGCTTTCAATTTCATGACTAGACACTTAAAAAAAACTCTGGATGGACTTTTGACATGTACGTGTTAGACCAGGGTAGCGAGGCCGTTTCACCCTATGCATGAATGAACACATCATTATTATCCCATGAGCGGCTAAGCGATGCTCTCATTGTCACCTAACTGCTCTCTCACCTCCTTTGCATTCCAAAAGCAGGATTTTCTTATTAGGGGAAGTTAATAACTTGCTAATACGCCGAAATTTCAACATCAGCAAAAGACCGCTCAGCACTTTAAACGCACAAACATCCCTTGAATGAAGCCAGCAAGCACTAAGAGTGCACTCGTCCAATGTTTGACCCTTTCCACATTCCTCTATAATCTGCAAAGTTTGATTAACTGTAATTAATACTTGATTCTTGCTGCCAAGTGAAGGGGACAGAGTAATTTCATCAACTTTAGTACAAAGCTGGGATAAAATGAACTCTGTATTTCCTTCTTCAGTGGAGCCATTCGCTTTTTATATGTCACTGTTGGTGAGGATATGTGAGGCTGAAAGTCCTTCTGCTCATAAGGTGGCCTATAAAGTTTTGTAGTTGAACATCTAGAGCATTACACACCTCCCCACAAGCTTTTAAGTATGTAAGTGGCTACTAGTATCTGTCCACTGTGACACTGGAGACATGAAAAGAGCCTGTGACCTTTCATATGACCAGACATGGTCTAACTGCCTCTGATCGATAGGAGAGGAGAAGACACAGAGTGGTGAGGACTGTTGCACTTCTTGCGCTCTGAGGGAACACACACATCTTTACCACCCACTAAAGCTGTCAGTCACAGCCTGTTCTCCTCCAGCAATGGCACTGTGACTGAAAGGCCATACACCGCAGGACAGCACAACCCAGTTTAGAGTTTGTGATGTCTAAATTAGGATCAGCTAAAATCACAGTAGCTGCATTCACAAAATGTTGAGATGATCTTACTAATAGTGCTGTTTTTGATTTAACATGGCCTCAAGGAAGGCATTTTATACTGGAGTTGTGGGTTTGTATGAGCATGTATTTTCAAAGTTAAATACTTATAAACACGTTGATTTATTTACTTTATGATCTAATACATATAATTAGGGAAATTGGTCAATATTTCACTTCCGCAGAAGTGCTTGCCTTTGGTGTTTATTGTTCAAAGAGAAACCCACAGAACAATTATTTCCCCTGTGAAGAATGACTAAAGAGGATATGAGAAGGAAATTATTCAAATGACACCATGCATTGTTATTAGACTCGTACATTTCAATTTACACACTCATTTTGACTCCACAAAGCTTTTTTTCATAGCAGCGAGCTGCTTTATTATTAGGGCAGGATTTATTAGGCAGAAAGAAAGAACGAAGGGGGGACAGTAGAGGTTTGATTAAACCTCAAGCTGCTTCTGTGTCCAGCTATGGAAGGAAAGTAGTCCTGGTAGCATTGATAAATGTGTGTTTCATTATGCACAACTGAAACAAGATTTACAAATATACATACATTTTTAATTAAAATGGTCTTTTATAGACTGAAAGTCAAATTTGTTTGCTATGTAGAAAATCATTAGCATTGCAAAGTATGTACTGTATGTTTGACTTCATAGTAGAGTACACTGCACAGGCCTAAAAACACAATTCTATACACTTTTAACTTGGACAGTTAAAAAAGTTGCCAGCGTACAGATTTCTTCACCACTGGTGCAGGAACAATATTGCATTTCATGTGTTATTTCTCAGTCTGTCATGTCCACAGCTCACTGACTCCACTGAACTTGGCTCAGACAGTACAGTGTTTTGATTCTCTACTGCATTTATTGAATAAACTGCTTTCCTAAACTAAAAAAATCCATTCAACTGTACCAAATACTTGAGCGTTGCAACCAAAGGACATTAGGTACATTAAAAATTTTATGGTCAGGTGATTCAGGTTTGGCAACTTGTAAATGTAAGTGTTGTGAGTCTGTGGGAGACAGAAATAACAATCACAGTTCATACTGAGCACCTGGACTGGCACCTGTGCGTGTGTTTTACGCAATGGTTGCTGAGTGTACACATTATTTTTACAAGGCTTTGTACGTTGGTACAAGACAAAAATGTCTGCCAAATCAATAAATGTAATGTAATGTACCCATCTAAATATGGGTACATTCAGATACAGCAGTTTCTCTATGGGAACAGGCCTTTGCAGGTTTTGTGCAAAGATATTGCATTTAACACACTATTACACCTTTTACAGCCACCAAGAATCTGAACTTTAATGCATATTGATTGGAAGACTTTAGGGTTAAATTGTTAGAAATTTTCACTTGGAAAGTTGTTGTGCCTTTTATCTAAAACAAATGTGTGATGGAACAGTACATGCAACATATGACATTTGGAGGCATCTAGAGCAACTGTACATTTTCATGTAAAAGTAAAATCACAGCCAGAATCCATCACTGAGTCAAAACTAGTATAATACTGAACGGCTACTGATGCTTTTCCAAAAGATTCCTTTTCTTTCTGTTCACAGCCCGATGAATATGTCTAACAACTATCATGTATCTTGACACAGCTTCCATGCATGTGCAGATTCTGGCGAGGAGCTGTGCACGTTTGCAGTGAAGGATAAAACACTAGTGTAACTGTGAGCTGAACACTCCCCTGTCCTGTGGGTGCCTCATTAGTGGTGTGAGTCATCGTCGGCACAGAAATCGAGTAAATGCAAATGAGATGTGATGGAAGGCATCTCCCTGGGTGGCACAGCCTGAGCACACCTCCAGTGACTACTGTACTGTAAATCATCCTTATGTCAATGCCGTGGTATTCATCTTCACTACTCCCATTAGACCTGAACCTGTGCAGCCCGAGTCATAAACCTCAGATTAGAAAATGAACACAGAAGAGCGTCATGTGGCAACAATACACGCAGTGGCTCACAGAGAAGTCAAGAAGCAAGGGCATTTGAAAATAAATGTTCTGTATAGGATCGTTTTTTCTGGCTCTAGGAGTATTTTCAGGTAACCTTGAGGAGCTCAGATCTATTCAATAAAACTGGGCTTGCTGTGAGGGCAAAGTGACTCCTTTCACACTGAATAGGGTTTATTCAATTCAAATCAACTGCTTTCTTGTCCAAAATCCAAAGAGATCATGTTTGATTAGCTGTGTGGAATCATTATTGATTTTTGTTTGTTGGAGCACAGAGCCATTTGTGTCTGTGAGTACTGTATGTGTGGCTGCATGTGCTCTGGGAATGCACGATAAAATATGTATACAGTAGCAAATCCATATTCATTTTACTTTCTAATTACATCTTTATTTTCCGTTTGGCCGTCAGCCCAAGCTCTATAATCAGTCATTCTGTTTTGTTCCTCATAGCCTAGATTCCTGTAAAGTTGTTATAGCAGTGTGGTCTGTAGGAGGACCTGAGCGTGTGACCGTGGTCCCTGCAGACCAGAGGTCAACAGGATCATAGTCAGCACATTAATCTGAGTGTAAAATGAATAGATTAATGAATGGGTAGTGCCAAATTGTCACCCAGGCGGCACTGTCTTCAATTATCATCATTAGCGGGGGCTGGAATGAGCTAAATAGTGATCAGCAAAATGAATAGGTCTTGTCTCCTCTTGTCTTTTTAAAATGGGTTTTACATCTAACATGATTGAGTTACGGAATAAGATGAAAGACGGATAAAAGATGCCAATAAACGGAAAGCAATGCAGGGTTCACAAATCAGAGGAAATATCTCAGGATATTTTAATGTGACAGAAGCCTTTCAGCACTGTGCATTTTATTAAGATTGTTCCCTATAATTCATTCCAATTCCATGCTAATGAAAAGACAAGATATGACCTTGATGGTGCAGAACAATCAGGGAAGTTTGTTTTTTTATTCTTGGCAAGGTATTCTGCCAGTTTCTGCATTGTATTATGTAAACTATACTGATCTCGTATGAAGTATTAGGTAGTTTGTTTAATAAAAAATATATACCTGAACGCCAGAAATACTCTGGTATACAGTATCATCTAGAAAGCTGAGTTTCTATTTACCATTACCTATAGTGGTCTGTGCACTGTACCGTTTCCATGGTAATATTCTTCAATATTCTTGCTTGAATGCAAGCAGACTTGTGACTGCAATATGAAGATGAAATACCTCATTATGACTAAATGGTGTTGTACAATGATCTTTTTATCTGGAACACTTTGTACATTTACAAGGGCACTTAGAGTCTGTCATCCACCTCTACACAGCATGCGCTTTTCACACAAACAAACAAAAACAAAGCTAAAATCCCCCAGTGTTGCTTAGCAGTGGTTGAGAGTAGAGCAATGTACATGTTCCTCCTCTGTTGTTTATATGTAAAGGGTCGAGTGATAAAAAATTAAAGAAGTGTGCAGGGACGCTCTCTTGTTGCTTATCTTCTCCACGTCATTCATTTCATGTCTTCATCCCTAGCGTGTCAGATCACCCACACACTGACCCCCACCGGGCTGAGTATATTTTGCGGAGCTGTGAAACCACAAGGGTTTTGTCTTGTCCTCAGCATTACCAAAAGTTTTCCTTATGGTTGGTTTGAAGTACCTCAGAGGGAGAAGTTTCCTCTGTAGTAGAAAGATGTCTGCTCCTGCTGTGTTAACTGTCGTTCCACTCCGTCAGCACAGTATGATATTATTCAGAAATAGTGATATCTACACGTATGTTAATCCAGAGAACTTCCAACTATCCTGTGGAGAATGTATTATTCAGAAATGCAACAGGAATCTTCTGTATTTGACTGTGACTTCAGCAATAACAAAACTCTGCTGTTGATGGACGTGAAAGACAAAGATTATACTGTACGTAGAACCTCAAAATGTGTAGATCAAATGTTTTCCTAAGAGTCGAGAGAAAAGATTGAGAGGGATATTTGGCAATGAGGTTTTGAACAACAATGCTCCATTTAAAAAAAAAAGAAGAATGGAGTGAAGCATTTGACTTGAATATTGTCTTCGTTATGCATGAGCTGAAGCCTTGTGCCCTTTGAGTGAGTTGCACCATTAGAATTATCAATGAAGGCTAAACCCAAGCCAACTTAGCACTGAAAGGGTCTGATGATATGTGATGAATTTTAAAGAACCATACACGCCCCCACCCGCACACACACACACACACACACACACACACACACACACATACAGAGAAGAAAAAAAGGCGTTACTTTAGTAAAGTAACAATGACTGCCAAGAAAAAATGCCAGAGCGTGGTGTGCAATACTCCCACACACCACTTAATGCCAAATGGAGAACCAATTGACCATTCGCTAAACCGATACACTGTAGGCTTTAAAAAAAGTGGACGTAGCCATGTGATGTCACCCATTGGTTTGTGGACTACACTTTGAAGCATCGAGTTTGGCATTTTAACCGTCGCCATCTTGGTTATTTGGAACTGGACATGACCATATTTGGACGAGAGGTTGGAGCTGGCTAGCTTGGTTAGTAAGTTGCAACCATAATTCATGTTTTAAGCATGGACCTGCCTGGTATTGGGCAGGACAATCAGTTTTCGCTCAAAATGCAAATGAGAAATCCATGTCTGATCCTAGTATTTTGTCATCCTATGCATGCCACACACCTCCGTGAAGCTAGGAGGCTCAGCCAGAACGTCAAACCAACCATTTTTATCCATACCAAACATCACACATCTAAATGAACTTATATCACAACATAAATCGCTCTGTAATCAATGTACATGGCAGCAGTGATTGCCTTCCAGATGTCTCTCATCTCATCCTACGCCACAGTCGACCACTCAAAAGAAAGATCAACTCCAGCTCTGATCAGCTGTGTAACTCATACCACTCAAATCACTAAACTCACAGATTTATTAGCCGGATAATAATAACAACAAACGCACCAATATACATTTACAGTTATAACCGCTGACTTACTTTTGCCCTTTCCGCTGTTTTCAGTCCAAAAACAGCTGTTTTCTGTGTGTGAAAATATCGTCCGGGTCGCCATCAGTGGAGAGAAGAAGTACTGTTTTGGAAGAGACGGTCTTTATCGTTGTCTAATGACCGACTTGTTGGAGCTACACAGACATCCAAACGATTCGTCTGCTCAAGACAAAGAAAAAGAGCCCACTTACAGCCCTATAGGATGTTCTGTTCTCAAGTTGTGCCAAGCCTGTAAAGCATGAGAGTGCTTGTGGTAATAGGAATGTTGATCAATATTCATTGTTTTTATCAATATTTCAGTGTTTTGGAAGCTTTGTGTTATTTGGAAAGAAAACTCCCAATAAAAGTGAACAAAATAAATGGTATATTTTTCAATAATTAATTAGTTTCATCAAATTTACAGTTACAGTTGTATTCCAGGTGTATTAGAAGATATTCAGTTGCAAAATAATCTACAGGATGATGGTTTTGATGGTGATATTGCTATTATAATATATATTTAGTACCAGGCAAGGATAAAAATATCATATTTATTGTTGCATCTCCATTTATTCTTTAATAGAAAAATAAATAGGTTATAGGCATTTTTCCAGATAAAAGGTGTGTGTTTCCAAGAGGTTAACTGGGGTGCTAATTTTGGCTAGCAAAAACCAGCCTTAAAATGTAGGCTAGTTACTGGAAAAAATAGCACACCAGAACAGCTGACTTCTTAGAATTTCTTTTACTACAACCAAATGCTGAACAATACATTTTAGGCGACCAAAATGTTACAATTAACTTTCATTAACTGAAAACACAGTGAAAGCTCAAAGTTCTTGACCAAAAAAACAGATTCAAAAACAAGTTCACAGATCGTTATATTCAGTGCCGTTAAATAAGCCTTTTCAACTGTGCTGGTCAAATGTAAACACAGTGCTGTGGATACAAGTCGTCTCTATCCTGATCGACATCTCGCCGTGTTAATGACTTCATCATCACAAGGAAGCCCCGACCTAAAGCATATCCTGCTTTATCGGATTTTCCTCTAAATGGGACCATATTTTACTAAATGACTTATTTTTTGCAACCAATGGAGTCACCCCCTGCTGGCAGTTAGAGAGAATGCAGGTTTAAGGTACTTCTGCATTGGCTTCCCTTTTCAGATCCGGAGGTGACGCTTGGCTAAACCCCTCCGCCAAACATTGACCTGACTTTCAAGCTTTGAATTTTGGCCAAATTTCACTCTCTTTTTGCTCTGTTTTTTGTCTCTATCAACTCCTGAGGAAGACATCTGGCTCTGCTCATCAGTTTGGTGCTGAGCAAGTACAGTGGGGTTTTTTCACTGAAAACAGCTGCCTGCTACATCAGAGTGAACAACAACAGTAAAGTTGTGGGCTGTACTGCTAAACGATGAGCTTGTAATAAAGCTCAACAATTTATCTAACATTAACTTGAGGTCAGCTTAGCTGGCTAGCTGTCTGCAGCTGAGAAAATCTGCCAGCAACAGTCATCATTTCAGCTTTCTAGAAAGGAGGAGCTGCTTTTGTCTGCCTGTCTCTTCAATCAAGGAGCCATTGTTTCAGAAATTATTAAACATACTGAGTGATAAATATGCTTCTATTATTATTGTAAACTGCAGAATGGAAAGCTTGACAGGCAGATGGCAACAGTAAGTAAAGGAAGCAGAGCTTAGGGAATGGCCAAGGGGATAAATTGGTCAATGAATATGAACAAGTTATTAATCTCCCTGTTTTGTAAAATGCATATGCACTGTAAGTCAGCTATTAATTTCTCCATTAAAAACTGGTGCATCAAATTGATTTACACATTCCAGTATTTAATTAGGTTTTAAGACAAATTTCTAATTTAACCACACATCAATCATTTTGTCATATATAAATAATTTTTATTTGATTCTCTTTATTGATGAATTCGTAATAAGTCATAACTGCATCTCACTTAGTTAATTGCTTTCTAATCATTTTCAAGCCTCTCTGAGCCCACAATAAGATGCAGTCTTTCATGTTTATTTGTGTTGGCCCCTGAGATTCTGCAGAAGTGGTGAGATAAACATGTTTATGATACCCCGTGTATATACAGGATATGTGATGCACCACTGGCTGTACAATGTGGGTAATCACCAGTAATCACTGCCATTTTCATCAGTTACTTAAATATCCATATTACTACTTAAACATCAGCAGAACTTAAAAATTCAAACTGTATCTTACTGAGATCCACCCATGTGCTACTGTATTGGAATTCTAGCACTGAGCATTGATTTTCTGAATGCTGTAGGTTGAGATTATGGAGGGTACATACACAATATATTGAAAGACTTTCCTCTCTAAAACCAGTAGTATTGCTTCTGCAGAAAAAAAGAACTTAGTGTAAACCCATGAAAATCTGTTTGGGATTGCTGTAAAGCACAATACTACATCCAGGCACGTATTCTGAAGTCCCTAATGGAAATTCGGGATGGAAAATGTTTTTTCAGATGAATTTCCATCAACAATAGATAACATGTTTATCAAACCTTGCCACAATGGGATGTTATGTCTCTTCTGTGGGCAGGTGCTTTGCCTTAAGCAGCAAACCTCTCCTTAGTGGAAAATAAATCAAACATTCATATGCAAGTAGGCTCTGCTGTAAGACTGCCGCATTCTTCTCCCTGGTTGGCTGGCCTTTCTCTTGTGAATATCAACAGGATATGTTGACTCTGCATGACTGGGAACCAGTGTTGAATCAGAGCTATGGTTTCAGGCATGGCAACAGGAGGAACAGGAGGAGTCCTGAAGGAACAGGCTGCAGTCTATTTTGGGTCCTTTTGTTTAACCTAATTACAGTGTCAGTGTGTGTTGACTGAACCAGCACCAGTCAGGTGATCCTGCTTTGAAAAGTGGGACAACAATTGTTATAGACATGGCAATGTCATGCATAGTGGGCTATTTTATATGTTGAGACAAGGAAAAAATGAATTACACTCTGAGCAGGATCTCCTCATGGAGTGTGGAAAATGAAAAGGCAGGTTCAGGTTAACATGCAATAACAGCTCAGGTCTCCATCATGACATCGTGCGACACCTTTATGTGACCTTGGTAGCTGTTGTCTGTGTCACTGCTCCCATCTGCCAAACAATCCCGCAGCAAAATAGACAAATCACATTTTTAGCAGGATGGCTTTTCACATCTATTTCAAAATGAATGTATACCCCAAGATGAGCTTTCAGTGGAGCCCTCAAGCCTGGTTGCAGTGACAATAAAAGCATAAAGCCAGTAAATAAACGAAGACACGGCAGCGCCACCTGAGGCCCTGCTGTCTGAAATCAGTGAGTTTCAATTTGGAGAGTTTTTCTTTGCAAGTAAATGAGGTAATCATTTGTGAGAAGCTACCGGTGAGGCGGGATATGAAAACCTGGCTGCTTGTGGGAGGCACGGCTTTGAAAAGAATCTCATCCATGAGCTACTCTGTTTAACTGCACTGATGCGCTTTTCCCTCAGCGTCCGCCCTCCAGCCATCCACCTGAGAAAGCACTTTAGAAGCTACTGAAGTAGGGCAGACGACAGCTTTGCCTGTGTTTCTCTTTTGTCAGTTGTACTGTGCGGTATCATCTTCAGCCTCAATGCTGCTCTCAGATCCCTGATATGAATCATAGCATCATTTCATCACTTGCTTCCACTGGCAGACTCCTACAGTACACAGCTCCTGTGAGGCACAGATTTTGTTAATTTAATCTCACATCAACTTAATTTAATATCAGGGAGACAGGAGGACCGCCTGTGTAATTAAGTGATACATTAACCTAAGTTATAAAGTGTGTGTGTTTGTGTGTTCCTGCTTTTATACATTTCTATATATACATGTTTGTATCTTCCTTCTTTGTTAGCCTGTATTTTCTTTGCCTTGAAATCTACAGATGTTATTCTGTTTTCAGTATGTAACATCATTTTCACACACAAACAACACCACCACTTCAACACACAGCCTTGCCTGATCTAATTATAATCATGTAACCACAGCGACAAAGGACTGCCATACCCTTTTTACTGTTGGGCTCTGTAATCTGTGGAGATGTGGGACTGTTGGGAGTATTCAGTGTGCGTGTCGGTGAAGTGAAAAGGTGAATTATTGCTGATTCTGTGGTGTGGACAAACGCGTCAGTGCCATGGACTTGGTGTCACCATGCCTCTGGGAAATCATTATTGTGCCAGGTAACGCTGGGTGATGCACGAAGACTGGAGCGGAGCAGATGTGGGGACTTATTAGGAACTTTATTTGCTATCGTACCCTTCAACAGATATCACTCTTAATTAGGTCTCCATGGATAAGACTAGGCATCTGGACTGTTTGCTCATGAATGGACTGACTGATGTCCTTTTGTGCTCTCATTGCCACACACACACATGCACACACTCCTCCTCCACTTTATTTCCAGCTTGTTTAAGTAATACTACACTAATGGCATGCAGAGATCACTCCATCTAGTGGCCGTTTTTAACTCGACTGACAACAACATGGGGGCTCTGCATTGCACACGCTGCACCAGCAGCATGACTGTAGTGCCCCCTGTGAGCTTTTCGTTCCACATTCATGCACATGGAGCCAGTGCTTCTCTGGCGCTACATCTCCGTTTAAGCACAGTAATCCATCAGTCACCTTGGCGCCCAGTCAATTCACTTCTTTGTCTAACTGTTCATTTATGCATCGACTCTGCACATGTCCAGACACGTAATTGATTCCTCTGTATACAGTTTATATGCTCTCATTGGTGTGACCAGCCACAATGTAAAAATCAATGGAGCACTGAAGAGCTCAGTAGACACTGTGTTGGGGCTGTTTATCTGATCAGATACAGGGAAAGTGCACATAACAAAATACACAGAAGACCCATAACTAACTGTTCCTACAAAAAGGTGTATTTTAAAGCTGCACTAATCAACATTTTTATATTATCAATGGCTCAAGGTATTAAGTGTAATGTGAAAGGTGTCTCCCATAGTGATTTCATTCAGGTGCCTATACCTATCCGCTTGGGACTATTGGTGTAAAAGTTTACTGTAAAATTTAAAAAAAGAGTGGAGTAATACACATTATACAACTGTAATGAGTTTTTGTGGAAGAATATACATTGAATACGTGATCATTATATCAACACAACCCAGTGTGCTTGTCATTAGTTTTATTTACATTTCAAATATTTGAAGCAAAATGCAGGAATAACACAGTGACATTAAACATTCAGGCCTGTACAGTACCAGTACCGTGAAAAAAAAATCAAATGTGGAATGAATAAAGATTAAGGTTCACATTGCAGTAAAGTAAAACATTTTTAACAATATTAAGTGTGTTCAAAATAAATATAATTAATTAATGAAATTCAGACTTGGAATGTATTCAGATGTACCACTGAGGTAGGTGTGTAAGTGACATTCATCAATTTTTTGCTGACTGGCGTTTCCTTTATTCATAACAGCATGAATGCATTAATGGCCCGCTGAGAAAAGATTAGACCCTAAGAACAAATAATAAATGGAAATATTATTCTTTTTTGGCAAACTTATCAAACTAAATGTCTTCCCTATGTGTTTGCAAGGCACCCAAAACCAAATGTTAATAATAGGCTCTTTGGATATTATAAAGAATGATTCATGTGTTGAAGCTCACCCAGGTAGCTCTGAAATCTAGGTAATATTGCTTTAAGTCAGCACGACTTCTCATTTATAAAATTCTTGTGGCAATGACATTGATAAAGTGCTCTATAGTAAACTGTGGTCACTCAGTATTAGAAGAAAAATAAACCTCCATTTCAGTGTGTAAGTGTTGTCGGATACATTTTTACAAAGTACCTTTTTCATAAAATATAAGACATCAGCAAAACATAAAACGCAATTGACAGCAAAGTTGAGAAATGAAGACGAAGCTGTAGTCTTGAAGAAAAACACATAGCCTACTTTAGATTCTTGTCTACATTCAGAAATAAGTCATTTGGGGAAACAGTGTCTTAGCAAAGATGTCCTTTAAATGTCTTTGCTCACATTCATCTTTGAATCCAGTGAAGGAAGATTGCCCTGACAATATGTCATACAAGTAGTAGTACAGTAAGTCACAGACTTATTTCAGTACAGGTTTTCTTCAGCAAGTCCATCTAAAAGGAGACAGAAAATAATGTTAGTGAAATGTGACTTCAATATCTGGAACCCACAGGAAATATGTCAAAGGAAAATCCTTCGGTGGCTTTATTGTTTGGTAAATAATTACCTTGCTGAAGGCTACTCTGCATGTAGTGGTTGAGTTGATGCAACCCAGTGTTTTGGTCATGGCGTCCCATCTGCAAACTGAAAGGATCCACAGCAGCGAACTGCTCCGCAGGCGGCGAGTCATCTGGGATGGTCGGGGAGAGGCCGAGGGGCTCCTGCTCCAGCTGATGGGAACCACTCCTGCTGCGCAACAAGCCCTGCTGGTAGCTGTATGACACAACGCCGGGGCCAGGAGTGCTGCTTTTCTTTGCGACCATGTCCAAGTCTTTCAAGATGCTGTTGAACATGCAGTCACCGAGAACCAGCTCCAGCTTAGGAACAAGAACTGAGGGGAGAGGAGGGTGATGGGACCAGGCAAAGGCTGAGGGCGGAGAGTTCGTGGTTGCAAGTTGGCCCACATTATGAAGTGGGTCTAGGGTGTGATACGTGGCAAAGCTGCTGGCCAGGGAGGAGATCTGCTGTGCGAGAATACTGATCTCTGCCTGTTCCCTCTCGTTGTAATGGTTAGATCCTGTGGATGTCGGAGATTGGTTGGGGGTAAGAAGACTGGAATGCACAGGCAACACATGGTAGGGAACATGATGCACATGGACAAGGCTGCCCCCTTGTGGCTGCTCGAGAAGGTTGAAGTCGTCTTGATGCAGAGCACAGTCTGCTGAGCTCTCACACATGTCGGACACGGACGGGCAGTCTGGAACTAATCGAGCATCAGATGTACAAGCTTGGAAATCATAGGTCGGAGATGAGGAGGAGAGTGGAGAGCGAGAACTGAGGGCGTCGAAGGCTGCCTGGTTGAAGGTGTGTTCGGCGGCTGCAGGGAGGGAGTCGGAGGGTGAAGGGTGACAGGTGAGCCCTGCCTCTGTGTAGGAGTAATAGGAGGGAGAGCACTCAGGGGAGGACAGCAGCTGATCTGTGTATCCATGCACATCTATCATGAGGTCATGGCTGAACTCCTCCTGCTGCAGAGGGGAGCCGGAGGAGGCCGGGGTGTAGGGAGGGGTGAAGAAAGCAGGGATGTCACCTAAGGGTATAGGTGAGCTATTGCCTTGGGAGGAGGGACATGCCGCATAGCACATGTCTTGCTCGGACTCCCTCCTAGCTTTGGCACCCGGCTCCTCGCTTTGGCTGTTAGACGTCCTCTGCCTTTTAAAGCATTGCGCGCCGTTGTAGCTCTGAGTGTGGGACGCCTGTTGGCAGGAATCTGGCAGACATGAGGGTCTGAAGGCATTGCTGCTGATTTTCTTCTGCAGAAATCTGGCCTCTGTTTCACTACAAGAGCCAAACAAAATATATCAGTGTTTGTAATTTGAAACACAGCGAAACATTTCTTACACTGTCCGCTCAGGCCTGCTTGAAAAGGTTAGTTTGTACCTGATGATGAAGTTTGTGCAGCTCACGCCCTGGCACGCAGAGTCCTTGTTAGCTTGAATGTAGCTCCAGATCCATGACAGATCCTTGCACTGGAGTCTGAGCACCATCTCTACCTGGAAGCCCTCATCTGCCTGCACTGGATGGGACAGGGAACAAACATGAATGGTTATTATCATGCACTCTCACTGACTTAATGACACACACACATTGAAATCAGTGCTCCACCACCCAAATGTTTAATTGTAAGCCTGCAATATCCTCACAAAGCTAAAGAAATGAAACTAAGTCAAGCCCTGGTGTGTGTAAGTTGTTGGTAGACATTTAATGTGCCAAAATAGTTAAATGTTAAATAAAGTGTTTTGTTTTAGTGAGTGTACACTTACTTAAACTTCTATGAGAATCTGCACTGGCAGAAAGATCTTCAGGGTGGACAAGACTGTACCACGATCGACCAGTCATTTCTTCACCTGAATACCCCAAACAATATGAAACACTGAAAAAGAAAGAAATGTTTGTCAGTAACCATAAAAGGGACATTTAGAGTATACCTTGCTTAAAGGGAGATCCACAAATATACCTGTCTGACAGCTGAGTAAAGGTCATATCGATTCTGTGGACACTGTCGAAGCTGTGACAGAGGTGGGAGTCAGAGCTGCGCAGGCGGTTAACTGTCGGGGTACAGAGGGCCACGAACAAAGGCTGGTTGGTGGGACACACTGAAGAGGAGGAATGACAAGGCTGAGGAAAAGACCGGAAGCTCCCCCTGACCATCATGGAACAGCAGCTCCCGTGTTGCAACTTGAAGGCCTTGGAGGTTTGCATACAACATATAAAGCTCCTCTCTGAAGAAGAAAGATAACATACCACTTTAGTCTTTCAGTCGTAAGAATAGGAGAAACTTTACTATGGATTAAATTGTTATAGGGTATAAAAAGTATAAAATATTGAAAGTGCTTGAGGTAGCATTTTTAGATTACATTGTACCATTTTGATTTAAAACAAATCTACCTCCTAAAAACATTTTCTGCAAAGATCAGCAACCTCTCCAGCTTCTTCATTTAACAAAAGGAGCCAAGAGTGGCCTTCATTTTCAGAAGCAAAACACTAAGAATACCAGCAACACGAGGTTACCAATCCCCACACTTACATTTATTCATTTAGCTGACGCTTTTATCCATAGCGACTTACAATTTCTATACATGTCAGAGGTCGCACACCTCTGGAACAACTAGTGGTTAAGTGTCTTGCTCAGGGACACAATGGTGGATGGGTCACAGTGGGGAATTGAACCCAGGTCTCTGCCAAAGGCATGTGTCTTATCCACTGCGCCATCACCACGCTTACATTTGTAATAAATATATTAAAAATGCTTCAAACAGCAATTTTAAAGTGATATCAAAGTCTTTAAAGTTACCTGATGATGAGTTGTTTTCAATGTCCAGGTTTGATTTGACAATATCAATGTCAGAGCGTTCCACCATATCGTAGAATGAGTCTCCTTGGAGCACATCAATCTGGAAAAATGACAGGTTTTACAATTAGATACAACAGAGTAAAGCCCAACATGCAGCAAGCTAAATAGTAAAGCGCACTAAAAGTCGTCCAAATTGAGAGACTCACCATGGAAAGACCAAGATATTCAGCTACATTTTCGGAAACATAGACCAGCCTCCCTTGGGTGTTAGTGACCAGGATGAAGCCGTGCAGGGCTTGAAGAAAGGCCTCGTATGGTGGAGAGCAGTGTGATCTCTCCCCAGCCGGGAGTCCTTAGAGAGGAAAGAGAGAGTTCAGCCTTGGTTACACTCTGTGCATCTCAGCAGGTCGTCACAGCTTTTATATAATCCCTCCGGTTTTGCAAACTTTTTTTTTTGCATGACAATGGCACGGGTTGAACAGAGATTAGACGCTCAGAGATATTAAAGAAAGACTGTAACTGAGGTGTGAAGACTTACCCTGGAAGAGAACAGACTTCCTGATGTAGGTGCAGATGGCAGCCATGGAGTGCAGGTAGGAGAGACGCTCCTGGTCCTCCTGGGTTATGGGAAGTAGAGCACGCATATTCCTGATCTCATAATTGATCTGGTCCCGGCGGGCTTTCGATGCTCCTTTGGTGGATCTATGAGAGACCATGGTCACTGAGCTCAGAGGTTGGAAAAAACTTGGGAAACTTAAGCTAGAGAGCCAAAGTTTTGTCTACTGCCACACTTCAAAAAATCTGTCTAAAATCATCCTTTTCCAATTGGTAATAGTGAAAAAAAAAAGAAGAATAAAAAATCTAAAAAAGACAAACTGAGTAATTGGCCTGAGCTGATCTCTTTCACAGTTCAGCCTGGAGTCTCTCTCCCCATGAGCTGAAGCTGACTTTGAATATCAAGGGTTCCTATGGAAACTGCTGATATGAGAGGCTGTCTTGTCTGCAGCAGAAACGAGGGCTCTCACTAGACTTCACCAGTCTGTGTGATCAGTATCTGTCTGGGCCCATCCACAGAGAGCCGGGGGTTTTTATAGCTGCCAGGGCTTCAGCGTGGGCGTCACACACAAAGGGGAGGGCTGGGCTTGTGCTGCTCCCTTTATTGCCTTATAAAGTGGGTGTCCTCAGAGTGGGCGCCCCACGTCACAAGGACACAGAAAGTGCCACAAAAGGAGAATTATATCACTTTGTATCCCAGCACCTGAACAATAAAGATCCATTCAAATTGAACCTATATTTGGGGTTGTTTGTTTTAGGATACAAATTTCAGACCAAAATTTTAAGTCTTTTATGGATATAACAGGAATATAATACCTCAGTTATACCACTTTAAATTGCCAGCAGCTTTGTTGTGGCTGGATTTTTTTATCACATACAACACTGGGCTGCAGACAGGAGAAACTGGATTAAGTGCACCCTGCAGTGCATGCTCTGCAGGCAACACAGTTGGGTGTAAATGTTCTTAACGGCCATGTGCTCAGCCCGCCACAAGAGGACGTGGAACACGTAGGAGGAGAAGAGTGCCACTGACCTGAACCTTCTGCAGAAGCAGCTGCGGTGATCCTCAGGTAGATGATGAGGGGTGCACGGAGCACTGACATGGTATTTGCAGGAGTTGCACCAAATAGTCATTTTGACGCGGATGTAGCCACCCAGAGTGTAAAACATACGCTGATTCAGTGCTAAGTATCAGATACGGCTCAGAGGGAAGAATAAAAAAAAGGCTATCAAGTGTTTTAAGTAAAAACTGATGAAGTAATTTTGACCTAGAATACAGAAAGTAGTTCCCCGGTGAGGAGAAACTACCTTGAATAAAGATAACTCGCCTTCATCTCCTACATTTGCAGGCTCAAGTCCGGGTGATGAGTGTCATGTGTGCGTCCCTCCTTTTATAAACTAAAACCCGACACCTCATCCAATTCAGCTGGTGGGGAGGAAAACAAAAAACTAAATGGTGTAATGTTTCTAGTTGTGATGCGATGACAAATGATTGAGGCGGGTTATATTTAGTAAAGTGAGCCCTAAAAATAACCTGCAAGATTGGACGCAGGATTAAATAAACTGGCGAAGATGAGAGATGTCATCAGTAGCCTACATAAAAAATGTGTGTGTGTGTGTGTGTGTGTGTGTGTGTGTGTGTAAAAAGCCTTTTAAAGGTTTGCAAATGTGTTGATTACATCACAAGAAAATACTGGGACCTATGTTCAGATATTTGTTATATACCAGATTCACCAGAAGAACACTTAGATTCAAATAAGAGAAAACTTAAAGTCTTGTGCGACTATTGACTATAGTTAAGAAACACACCCTGACACAGAGTTTTCCTGGCTGGGGGGTCGGTTGTCCCCGTGTTTAAAAATGGATTTTTCACTCAACACCCACATTTGAAAACAGCCCAAACTTTTTTTTAATGGTAGCCACACCAGACCTGTTTTAACCCTTGTGTTTTGTTGACATTGGCTTTGGCATAGCCTATTTCAAGTATCAAAAGAAAAATGATTGTTTTGCATTAAAATAGCCCCTGTGACTGATATAATAAATGACATTATACTGATGCATCAGCAGAATGTTGTAGCTGCTTAAGGTGGAGCTGGTTTTAACTACTTTATATACAGTTAGCTAGTTTACGTTAACCTAGGGGTCGGGCCTCTCCAAAGGGTCACAAGATAAATCCAAGGGGTCATGAGATGATTAATGGGAGAGAAAAGAAAAAAACAAAAAAAGTTCTGATACACAAAGCTGTTTTCACATTTTGGAACTTTTGTCTAATCTTTAATTTTTTTGTGAAATATTGGATAATTCGAACTGTTAAATGAAACCGTGTGAGAAGTTTAGAGAGGAAATGTTGTCTTTGGTGTTCTGCTAACAACTCTTGGACAGGCCACACAAACCTATGGCCTACCTATGTTAGTTATCTTTAACAATGTGTCAGATTTATAAACTAGGTTTTTCTTTTGGAAAATCTTAACCTGAAACATAACTAGTAACTAAACCTGTCAAGTAAGATAGAGTGGTAAATAGTACAACATTTCTGAAATAGTAGCCGGAAATGGAGCTGAAGTGCAGGTACCTCAATATTGTACTGAACCTTGAGTAAACTTACTTAGTTACATTCCACCACTGCTGCTGTATATGTAATTATATATATATATATTAATAATAAGAATTGCAAAATCAACCAATTTTCCTTAAAATATTTTTTTCTGACCTTATTAAAACCAAACAGGTAGAAACGTATTGATAAACCTTCCCTTTGACTCATACTGAGCTCACACATTTTGTGAAGGTGACGAAATACATAAATTACTATAACACATTATTACACCAAATAAGGGAATATGTAATCTTTTATTTGTGGGATATGCAAATAAATGAATATTACTTTGCCTTTCCAAAAAGTGACAAAAAGTACAATATGTTATCTCACATAGTGACTTTAGAGTAAACTTTAGCTAAGCTGTAAACCTTGCACTACATCTTGCTTTTATTTTTATTTTATTCTTTAATTGTTTAATTTAAATGATCAAATACATCTAAATTTTTAAGCACTTTTTATATTTTATTTATTGTATAACATGTTTTATGTGAAGCACAGAGTCTGTCTCGCATATGAATTGTGCAATATAAATCAAGTTGCCTTGCCTAAATTATTCCGTTAGATCTCTTATATGAACAAACTCTTAGAAAACTACAATAACAGACATTCAAATATACTTATTTGGGATCGTAAAAAGTTGTACTGCAGAAAAAAGTACTGACAACACCAATTACAGACGTACAACATCATTTAAATCCACTGTATGTAACCATGTTTTACAGCTACAGTCTCTGAGACCTCATTGTGTCATTTTCTTCTGAATGACACAATGAGGCTTCTGAATATTTCAACAGTTCAAATCATGTTTAGAAGACATTCTCCTACACGTTAAAAAAAGTCATACCATTATGTCTACTAGGATGGCTATTATGAGCACTTAGACAACCTGCGGTCTCCCCTCCACATGCAGACAATAGTTAAGTCAGTAAGAATAATGCTACACAATAATGACATACAAGGTGAAACACTGTAAGAATGGAAGCATATCATAAGAATATAAAAGCCAAGTTACTTTCCATTAGGCACTGTCATTCATGTCTCAGCAGAAAACCAGCTCGATGCATCATAATTTAATTTCTGAACAGACTTCTGAGGCAGTCAGCTACACTAGTTTATCAAAGGTCTTTAACTGCGTGTGTATTAGTCACTCAATTAAACCCCAGTTGGAAGGGAATTAAGCTACAGGTCTGCAAACATGACGCACTGAGGCTGAGACGCTCGGCCACTTACACAAAATCACGTTCTTTAGCAGATGAATAGATTATGGGCATCAGAAAACAAGACCAAGGCATACTAGAAACCTAGTATTTTACAAAAGGCTGCCACTCATCCTAGAGGAGTTACTTTTGCGAGCACGATGCCTGCGTGGAAAACTAAAGATGAAAGTTTCCCTGTTTGTCAGTGCTATGGAATGGAGACTGCTTTCTTTGCCGTCATTTTTGCTAGAGTTCCACAGCTGAGACTTCTATCCTCTGAGGGCTCATGCTCCTTTAATGCCTCTTTTCTCAAATCCCCAATTTAGTGGACTCAACAACGCTGGGAGCAGAGAACTAGAACTTGAGTGAGGGAATTGCGCAGTGATGGGGGGGCAAGACAAAACAAATCACTCCGAACAAATCCTCTGTCTGATTCTCAAGGGCCAGTGGGATTGCCTGAGTCCTGAAGGGAAATTAGAGAGTAATTTGGGTGAGTGTCTCCTTGCATTAGCGCCTGCGTTGCTGGCCGAAGCAGGCTCCAGGCCCAGACAGAGGGACCCGGCGCAACCCTGCTTCCTGTGTGCGGCGGGGCCAGGCGGGACAGGGTGTCTCTGCTGCCTCACTTTAAGCTGACCCTCCGTCTGTGGCCTGCACTTAACACTGCAGATAACGCTGGCTTTATAGCATGGGGCTGGTGACAGACAAGAACAAACTGCCAGGCCGCTACTGGTAGCAGAGCAAAGATTGGAGCTGGGGTTCAGGGTGAGACACTTTCTAATGATGGGGACCCCCCCCCAAAAGCAGCCGCACGCATCCCATTAGGTAGTCTGACAGCCAGTAGGGGGGTTGGGTGGCACCATGGCTTCAGAGTACCCACTGAAGTAGACGATGAGAGCAATCAGACAGGACGGCTGGGGTAGATGCAGCTCTCTGGATTTCAGCAGGAAACAGAAACTGGGGAAATGCATGGTTCAAAGACCTGCTAACTATTAAGTGCCACATACAGTAACTCCAGGAGACGACCACACTCCATAAAGTGGTGGAACTAGGAAGGCATCTGGCTTGTTTTTTAAACAATCAAATTCCCTTGACTTCCCCAAGTCCAACTGTGTGTGCCAATGAGGTTTAGTTCATTTACTCAAAGGCTTATTATTTAGTAGCCCTTTCCTGAGGCAATATGTGAGGAGACACGGTGTAGAGGATAAAACTGAAATTGTGTTTTTTAGTCAACTTTATTCACTCCTTGGCTCTGCAACTCATCTTTCTAGCTCCTCTCCTTTATACATTTCTTCCTGCTTTGCGTGCTTAGTAAAGATTTTATTCTTGGAGACCAGAAACTTTCTGTGACACTGACATTAAACTACACAGAAAATAGCCAATTGTACACCTCTTCTGAAAGTCCTCTTTGCAGCCTTGCTGTAAAATACCTAAATGAGAAAAGAATTGAATTAGCTGGCTTTATTTAATAACAAATTCTAAACATGTAGGTGACCTGTTTAAATCCCTTGTTGGGCCAAATCTGGGCCCCAGCCAGCAGTTTGTAGTGCGTCTAGAATATGTTTTTGCCTTTCCAACCTTGACTGTGACTGACAGGGTCAGTTCATTCTTAAACAAACCTAAATGCTTTAGAAATCATCAAGCTCAATGCGTTCTGAAAACAGAATACATGAAGAAACTAAATGTATTGCACATTTAAAATGGATACAAATGTTAACAACTCAAATTGTCTCAGATTTATTATGTATACAGTGATAAAGCATATTGCACAGGAAGTCCTGACCAGCCTCGACAGATACAGAGTCCCCTCTGAAAAATGTGTAAAATATAAAATTAAACAAAAACAGTGAGTGTAGGCCTGCACAGCTGTAAAATGATTCCAAATACACTCCAAACTTTGATCAGTTTTTTTCCAAGCAATGTTTGTTGTTAATGAATGATTCAGCCATTTACTGTAAGACCTAGTTAGAAAAGATTTCTTGGCATGAATCAGTCTGGTCACATACTTCTGTTTGGCAAATAATTACTGCTCACACTGAACAACTTTATCATGTGTGCGCGCTATAATCCAATGATGCACTTTTTAAGTGTATTTTAGTCTTTTCAATGTTTTCATGCTTTTATCTTGTATTGTTTTTGTATTATTGTCTCTTGGGTATTATTGTCTTTACACTTGTAACTTGTTTTTGAAAAGTGCTCTACAAATAAAGATTATTATTATTATTATTTTCTTGACTGAAGCAGTTTTTTCTAGGTTGGCAAATGCTATTTTGGAAAAGCAAGTCACACTGTGAAGTTTGATCAAAAATTTACTAAAGCCTCTTCACAAAGTAAAACGACAATAAATAATAGAGGAGCCTTACAAATTGTGGTTTTACATCACGGCCATTAAAAATGCAATGCCAATATATTCAGGCAAAATCACTAACACTTGTCATTAGCAATTAGCACTGCCTTCATGGAGGTAAGCGAGTGACCATCATTGAGGAACTTTATTGCGCAGGTATTTTATTTCTGACCATAGTATCTATCTACATTGTCATTTACTTAATATTTACTTCATGTCATATTCCTGAAAAGTTCTTGACTGAAAATACCATCACCCATAATCTTCTCACGCAACATGAGAAGAACCCCAAATGCTGAAAAAAATTACTTCCACACCACACATTAGAAAAAAGAAATAAACAAATATTTCAAAAAATAAAAAAATCAGTTTTGCTGATGGCCATTTGGTGTCACATAAACAGTTTGATTTGTTCAGCATAGTATTTTTTTTTCTTGAACACATAATTAGCTTCCCTGTGGTTTCACTGCATTAGCTGTTATATAGTCCAAGTAAGTGGGGTACTGAGGAATATCTAGTGTGTCATATGTCCATGTGCAGTGTAGAGGGCACAAGACTGTGTCACATTGGCACCACCGGTCTGTAAAAAAACAAACAAATATTTCACACTTATTTTGGGCAGGCAAACGTTTTAAACTCTGGAAGTCTACTTAGGCAAAAAGCAGCTTCAATACGTCTCCTCTCTGTAAGGCCTGACATGCCACGATTGGCTTTAGTGCAGTTATCTGGTGACTTCAACCTGCATTTACAATTGATTTACACTGCTTTACATGAAACACACAGATTTGTAAACATTTATGATGTAGGTCAGTGTTATCCAATCCTGATGTTTGGGACCCTGAGCCCTGCAGGGTTTAATTTGAACAAGCTGATCAGGGACTGACTGATACAGATTCAACTATCTGGCAGGACAGAAAACAGCAGCAGACTTGGTCCTGATGACCAGGACTGAAAAGCATTGATGTGTGTGGTAACATTGTGCCTATTCACATCAAAAGTAGGCAGTATAAATAAAACTCTTTAGCTGTATATCCATCAAGTCATTCATTTCAATGTCGTACCCTATTACTAATTTTTATTTATAAGATTCAAAGGATAAGTCTACTGACATTCTGTATTTTTCTTATTGTCAACAAATCCCATAAAAAGACCAAAATCAACAATTAACTGATAACTGAAAGTATTGTCTGAGTATCCAAAGCTAGATGTATCTCACTCCGTAGACTTTTATTGTTTTCCAAAACTATTTATAACACTTAAGTCAGCCACAGCGTTGCACTGGTTGACCTGTTTCGTCCTAAAGATGACCACTTCAATTTGAGTCGATACCTTAATACATGGTCCTGCTGCTGCCAGTACTCACAAGTGCACCAAATCTGTGATTAAAAAAAAAGTTCCAGACAAATACTTAACTTACTCCTGTTAGAGTAACAATTGTTAAAAACGACAGCGCCCAGCTGTCGGCATGACTGAACGTTATGTTGGTACCGTTCAACAGGAACCAATGGGCTTGCAGCTGAGAGCCAAGGACACGGTAGGAAAGTGTTGACAGAAGGATTAATACACTGTAGGTTTTGGTCTTTTTATGGCATTTGTTGACAAAATCAGAAATATACAATAACCCCAATCTTATCTTTTAACCAAAGAGATAAAAGGTTAAAAAAAGACGACCACCACTTGTGTTTTTAAAGTTTTGTTCTAAAAGGTGTAATTAGTATTAATAAAATAAAAAACACACAACCTGAATAAACATCCCCAGTATAAGCTATTCCAAATAGTTTTGCTGTGTGGCGAGTATGTTATCCAATGACAGCCCTTATGCATTTATAATATCTGCTCAGGTGGAGCTTTGCTTGTAGTGACACAAAAACACACGTCCACTCTTTTCCTGGTTTTTCTCCGTGCTGTGAATAAGCAGGTCACGGGGAGAGTCTGAACGCTGTAGGATTGTCTATAAGAGGCGCAACTACATTATGCATATTAGCGATGGTCTCCCCCACAAAAACAGGCAAGCAGCAGGGCTAGGATTAAGTGTAGGAGGGACCACGTGCTTACATACATACACAGTATATATCTGCATCATGTTTCCCTTCTAAATTTGGCACTGAAAAACAAACTACAAAGTAAGGGTGGCGTGGCAGCTGAGTCGCACTCCTCAGTGACACGGCGACATTTCTTGGAAGAACACAACAGACAAACCACAAACAAAAGGGCTCTTTTTTGGGGGGTGGTTGGGGGGGTAGATGTCTAATGTATGGGAAGTCATATTAAAGACTCACTGATACATGCTATTGAGGGAGGTAGATGGACTTGATTATTTTACAAGGCGGACAGATGGCTTGCTTCAGTCGCCTTGCAAATCATCTTTGAGACACTTAAGAGCAGTTGAGGCTGCTAGCCAGGTTATGATGAAGGTGGGGAAAAGGTAAGCAGTATGTACCCCATACTCTGTCTCCTTGCATTTAACACCAAAGTAATAAATTAGCCTCGCCCACTCCATATACTGTGCACATAACATAATTTGCTGCAAATGTACATGGTAGTTTTACATGGTTTTATGATCAATTCAGAGCTGCAAGATATACAAAGTCACGACCATCTCAGTCTCTTTATATCTGGAACAGAAGGTTCACATTTGTCTCTTACGGAAGATCTGTTGAGTGTGACATCAGGATGACATCCTCAACAAAGAGGTTAGCTCTCAAGGCCTTTGGCTCAAGTTCTTGTCTCTTCCTGTGCTTAAGATTAGAAGTCTATGATTATCATAGGCTGATTGGATTTCTAGAGAGGCTAGAAAGAAGAGGAAAAAAGGTGAACAGGTATCAACAAATTTTCTGTTTCACATGACCAGTGTTCTCAAGGGTTAAAATATCCTTCGACGTGAGAAAGCTCATGGCGTCCAAGGATACGCGGGAGATTTTGGTCAGTAATGAGTTTTCACTTGAAGAATGTGGAAAATAAATCCAATTCAGATCCAAACTCTACAAAAACAGTCCGTCGGAGCTCATTTGATTAGAAAGATAAAAGCCTAGTGTCCGGAAATGGAGCAAGCAGTTCTGGTTCTGCTTCACATTCAGCTGCGTCAGCCATGGGAGGAGAAGATGGGTCTGCTGATGTTGCTGTTGGTGGTCATGGCTGCCAGTTCCCACCTGGAGTGAACAACAGGAAGAACAGGCAAGGATCTTAGGGTATTATCACATATTTGATTAGCATTTCACAAACAAACAAGAGATGTAAGGCTGAAGTGTTCCTGCATCATCAGAACCCTTGCACAACATGCATAAATGTAGGCTAACCAAACAGGTCAGGTGTGAAAGCACCCACAATCTTCAGGAAGACTAAAGGCTCTGGTATACTCCAAACAAAAAAAATGTTACTGTGCTCACAAATGGTGTGAAATTGCTGTTGCATATGGCACTGTGGCTATGTTGCTGATACTAGACATAGCGGATATCTTCAGAATACATACAGACCTTTATGGTTTGAAATATGCAAGATGCTAAAAATCTACTGCAATGACACTCAAGAAACTGTGTGATTGTTGCTCTCACCCTCTGCCACCCCCCACCCCGTCCAATTGAAGGGCTATGATGTGGACAAGGATGAGGAGGGCCTCGCTGTAACACGAGAACCAGGAGCAGGGACCGACAACAGGGTGTAGTGCTGACCCGCTGACAGGTCAGAGGTTGAGCTCCAGATTGTTATCACTGGCTCTGGTTTCACACTCACTCCCTCTCAATTGCTTTGTTCGTTTTTTTGTCATGCGCGTGTGCGTTTCAGAGGGGAGATTGGCACTGGAGCTGGAGATGCCAGTGAGGGGCAAAAGGGAGTTAACCAGAGTCTTGTGACCCCACTGAAATCCCTCTAAGGGTTAGAAACACAAATGCAGACACTGAAGTGGGGAGCGTGCAAGGTGGCAGTGCGAGAGAAATGACAGGCTGAGAGGAGTAATTAGTATCAAGTTCTCCCCCCCAAAAAAAAGAAAAAGAAAAAAAAATTCACTTTAGTGCAAACCCTCTATTTGAGATGCACTTGTCTAATGAGCTACAACAGCTTGATAAAGTCTATTCATTAAGGTTTTATGAGAATCTGACATGAATGAATCTGAATTTTATTCCAAATGATGCAAACTATTCTGTATTACTGGGAAAAATACATACATGCCAACGAATGTGAACCTGCCAATTTAAAAATACCAGTTTAAACATTTCACTTTGACATGCAGCTAATGAAAGGCAGTTGGCAGACAGCTACAGCTGAAACCACACTTTTTTTAAACATGTATTTTGCCTTTGCATGTTTTAGAATCTAGCTTTAACGCCATTATTATAACTTCCCTGCCCTGTGATTACAGCGTCACAACTAAACAAAGCAGTGCTCTCAAACTTTATATGTGAAAACAATTTTCAAACTTGTCACTGAGAGAGGAAAATTATGCATTATTAATCAGTATCTGTAAGGTGCTACATGTTAATTTCCTACCTGCTTGCAACTAAGAAGGCAGTTATTTGCATTTATTCGAAATGACTTCAATGGCTTGAGTGAAGACAAGCAGTTTTGTTTCATCGAACAAGATAATGCACTCAAAGACAGCAAACCTTTGTTTGTGTATGTGGCTTTAAAGCAGGTCTATTGTTTTTATAGCTTTGGGGGAATTTTCTTCCTAGGTACCAGCTGTACATCATTTGGATTATCTCTATTTGTGTTCCCCTACTAAAACTTACATTCTGCAAATAAGTAGAAAGAAAAAGCCCTCTTCCTTTTTTGGTCTCTATTCTTCTCAGTCCAAATTGTACATGGATTCACAGAAAATGAACAAACTGAAAGCACCACATGGACTATACTACTTTCTCATCATGATCGTCTGATTTTTTTATATGCAGACCATCATGCTATTAGTTGGAGGATGACATAATGACTTTATGTAAAGTCAGACAAAAGCCTGAGTAAAACTTAGTGCTTGTTAAATGAAGGATAATGAGTCATAATATGTCTCTTTGAAAAACAGCCTCATTATTGAGACAGAGTGGTGGCAATAATGACAAGCATAATACAAACAACATGAACACTATGTCAATTCTATGACCAAATAGCGCTAATGTTTGAGAAGAGGATACTTGTCTGACCTGATATCATGTGGGAGTCCTGACTGCTCCAGACTGTACTGAATAACAGCTATTTTGCATAACGTCTTCAAATTAGGGCCTGAAAAGAAGAGTGAAAAATGAGTCATAGACTGATCATAGACACTAATCACACTAGGCTAAGAATATCCACTTAAGCTGTGGGAATTCAGAATGGAGTCAGGCAGGTCAGATCTAAGAATCTGTAGATGAAAGGGGGGTTAGATTTCCTCACCAAGGAGTAAAAATGTTCCGTTTATATCACACCCCAGAAAAACAGTTGAAACAAACAACAGTGTTCACATATGAGGACGTGCACAACATTATGATGCTACTGTTAATCATCATAGTACACAAATCATATTATAAACTTCCTTTCTAATCCTAATTACAAACGCTCTCTGAATTACTATTACCGTCATGGCTGTTCCACCATATGTTCAGCGATAAACAGTGTGAAGGCGTATGCCACAGGGGATGTCACTGGGTACTGCCAGTCCCATACGGTCCCTGTGTCCATTTGTAAGCCCACCTACACAAACCCTAACTGTGACCTGACAGCATTACAGGCTACTCCGGTGTGGGCAGGAAATGTCTATATTTGGTAGTCCATGAGGCGGAAGTACACCATGTGATAATACAAAGCAGGGCCAAGGCCAGGCATACTAGGCCAGGTGAGAAATGGAGCAGTGGTGTAAGGAAGGTATGGGTTTGTAAAATGCATTGAGGAGACCATCGGACATTTTATTTAACCAGGCAAGGTGGCTGAAAATATTTATTAACACTGGTAACCTGTGGTGGTATATAGGTATTAATGTATCTGACTGAATATCAAATCTGCATGAGGGGGGACCATCTTAAGGTAGCAAAAGAGACACAAATAATGACAAGGATACTTACTGAAGTCTAAGATATACAGATCTGAATGATCCATGAGGTTAAATTCATCACCCATTCCTTGCTCTGGACAGGGGCTGTGAAGAGAACAGAAACAGTTTTTATAAGAGCTGTGAAAGAATTATAGTAATTCAGAGTAATTCCTTAAAATGTCATGTCTGTTAACCTGCCACGGCTGTATTCTCTACTCTACTGTTAAATAAGGCATCTTTACCGTTATCCCCCTCCTGCCATTCATAGAATTCCCAACAATTAATTACTAACAGGCGCTGAGTTATTTACCTGGTCATCCACACTCTTAGCATCTTCCTTTAATCACTAAGGTTCATAATCAGGGGGAGACAGATTATTCTCAAAAAGAGCAGTGCTGTTAACACAGTGTCTCTGCTCTCCTTATCATGGGCTGGCATGATTTAAGCCCACAGGAAGTACAGCGCTGCAGGCTGGCCCATGCTGATAGTCTCCCAGACCTGTGCAGTCGTTGATATCACTGCACATCTGTTTCCTGCCGCAGCTAAACACACACACCTGTGACACACCTGGTGCACCACCATAGAAAGCAAAGTTGTATCACAGCTTTCTTCTTTCTATCAATTAATTCAAATGTGAAAGATGGCTACTTTCAGCTGCGTTCTATCATAACGCAGCTGAAAGTAACAGGCAGTCTGTGGGAGTTTTAAGGAAGAATTATTCCTACAAGGCAACAAGTATGTTCCTGTAAATGTACTGGATGCACATCATCACGTAACAACAGTGCACCAAGAGACTTGTCCAGATTAGTGGATAAAATTCCACTTTACAGTTTTACACTACCCAGAGGACAGTTTCAGCCAACAGGTCCATTTACCAAGCAGTTTAGTATCTATAAATATCTATCAAGGAGAATAACTTAGGGACTCCGAAGAAAAGCTTCGCAAGATGCTTTCTGCTACGCACGGATAGGCCAGTGACTGGCATGCTTCCAACTACAGAATTAGACACAACTACAGTACTGTAGAAGCAACTTAGCAGAAACCAGAATTCTGTTTATTATGTTTCCTTTTTCCTTCAATCTCTTTCCACTTTCAATCCTCGCTCCAATCCATCCTCTTGCTGAACACAACATACTCTCTCCTCTACTGTCTCTCCACCCATCAATCTCTATTCCTCTTTCTCGCTGTCCACTCCATCGCGTCTCCCTTTGCTGCGTGTTCAGGATGTTGTAAGGGTTTTACGTTGCTAATCTTCCCTAAACAAACATGGTAGTGGCTTAAAGCGGCCAGGAGAGGTGCAGAGCACGAGCGCAGTCGTCCCAGGGGGGCCAGCTGGGGAAGTCATTACGCCCCCCATTGCATGGGCCTTTATCAGAATACCCCACCCCAAATTCTGGGTCATTTCGAAATCAAGATAATGAACACTAAAAAGATCACAAAAACATTATATATAAACAACATGAACGCTGGTCAGAGACTTTCATGACATTATGGTGCATTTGTCAAGAGAATATTTATAAGGACTTTAGTCTGAAATGGCCCAGCACACCAAGCAAACTGGTGGATGCCATAAGGCCATCATCAGGCATCTGTGGCCAACGACTGCCTGTAGCTTTTACGATGAGCCTGTAATTATTGGCTCTTGGAATATTATGACCTTTATTACATTTTTTTTTTATGAATTTGGTTTCACATCTTGTATGCATTTTGATTATTCATTACCTATGTTCATTGTGCAAAGACAAAAACGGTTGTGCCACATTATGAAAAGGAAAAATTCTAGTGGTTTACTGGTTGCATTAGATACCGTATGTGTGGAAATGACACCAACATCAGCAGTCTGTGTCCATTTCAGAAGTAATGAAAAGTAGCATCTCTATCTAGGAGCACACTGCAGTAGCCGTCAACTACTGTGCAAGCTCACATGGAGAGAGGGTGTAGGCCTTGGATGCTGATGCGTGAAAGAGTGCAGATAAGAGGATGCTTTAACAAGAGCAACAAGAGAGATGACGATTGCTTCCCCTGGGACAAGGCTTTCTCGCATGCTCATGGATAATGTCAGCCTAGGTGTGAAATTCAGTAGAACATTAGGGAATGGTAATGCTTTATTGGTCCCCACAAAAAGTAAGAGGCTGAAGGGGATCATAGAGTCAGAGGAAGGGGGGAGAAAAAAAGGTTGTAAGAGGTGTCTGATACACTGGCAGTAGTTGGAAGCAGGAAAGTCACAGTGTGCGACTTTATGTGGCATCCTGGTGTTTGATGGGTCACTCTGTTACTCGATCAGCAAAGTATCACTGTGTGTGAAAGTGCTCCTCCCCCTACAACAGTACTGCTTCCCAATCTGAATGGGGTCTGAGTGATGCCTCTCCCCCACTAAAAAAAACACTGGGTGCTATTTCAAACAACACTCACTGAGGGTGTCTAATCACCCAATTGCCAGTGCTTTCTAGCAACGCACTGCCTGCTCCACCTCATTATCTTCCAAACCTAGGTCTCAAAACAGTAGAAGAAAGAGCTCCTAAAACTAATGAGGGAACAACACAGAACATGGGAACAAAGTATCTCTAGTGTCCACGAATTTAATTGCCCACACATTTATCAAATGACTTTCAGAAACAGCCACAATGCAAATTAAGTGGTATGAATGAATGAGTACTGGAGCAAACTCAGTTGCACCTCTGCTTTCTAAACAAAAACACTGGTGTTAACAGCTTAGCTGGAACCCGTCCTGTCGTAGGCATGTTTTCTGTGGCTTCATTGGCCATATCCTCATTCTTGGAGTGATATGATCTGCATCCCTTTCCTTTCTCCACTTCCTATTGAACTTTGGTCCGTCAGAACCCTCTACCTCGCAGGAACTCATCGCGCACTACAACTTCCTGCAGAGCACCTTATCGGACTGCCCAGACATGCATCAAATTATTTCCGTAGCACTGGTGAGTGAAAACATGAAAATGCTGGGAACAGGTAGTGATAGTACAACAACAAATAAAATAACAGCAATTTGTTAATGACTTGTACGATATAATGGTGCTTAAAGTTAAAAAGTTGCTTAAAGAATTTCCCCCTTGGGGATCAATAAAATATTTATGATTCTGAATACGGGGGGTTGCGCAATAGATAAGACTATGCCTTTGGTGCGAGAGACCAGGGTTCAACTGTGACCCATCTACCAATGTGTCCCTGAGCAAGACACTTAACCCCTAGTTGCTCCAGGGGTGTGCGACCTTTAAGTCGCTTTGGATAAAAGCGTCAGCTAAATGAGTAAATGTAATGTAATGTAATGAATAGGCAACACATTAAGCACTGCATGATCAGACTGATACAAGCATGTAAGACAAAAAAATTACATTATTTGGAAAATAACAATTAAAAAATATAAGATTGTGGCTGGACTGAGACAAGACTTATGTAAAAATGATTAAATGACAAAGCCAACAGACTGGATCTGATAAATGTTTTTTTGGGACTGTTAAGAAATCAGCAAGAGTTGACAACGGTTTTTGGAGCTTAACCTGCTTAAACAAATCCAATAGACTTGGTTATCACTGATCGATAGATTCCCGTCCATTTCTTTTGCCTTAATCTCGACCGTCTCACCTCGTCTTACCAAGCTATCTGTGCCCCCTCCTGGGCAGTGGCTGGACAGTGGATTAAGACCTGTAGTTGGCCAGACCTCAGCCCCATGCAGAGGGACACAAACTATAGCTGGCTCCCAGAGAGAGACGCCTGGCCTCAGATTAGACAGAGGAGATGCCAGCTGCAGGTGAAGCATGCATCTCAAATTGCATCCCCTGTGGACAAAATATAGCTGGACTTGGCGGTGGTATTGGAAAGAAAAACTGGCCCTACAAATCTCAAGCAAATATAAATGTAGTCCATTTATCAGAACAGGTTATCAAACTAGCTGCCTCTAAACGGGAGGAAGAAGACATTAAATAGTGGTTCAGGACCTTGAACACAGCTGGTTAATATACAGGGGGAAGTCTAAAGGGCTTGTCAAAAGCTCCTCTATAGCTGGCGGGTTCATTTTGGAAAAATAAGTTACTTCCTCTATAGCAACAATCTTCATCTGCAGCTGAGGACTAGCATCAAGGTCAGCAGATGCTCACAAAAGAAAATACTGACTAACTTGCAATGGCTTCAGACCATAGCTTAGTACATGTGTGGCTATGGTTCATGTCTTCTATCAGAAGAGCCCATTCGTAAAAATAGCTACTTTTGAATGCAAAGTGGTTCTCTTCATATTCTGCCCCTTTTCCATTGGCACAAGTATTTCTTCTCATGTTAGTTGGATCATTCTGTTTCATTAACATAAGCCTTGTATTGTTTCCGAAAAGTCTATTTCACTGCCAAGGAGGGTTGTTTTAACATGACTGGTGCTGAATGTGAATGAACAGCCACAAAGGGTGGGTGTGCTTTGCTAGTCATTTTTTACTTTGTCTACATAGCATGACATTGTTCTACAGAAGGGACCTAAACCCACTAAGAGGTGTTTTGGTTGTAGTAAATCACTGAACTACTACTATTTAGAAATGTGAAATTATGTGGACAACTGCATCACAAAGCGTCACCTATGCAGGCTGTTTATTTGAGCTGCTGTGTAACACTCAACCCTATGACACCATAATGTATACAGCCTGTTAGTGGGTTAAAGAGGGTTAAGATGCAAATGAAATACTATCGTGAGCTTGTCTTTGAAAAGTAAATCACAGTGTTGCTGTGCTGCCCCAAGGTCCTGTCCCGCCACGTGCGGGATGCCCCATATCCTGCTGGGGTCACCTCCACTGTTTGACAGGCTTTATCTCTGGCATACACACACATGCACACAGACAATTAATAAAGGAAACTTCTGCAGCCTACCCTTTGACACTGAAGGCCAAACGACAACATGTGTGTGGGATCAAAATCTATGGTGTGTTGATAGGCGTGTGTCCATGGAGCCAAGCTCCACTGGGGCCGATCTTCAGACATTGTAGTGTGCAGAAAGTGCAGCCATGATGATACTTACATTCAACAATGAATGAAAATCAAGACAGAAAGCAGGTGTTTCTCATGCAATACTTTGCAAGTAAATAAATTGTTTTAGAATTAGTTCTGCCTCAGTCCATTGTTGTGTTTAGTCTAACATGTGAACTGTCAGGTTCAACAGTGATAACAAGCCACACTTTAACCAGCTGAACTATCGTAACAGCAGCCCTTTCAGCCATTGATAAGGTGCAAAATGGCCTTGTAGGTGATAGAGGCACCAGGTTTTTGACCTTCCTGATCTACTAAACAAAATGTCTGCATAAGCTCAACAACTTGCTGTTTTGAAATGACCAGTTAAATTCCACAGAGATTAAATATCATGGTGAGATTCTGGTGGATTAAACAAGAGGTTTTGGGCTGGGATGTTTTGGCTACCGGTGAGATTACCTGCTATGTATTCTCTCTCTCTTGCTCAGAGTATATAGCAGCCGCACATTCTCCCTACCTGCAAACTCCATAGTGGCAGAAGAACAGACACTTAAAATCTGTTTTATTTTCACATTGAAACTAAAATAGATTTAAACTTTTAAACAAACTATATCAACTTCTATTTTTAGCATATCCAGCCTACAGTAAACCAGCGTAATGAGTCAGCAATAAACAGAAAAAAAATAAAAATAAGATGCCCAATAATTGAAGCATAAATGTTTCTGCATCTAATCTTAGAAATGGCGTCAGCATGCTTTCCAATTTCACTAAATGTACCAAGCGACATGCGTTAAGGCTGGCAGAGCAAAGCAAGCGTGTGCACCACTCTGACGTCAGCTCAACTAGAGGAGCTGTGAGTCACTAAGTCATGAGAATACATCCAGACACATGCAAACACAACCAAATGGCACACTACACCGGAAAAAGACAGAATGATGAAATGGGACTTCTGGCCCCTGCAATGAGCAGAAGCCAGTAGGAAATCTCAGCAGTGACATAACGTGGCTCCTTCAAATTTGACTGCAATACTGAAGGGAAAGTGAATCATTAGCATTATGATATTTTAAGGCTTTAAAAATCCTAACATAAGACACCAAAAAATCAATGCACTGGGTCACACATTAGTAAAAGACATTTAGATAATGACAGCAGCTGTGACTAAACTGAAAAGAAAGAAAGAAATAAGGTAGCATTCATGAGAAGTTCTTGAAACTAGGGCTAGTTAATATCATCCAACTGTTCTATACTGGGTTTGCAGGCCTCAGATTGTCCTGTGTTACAGATATTAAGAATGGTTAATAAATGATGGATTAATTTACAAAATTGGGATAAAGTGATGTTCGGTGCTACAAGCTCAATTTCATTTTCTATGAGCATTTAATATCCAGTGGATGTTAGCTAATATGTGGTACACTAAGAAAAAAACAGCTATAAAGAAAGAGCTAGTGGTATAACTCAAAAAATATTATTACTTTCCGAAACATCCGCTTGTTTAAAACTGGACAAGGAGATACTGCAATCATTCATACTTTCACTACCAATAATCATCATCCTGTGTCTGTATGAATATAGAGGACAGCTTTGTTTCTTGCGTCATTGGATTACATAAGGGCCACAGACCTTACCTGGGCCTGCCTAAGCACAGTGATGACATCAAAGAGACTCATTCATCGCATAAGGCCACTTGTTAGACCTACGCTGACAGCCACTGGTCCCTGCTTCTCACAGTGAAAGGCAATTAAAACCGCTTTGAAGAACAGTCACTATCAGCAGTCCACATAAAGGTGGTGAAGGACTAAAAAAAAAAGGAACAAATTGTCAGTTCTACACACCACTGGGATG
Source organism: Micropterus salmoides (assembly GCF_014851395.1). Classification (NCBI taxonomy): domain Eukaryota; kingdom Metazoa; phylum Chordata; class Actinopteri; order Centrarchiformes; family Centrarchidae; genus Micropterus; species Micropterus salmoides. Next base: position 9,307,163 of record NW_024041373.1, read on the forward strand.
CTTTCGATCTTAACATTTACCAAATGACAAAAAATGGCAACCTTCAATCACAGAGCAGCAACTGAACACAAAAAGATGATTTAAATCAGTAATCAATATGGTTGGTGGTGAGGCATGAGTAGCGGCCACGGTAAAAAATATATTCCCTAAATGCAACGATGGACTGAATACACATTGTCATGTCCAAGTAGCTCAAGGGCCAGTGCTAGATTCCCCTTCACAGATTCCAAGCTGTCTGCTCCCAGCATGCCAATCTGTCATGTCCTTGTTCACATCCTGCCCCTCATCGGATGCCCTGTTCCCAAGCTTAAAATGCTTCCCGATTTAGCCCAACCTGGGCTTGTCGTAAGCAATTATACACAGAGTGTGAAGAATGCCAACAATGACAACATAAACTCAGCAGGAGATCCATAATCTACGTGGCACTGTCTTCATGTGCAACTCAACTTTAGCAATGTACAATTCCCTCGGAAGGTGAGAAAAAAAAATAGTTACAAATGTACAGGGCTTAGCAAACGGCGCTGCTCGTTTCTTGTGTGCGTAGGTGAAGGTCAGTGCAGGTGGAGTTAGTCATGCGTGGGTCGTCCTTCGTGGGGCAGTGAGCAGGTCTCAGTAAATGAGAGTAGCAGAGGCGCTTAGGGTATATCAAATTGCACTCCGTGAGAAAGAATGCTCCCTAAGGTCATAAATCAGAGATGGGGCAGAATTTCGCGCCTTTCTGCAGCTCAGCAGGCCTGTTTACACTGACGCAAGTGGCACTCAATCGACAGCCATTAATGCCCAGCTTAAAAGAAGTGCAAGTGTGGACCTAAAAATGTATACTCATGAAACAAAAGATGTCGTGCGCTAAATCCTGGTAAATGGCAACCAATTTAACAGCACCTAAATAGAGAAATCTAATGTAAACATCAAGACTCATTAAATCTGAATCCAAACATGGTCCAACATTGAATACTTAAGTGTGGCACTCATAACCTCATGTTCTCCCCACACCAGTCTCTTCTATTTCATTAGACTTTATCGCACCGTTGTTTGTTTTACAATTGTGTTAAGTGTTAACACACCTCAGTGTTATGTCCAGTCCAAAGTGTAACCACTTTGAAAGCAGAGGGCTCTTGGACTAAATAGTTTTATTGTCCTTCACTAAAGTAATAAATTATTCCTGAACAAATTCCTGCAGGTAAAATAAATATCATAAACTGGGGAAAAGTATCAACAGAAGGGTTCTGTTTTGGATCAATATGAAAGGACAACAAGCCCAGGAAAACAAGATGTGGACCATAAATTTGAACACAATTTCCTCAGCAGACCTACCAAAATGAGGAGCCCCACAAAACACACAAGCAAGGTGTCCAGGAAATAATTCATGACGGCTGGTGCAAGGATTTGTCAATTGCATTGACACAGACACCAATAACTTTTTAGCCCTGTTAACTGCCCTCATGTTGTTAGGTCACGCAAAAATAAACACAGGAGACACAGCAATGGCTGCTTTTAAATGTATTGTTTACACTGAATTAGGAGGTGTATAATGAAAGAAAACGTGCTCAGTCTAATTTTAATCTGTGCACATCATGACAGAAATGAAAACACCAAGTGAACATTAATAGGAAAAATGTCTTAGTAAAGAAAAAAAAAGCAAACAAATAAGTGTGCTAAGAAGCTGCTTGGAGTCTGTTTGTGTGTTTTAGTATGTGTGTGTGCACGTGCTTATGGGAGTTCCTGTGTGTAAGAGGCTTAAGTGTGCTCACGTAAACAACAAACGTGCAATGTTGGTCAAGAGAACCTGTGTGGCCAACTTGCTTAGAGCCCGCAAGGATCATGCTCTAATTTGTACAGTAACAGGAAACAACATCTTGGCAGACTAACTGACTAGAATAACCTCCACTTTGCAAATAACACAAACAAACCAAAGGTCTTCCCATATAAAGATACTTGCTGTGCATTAATGAATATGTGTAAAAGGCTTAAGGCAGAAAAGTTGAAGTGGTACCAGTTAAAAAAAAAAAAATAATCTACCCTGAACCCTTTAAACAGGATGTCGGAGATATTGTGTGGTGTTTGATTTCTTCCTCTGCTCAGCCAGCACCCTCCATCATTCCAGTGGCCCCAGTGACACTCCCTTTCTAACCCTAGCCCTATCTGCTCACAACAGGAAATCATGACTCCTTAAAACCCATCCTGGACTAATCCTGGCGAGAAACCAAACAACGCATAACCATCTTCTAAAGCTCTTCATCTCTTAAAAACAATTATTTTCTTCTTCCTCTGTTGAATAACTGACTTTAGACTGCTACTGTTTACATGCAGCAGATTTTGTTTCTTTGAACTGTATTCAACTGTAATTACTAATTAAGTTAATTTAAGCCTTAAAATAGATCTGTTGGAGTGCTGTATGAGAAGTATGTATAAGAAAATGTTTTTGAACTACATGTTGCACTGGATATCCCTAAAAATGTTTTGTTAAATTATATTTTTTTTACCTAATTATCAGTTGAAAAAATAACAACTTTACTAATGGCATTAATGCTGCTTAATGGATAAATCAAGATTACACTTGTGTATGTGTTGCTGCCCATGATGTGGTGGCCACTGGTGCAGCAGCAGTCTGAGGCCTTTAGGACTTGAGGGCTTGTAGACGTAGTGGGGCTGAGAGGACCCTTATCCACAGCCTACTGATCCCCACTATCAGGTTATCCCAGTGGGGTTTGCCTGATAACACAGTCTTGTAGATAACAGCAACCCAGGTCCTGGACTACTCTGGGCCATGCTAACATTGTTAGCTACTTCATTACTCCACTGGCTACTGGCCTATCACAAGGCCGTCACAAGCCCAGTGGCACCTTACCAGCTACGAACCCCCGGCAATCACTACTGTCTTACGGCCAACAAGGGAATCATAACAGACTGCTGTCTACAGGAGCCAGACCCTGCATTTGGCACATTGAAAAAACAAAAACAAAGGGCAGTTTGTCTTCACAAATTGTTAAAAATGGATGAACGCTGTTTGTCCTGAGAGCTTGTGCTTCATAAAGATTATGACAACAAACAATGAAAATATTCAATAGCATATGAATTTAGGTGTTTGTAAAAAAACATTTCTCTTCTCTAACAAACCAACTTATTTCACAGTTTTTTCTTTTATACCAATATTTCATGTTTAGTTTTCATGCTCTGTTACATTTAAGTGTATTTAAGTAGTTCACTTTATTGAGAATGTTAATTCAAAATTCAATACTCAGGTCAATTCAATTATGTAAATAATGATTTAATTCAGAAAGTACAGTATCAACCAATTCTGTGTCCATCAAAAAATACAATAATAGGTGAACAGCAAAATCAATATATTAAATATGCTTTTAAATAAAAAGAGACCCAAAAAATGCATACAATATACTGAACACCGAATTTAAACTGTTTCCATAAAAATGTTATAGTACACTACTTAAGAAATCTAAAAACTACATATCAACTGTTCTAATTACCAAAAAATTGACTGAAACAAATGAAATAAATTCCCACTTAATTTGTGTATCTCATTTTAGTCTCAGCAGTGAGTATTAACAGTAGCAGTACTAAAAGTAGTTGTAGTCATACAGTAGTGAAAACAGTGGCAGCAGTAGCAGAGTGGTTACGCGAGGGGTGGGTGAATGTATATGGTAGTGGGTTTTAGACATACCACTTTAGATTTGCGTGTGTAGAAGTTTTGCACGGCCCATTGTTTTTAAATAAAATGTGTGGTCATGGTTTACTGAGCCATTCTTTTAGCTGACAGGTAACTTCTCTTAATAGAGTGACCACTTCACCTTATTTTAATATTGTTTTAATATATTGTCTTTATTATTTCTCAGAATCAGGAATTTTCAACTAAGCAGTAAAAGTGTGAATGCATGCAAATCTATCTTGCAAAAAATAGTGTCATGACCAGATGTGTTGTTGCCAAGTATGCAGTCAAGCTAATTAGCAGGTATAAGCCTAGAAGAGTTGGCAGGCGTAGTTGCAGATTCCAAAGTTGGAGCTTCGATACTAATGGAAATGCTGTGTCACCTTAAAAAGTGTCTGGATACATTAGTATTGTTGTTGTTTGTCATGCTTGTGAAATACAGCGTATGTAACAGTTTTCAAGTATAGTTATCACAAATAACTAATTAATGAATTTTAAAGAAATACTTATAAAGAACATATTAATTAATAAAGAAAGTATTAAAGAGCTAAAAAGAATCATTTCCCCACTAGAATAATCAAACAGGAACTTAAGTACGTCGAGTAATTAAGAATATATATAAAACCTTTAGATACAAAAATATGTCCCTTTAACAATGTAGAGAAAAATGTCCAATGGTAATTATAGTAAAAATATGGTCAGATAGTAATATTTTGTGCCTCACCTGGTTCCTCCAAAGAGGATGATTCGATCTCCAACCATACAACAGCACTGCCGTCTCCGCGGACATGGGCCTTTCCCCTTTGGCTCTACCTTGTTCCAGGAAAACGCTTCTGTAGTGTGTACACATAAGACAAGAATAAAGGTGAGATAACAATATTTAAACATAATAATAGAAAAAGAAGGGGATAAATAGGGGGTACACACACCCGGCTAACTTCTTTCAAGATGGAAGACTCAGTAAAACTTCAGATTATAACCTTGCCTTAAATAGCTCAACACATTTTGATCTATGTGTGTGGGCTACATCATGGCAGCTATACAAACTCTCAGCCACTTAAAGTTACATAAACATACTAGTGCTTCCTATTGTGCCTGCAGTTCATTCAGCTTTCTGCTATATTTAACCACAAACACAAGGCCCAAGGATAAGGCAATGAAATGGAGCAATGGAAGCAAGAAAACAAAACCAAACCGCCATTTGAACACAAAACGTTACATTTCAGAAATAGAACCAAATCCGCTCGTCGGCTCTGCTGAAGTGCAATTTGAGTGACGATGATGAAAGCTCTCACTTGTTCCATATAAGGATGAACTGTGTACTCTCACACTCTCAGAGCCAACAGCATCATTGCATCTCTATAGCAACAGGCCATTCAGACTTTGTTGGATAATTAGGACTAGGTGGTGCCATCTGGTGGACTGTAAAGCACAGGTTTAAATGGTTAGCCACAGATCTCAGGTTCACCCGGTAGAAGCTTCTCCAGCTGGACACAATTGACCATACCTAGAACATCCATAAAAACCCAGCGGTGTGCTATAAACTGGAAAGGGTAAAGGTTGGTGGGGCATGATTGAACACCATAGCGCACTGGTGCCGCAACATGTTTCACTAGCAATGACATTGGACAAAATAAAACCAGGAAGGAGCAGGGAGAAAATAGGCCACAGTGCAGTTTATTTTAATAACTAATGCATTAGGGTGGGAAATTAACTTCTAGGATGGGAACATCCACCCACAATTTAATAGTAAATCATTATTCTGTGTCTGAAATACAACATCCATAGTGGTAATCTATGTATGGTGCTATTTTAACACCATATAGGACACTATGAACCCTGGGTGCGTTGCTTCAGCTACGACAACAATGCTTTGTTTGGAACAACAGCACATGTTTTTTTTCTGGAAAACGCTTCAAACTAACTTGAGAATCAATCTGGCAACATTTGTATGAGCAGACAAAGACCCCAGAGACTGAATTATTGTCTGTTTTGCATCTGTGTGTTTCTGGCAAAAAGACATCTGTTTCACACTTGGCATAATGAACAGGGAGCAGCCAGCCACTCTCACGAGACTGACAATGATACAATAAGGGAGGAGAGGATTGTCTACACGACTCTACAGACAAATGAGGGGGAAAGTGGGTCAACATGAGGTAGCAATGTCACTGCTGCATTTCCTTTATAGAGTCTTCAATGCAAGTCAAAACAAAAATGACTATGCACAAAAATAAATGACACAACTAGCAGCAGTGCTTTATAGCAACATAAGATGTTTTCCCAATCTGACAAACAGTAAATCACCTGGATTGAATTTCCAGAGGTCATTGAAGTGCCGGTCCAAACGGGCATTGTATCCTCCAAATATATACAGCTCTCCATTGTAGGAAACTAAAAACAGAAAGGAAAACAAAGAATTATCCAATCCGAACCATGTGAACCAATTAAATCAGCTGGATTTGTCTTATCAGACAATGCACGCAAAAAAAACACTGTTCATACTCCCACTACACAAACAACAAAGAAACAAATCATGCATAAGAATAAAACGGGGAAAGGTCACATTGGAAAATGACTGCAGTTGTACGCAAATGACTCTGAAATTGGTTCCACAAGTTTAAGTTCTTCATCATAATGTCACATTATTTCAGACTAATATAATCTTATGTTAGTTTAATGACAAGTGGCAGATCATTAACCTCACTAGGTTACAAGGATGAGAAACACCCAGAGTTTATTCAGAAATGTGCACATCTACTGCCCCGAAACAAACAAGGCTGTCACTTATTGTTACTTTCCATATTGTCTTGTGACAAAATTCTCATATTGAGCTATTGTGACTCGCAATTCTCATCTCTGGATGAATTACATCTTAAATTTGTATCTTATTTGAGAATACTTCATAATAAAAAGTGATTTAGCATACTGGTCAACTAAAACACAATGTAGCTATTTAAAGTGATGAACACAAACGTATTCATCATATTTAGGGCTGGGCGATATGGCCAAAAATGTTATCACGATAAAAACATTTAATTTCATTCGATATCGATAATTATCACGATATGTCAATTAATTATTTCTTAAAAGTTTAAAGGCTGATTCTTGCTCCTAAGTGAAAATTGAAGAAACCAGATGGTTAATTGTGTGGTTAAACCTTTCACACTTGAAGCCAAACAGTGGATCACTTAACAAATCTGAGGTAGAACATTCAAAACTATGATAAAATCTTTTTCAACAAATATGATTAGTAAATCGTTTTTCAGTCCCTTTTCCTCAACAAAAAAAATATTTTTATAGAAAAATTAAAGGCTAATTTGGTGGTGATTCAAATTAAACAAAATATTTATTGACAATATATTGAACGCTTATTATATTGAGGAAAATTATATTGTGAGAATTATCATTATTGTTTTATTGCCTAGCCTTAATCATTGATTTGATGTGTGCTTGTGTCTTACAGGCAGAATGACTCCTGCGTCCCTCTGGCAATGGCTGTGTTGAAGGAGTGCTCAGCCAGCAGTTGGTGTCTGTGTCGAACACTTTAATCTTGTTGCAGTAGATCTCGTTGTTGGAGTGGAAGGGACCAAAGCGGTCTGCTCGCCCTCCAAACACAAACATCTTTGTCCCAATGATGGTGGCTGAGTGAAAATCCCTCCAGCGTGCCGGAGTGCCCTGTGAGGAGAAGACGAGCAGATGATGCTGTGCTTTTACACACTATAAAGTTTCAGTGGAGAGAGAACATAAAGATAGCAAGGACGCTGGCTGTAACCTACATACTGAGGTAAGTACACATTGTGAACTAGTCTTAGTCCAAAGCTCTCCGATGTCTCCAAACTTTCATCATAACCTTGGGTATAAAGCTTTATCTTCACACTGGCAGAGGCTTCTTAACTAGCAACTTTAGGTAAACAGTGCCATCTAGTGGAGTAAGTTAACAACTACAAAGGCACACAAAAGCTGATGGTATCAGTATCTGTGGTAACTAGAGAACCATCAATAAAAAGAAATATACAATAGTGGAATGTGATCGGTTCCCACTGGATGAAACTGTGTCTAACAAAGGCAAGCCTCTACTCCCTTTGCATTTAGCTGGCTTATAGCCATGGTAAAGCCTTTCACATGCCCTCCTTTCCAGAATGTGTTGTCATTGTTTTCCACAAATCTTGTGCAGACAAGCAGGCTCTTTAACTTGCAATAGAAATAGAACAGTGGGAGAAAACAGATGTATAAATGATACAAATACTGTTCAGATTAAAAATGACAAGCGTGACAATAAATTGTAAACATTTGAAATCCCTGTGCTGGAGATAGGAAAAACAAGACTTGGCAGAATACCAGACTTGGGGAAAAAAGTTAACTTTACAGAAAACAGGTTTTGAGTTAAAGCACAGCAGGTAGTTTTGTTTTCCAAAGGGAATGCAGGTCTGAGAACCTGCAGAAAAAAAATATTACACAGTTACATGCACAATTAATCTGTAAGCATCACAATGTAATCTCCTTAATTACAAAACGTTATCAGTTAGAAACTAAAACTAGTTGTTCCTACACTGGTCCCTAGTCCTCCCTAGGGACTGGTGTCTATGCTTAAAATATACTTTACAAGAGTTTATCACATGAGCATAATGGCATTTCGTAAAGGGGAGTGTATATAATCCTCTGTGGAGCTTTTTGTACTTGGCCATCTACCAGGGAGCTGCATTACATTGCAGTGCCTTTGTATCTAGCCAATCTGACCACTGAGCATTCATGTACTAGAACTGCCAAACCCAGTAATAACCAATGGTTTGTTCATTTCCAACAACGTTTTGAATGTAACCGAGCATGTAGCCAGTCCATTCTAGCTTTGCGTTTCTTTCAGTGAGTGCTTTGTGTCCGTTGTTATTTGGACTAGATGATTCAATGCCCAACATTATGTGTATAGGAAAACAAAAATAAAATAAAACACATTTTATTTCTGAACAATTAACAACTGGTGGTTTTGATACTCACTCTGGCATTAATTAATGACCAAACCATGGAGGTGGTGTCCAGCCTGTGGATGTCATTGGAGAAGCAGTCAGCCTATAAAACAGCAGAAAAGATTACTTAAATCCTGTTGTAATGTTCAGAGAGCAAGTCCGACAGTGAAGAGTGATAAAGACTCACCAGCTGCTCATATCCTCCAAATATATACATTGCCTTCCTCAGGACGCAGGCCGAGTGGCCATCCCTTGCTCCTGGAACAGTCCCCGAAATCTTGGGTGTGAACCATCTGTGGGTGTCTATGAAGCAGGAACAGTTTGTTTCAACTCTACGCACTCTTACAAGGGACCTAACCTCTCATTCTCATAACAATATTGACATAACACCTGGGTCACATGCAATGGTAAACCACCACACATATAAGCAGGTGTCACAGCTGCCTGTCACAAAAACAGTTTTCTCTCCCTTTTGTTTTCACGACTTTAACATCAAACAATGCATCTCAAAGGAAACAGAGCCTGAAACTACCACTTAACAGCATGAGTAAGATGCAGGTCTACTTACTGATATCAAAGGCATAAAGCACATTGCAAGCCCCCTCTGTGTCGTTACGCCCACCCCAGAGGTAGATAGTATCATCTAGCAGCACAGCTGTGTGGCCATAACGCATATATGGCACTTCACGGGCACGTTCATGTCCTCCCGTCCTCACTGGAGGCAACTTCATCCAGCGCAAAGACACTGAAGTACAAAACAGTCAAGAAAGGTATATTCAGCAGCAGCATGTAATAAACAAGTTAATTTTCCACTATGTGCCAAATTAACTTGTTTATTACATGCTGTTTTAGGTTTATGTATGTTTTATAAATTAACCACAGGAACATTCTGTCAGAAAAAAGTATAAGAAAAATACTGACAATGTACTAAAGAAAAGGCTCAGTGCCAAAGTAACTATATCCACAATGGTTCAAGATTTTTTTTTTATATTTAAAGCCGCAATAGCAATCAATACAACTACTGGGAGTTACGTAAGCAATAGATTTACATTTGAAAGTCAAAACACTACTATGACAAGATGTAGCGTAGTGTGAAACATCTGGATGAAATCCAAACTGCTTATTAGCCAGTAAAATTTTTTTTTACTACTTCTGAAATGCTCAAAACAGAAGGTGAAAAGTAAAGTGTCTGACAAGACAGGCAAGTAAAGGAAAAAAGTCTATTTAAAAATAATTTAAAAGACAACAGGCTGTAAAACAGACATCAAAGAAAAGGAGCACAACACAAGTGACAACACAAAAATACTGAAACAATAGCCGAGGTGGTCTCGTTTCCATTTCAATCAGCTAAAGCTATCTTTATCAAGGTTTGGTTCCACAGATCTTTTTCATGGTACGGCACGAGTACATAGGCTCAAGCTACTTTAAGAAGTTGTAAAACCCTAAAAGCAGGTGGCTGATGACACAGAGGAAAAAATATATATATTTAAAATGGGTTAGAAGGCAGAAAAGGGTGTGGTTTTATCAAATTTAGAGCAGCACATTTAAAGAAAACACCTGTGTTTGTAAGATAGCACCGAAAAAAAAACAACTAACAGAAAATTTCACAAACCGCAGTGGAAAGCTTGGGTTTTAACTGCCAGCTGTAATCACTTACCGTTAAAGTGGTGAAGGTTCAACAAACTCTGAAACACTCTCTTATCCTTACTCTATAATTTGAAATACAAATACGTTCCTGCTTCATTACTGATGAAACATGGGACATAAAAGGAGAATGCATATTCACCTACTTAGGATACAAATAATTTGTGTATAAACACAAAAGTAGGCAAGTATGAATTCAGGCCATTTTACACAAATATATATACTGGGGTTTGTCCAACGCTTTTCATCGACACATTGGGAGGGCTCTTGAGAACTAAGAATTGTATTATTTTTTGATTTACTAATGCTTTTGAGGTCATATAATTACATAGAGATGAACAACCGATTTCTCAGTTGCACTCACTGTCAGGAGAAACAGCTGAATTCACATTTCAAGATTTCCCACAAAATCCACGGCCAATGGGATCCACCAATATACAGTATATTTACCACCTACCTGTGTTGAAGACATGCACATCAATCTGACGAAGTGTCTCGTAGTCCTCCCCGGAGCAGTAGCCTCCAAAGGAGTACACCTTGTGCCCCACCGCCACAGCAGCATGGTTGACTCTCCGCGGCCCTCCTTCTAGGTGCACCGACCAGCGCAACATTCCACGCGCAAGCACCTCTGTGACTGCGAGTCCTTAGACCATCACTTTGACGTCCGCTTGGATCCCATCAAGCCAACACCATTGACACCTGTGATCACAACAATGACACTCTGCTTAGGAGAGCAGAGGGGCAAACTAGGGAGGGGCAATCGAGGAGAGCACAAAGGGAAAATGTTTGTCCTCGTGGGTGAAGAGTTGCTCAGCTTTGCTGTTGCTGACAGGCTCACAAGCCCCCGTATTATCTAAGCTGGGAGAGTATTTTAAGATGTGATTAGACCTACACCTACCCCTCCTCTGTCTTTCTGTTCACTCGTGTCCCTGTAGCTTCCCACTGCACTACAAAAGTTTTAAATACTTGCAGTGAATCATGTAAATAAATATGCAACCCTGTTTGGCAATAGCCTATCATATCAGTATCATTACACACAAAACTGCTTCAGTTATCTTTTAACAACAGTGACCTTCTGCTGACCAGTGAGCAGCTGTGAAACTGTCATTTGGCTCTATTGACAGTTGGGTTACCATGATTATGGATGGTCATGCAAAGTTCGATGAAAATAAAAGCATGTGTAAAAAAGGTCAGCAGTTCTTGGTTTAATGACAGCTTGCATTTCTACAATACTTCTAGAGGCAGTTTCCATCTCCAAATAACAAAACTCATTAGCTGAAAAAAGTAAAAATGAGCAGGTTAATATTCACTCACTCCCTGTATGCCTTGCAGGAGAAGCCTGCAACTTCTGAAAAACAAGTGAACCTGCCTCATGCTAAACCCAACGTGCTTATTCTGTCTCAATGACTCACTTACTCACTGACCTCCAACCTTTGTTTGCTCTTAAAAATAAACCCCCAGAAGACCATTTAACATAGACCTTTCTATTTAAAGCCCTCATAGCTCTAAGGAGCAACACAGGCCAGATCTAAGGCAAATGTGATGTTTCATCTACCACTTGGTCACTGTGTTGGAGCATACTGTAAAAGCTGCCATGTAAACTGTCAGATCCCACCTGGGGTAACGTGACTCCTCAAAACAGTTACAATGTGAAGGAAATATTTCCCTCTCTGCATAAATTAAGACTTTTTAATCAAAATTTTGAGAACAGGGACATCATTGTGAGAGCTGAGCCGAGTGGAAAGCAGCTTCTACACCCTCCTGCTCCACTGAACAGGACATTGTTGATATCAGATGACTAGCCGTGACACTGACAACTACCACAGTGTCTTTGCAGACACACTATCGTTCTTCACACAGGAACATCGATGTTTACTAGTGCACATGTCTCTGTTGGCGATGTACATTGTGTACGCACAGGTCGTTGACTGATAAAGCTAATCTAGACGCGGTGACATTGAGCTGTAACACCGTTACTAACGTTACAATACAGTCAACGCCTCAAACACTGGCTAGCTGACGTTAGCTATCATACAGGAATAACACACGCCAGTGAGGGCAGCGACTAACCGCAAGGGCCGCTTGTCTCACAACATCAACTTTAACAACAACCGTGTACCGTAAACAACGTCCCTGGATCCAGCTGTTTGATAACAGACTGTCCAGTAGGAGAAGCTGTTGCTAGCTAGGTTAAAGCTAATCAGTAGAAGCTAACTTACCTGATTTAGCTGTTAGCTAGCTAACGTGAACTGAATACAATCGACCGGTAACATAGCGGCGTTTATTTCCAACCCTGGTAAAGTTACAAAGTGGTTAGCTAGCAGACAATAATATGAACGGAGGAATAAAATGTATCTACCTTCAGGTCGAGACGGTTGTGTTAACTGATGTTTAGACAGTGCTAACCACTGACTGGAGCCCCTACCGACTCCCTCGTGACGTGTTAAGAAAAGCGTCCGCCAGCACCGCCTGTCGGTTCATGAGATGAAATTTTCACACTGACAGAATCCTCGTGGATGAACCTCTGAATTTTTTTTTAAACCAAAACTTCTGTTTATTACTCAAAGCATTATTGGCTCAAATACAGGTAACTTTTGATGTTTACACGTTTTTCACTAACCCTAACCCTTTTACATTAATGCATGGGTAATAATAATCTAACTTAATTTTACTTTTAATACTTTATATTTTACTGATTATAGTTGTATACTTTTACTTGTAAGAAAGTACTTTAATAGTGAGGTACTTTTAATTAAGTAAAGGATCTGAATACTTCATCTACCACTGCCCTGGGCAAAATGTTTTTGTCCACTGTTTCTACTACAGACATCTGTCTGCTGGGAAAATGGCCGTACCAAAATCTAATTGAAGCAAAGTGAACCTGGAACTTTTTAGGGACCTGTACCTGCTGATCAGTAAGATATAAATACAGAGTTTAACAAGTGCTTATCTGCTGTGGAAAATAGGACACCAATTTTTACAGAAACATTCATTGTTAGTGGAAGTTGCTAAACAGCAGAAAAAAATGGTGTCAGACAAGACCTTTGCAATGACCTCCACAAGAGATGGGGCTCCATGAACCGCTCTGTCGCCTATATTCGTACTCTGTTTTGAAATTAGTAAATCTATTTTGCTTTGAAATCGATCTGACTCAAGTGTTTGACTGAAGAAGAATTAATCAGTGTGCAAGAGTACCTGAAGACATCTGGCCTAGCTGAAGGTTTTCTCCTATATCAGGGGGTCAAGACCCCCCATGGGGTCCTAATATAAATCTGAGGTTATCCACAAAGATTTCCATTATTTTTCTCTATTTGTACTTGCACTTCCCAGAATTTCTGAGGATTTGAGAAGAAAAAATGTTTTTTTAGTTTGGACTGCTTATAATTCACATCCACATTAAGGCCATTTTCTGTGATGAGGAGTCACAAGTTGATATCGCTCCATTTTAAGGGTTCACAAGTCAAAAGGGTTGCGAACCAGTGTTTTAGCAGACTAAGTTAGTGAAAGAAAATGATGGAGCAAGCTGAGGAAACCTCAATCCCCATTGTTTATGGTAATAAGCCACATGACAATTTCTCTCACACACAATAACATAATTGAAGCACTAGATGGCGCTGTTACACACAGTTTGAATTGCTGAAGAGGTCAGCAGGCTATCACAGACTTGTGCCCAAAATATTTTTAAAAATACGATCCCTACCCTGGTATTATTGGTCAGATAATGTGACCACATGACCCATTTGGTCTGGTTGAGCTGCAATTGGGCAATGCACTTAATAATTTGATAATCTGTGTTGGCTACTTGCATGGCAGCCATTCATGAGGATTTTACAGAGCATGGTCTGTTACCAAAAGCATCCCTGGAGATTACAGTGTTTTAGTGTCAAGTTGTTTAAAAACACTTCAGCATGGTAGAAGCATACTGACCCTGGAACCTGACTTGTCTGGTGCAAGGCCAGTGTATTTAACCACTAAATAAGCCTAATAACCCCATCTTATTCCAGTGTAAGACCGTGTTCAAATTAAGTTCTTAGGTATCTATTTGTGTTTGATATAAAGAAAAGTCCTTCATCTTGCAAGCACTACTTCCAGCTCAATGCTGTCAATAAATAAGAATGTGCTCTTGGGCAGCTTGCCTGGATGAGAGAACAAAATAGCCTTCATCTGAGGTTCATATGACTGACCTAAATCTACTGTAACTGAGGTCCAGGTGAAGAAAGCCAAGGATAAATGTGAACAACTCTGGTAAAACTTGCAATTTTGTAGTATGTGAAACCTATCCCATATAGTGTATTTTACTGGAACCCCTTAAACAGCCCGTTTCACACGTCTAGACTATAAATTTGATACATCATGCAACTTGATTTTGCTACCTAACTTTTAAAAGCATTGAATTACAAAGGAGGGGGTTTAGTGTGATCAACTTGGTTCCAAACGGTCAGGCTGCAGTGAAAGCAGAACCCTGTAAAAGGATTATGGCGCTGAGGAGCCATGTTACAGCTGCCATGGATCTGCCCGTATCACTGCCCAGGTCTGGTCCACTTAGGAGGGGCTTTGATTGATTCATTGTGTGCAGGCATTCCGACATGGTGCCAGCTGCACGTCATACACAATGGTGAGATTGTGCCTGGGGCTGCTCAAACAACAGCTGCCCCTTGGACCTCTGATGGGTGGATACAGACCACAGACGGACACACACTGAAAAGTAGGTTACAGTACATTGTAGGTGCATTAGATTCTAAAATTATTATCACATCAAACATAAAATCATCCAGAGCTTTGTGGCTTGTTGCCTTTGTAGAATCACCATAGATGTAATGTTGTCAGTTCAATAAAAATCCAGTTTTCAAATGTCTTGGTGTCTTAGATACAGATGAAAAATCTTAAATTAATTCTGACGGACTGAACTGTAGATCCTTAAAGCTGTTCACTCAGAGGCCATTTCTCTTACATCACTGCAGTTAGATGTTTGGTTCTGTCTGGAAGTGCACCCAGGAATTTCTGGAAATGCCTTGGATACGTTTATTAAAATGATCACATGTCTGGGACACAGGATGTTATTTGGAGTAATTGTTTTGTTTTTGAGATAGTACATACAAACCTGATATTGCATAATGATATGGGATATAATACACTAACATTATACTGAGGCACGCATACACCTTCCTTTATTATGTTTAGTGGCTGGCCTCAGTCTATAATGTTGGAAATATTCTGCCTATTCATCAACAAAGAGAAAAGGAGTAGCGCTGCCTTGTTTATTCCCACAAATTACACATACAACTGCCATTATATATTAATTCCAATAATTGATCATCTTAGAACCATTTAGAGATTTTCCTCTGCCTCATTCCTGTTCACAGAGGTGACTTATGTACAGTAAGTAGTAGTTGCAAAGAGTTTCTCATCACACAGGAAAAGAGAGTCCAGCCCAGCCCAGTGAAAGTCTCTGTAATCTCTTGCAGTTACGCCCAGTTTGCCATCCCACCTGTCAGCGTTTGCACATATTGCGTCACCTATATGACCCTGCTTTGACACATTTGCTTAGTGGGGGTTTTACAAACTTTATAGCCAACACATATGTTGTCTGTCTGCTGTCATGCCCTGACAAAGAGAACAGGAGTAGACCAACTGCAGAATAGCTCTGCAAGTCAACAACAACTGCTACAACCAACTGTTGTTCGGTATTCATGGGCAGGCCCAATGATGGAAGAGCTTTGCAATGCTTTGTGGCAGAGAAAAACACAGCCTCTGCTTAGAAATGGCTCATTTGGTTAACCTTTTTCTTTACCATGGCTCATAAAAGTCCTAAGTTTGCTGTTATTATCAACAGTAAAACCAACTCCGTGCAAAATAAACCAACAAATGAATGGAAAGGGAAATATTGGATGTTGACATGAAAAACAAGTACTTTTAGTAGTTTTTAGTAATTCAATTTCACAGAACCAAAGTAAGCTGAGACAGTGTTGCTGTGGAGCACAGTCGTGGTGTTGTTGTGGTAACTGCCTCAAAAAATTGTAATACTCACAAGTCTTAAGTCTTTACTGTCAAAGTATCAACTACTACTACGAAAAAGTGCATTTAACAGCTACGGTTTACTGGTACTATATCGTGCAGTGATATTCCCCGGATCTTCAACGTACTGATTTGACTTCCGCTATAGTTGGATTAGGTCAACAGCATTAAGCAGTCCAACATGATGTCATAGAGCATGATCTAAGTCTGTGGCCAGATGATTGAATCATACATTTTCCTTTAATTTGGGGGTTATTAAATGAACAGAGCTCCTCTCTGTGAGTCTCTAAAGAAGACGATTGGTATTTGCCTTAGGTAATTTTCTCACTTATGGTCCATTTGAATTGCTCTGAATTAGGAGTAAAATTAGTACTTTGTAGCAGCTTTTTTTATTGGTTAGGCTATGTTTCCAATTACCAATTAACCAACAAGCCATACTTTATAAGCAAAGTCATGTGGCTGAGCAGGGAGGCTGGTTATTAGATAAAGCTTAAAATCCTAACAGATGAGTGATTTATCATGAGTGATTTATTTATGAGTCAGTATTATCATTTCCACTCAGGTCATAAAAACATGTTTGGGCAACAGTTGGGATTGGTGAGAGTGGGCCTAAACCCTTTTGACAGTTCTGACCTGCTTTTTGAGATGAGACTAAGAAATTATAATACAGAATTCTCTTCAGAAATCAATAAAGAATTAAATTGCCTTTGTAATCTGATTATCTGCCAGTGATTGATTATGCCAGCAATGTGGAAATGATTTTCTGAGAATTATGGTGAGTTCAGTTTGGTGTACAAAAGTACAAACTTTAACGCAAAGTTGAGTGTTTACTAGGCTTCATTAAAACTGCAGTTTGCTCTGTTTTGTGTGCTCCCATTAGACAGACAGGGGAGCCGTTTTTCTTTAGTTTGTTTGTGGCTCTCTCACCTTCACAAATAAAACAAAATTAGGGGTAGGAAATGCTCCTGGGGTTTAATACAACTGCACAAAATAAGGCAGGTGTGAGAGTGCATTTAATCCTCTGTAATCTCATTTGGTTGTTTCCCTGCAAAGTTGTGATTAAACTCTGTTCTCCCACAACAGCGATGTTGTGTTATTGATGCAGTTTAGCTTCTTTGTTGTTTGCATGATACTGATATTTATTGCCATCATGTACAGTGGGATATAATAATTACCATTCCACAGGGTCTTTCAGTTTGACTGCAACAGGCAGCAAGAAGTATTTTCATCTGAACCACTTTAATTATGTGGCTCACTTTCTATTTTTGTCCCAAGAGAGCCCCACCTCCCCCCTCCTCCCCCCACATAGTTGGAGCAGTTGTTTCACAGACTTCACAGCACCTGTTGTAAAGCCAATTGTTATCCCACAGCCCTATCTGAAGACACCCGCACCTGCTCCTATCATCCCCACATGATGCTTGAATAGAGTTTGATGCTCTGTGTTCTTTCTTGTCGTCCATGAATTCATCAGTAACCTGGAATGTGCAAAACATTGTTGAGTCACATGCTGTGTCTTCAAAGCAAACTTGGCCTGAAACGTCACATGCTTTTCACAATCCAGACATGTGTGCAACAATCTACGCCAAAAGAGACAGCAGTCTGGGTTATTCTACTAGTGAACAGGACTTTGTGAGCGCCAATACCTTGCAAATCCTGATTTGTCACCGGTAGCTCTGAAGTCAGTTAAAGATTATTTGAAAATAAAATGTCAACAAGTATTTTATGAAATAACAAAGTGAGCCTCCAAGTTTTGTCTTCAGATGTTCACTACTCACTAAAGTTGACTGAACTTTCCAAATTATATAATGCCTGCTTAAAGTTTCATTTTCAAATTGTCTTTCTACTCTGGAGGCAAATAATGTTTTGTCACACAGTTCTAATTGTAATATACCAATGGTGTTAGGGTGTCTGTTATAGTGTCAGCTGAATTTTAGCATCAACAAGGCATGCATAGCTCATACTGGTGTCAGCAATGAGCTCATCCATTCCACTAACAGGAGGTGACACGAGTGAGGCAAACAATAACGCAGAACTTTCAGGTAGGTCCAGCTTGTTATGTAAAGCCTGCAAGGCCACCTTGGATGTCAAAGCAGAAAAAAGAAATCACATTGAATCCAGACTCTTTGAGGTGAGGTATAATGATGTCTTCATAGTGAGATAAAATGAGTGTTGACCCCACGGGGTTTCAAAAGGGTTGAAGAACATCTGTGAAAGTTTTTCCAAGTTGTCTGTGTACCTATTGGTATTTTCATATTTACCTCCACTTAGAACATTGACAGAGAAGAATGACCTCAACCAAAACATTAAACTAATCTGTAATGCAATAGTGGGGTTCAAAAATGACTCAAGATGTACTTTGGCTTTCCTATATTTTTCCATTTGCCTGAAGCACTCACATGAAACAGCTTTTTTATTCTGCTGCTTCTCTTGTGGAGTTTTGAAGCACATCATGATTACAGAGAGAGCAGATCCATCAAATGTCTGGATGTGTAAATGTTTAAATGTAAATATCTAGGTTCCCCTTTTTTCCTGATTCTTTCTGCATACAAAAAGTTTAACAAGCCTCTCCACTTGGCAACACTTGGTGATTCAGATGTCAAGCACAAAGGCAAGCACACAGGCTGCATCACATGATTAAAGTTCCTGTGTGTGATTAATAAATCACACCACCAGGTCAACAGAGCTTCCAAAGAAAGGCTTGAAGGCACCCAACCTGCCGCTGGAATGACATCAGAGGTCAAATGTTAAGCCTCCCTCTCACGGTGATTGATATTTTCGGAGAGGGCAAAAATAAGGTGCAGGTTTTTTCTGTTATTCAGCCTTTGATATGGGAAAATTGCTTCCTGCTGCCGGAGCACGGTTGCCATGTGAACCCATGATGTCACATGATGGAGTGACCTCATGCCGCCATTCAGCCTGACTGCCACCTGAGGGTGGCTTCAAATTGCACTCAGAGAAAAGTACAATAAAGGCCTGTATGACACTGCTTACTGTGCTTCCCACACTGGAACATTGATCCAGCATGGAGAGAGTGAACTGATTTCTGTACAGCTTTGTTTAATTAGACTCCATTTTTTAGCTTTTAGCTAAATGTTAATGTCAGCATGCTAACATGAGTACAGTGACAATGTCAGCATGCTGATGTTTAGCAGATATAATTTTATATCATGTTTAAAGCAGCTTAGTTTATCGTGTAATCATGCTAATTAGCACTAAACACAAAGCACAGCTGAGGCTGATGAGAAAGTCAATAGATTTGCAGGTATTTGGTCATTTTTGACAAGATGATGGTGCAGGATCCTGAAGTTACTACAATTTACTCTCAGGGAGACATAAATGAATCTACCAAAATGTCATGACAGTCCATCCATGAGTTGTACATACGTATCAAACATGTCAACCTTATGGTGGTTCTAGAGGAAAAGTCGGGGAATCACCAAATTGATAGTATTCATCCGGTGGGAACCATGAATTTCTGTACCACATTTCACTGTAATCCATCCAATAGTTATTGAGCTTTTTCAGTCCTGACTGGCAAACGAACAGACATTGGCATTCATAGTGACATGCTGCTAACATGGCTAAAAATTAAATGTAATCTTTCAATTCCAAACCTTTCCAAGTACGGCCAAAAAAAATCTATTCATTCCCAGTGACCCTTATACTTGCTGAGAACAAATGATCCCATGGATGCCAATCTGTCACCAACTGGCCTCCTGTCTAGAAGTTGAAACTCAAACTAACTGCGAACTGGATACATTTGATCATCTACAAATTGCCTTGCTGACCTGTTCACCGACTTGCTTAACAAGCCCGAATGTTGACTTTGAATTATCTGCTTTTTTAAGAGCCAGTGAAAGCCACTTTTGATCTTTAAGATTCATATCCTATCCAAAATCAATCATTTTCCCCAACTACACTGCCTCACATATTTTTCTAATGTCATTGCCAATTGTTATGGTAGGACAAGAAACCCATTTAGGAGGTCTGAGTCAAAACAAAGGCCCTCTTGTCTTAAAGCCAGGTCTGACTCCTGCCTTTATATTTTAATATACTTACTGACGCGGGGTTCTAGACACTGTTTCTACTCATGATCCCACCCTGCTGCTGTTGTTACCTTTAAACAAGCCACTCTACATGATAACCACCTATACATGTGACCTATAACATTCCAAGATATTTAAGAAGGAGGAGTATATTTAACATTGGGTCACTGTTTTTTTAAACAATGCAGCTACAGTTTAATAGATTAAAAAATGTGTGCGTCATGGCAGACGGTTGAGTTTCATTGTCTCGGCTTGCCTCTTTCTGTGACAAATTCTGCACTCTGTCTCTGTATACAATGAGTACTGTCTGACTAAGATGGCAAGCTATTGCATATGATGTCATCCAACGCTCGAGCTTCCTTGCTTCTTGAAGGTTGTGATGAGAGTGGACATGTTCAGCAGAAACATGTGAAACCGGACTCCCAGGATGAAGTACCACAGGTGTGTGTGAACATCAGCTGATAAGCATGCAGTCTCATTAGGTCAAATATAGCCTCAGGTGACCGTCAAAACTAGGCGTCACAACTATCTCTGCATTAAATCAGTGATTAATTTAGTTGACAAGTTTGAAGGCTTTTTTGTTTTTAAGAGGATTTGATTGAAGTCATGCCATAAACTATGTTGCAACCCGTTCTATACTCCGGCTGAATAGATTTGGTGTAGGAAACCCATGTGGACATCATGTAGTAAATGCTGAAAATGTGGCTTTCGTAATGTGTTTATATTTCCCTTTGTCCATAAACTGCAGCTGTCATGTTGTTCTCTTCAAGCACAAATCATTTCATTGTTCATACTGTGTATTAGCTTCAGTCGCTGAAGTACAAAAGCCCACAGGCGACCCATCTGAGAGAGGCTAGGTCATTGTCAAGATGTGTGTTCAGACTTGTGCGCTAAGAACAAAGGAATTTAAAGCTATTTAGATCAACAGATAAGTATTTATACAAATGTATGACTTCACAATTTCATTGGCACTATGCCCCTGCTGCCTAGCTGTTTGTGTTTCATGGTCATTCTCAACTTTCTTTTTAGTCAATGTGTTTGTTTCTATTTAAACAAAGTAAAAAGTAGCTGAACTGGTATAAATATGCTTATGTTGCTTTTAAATTTTGCCAGACTTTATGTTTACAACTTTTTTGTTTGTCTGTCCTGCTTGAAAAAAAACTTAACAGGGTTTGGGGCCATGGGGCAAATTATTACATTTTGGTGTTGATCCAGGCCTGGCATCCTACATTAAACAATACAGTTTTAGCCATAACTATAAAACTAATAAACAACGACTTGATTTGAATGACTTAAGAGTTAAGTTTGAGTAAAAATTCAATTGATTGAGAATGTTTTGTCCAGTGTCCAGTAACTAAAAAGCTCAGGCCAAGCATGTCTGACTTAACAGATGTGAAGTAAGTATTTTCATTTTTCTATTCCTTTGATATCAACCATTTTTGAAAAGAACACATCTTTTCTTTTTTGATCATGATCCAGAGCAAGAAGAACTCTATCTTATCGGTACTGAAACTTGACCAGCAGGCCGATCATGCCTTTGTGATGACATACACCAAGTGGAAAAGTACAGACCCCCTCTAGCTCCAATGCATATTCTCTCCTCCGCCACAGCTATCACTCTCCTTTCATGCGGGCAGCCCCGGTGACATCACCCCTTGAACAAGTCTTCCAAGCCGTATTTACTGACTCTAATAAAATGGAAGACATCTAACAAGGGTGATCACAAACCAGGCCTGTGGTAAGAAAGCATCAGGATTTTATTATCAGCTTGGGAGGCAATGATATCAGCCATCAGGCCAGAACCAGCTTGTCTTTAACAGCCGTCGTCAAAGATGCACACAAAGGAAGATGGCACACATAAAGAGCTTTCAGATCAAGGCTGAGGTTTAAATTATTTGTAAAGGATGTGGGCAGAACAGTTAAAGGTTGTGGACAAAAAGTGAACGAGAGCTGTGAGGACGGAGGGAGGAATTCCAGGGTAAACAACATAAGGAAGGTGTTACAGTAGCTTAATCTGACTTGGTTGGCAGAGGTGGGACACCTGGTTCAAATCTAACCTGACAGTGATTCTGTGAGCAAACAACTTTCCATCCTTTATAAATGTTTACAGGCTAAGTGGAAAACAGGGGCTATACACACAGAGCTGAACTTCAGTTTAAAGCTTTTAGTTTTCATACATTTTGCTAAAAATCTATCTATCTATCTATGAGGCACAAGGCACATTAATAAACATTTTAGCGTAAATATGCCAGCCGGAAAGCTCATTTTCATTTGTAGTTCATTCATTACATCACAGAGGTTAATATAAGAAAAGTACAACAAACTGATTGTTTAGTAGCTTGAAGACATACTGTGTGGTGTGGTGTGTTATGTTTGTGTAACAATAAAGACTAAATGGTGAGACTGCTGAATAAACAGTGCAGACCTATAATCCATTTGATGTATACCTTAAAGTGTTGGTGTAAATATTATACAAGATTAGAAAGGTTTATTTGATTTTAAATCTGTTATGGGCATTTTAAATGTTCTTAAAGTTGTATTCCAGGCTAAGCTGTGGATTGCACATTTTCACTAACCCCTCTCAGCGAGCGGG
This sequence comes from Micropterus salmoides, assembly GCF_014851395.1. Classification (NCBI taxonomy): domain Eukaryota; kingdom Metazoa; phylum Chordata; class Actinopteri; order Centrarchiformes; family Centrarchidae; genus Micropterus; species Micropterus salmoides. The sequence goes on from NW_024041373.1 coordinate 9,330,086, forward strand.
TTTGCCTTAACACACCATGACTTGCAAAAAGGTGTGTCGAAAATAACCCACATTTCCAAATGTTCCAAAATTGAACACAACCAGCACTTCGTCATATGGTGGTGTCATTGTCACACAGTATACCCACTGTACACTTTAATCGCACATTCACCCTGCAATAGGAGGAAATGGCATTTTAAAGTTAGCCAAACCTCTTGAACTCCACCCATCCAGCTTTCCGTCAGCACCACCCAGCCTGCGCAGAATTTATCTCTGATTTCAAGCTGCAACACATTAAATCTCTTCCTTAGATGACTTCATCACGAAACCAGAGCTCTTTTAAAAGCATCATTAACCATGTCGACTCCGGGACTACCTCTGTCAGAAAGAGCCCTGCGTAGGGACTGTTGTCCCACTCTTTGCTGTTTGTACAGTAACACATTAGCACACATGAATGTAATGTATATTGACTGCATGGGTTCATATTTCGTGAACACAAATTCCAAAAGCACTGTGTTGTAAAATGAGGCATGCAATAACCTCAACTTCATTACATTGACTGGGTTTTGTTGAAAGCGGCTGAAATGCCTCAGAGCCTTTGGACCAGGTGCTGGGGTCAAGTCAGAGGGCAGAAGTGTGAAGAGTGAGAGTTCCTTTTTTGGAAAAGCTTTCACCAGTGGAAGCAGATTCTCCCATCTGCTCCCTGCAAATATTTTCTCTGCTGTCTGCTCCCCTCAGTAATCCCTACTCCCCTGACATCCGCACGCCACCCCTACCATTCCAATCACTCAGCCCAACATGTGCTCTGTTGAACCCTAGCCACCACCAAGGAGTGGTAGGGGTCATCATCTGCTTGACTGTTATTTGCCCCCCACCCCATCATACACTTGTCATGCCAGCAGCTGTGAGGTTTAAGGAGCATAGCGACAGGGCTGTTCCATTCTGTTCACAACTGCTCCTCACTGATGGGGAAAGAGGAGGCTCAGATCTGAGGAAAGCACTCTAAGCCTGGACAGACAGCGCTCGCACGAGCCTCTGAAGCTTATTCTCTCACCACAGACTTTACCCTGGATTTTTATTTTAAACCTGCTGTCTGTGAAAGACTTTTTTTTTTGTCTTGCAATTTCCGTGCTGGAACAAAGCAGAACACCTCAGGGCTGAATCTGTTCCTCTGCACTTTAAGGTGGAGGTAAGGTAGAGGCAGTGTGGGTGTGTGTGTGAGTTGTTTGTTTCGGCTGAGGATATTACCTCATAGAGGATAAGCTGTGATTGAAGAGGTCTGACAGAGGTCTCTCCCTCTGACTCCATTACTCCTCGCCTCTTATCTGGGCAGATTTTCTGTTCGGGTTCAGAGGGGAAGTTTTGACAGCCAGGCTTTACAGCCCCCTCTCTGCTCTGTCGCTCCTGACGGAGAAAGAGAGAGAGAGGGAGGAAGAGAGCGGAGAGGTGGTGACTTCATCTCCTCTCTTAACCAACCCTCCTCTGTTCCCCTCCTTTTTTGAGCTTTCTATTTTTTTAGTTTTTTTTTCACAGCACTCTCAGGCAGCATGCCAGCAGTCTTCATCTTGCTGCGGTCCCTGGTTATCAGGCTCCTCAGTAGCAGACTGGCGGGCTCAGTGGCACAGTTCCTCAGGAGAAGCCTCTCTACGGGTGCTACCCACCTTGGCACGGCGCTACGCCACGTCTGGGACCGCATTCGATCCCAGGAGTCCAAGGAAGCCATCCTGGGCTGTGTGCTGTGCATTCTCAACATGCACAAGAAGGTGGAGAACTGAGCTCTCCCTCCACTTTCTGTTCAACCCTCCACTTGCCCGCTGAACAGAAACTGGACAAACAGAACTGGTGAGTGAGGAGAGTGTACAAAGGAATGTGACAGACTTTTTTCAATGCCCATTTGGACTTCGGCATATTTAGTTTTCTTAACTGGACACCGGCAATGTCTGAAAGCATTGTGAGGAAAGTCCAGCCCTTCACCATCGGGACGAGGCTGTCAGTCCCAGCTGTGCCAAAATGCCAGGAGTTTACACAGAGTTATCTGCAGAGCCGGAGTCTGGATAACTGCACTCTACAGCACAACCTGAACTCGCTCTACCTCAGTCGATCCCAGGTCTGTGCACATGGCCCCTGTCTCGTCTCACCCATCGTCAAGCAGGTAGCCCTCGTGAAACACAAACAGGAGGACATGGCAGCTGAGGACCAACTGAACCAGAACGTTGCCTCTCCATCTACTGTCTCCAGATCCATCAAGAAGATTACAATCTCTGGGAGTAAAGACAGATCAGAGAACAAGGTGTCAGCGGGACCAGTGCACCTTTCAATTGTAGGGTCCACGTCTGAAAACAACAATAACAACAACAACATCACCACCAACACATCAGATCCACATCTGCCCAGGATTGTGGGTGTGAGCTGTGAGAATAAGCCCAGTTCTCACTTCAAGGTACAGGACACACATTACTTATGCAAATGTATATCTAATAACCAAGGATATAATAAATATCACAAAGAGGTGTGATTTCTTTTAATATTGCAGTTAATTAACAGTCATTTATTGGAATAAAGATAAAAATAAAAACTATATTTTACTTTTAATTAAGACAACAATTTGATTTGATTGTTTATAAATGGTTTCAAAGATATGTGTAAAATGTATTAGGTGTGTGATAAATCCTTTTCTTTTAACTGATTTAACAGAAATATGGGTAATTTATCTCCAAGCAAAGAAATGAACCTCAAACTCAGCATGGAAAGTAGATATTTTGTACAGTTTTTTCCACGTACAGTGCAAAGAATTTAGCAGTATAGGCCACATCAACCTAAGAAGGTGGTGGGTTTTGTGTTATTGGTTATAAAATAATATCTTTTGGACACATTGTTTGACAAATGTATCCCAGCTGAATGTCAGATCTTGTATTTCTTACCAAAAATTGATTAAGATATTTGTTTTAAAATGTGTAAATGTTGAAAATGTTTTTTTTTTTTTTTATTTTCGTCTCCTGTCCAGCATGTTCTCCTCAGTTATGGCTTATTTTCAGTACTACCGGCTGCTTATTTTTTTTTTCTTACTATTTTAGGTTTTGCTCAGACAAGACAGCAGTGATGAATTTCAGCCCATGCAGGGACAAACCAGGGTGAAACTGAACGGAGAGAAATCTGTCCAACAGGTAAAGAAGCTATAATTAAATAACCAATAGCTAGCTTTAGGTAAAAATCAGGTTGTTTTTATTTCAGTAAATGGAAGTTATATGAAACAAAAGTATAATTTTCAACCTTAAAATAATTTTGGATATATTGAGTGTTGTTGAAAATTATGCTATTTTTCCCAACTTCTTGAGACTGTAGGAAAACATTTGTTGTGTTGTGACGCAGTGGGGTCTCCTTTATAGCCAGCTGTGGAGTTGATGATTCTCTTGGAGTTTAGGAAGTGAAGTCATCGCCAGTCACCAAACTTAAACAGTTTATTATATTATAAATTTGGAGCAGAGTTACATAGAGGTGGAAAACGGGTTATGGAAGCGACGTGCTTTTGAGCGCCACACAAATAGCATGTTGTTTCCTCTTGTTTTACTGTAATTTATTAAACAAACAGTCTACAGAAGAAAAACTGTACATTGTGGGATATTGTTTAAAGTCAATGGGCTGTTGGATTTGGCCTGTTTCTTGTTGAAGTCATCAGTGTGAGTTGTGGATGAAGTGCTCTGTTACAGCAGACCCTGTAGAGGCAGGGCTCACTGGAAAACATGAGGTCAGGGAAGATGTTAACAAAAGAAAAGGGTTGCTGAAGTCCTTGTGGCTGTTTATAATAACACTGACACAGCAATGGCCTCATTTCCCCTTTTAGGACACAAAAGTACTGTACACATCTACATCACCTCTTATCCTGTAACCACAACAATACTTTGCTTTTCTCCTCTCATATATTATTCATACAAATGGCCAAAAAAATGGTTCTAATTACATGTGAGTAGGTGGTGGTGTCATTACCTGTTCAGTTATGACAGAGTGAACATGATCTACAATAGTCCTTCAAAGGTGATATGTTCACATGCAAGGCTGACAGTAAAAAACGTAAGACATTCAAGGCTTTGTCCGTTCCTGCTTCCTTCATGTGCCCAGATGTTTCCTGATTGGAGAGCAGCGGAATGCTCGTCCATTAGGGAAGTCAGTGCCAGTCGTTCTCACTTCATCTCACGTAGTGCTGACAGTAGGTTAAGAGAGAACTCGGGGCCAGTCTGACACAAGTTTGTAAAGCCTCTGGATGGTTAAAAAAGATGTTATTAATATAAATGGACATTTAAACATCCCTTCATTGTGAGGTGAATAATAACTGGAGCGCTGCACCTCCTCCTTGTAAGTTTTATCAGAGGCAAGCATCACGGTGTTTAGGTTTTTATCCAATTAAAAAGGCTAATGTTGCAGTCACATTTTGCCATCATGTCATCTTTCAACACTTTCATGCCTGTGTTATGTGCTCACACAGGTTTCAATGCCTGAATCGCAGAAGAAAGAGCCACAGAGGAAAGAAAATCACGCACACACACAGAATGAAGCGTCGGCAGCTGTTGCGTCCCAGAGTGACTGCTTCACTCATCGCACCTCGCTCTTCAACAAGGAAGTACTGCAGGTAAAATGAAGCATGCACGCACAACATCGACAGTTTGTGATGGTCAGTCAGGGGGTTTATTGCATGCTGCGTCGGTTTGAGCTCCAGCTAATGAAAAGCTGCACTTTCCTCCTACTTTTCTGTGTTCCCTCATAATTGCAAACTAATAAAAAAAAAAATCTATGAGGAGGGTGTGCTTTTTTCCACTCCACTTTTCCAGAATGCGCAGATGGCGATGTTTTAAATCATTTTAAAATGAAACCACAGTGAGTAACTTATCAGAATCTCTCATCTCCGCTGATGCAAAGAAAATGCCAAATGAAAAGAAGCTGGAGTGGGTTTATGTCAAAAGCAACAAGTTACGCTGTTGAGATGAAATCAGACTGGAAGCTGCCTGCCGCGTGACCCTCGGAGGAGAAGAGAATACTGGTTCTTATTTTGTCCCGAGAACTGTACGAGCTGTGTTCAACTGAGGGAAGAGAGGGAGGGGAAACCGCCACAAGTGAAGCAATTATTTAGGGATGAGATCATTGTTTGGCTCCATCTCTTCACGCCTATGGCCCAGAGAGGCTCAGCCAAGCAGCACAACTGGTTGTGTTATCTCATCGCTGCGTCCCCCTCGGTTGTACGAGGACATTTTTCAGCGAGTTCGGCTGAGGGACATTTTGTCCAGCAGTTGGCTTTGCGATCAGACCTGTGTTGAGCAAGCATCTAAGTGATAGGCTGTTTATTTCCAGTAATAAGAAATTCATTTTGCATGTGTCAGCTGAAGGAAACAAATGATGAATGTATGTGTTGAAAACAGCTCTGTAGCACGTCGTTAATGTTAACAAGCTTAGCAGTCCCTTTACTCTTAAGTTGAGCTTACGTAGGCCCTATCTGTTGCTTTTGGAGGAAACAGCCTATTGTATTTTAACTTCATTTGAGCGTGTACTGTAAATAGCCAGAGGTTTTGTTACCTGGGGACCTGCTTGTTTTACAGGGATTCGGTCGACTGCTATGGCTGATGAAAATGTGTTATTACAGTATTACATCGCTGTGGAAGTGGAAGTGTGCTTTCCAGGGAGCGACGTTTAAAGGCCCTTAATGTTTCAAGCTAGGAGAGCAAAGCGGGTCACCACATGGAGGACGGCTTCGTCGAGGGCCATCTGTCCACGAGGGCGCTCTGCAAAACATCTCGCCTTTCAACATCTAAGTTCCATCATAGAGAAAGTAGAGATGCGTCCACCCCCACAGCCTTTTCGGGGCCAAGTTGCATTACTGGAGAGACAAAAAAAAATTTGACTTGTTAGTAAACATTTGTGTAAGTGTAAAGATGGGCACAGGCTTTTTCAGTTAAAATGCTAAAAATGGACTCCTTTGAAGCCTTCAGAAATGAAAGAATGTTGTCTGTTTCCAGATTATAATCATCAAACATGGAGTTTGTTTTAAAATGTGTTCTGTGTTGACTGCAGTTGCTGTTTTCCTGTGTGGCCACAGATTTTTCACAAACACTCAGAGGCAGCGATACCATCTGAGCTGCATGCATTAGTCCATTCTTCGTGGCCAGACTAAGGCCTCACTGTACATTTAGATAAACAGACAATTGTTGTGGAGAGCAGACAGGAAGAAACAAGGGAATCATGGACTTCCTGTATGAGGTCATTATAATGCCATGGGAGCCAGTGTGACGAGATATGGGCAGGCCTGTTTTGTCAAGCTCTTTTCCTTCTGTTCAACCCAGAAATACCTCCGCTGCACTGGGCGCCTTGTAAAGTTAATGACCTGCCTCTCCCAGGAGTCGTGACATCACATTGAACAAAGTGTTGTTTAGAGGCGGTGTCATGTGATGTTTTATTTATCCAAAGCGGGTTACTGTAGACTCTACAGTGTAGAGTCTAATTCATTGTCAGTCACACTAAATTTCTTGGGAAATAATGTTTTGATTTAAATGTTATAATGACTTATTTGTGTGTTTTGACATTCTGCAGAGAGCACAAAAGCAACTTCTGCTATTTATCAATTGTATGACTAATTTAGGATCAGTCTGAGAGGTGGAAGAACCTGATATGATTTATTAATACATTCAATTATTCTGACTTGGGTCACTGACTTCCTCACTGGAATCTCTGCAGAAAACAAACATGTACTTTCCTACACTTTCTGACTTTGGCCACCTGGTTTGCAGTTCTCACTCCATATAAAGGGTGCCAGAAAAGGCAGCTCTGCGAGACAAAGCCTTGTGCAAGCTTCGCAGTCCAGGCACTTGCCAAGAGAAACTTCTGCTCTGCATAACATGACATTGGAGAACAAAGGGCTGTTCTTGATGCGTCTGAGGCTCCGTATTACTCTAACTCAGGGAAAAGAATGTGGCCGGTTCACTCTCTTAATCAGCGGAAATGAGACTCTGTTTACCACTATGACAACCACTTTGTTGAGGGTCATATCACACAACAGACATTACACTGCCAACTGGCTGTAGATCATTGTCACAGATTGTAACTCATGTGACACTGATACATAAAGAATTGTCACGTTATATTACATCAGGTCTCAGAATCTGTTGACTATGATATGCACAGTGTAAAGCATATACTATCCTTAACTTTTTTGTCTGTTTGTGTTGTAGGCAGAGGCGTGGATCAAAGGCAAGCTGCAGGACCTGAAGGACGGATGTAATATTCAGCGCTGCCCCTTGCAGGACTGGGAGGAAGCCTCGCAGACGCTTCAGAGAGACCTCAAAGACTTTGAGAACACCCTAATTCAACTCAACCAGGTAACAAGATGACTCAACACGGGGCTGGACTTTTAACTAAAATATTACCAATTTACCAGAGCGAGCACATCAGAGAAACCCACGACCAAAATGAAATGTTTATTTTGACATTTAAACAGGTAATGGAGATCTGAATGTAACCATTAATCACTGTCTTTGGTGCTGAAAGAGTCTGTCAGATCACACAACACATAATATAATGGTCCCGTACACACTTCCAGTCGACCGGAGAGGAAAGCAGACCCTGTGTTCCAGACGGCTCTGTCAAGCCAGTTTATACTTTCTCCCTCAGGAGAAAATGTTTGGAAATGGCATGTTGCTGGTAATTAACCTGATACGCCCAAGAAGGGCAGAAGCAGAATTCAAGAAATGAATGGCAATGAATTTGTGAAGCTTGCTGGCACATAAGCAATGACTCGGACAAATCTGATGTGTCAAATGTACTAAGCCACTGTTCTATGTTAGTCTGGCCGCTCTGTCTGTGCTACACATAAAATTAAACAATGACTTTATGTTTTGTTCTCAAGATGGGTGAGCAGTTGATTTGCAAGATGAACCCCACATCTGAACTCGTGAAGAAGCAGCTCAGCCAGCTCAGGGACCAATGGCAGACCCTGAAACAGACGGCTGCGAATCAGACGAGGGCCCTGGGCGGAGCCAAGATCCTGCAGGAGTTCAACAAAAAAGTGGACAAGCTGGAGGCATGGATGAAAGAGAAGGTAAAAAAAACATTCTTTTCTTTTTCTGTTGTTATGCTAAGTGTTAGAAGTCCATTTAACTGCAGAAGGAGATCTATTTTTTGTCCCTTTTGTGCAAAATGGGCCAATTTAAATTTTGAGGATTGCATTTTTAAATAATATTGGTAGTTTCTCAGCAATTTGTGCAGTTTAGCATTTAATTTTATTGCTGACTGCATGATGCTAGCATTTTCTACTTGTCCTTGCATGTTGTTATTTTCAAATTTAAAACCAATGTGAAACTGGGAGTACCTCATATTTGAAAATTTTTATGCACCTCATGCTCCCGAGCCTTTTCCATATCTCATGATCCTGTTCACACCCCCATTATCATCTCCCCAATGTTCTTCCCCTCCTTTACCCATTTATCTAAACAGAAAACACACCATGCTCTCCCACTGTAACAATTAACACCAAAAACAGTTGGCGTGGACATATGAGTGAACAGACAGCTTTAATCAGCAGTTGCCAAGACAACTGGCACAAGAAACAGCACTTGCTAATGCAAGAAATTAGCTCAGTATCCTGAAGACATCTCTTGTTTGTGTACATTCACCAGTGTAAAACATCTGCCTGTCATTATCAAAAAGCAATCTAATGCCTATGTTTATCTCTCTGTTCATGTCCATGTCTGGCACAAGGGAACTCGTGATTGATAATGGACTTGTGGGAATGTAACGTGGGATGTTGCTTATGAAGTCTATGAAACATCCATCCCTAGAGGAGACAATATTCTCCATTTAGTTTCACTTGTCCTTTCCTCTGTTCATTACTATCAAGTTCAAAGTTTCTCACCTAACCCTGAGGGCTATATCTGTTCAGCATCTACCTTGGTAGCAAGGCTAATGCGGTTTAATCCTGTTGCCTCTGAAAATAAATAATGGTTGGGTTCCTAACAAATGGGGGCTATAAACACTTACTTTTATGTGTGCCAGCAGGAAGAGGAGCAGTCTCTGGTGAATGTCCTCGGGGAGAATGTTGACAAAATGCAGCTTACCAGGAGAATTTTAGATCTGAAACAGGTGAGCCCTGTGAAGGAACGAGCACAAGGACTATTAATAATTAACAGAATGTTGGTTAAAAAAAAAGGTTGTACATGATAAGCAACATTCATGAGGTAAAACAATATCCACATTCCCATATGTTAATGGTTTATATTACAATTCTGTAGGGCTTTCACAGTAATTTATCAATGGCTGACTGTAATTTGTCTCCCAGGGTGTATGGTAAAGAAAGCTGAGGTCATAGTTGGATTGTGTTCCCCTGTTTCACTGCAGGATGAGCAGCTATACAGAAACCTGCACGAGGATATCAACCACTTGGCCCTGAAACTGGAGAAACAAGGAAAGACAGATGGCAAAAACATCTCCAGCAGGAGGAAACACATCAATAAAATGTATGCTTTCCCCCCTTAAGTTGAACTGGTATGCTGCATGAAACATCTTCTAATCCGAAGATAAACTGAACACTGAACTTATTCGTACTGTCATCTGCTGTTTGCAGGTGGCTGAAGGTCCAGTCTCATCTGAAAAACTACCATGAAAATCTTCAGCTGGCCCTGGAAGTGTCCTCATTCTACCAACAGGCTGATAATACGTTGTTTGCTGTAAATAACATGGTACAATTCCCTTGTGGCTTATGTTTATTTTCTACTCATATCTGAGATTCTCTTTTTGCTTACATTTACTGACACATATCTTGTCTTTTAGAGGAAAAGCGTGTCTGCATGCAAAGAGCTGGACAGCTTCGGAGATAGAGAAATACGTGACATCGCCAGTCAAATCATGGTAGGAAACATGTTTTCACTTAAAGCAGCACTGCTTGACAAGATCCTTAAAGTGTGTTGCAGAAGCCTTCTTTACCTAACCTACAGGCCTGTGTGTGGTAGATGCTAGATGTGAGTGTGTCCCAGCTGTCTAATCTCCATCCTGCCCTGACTGCCGGCGTTACACAGAAGCAGAGTGAGGTGAAGGACTGCTGGGCGCATCTTCAGAAGGTTTTCAGGTAAGACAGCAGGCCAAGGATAGCACAGACAGCTTTGGTGGCCCTGCGAAAACATGCACCATTTCACCCAGTAATTATTCCTCCGCAGTTTCCATTGAGCTGGAACTGTATTTTTTTGTTATTACTCTTCTGGTGTCCTACATTAAAAGTCTGCACTGGCAAAACCTAATAGACGTTTTCCAAATGAAAACGGGCTTTGTATAAAGATTTCTTCTCTCTCTTGATTAGCCTTGTTTAATTTGGGTTTGAATCAGTGAAAAATTATAAGCAAAGTGAAGGACAGTCTGGATGTCTGGAGACCAACTACCACACAGAGCATCACTCACCACCCACCTTTTGGTTTATAATATTCAGTTTTCTGCACTGCTTTGGAATTTGACCATGTGTTTGATTACTGTACTAGGTGAATAATGTCTTGGCTTAGTGAGTCGAGTTGGCAACACGGTTTGTTCTCTTCTCACCATTAAAACCCTGCTGTCTCCTTGAATAGTCTGCTGAATCTGAGATAAAACATGTTTGCAAGGATATTTTGTAATTTTTATGGCATTTGTAAAACAAATTTATTTGATACTTTAATAGCCTACAGTAAGAATCCAGACTTTTACGTCATTCGACTTTTTTTAGACTATCAGAAGCAATATCTACTTAATGAGTAGAGCCACATTTAAATGCTGTAGTAAAATGGGAACCAAACTGTAGGAAATTACACACTGATTGTGCACTGTGGTCCACACTGAAATACCAGAATTAGATACCACTCTACAGCATACAGACTGAAACATGGGGCATTATTTCATTTCAGTCTGGCCAGTAGTTTTCCTTTTTGTTGGACTGGCCAATAGATAACATTCTTCTTACAATCTTCATACTCTACCTGGGCAAACCAGATTGAACATTTTCCATTTTCATAACAATAAATACAGTCGGGGTTAACTCAAGTCCACAGTCCTGACATCCATCTGCAACATCTCTTGCTTTCCAAGTATTTCTCACGCTGAGAGCCTCTCATGTCGGCGGACTATCTTTAGATCCAAATATTACATCATCTGGTCTGTCTTATCAGCTGCGTTTCACAGATATTTAAACCAAATAACACAAACACTGGTAGAAACGTTCAGAGCCATAATTGGAGTTCATCGCAGGCATCTGAAGCTCTGCTGTCAGCACCGCAGTAACCTCCTGCTCTGCTCGCCTTGCAGGACCGACAGGGCCACACTCTCTCCCACTGGCTCCACTTTCACCAGGGAAGATGCTGACCCCCTGACACCGGCCCGAGAACCCCAGTGCAACGTGGGAACGGAGACACAAAGGATCATGGGAAAGGAGGTGAAGGAGGAGCAGAATCGTCTGAAAGGCTGCGTGGTAAGTAGCTTCGGTATTTCATTCTATTACTGGAGAAACCACACTGTGGCTCTTGACCGGGAGAGAACAGCAGCATCAGTGCTGGCAAAAGATGAGCTCAGCCTCTTCCAGTCAACAATCCTACAACTTCTATGGCTGCAGAAAGTGACGCACTTTGTCCTTTGGTTTGGAAAATGCCCAATTTACAATTTAAGGAGGTTTTTCCTAAATAACAGTATTTGTGGAGTCTGTCACATGTGCCGTAGAGCAGTGGCTTCTAGTCTTGGCACCCAACATACTGCTGGTTTTCCATCCTACCAGCTAGTCAGTCGCACTCAATAACATCATCTGATGTCCCAGTTGTGAGAAAGCCCTTGATAAGATCTCCTCCTGACCATGAGAATACAGCAATATGTCTCTGTTTTCCTGCTAGTCTTCTCTATCTCTTGACAAGAGTCTCAGTCTGCAGATGTTCTAAATATTGCCCTGCAGGAGTCACAGGAAGCGCTTTTAGAGGTGTTATTTACCCTGGCACAAGAAAACCATGAGTTTCCATGAAAAATGTCAAGCCATGACTGTACAACATGGTTGAATGCTGGGCCAGAGCACATAAACCTTTCCCTCCGACCCAAAATTTAACTTTATGGTTGAATAATATGGTGGATTTCAACCGCTCTGACAAAAGTACACAGTCATTGGATTAATACTAGATTACCAGATGGCCTGTGGGTCAGCACAGAGTGAGTGGATAACCTACAGCATATGCATTCGTCAGACGTAACATTTCTCAGCTTGGAGGCCGACCAGGACTTTATTGAACATGAGGGTGCTCCTATAGTAACCCCACTGCCCATAAACCTACAAGGAAATACTATTCCTTTGGACGATGATGTATCCAGAAACTTAAGTGTGTGGTATGTTAAAAACCAGTAATTATGTGTATATTTAGTCTTTTAAGTTAGCACATTAAATCCCTTTACAATCCGTAAGTGAATGCTATTTGTGTTCGGCCCAGAGGTATCCCATAATGCAATGCCCCTCTCCTGTTTTTGACCCTGAGCTCTTGTGAAGTCCCTGCTAAGCCTCTGGCCTCGTTTTGCCCAGATGCTCGAAGAGAGAAAACCTTTCACTTTTTCCATTTTCCCTGTGTTTCTGGTTCCATTTATTTCCCTTCACATGTTTTTAGGCTCTTACTGGCCCTGTGGCCTCACCACCTGCGATGGGAGCCGATCAGGTCAGCAAGCCACGCTCAGTTGTTCCTCTCAGTAGGTGGTGAGCTCGTTGCCATGGCCGTCCAGGGTCCTCCAGGGCCCTTTCACCTTTATTGCACTGGGAGCTGGAAGTTACCTGGGTGCAGGAGTCTCACTTGTTACTCTTTATGGAAGGATTAAAAGACAAACTAACCCCTGGTGCCCAAAGGCCAAACTCTAGTTACTCCACTAGTTTAACAGTAAAAGTAATTTGTCACATACTTTCGCAGCACTTTAACTCCAGCTGCACAGGTCTGTGGGTTGATAGTGACTCTGAGGCATTTGGGTATGTGCTGGTTAACAGCACTTTCAGTGCCTCTGAAGACACGTGCATAATAACATTTTTTGTATTTTCTTCCTCTCGTGCAATTTGACTTAATTAAAGGCAACTGTGAAGGTTTTAGTGTCATAATGTGCATGGGTACAGGCATTATAATCTATATGTCCGTGTCTGTGTTAGCAGTAGTATGGCCTCTTGTTGCTGGAGGAAAACATGGCTATCGTCTGTTTCTCTGGCTAATTGTAGCCACATGCTGGGGCTGCAGACCAGATGGGCTTGGTGCTAAGTGATAGTCCTTGGCTGACATCACTTCATAGCACATTGAACGACACACAGGGGAAGAGGAGATCAGTAGAAAACAGATAAGAATTAACAGTACCCAGATAGGAGAAGTATGCTGAAATATGAGATGATTAGATGAGGCCTAAAAACACAGAATACCATTGAATATGACATAGCAAATCATTAAACAGCTATTTTTGCTGTGGTTTGACATGCTTTTCATATGGCAGAATGGGATTGTGAGTGCACCACAGGAGTTGTTTACAGTGGAAGCCACTGTTAAGGATGACAGACAGAGGCAAATATCTGGGGAGGAGACGTCAGTGATAGTTATCAATCCTGTCAAATGAATGACAGTAGTTTGTTAGTTCTACAGCTTTAGCACATGAATGGGCCGATAATGTACCTCTATGAAACTCAGACTGGCCAATAAAATGACTGGCATGTTAGTAAATGGTGTTAGACCCCTTCAATTTACTGCATCTCTCGCATAATTTTGGAGGCGACACTTTTCTCCCGCTCTCTGACTCACTTCTTCTATAAGCTCAGTCACAAAATAACATGGTGAAATTAAAGCTACTCCATAAAACACTATTAATAATGGCTGTTTTGTGCTTCTTGGCTGTCGTGTAAATTCAGTATTTCTGATGTTTTAACATGGGAGCATTGACAGATGCATATTTGCCTTGCTGATTGTTGCAAAGCCCTTACTTGTGTCAGCACTGTTTTTACTGGCATATGTAAAAGACATTATGTTATATAGAACAATTAACACAGCAAAGGTCTGCATTATTCATACAGTTAGACAGATATGTCAGCATAAGAGAATGCTTTACTAAATCCACAGTTAATTTTATTATCTCATATTTATGGCAACCAATTTTGGTGAGCAAAGCAAGTACAACTTTATTTATATAGCCACTTTTAAAACCTCGGTTGGTGCCTCACAGTCTTAAATCATACACAGTTAGAAACAACATAAGTACATACCAACAAAACAATGAAAACTACCAAAAGAAAATAAACTTTTGAATAACAACATTTCAATAAATAACGTAACGTAAGTATTGTACACGCATCCTGTTGCAGTTGGTAAAAACACCAGCTATCAGGATATCCCACTGTGTTCTCTGTAATAGTCCAGATACACGTAGCTCTCATTGGAAACCCTGCTGCAAAGTCCTTTGGCCAACCTTTAAAGTATTCAAATGGTTGTAAAAAAGGCTTAGTGGCTGTTGACGTCTTTAATACATTCTGCACATAGACAAGGTCTACAGCTCTGGCATTGACCTTGCTTGAAACTCCACTGCATAGTTCTAAACAGAGTTGGCGTGGTCGGCCATGGAAATCAGTATCTAAGGCTGAAAAAACACTGCTGCTATTTAATGAGAGTTAGGCATAGGGGATTTAAAAAAGGGTCACATTTCCAACTGCAGTGGCTCTTTTTAGTCATCAGAGTGGTATAGCACATGTTGGCAACTGTGTATGTTCAACTTAATATGTTCATTCATAAAGCAATTATGATTTATTTAAACTTTTGCTGCCATCTTTGGTATTTTTATTACAAACTTTGATGCTGTCAAACAGAAATAGCTTGTACTTTTAGCCTGCTCTGGGTTATTTCACTGAGGATAGCCAACATTTGTAAGAATGTATGCTTTTTGTCATTTACAGTAGAGACTCTACTCTGGGCAGCTGTCCCATGTTGTCTCCAGCCACATTGTAACATTGACATTAGCAGGGAGCAACAGCAACGCCTCATTGTCTAGTGACTGCTCAGTTCATAAAATTCTCCATTTGAGATGTTTATGCATCCAGTCAACGTTTATTCAGTGGAGGCAAGACATTACTCACATGTCATGTTGCTGATCTTCTGGATTTTCCTACAGAGACTTTTACTCTTTTGTCCACAGAGTACTGTTGAATGTGGGACTGGTAGGAGAACACCGGGCAACGAAAGCCAGGAGCAGCAATCAGCGAACCGCACCTCTTCACCCGTGGGAGATGGCCCTGCCTTTGCCAATGATGTCATCGTCAGACATCAACTGAAGGGGGAAAGGTGACATTTCAGCCTGGCTTCTCCCTCCCTCTCTCTCTCTCTCCCTCTGTGACTTACATAATGAGAGGTCTTTATGTAAGTCATAATTGGAGTCACATGTCCGTGTTTTCTTTGCAGCAGGAAGGCCAGAGCAGAGCCCAAGCTTGCCACCACCCAGCGAGGCCACCCACAGCTTCACATACAGCTCCAGAAGTTCACCGTGTCTGCTGACAAGGTGACCTGACCCCTCCCAGGCGCCCCTGCGTCTCCCTTTACACTAGAAATCACCTTTGAAAACTGTTTGGCCACTCTACAGAACATATGTTGAAACACAAATGGCTCATCTTGAGTAAAATCCTGTAACGTCAACCTTAGGATTCATTGCTATGAAGTGTTAAGTCAGCACTGCAGCACTATTACACCCTTTTCTTGTAATCAGCCACAGACATTAGGTCACATTTTTAAATGAGACAAAGTTGACATGCATTCAAGTGTGGCTGAATACTTACTGCTGTGCAACTGTTTTCTTATTTCCAGTAACTGTCTTGATTTTTTTTTTTAAATTACAAATGTTGGGTTGGTTTAAAGGTCAGAATGAGAAACATCAGCTGGATCCTGGTCACTGTGGCCCCTGTGGCTCTTGGCATCCAAATGTAATCTCTTCTGCGTTCAGATATTGCTCTTTTATACTCTTCATCACTTTAACCCTTTCCCTTTCCCTGTTTGCTCTCCTTCCCATCTCAGACTTTGTCCTGGCTGAAGGACAATGTGTCCATGGCCACACAGGTGTGTTCAATAGCTAATTTTGAGGGTCCGGAGACAGCCAGGAGGTGTCAGCACGCTCTGGAGCAAGAAATCCTCACCAACAGGGCCAGGATAGAGGTGGTCAAAAGGGTGAGCCAAGGCACACTTACATATTCATAGTTTCTCTTAAAACATAAGCACTGGATGAATTCCTTGAATGAAAATATCCCTCACATTATGCAAACTGGGCACCTTGACAGGTCTGGTTTGTGTATTAATCAAATAACGAGCTGACATTTCATCTGAGAAAGTTGTCTATATTTTGCAACATAAATCCCAGTCCATAGTCAACACATACTCTCATCAATTAACGCTCCGTCCTCAGGAGGGCCGCGGGCTGGTCCGTGCACAGCACCCAGGCAGTGCCAAGATCGAGGAGTTCCTCGGCCAGCTGGAAGTCCTGTGGGAGGAGCTGCGGAGGAGGCACCAGAGGAATGCTGTGTTTCTGCAGGCCTCAGAGGAGCTGGGTTTTAGGGTAAGATTCATCAAATATCTCACAGCAGGCACTTCTCTTGAGTCATACTGAGGCAAGTTACTTACCTCTGCAGTTATAGGGGAATTTATGGTTATGACGGATGATTCTGGATCAGTTCTCCCATTGGGAGAAGTTTTACGCTGGCTCAGAGCCTGGGCTGTTCACATACACTCATGGTAAGAAGCTCATTTACTTTCATCTTTACCACAGTGATTGGCAGAGTCTGCAAGGTACATCCCAAAAAATGTATGAAGCCTAATCCAAGGGTTATAAATTGCATTACCATATAATTCGATTATGGGATGGAAAGAGGCTGCAAATCCACCCAGATTGATGACTTAGTTGGAAAGCGTGAGTCTTTTATTACAAAAAACGTAGGTTAGAGCATGGTCTACTTCCATTAGGTAACCATATTATTGTCTTCTTTGTACATCACATCACCTCTGGTTGTTTTTGCTGTGCACTAAATCACTTGCAAATCACAGCAGTAAACTGCTACATCATTAGCCTCTCTGCTTCTCTACTGCATAGGTTGTAAAAGTGCTCCAGGCCCTGAGCAGCCTCGAGGCCTGGCTGGAGTCCGTGGAGCTTTCCATGAAGGAATCTGCTCTAGCTGGTGACCCTGAAACAATGAGCATGGCTGAGAGGGAGAGCTGTCTACTGGAGAAAGAGGTGGCAGCACGCAGCCTGGAGCTCCATGCTCTGAGGCAGGAAGTGGACCGGCTCCACGGCCACAGTCCCCCACACACACGAGGCCTGCCGGCGCGCATGGAGGAGGTGGAAAGAAAGTGAGTTTTTCAAAGGAGGAGAGGGAGTGGTCAGGGTTACCCCCCCCCAACCCCCACCCCCCACCCCAGTTTCCAAGAGGTCACAGCTTTGGAACATGGAAGAGTTTCCCTGTTCTTATTTAAGACAAACAGTTTCACCCCATAAACTGCAAAAATATATATCCATAGATCTCATGAGGTGTCTTTTTTTCCTCCAAGTTGGCAAAAATCCTCTCCATGTGCTCATTCATTTGTGCTTCATGCAGCGCTTAATGAGGTCTACCCCACAGTCCTGACATGCACTTCACCCACAGCTTGTCAGTGTGTGTCAGAGTCACCCATTGCACTTTTGCAAGACGATGCCTCTCTCTTTGGTTGGCCCTCGAAAGACAGGTTGTTGCCACGGACTCTCAGTAAAACCTTATGGTGTTGGCTGGTTTACTGGACGTACCTATGACTGTAAACACAAGTTCAGACTCACCGAGGTGACCAAAGAAAATAAAGAAACGGAAAGGGCTCAGTTTAAGTGTTTCCAGGGTGGGGGTGTTAGATGGGGCAGATATGGACACTTGAGCAGTCTGAGGAACCATTGATGCAGGTAGAGGCTCTGACTAAGCAGCTGTACAACAGTTGGGATGATGTCATTATTTAATGCTACATACAAGCAACTAAGGCTCATTTATTCTGGAAAAAATACTCTTTGAAATTGCTACCTTTACCATCTCAAATATAAACTCTGCATGGACAGGGTACCTTCATGCGCCAAAGTACAGGATGTGTTTATGTGACACATGATATATGATTACATAAACAGTGCTCAGTATGCTGCTTGCGGCCTCTCAAATGTGGTTCTGCTGAAGGATGCAAGCTTGTATATGCGGATGTTGATTACAGTTAAGGTGTAGCTGGTCAATGTAAACATTCCTGCTGTGTGTATGTGTGTTTCCCAGGTACCATCGTGTCCACAGTGCCCTGACCCAGCAGAACTCAGAGCTGCAGGACACACGAATGCTGACTGAGTTCCTGGAACGCGTGGAGCTGGAGGAGAGCCAGGAGCTCAGCGGGAGTCAGTACAACCTCGGCCAGGTGAGACACTGTGCACCAAAAGTAGCATTTAAAGGATAATTTCACCCAAATTTTAAATATTTTCTCCCTTAACCTAATGGTTTGGTTTTGAGATATTTGTCTGTGGAATGTATGTCACTAACCCAATACAATGAAGGTGAATGGATTTTAATTTATGATGCTCAAAGTATTGAAAAATTATATTGTTTTGGGGTAGAAGCTCAGAGATGAATTTCTCAAAACATAAAAACACACTATCTGCCTGGCTAAGTGAGAAAATGATATTGGACCTGTTTTCATAAGAACTCTCTCTCTCTCCCTCTGTAACTAACAGCCTCTTCACAGTGAGATTTCCTCAGATCCTACACTGCTGGGACTCCAAAGCAGTGGCGGCGGTGAGCCCCTGATAGAAAGCATGGGGGACCCTGTGGAGGAACTACGAGAGGCTGTAGAAATGCTGAATGACACTGTACGGGCAAGAGGTAGATCGCAGAGCCACGACCAGGCTATCCAGGAGCTGCTGAGCCAGGTAAAGAGATGGGAGTCAGTTTATATTGAAGCAGTGGGTGTGCATGGATGCTCTAGTTTTAGTTCACTAGATGGTTGCCGCAGTGTTTGTTAAGTTATAATGATCTTAGATGATGGCAAATGGTTTTAAAGTCCCTCTACTTTTGTCACAAACAGCTGCACAAACTAATAGAGCAACATCTGGTTTCCTTTTGTCTGTGGCTATGTACTTTAATAGGCCCCAAACGAGCCACCACTCCGCCTCGCATGAGTGTTTTTGCGTTAATTCGATTTATTCGTGGTGAAAAAGCAGCTCACATGTCAAAATAGCACATACACACACCCGGAGGGGACTCCAGGACACCATTTTAAACACTAATTTGCAATGTGGCTCTCATTGGAAAACAAATAATACACAGTGAAGTATTATGACTTAATGACAACCTACAAGTACTCATGATGACTTTGTGCCTCCACAGCATGCCAGCTTGGCGGTGCGCGTGGAAGAGTGCTTGTGCTTCAGCAAGGAGCTGAGCCTGGACATCCTGGAGAAGGAGACAGACATGGCCGTCCAGTGTGAGCCAGACCGCTGCGGCCTAGAGGCTCTGCAGGAGAAGCAGGACCACCTGGAGGTGAGAGGAAGATCCTGGCACATGCTGTGATTATGGTGTAAACATTTAAAATAATTCACTTCCAATACAATCCAGTATTCCATCCCACTGGCTATGTGTAATAAGAAGGGGAAGCCCCCCCTCTCTTTCCCGCACTCGCCCCCAACACATTGTTCCACAGTCTGTTTCCTGTTGTGCCAAATTTTCTCACATCTAAAAAAAGGGGCCAGCCACCCCGCTTTGTGCTGTGTTTAATTTATTACATAAACTGTGGCATGCAAACACACACATCCACACATAGAGCGTGCAAAAGTTTATTATTCACACAAGATATTTATTTATGCTTGTGTGAGCCATTGTTCTGTTAGCTCTCACACGTGTGTGTGTGTGTGTGTCTTTGTGAGTAAATCTGGTGGGGTGTGTGTAATATATGCATTCGGGGGTCACTGGTTGGAGATTGGGGATGAGGTTGGGGATGGTAAAGTTCTGTGTGAGTCATTTTTGGGCAGTGTTGTGTTTATCACACACACACACACACACACACACACACACACACACAGCTGTCTGGACTTGATACCACTGAGGAGCAGAAATGACCTAATCTCCCAAACTGAAATAACTGTGCCGTCAGCAGACAGGCATCCGCAAGTCAGTGTTCTTGAGGCTTACTGTAGCTGAGAAACGATATGAAGTATTACTCCCAGAGAACCCTCAATGCTATTAATTACTGCCTCGTCAAAAGGAGAAAAAAGTGGTCAAGATTGCTAGCTTGCTATAGCGAGGCAGCCCATATGCAGACCATATGGGTCTCTAGCTGAATAATATGCATAAATCTATGAGGTCATACAGAGATACAATTGGTACAGGCTGTCTGAGTGATACCGAGGATGATGGGTGGTGATAGATTTTTATTATGATTCTTCACAGATTGACTATGAAGTCATCCGGGAGGAGGTAAAGGAGATGGAGAACCAGGCTTCTCGGTTGGAGGAGCTGTGCCCGGAGAGAGTGCAGGTACTCGGGGCAAAGATCCAGGCTACACTGCAGGGCTGGAGAGAGCTGGGGAAGAGCGTGACGGAGAACAAATCACGTCTGCAAGAGTTTGTGCAGCTCCAGGACTTCTTCAGGAGCTACCTCGCCATGATGTAAGCAGGGCGTGGGGATGTTGTGACCCCTTCCTGGGCCAGGCGTTCTTTCGTAATCCTCTTTGTGAGAACATCTGCCCATTACAATATCTTTTGAAGGAAAGAACAGGATGTTCATGTTGTCAAGCACAGGTCCCTGGTGAAATGTATAATTTAAGATGTGCTGAGGAGGTCAGCGCAAGTTTCCTGGGCCGAGTGTGACAAGGCGATGAATGTCTGTCCTATCAGGGGGAGTCTGCTCATTCTCATAGTTTTCGAATGTATGGCTTTTACTCACAGCCCTGTTCCTTGTCTCCTCCACCACGTCCTACCCACCCCCGCTACTCTGAATAGCTCATGGACAGAAGACACCAGGTCGTGCATTTTCTCAGACACCGCCTTGCATCTTGGGAAAGATGGCCAGAAGCCACTCGCTGCAGAGCTGGACATGCAGATTGAGCAAAGATTTGAGGAGTTTGATGAGCTGGTGGCCACGGGGAGGAACCTTTTAGACAAAGAACACCATCTCACACAGATGGTGAGCAGGGTTACGCATATGACTCACTGCCATCCCCCCCCCCCCCCCCCCCCCCCCCCCCACACACACACACACACACACACCCACCCACCCTACTTTTATAAACCCTGAGTAATGTCTTGCAGATAAGAGAGCGCATGGAGGAACTCAGGAGTATGCTTGGGTGGATTTTGGTGCACTGGAGGGCTCAGAAACAACAGTGGCTTCACAAGAAGAGCAGACAGGAGGCTTCACAAGATAACATTTATTCTGAGGCCACAATGTGCTCTCCATTAAGAGAGGTAAATGAGTATTGTGTGGTACAGACTTGGGAGGAAAAAAACAAACTTGAAAAACAACCTAAAATGTTTTTTGAACAATGTCATATTTGACACACATATATGTCATTTCTTTGATTTAAAAAAAACAATAACTTAATATAAGTTGAATAAAAAAATAAATCATTGTCATCATAATAAATCACAAAAAAAAGTACCACAATATGTTTCCTGCCATTGGAAATACTTTTAATATGTTTACGTGCACATTTAGTACTTATTTACCTCCCATTGTGGCAAATATTTATATTATATGTGAATATTTGTTAATTTTTCTTTCCATGGCTTCCTACACAGAGTTCAGCTCCTGAGCTAGAAGCCTACCAATCCCATCAGTCCATACTCGTCACCTCCGACGAAGACAAGATAGCCGGAGACAGCCGGCCCTCGTCCCTGCCGCCCAGACAAGCTGAGCAGCAGGAGGAGAAGCAGTTAGAGGATGGGTACGAGGTCATGAACAGCATTGGACCACGGGGCCGCGAGGTCTCCTCCTCAGAGTCTCCCAAACCCTCTATTGTGGTCCTCAAAGATCCCGGCAGCCCTGCTTTAGGGGGCACGGTCAACCTCATCCTTAGCTTTGGTAACACAGGGGAGAACCAGGTTCAGGTGCTTGACCCACCTGCTAGGACGGATGAGGTAGTGGAGGAGATCTTGGAGCCTGTCCACAGGGTGAGAAACATCACTCATCACTTACACACGCTCACACTAGAAGTCACAAAACTCCATTAGAGTTGCCGCTGCCACTATTACTGGCTACATACATTTCTTCCTCAAAGCACTGAAACAAATGATATATGCTGCTATTCCTGAAGGTCACTGCAGTAACTCTGTGACACTGCATGGGATCTCCTTCCTGGGCTGCTGCTGTTCATTCCTCCCTGTCCTTTGGCCTTCATATCTTCCTTTTTCCCCGTTTTCTCCCTCAGCCCGCTGTGCCTCAATCTTCTGCCTGTAAAAACTTTTGGAGGCGCTGCCAGGGGCTTTTGGAAAATACTTTGGGTAGTTTAAAGCGAAAGAGAACGATTTATCGGCAGAGTGCAAACGAGGTAAATTGTGCAGTGTGAATTGGCATTGCATGCTGCGTCTCGAAGTGTGCTGGGACTGCATGCTGTGTGTAGTTGTTTTCTGAGGGGTAGCATGCTCTACTAACCCCTGTGACAAGGTACAGTCCGTCTGCAGCTTCCCTGCACTGTTGCCATGTCTGGAAGCCAGGCATGACAGTAAAAGGAAACAAGGCATGCCAAAGCGCTCACCCCATTTCCAAAGTCACTGTGGCTGGAAGATTTACAGGTAATGATTGCAAAGTGAGAAAAGACAACAAACCGTTTTACTGTCAAAACTCACAATCTCCCACTGAAATGTTTTTAATGAGGTACGTTCTGTCATGATATTTAATGGGATGGGAAAAGAGGGGTGCTACTTTTACAGTCCATTTGTAAAAAAGATAAAGGTAATGAATGAAATTCAATCAAACATCCGATCTCCAGTTAGTGAACAAAAATCTCTTGTTTTCAGAGAGAAATATGTTGACATTATGTGACTGTTTCAGTTTGTTACAAGTTACTATAATGTATACAATGAATGTATACCAATTATTTAGTATTTTGTCAACCAGAAAAGTTATTTAAATTCTAGTAAAACTGTATGTAAAATGTTTTTGAATTGATTAATTTTCTGCAAATGTTTTTGCAAGCTGGATTCTCGGATTTTATTTATTGCATTTGATCTAAAAATAGTCTATGAATTATTTTTGCAGCATTTATATTTAAAGCAGTCATGGAACCCGTCATACATTTCAGCCTTAAAAACAAGAGGGATTATCCAAGTACGCTTGAGGCAACAAATGTGTATATTATATTTTGGATTTACTAGGTGATTGTGAATCCATCTTTGCAATGACCTGTCAGCAGTCATTATGCCCTTTTAGGTTGTCTTGTGTAAGCCCAGTTAAATGGTTATATTCCCAACAGAAGACAATTTAGCAGTATGTTTACAATCCAACTTTCCTCCAACATTAAAACTTTTTTTTGGACCTCAACTTGTTCAATGAGCCAGGATTTAAAGCCTGAAAGCACCGATGACAGAGACAGAATGGGGGTGATGAGTAAGAAAAGCACACAGAGACTTCTCCCTGCTGTGAATGTTGACAGAAGCTCTCTCTTCTCCTTCTGTCATTTCACTACAAGCCTCTTCACGGCTGTGCCACAGTTGTGTAAAATTAGTGACCTCATCCTCTCTTCCTATGAAACCTGTGCTCCAGAATGGCTCCCAGCAGGAGTCCGTCCCCAATGCCAATACAAGCGCAGTCATTAGACAGAGAACTGGTGCTGAACTTTAAAGAAAGGCCCCCAGACTGCACACCATGATTTATAGTCTGGGGCTTCCACAGAAACAAGAGATTAGTCACAGAGTTGAAAGGTCAAGCCATTACAGCTGCATATGACAGCATGTGCAGCCACATATGATTTTGATTAAGTCCTGCAAGTGTGCAATTGTAGTCATGTCCATGTTCTTTTGTCCTTTCATCTAATGTCTTTGTCTTTGTTTATACTTTTGAATTGCTGTGTGAGGCTTGTAAATTACTGAATCACCATTGTTTTCTTGGATGTGTGGGATGTAGAGGAGAAGAGGCTGATGTTTGTCTATGAAAAGTAGCTGATTGTCTTAGTCGGTTTTGATCTCATGTCATCATTCCTACACATGAGACAGCTCTTGTTCTCACAGAGGTTCCTCGGGGCTCTAGCCCCGCAGCACGCATGAGTCTTTCTGCGGTTAACCATTTGCAATGAAGCCTTTACAGTCTCAATGATATAAGAGCTCACACAAACCTAATATCCTTTTCTTTTACAGGTAAGTACCTACTTGCATGTCAAGGATAACAACTTGGCTGTGGCCCCTGTCTATGAGAGTATCACCCTGCCCCGCCAAAAGAGCCGCTCTGCAGCCTCAGCCTCCCCTACTTTCTTGCCATCCTCCTCCTCCTCGCCATCTTCCTCAGTGCCTGCATCTCAGATGGCTAACGTAACCTTCCACCCTTTGACGGGGAGCGGCGGCAGCTCCATCTTCAGCAGCCTTAAGAGAATGGGCAAGAAGAGAAAGAGGAAGCGAGACGTTCGCAGACACACGATCCAGAAAATCTTGGGAGTGGAAGAGCAAACGGAAGGGATGCCCCACTATGCCTGCGAAACAATCACATATGATACACATACATGGCCACTGAAAGAAGGCAGAAGGAAGAAGAGTTCACCAAAGAGTGGGGATGTAGAAGCTATGGCCTATATGAAGAATCCCCTGCTGAAGGACATTGATACAGAATGTTCAGGGGAATACAGCATTATTCCATATGCTGTGTCAGAGGGGCCAACCACAAATCATGTGAGAAGCCACTGCAGATTCCTCTCCTTGGGCTCCGTGCTGAGCTTCGACCTACCTAAGGACATGACCCTCATCCCCAGCATTCAGGACATCATTACCATCGCCCCTCCTGAGTCCAAAAAAGGTGCAGGGACTGATCCAGACCCCCACTCCCAGAGACACACAGCCCTAAGCTCTTTCAAACAGACTCGACCTACTCCTGCCGTCACACACAGCTCGGCAGATATCAGCTTTTCTGAAACACAGACTTCAACGGTTGTAGTGAAAGATCTACCTGACATGGGGAAGAGTTTCCATCCACCACGTCCTCTTTCCCTGCAAGAGGATGAAGACCAGACTGTACCATGTAACGGCCTGTCTAAAACACAGTTTAGTCTGCACAAGGGTGCAGAGCAGGAGTGGGACAAAATGTCATTAGAGGTTAAAACCAGTACAGCTGAAAGGGATGGGACCAGCCAGCCTTCCCAGCTCCCTATTTATGTGAACCAAGCCCAAAGTACAGCTGAACATAAACGTGGGTGCCCTAGTGTGCATACGCTCATCCGAGACCTAAATGGACACCAGTACCATAAAAGTGCCAGACCCCGGAGTGTGAATGAAGAGAGTCCTGGACTTCAGTGTCCGAGCCAAGCTTCTCATATGGTAGTGAATCTGAAGTCAACAGTGAGTGTTAGTGTTCGTCAGGACTCAGTAGACTCTGGAATCTCCATCTCCAGCAATATCAAGCTTTGCACTGATCCTCCATGTCCAGATACCCCGCAGCCAAAGGGGGTGGTGGGGAGGCTTGTGTCCCTTGAGGTGGGAGGCATAGACTGCACTAAAACAAGGGACAACACTGTAACATCATTGGGTCCATCAACAGACTCAGCAGATCTAGAAACAGAGCCTGTCCACCTGGACCACCGGCAGTTTCAGGAGGAAGAAGAAGAACTGGAGGACATCTGGAACCAGAATACTAACTACAGACATAGCATCTGCTCAGACATCATGTACCAGCCCAACCAGGACGAACCTGAACCCTCAGACCCATCCGGAGAGCTCCTTTCCCGCTCACCTTCACCTAAGAACCCGGCTGTGCTCTACAGGAACCTGGCCACAGCCTCTGCACCCAACCTCCTCGTGGCTGAGTTTAGGCTGCCCCCCTACGTTCAGAGCTTGCTGGGTTACGACAAGGAGCAGAGTCCCAAATGTCACCTCCCTCCACTGGCCGTAGGAGATAGGAGGTCCTGGGCGGCCTTTCCTAACAAGGAACCAGCCAGCAAGACCTCAGTGACAGTGAACGAGACGGCGTCTGATCCAGTGAAGCTGCCAGATGTAGGGGACAACCAGAGATATATTTATCAATACAGAGAAGATGAGGAGGAGGAAGTGGAGGCAAAGGTGGGGGAGGAGGTGAATGAGCACACAGGTGGTTCAAAGGTGAGGTCAGCGTTTGATATACTGTGATGTCGAAATCTGTGACACTGGATCAGTTCACCCAAATTACCGAAAAAATAACAAAACAAATCCCACCTATTTCTACTGGTATGTAGGAATGGGGATAGTTTGGGTTTTGGGATTTGCCCAGTACAAAGGAAGTGTTTAGAATTTCACAGCATTTAATTTGACATTTTTGCTGAGCTATGTGTATTACCCAGATTGACTGAGACGATGTCTAAAATGTAATTTTTCATTGCTGTAAGCACTACAAACAATTCTATTCTCTGATGTCCACCATCTCATTGTAGCAGGGTGGTGGCAGAAATCCTTTCAAACAGCTAAAACCTGGGCAAACAAAACCAAAAACACTAGCATGTCAGAGATACGCGAGAAAAAAGTTAGCGAGAGCGTTTTTATGTAATTTGGGTGAACCGAAACTTTACCCCATAACATTTAAATGTTTATATATTATCAACAAGCGTGTCAATTATTATGTCTAAATCTAAATCTGTAGTTTCTGTCACCCTTGCGGTGTCGATATTTAATAAAAAAGCAATGCATCTGCATGAGCAACTATTACCTTGTGATCAGTGATGACTGTGGAATCTCCTCTTTCTGAACAGGACCAGTCAATGAGTTTACTGTCAGTTCATATGGGTTTGGATGGCGTCTGTCAGCAAAGAAAAGCCTCTCAAGGCCTGGACAACATGGAGAAGCAGGAAGAATCAATGGCCACAGGAGGGCAGTGTAGCACACTGGTAGGAGTGACCGCAATGTGTAAATCTCTTTGCCTATTAGAAATATGGCTCTTGTGATTAACCACAAAGAGGAGTTTTTCTTCTAAATGTCTAAATGTTGTTGTTAATTTAAACCCTCTGTAGAGTGCAAAGCCTGAGCTGCAGTCCATGGAGGGAGCGCTTGAGAGGAAGCACAAGCTGCAGCTGGGAGGAAAGAAAGTAAGAAAAGCTCCATGCAGTGTTTAAGCCAGCACGGTCAGCAAATGTAAAGCCCGCAGTCAGCAGCCCACATTCTTATCTTATTTTCACAGGCGGCCTCCAGAGGCTGGAACTGCTACCATGCCGTCCTATATAGACACACCTTGTGCTTCTACCAGGACAGAAAGGAGACACTGAGGGTAAGCAGAAAACTAGGAGAACAGAAATGGTAAATAATTGAATTGCAGAGTATGAAGTCAGTGATGATCAATCTGTGCTGTGCTGCAGAGCTCTGCATGTGGCCTGCCGCTGAACCTCACGGGAGCAGAGTGTTCACCTGCACTAGAGTACACCAAAAAACCCAACTGCTTTCGACTACGGTAAGATTTTTATGACCACCAAATTACAATGATGATGTTTTATAGATGATACAGATTTAAAGGCGATGGTAGATATACAGACAGCTGTGTGTTTGACCATTCTGTCACCTCCTCAGGCTCCGTGATGGGTCTGAATATCTGCTTAATGCCTCCTCACGCTTTTTGATGAAAAAATGGATGATGAAAATACAAGCAAACACAGGTAGACATTTTAATTTCAAAGCTAATTATGCTAATTCTGAACTCAGGTGAAAATGCTGTGATTCATTGATGTGTTGTTTTTTCTTAAAAGGTCAGAGTGAGTCTGTGTCTTCATCATCAACTGTCCCAGTTGATCTCCCAATTTCCTTGTAAGACATGTCGTTTTAACCACCTCCAACTCTTGATTTCCTAAGTCACAATAATCCTGATCCTTACAATAAATGTTTAGTAATAAAAACACCCTCTCACCTTCCAGAAAGCCCTCCCTCTGCTCTGGTTGTCATGGTCTTGCCAAATGCCACTGCTCCTCCCGACATGATGTCACCTCCACGTTCCCCAGGCACAAGCCACCGGGCGCCGCCCAAACCAAAGAGATTGTCGTCCTCACCAGAGAGTTCAGTCACATGACACAGAGTCATTTAAGGAGTGTGGACGAGCAGTCGACCATCTCATCCTCAGACGGAGGCGGCTGTGGTAAGGCCTTCTGCTTGTGTGGACAAAAGCTATATTTACCTGGGGAGAAACTCAATGTGCATCTGCTCCACATTCACACTTAGCGGAAGCAATACAAGCCACATTTACCATTGTTGGCTCTACCACGCTGGTTTGGCTTGCTTCTTTACCCACGAGGGTAATGCTGAGTTCAAAAAGGAATTCAGGATTCAATTTAGCTTTGTAATGTTTCAGAGTGCTGTGATTAAGAGCTCCACTCATAGAAGAAAAGTGAATGGCTGTTGCAGGTGTAGTATGTACCACTAGGAGGAGCTCAGGTATTATCTTGCTACATATTAAAACCTCAAGCACATCACCACAGGGAGACCGCTCACATCTCTACAGAAAATGTTTGAAAAAAATTGTTGCTAAGCTTTTCTGTTCATCAGTTCTGCTTAATTAAATACAGAATTTTCATCTCTCTCTAGATGATGATTTAGGCAGTTTTAAGCAGACAATGACTCACAGACTGTCTGGAGCATCCAGAGACAACACCTCCCCCCCCCCTCCTCATTCCCCTGTATCCAGCAGTCAGGACTGGCTCAGCAACAAGCGTCGCTCCCACTCCTTCACATCAGGTTAGTGTTAGCGCAGTTATTAACCTCAATGATCTGCAATGTGTCTGTGGTTCATAAACAACTGTTTCTGGCTCCTAATGTTCCCTCGTTCTGTTTTTTCTCAGCAACTTTTCAGAAGATCAAACCAACGTCGCACAACCCTGGAGGCAGAGGCCCGGAAAGAGGCTCCAACTACTGTGTGACTCTTGTAGTTGGAGACAAGTCATCAGACAGTACATCCATGAGCAGAGGCTCAGAGCCCCCGCTGCCGGCCTTGGCTGGATGGCAGCCAGACACCTATCAGGACTCTGCTCTGAGGAGCTACGCCAGCCTGCCACGACCACGCAATAAGTCCGTCTTCAAAAAGTTCTTTGGAAAAAGGGACCTCTGAGTTAAATGATGGTTTTACCAATAACTGATTTTACAAATAGTTTCTCATGTGCAATGCACATATTTGTTGAAAAGCAAAAAAATGCTACTACTGACTATATTTATGATCAGAAGACCTACACGGTTTTATTTTTGATGTGTTGGAAATATAATTCACTTCATGGTCTAAACAGTCATTATAATAAGTCCTTTTCATGAGTGTTTATCTTGTTGCGTGTATATTGTTCTTCCTTTTCTTGCCAAGTGATAGAACAATATTGTGTGAGTGTGCACTGTGTAGATTTGATTAATTGAAAAACACCTTTTCTCAAGAGTCTTATTTTGTATCTCTTTTGTATTTTTTTTGTTATGGTTGTGTATTAGGTAAACATACCGTCTCAGTGGAGAAACCATTTAGATAACAGATTTAGAGAATAATCCCAGTGATATCATCTTTAATGAGTTATGACCAAGTATTTACAATATCCTGCAGTCATGACATTTACTGTACCAGATCATTACAGCTCCCCTCCTTCACATGTAGAGTGTGTGGTGCACCAAAAGATTTCTTTCCTTTTTTTAAAATCAGCAGTTTGACACTGTCTGAGCTTGTTTGATATTAAGACTTTTTAAATATGAATTGTAGCAAAGACTATTAATAATAAAACATAAAAACAAAGATTTGCTTTGGCTGTGATTAACGGATGAAGACATTTATTTTTAATACAGTTGTGGTGAAAATGTTTGTTATTCAGGCTTTGTTATCATCTCTGGAGGCTTTGAAGAGGAAAGGGATTAGATGAATAGAGAGAGATTAAAGGCCAGGCCAGGCAACGGACATCTTCACATCATTAGCCTTATTTTCGCTTATTAAACATCTGCTACCATTCAAAGACATGATTCAACCAAATCCATAATCAGCATTGCATTTTCAGCAGACATTATAGCTGCATAATGAGGCATATGCATGCATAAAGAGTTTGCAAAATGCCACTGTTTAGCATTACAAAATATTCAGTGATTCCCTACAAGATCTCTGTGGGACAGTTTTCCAACCATTTTTACCAGAAATTGCCAAAGTTCTTAACAGTTCCTGTTATGTTTTGGTGTTCGTTTTAGTCACCTGGGTAATGTTCTAGCTAAGTATTCGAGCCAAGTAGCAGTCCTCACAGTTTACATTGGCTTGCTAATTCCAGCCTATGTTAGGGTTGGTTGTGCAAGAAAAAAATAAAATTAAAATATTTCAAAGTTGATCAAACTGTTAGTTAAAAAATTAACTGTTGGTCACTTTAAAACTAACATCACTTCATCTAGGCGATCACAGGGATATGTTAATATTTGATCAGTTGACTGGTTGCATATGTCAGATTTATGACTCATTAGGGACAGAAAAGCTGTTGATCTCATTGTCCACTGAGTCAGTGTACTGGTTAGATCTGGATAGATCAAATTGGCCAATAGAAGGTTTGCAAAGTGATTATATGGTATCTTGGAAAGTTTTTTATGTATTTATTTATTTATTTTTCGAATTTTTGAAATACAAAAATACAGTAGTTTATATAATAGTTTATTTTGATAAACATTTTGAAATATTTTTGCCCATTTCTGGCAGTTGAAGAACTGAAAGTAGTTGGACTGTCTTTTGAAGTGAAATAATGTAATGTAATGTAATGAGAGCTACTGAAATGCGAGTTGAACTGAAGTGAAAGCAACTGAAATTTCAGTGGAAGCTGAAGTGCCATGTGAAAATACATAGTATTTGAACCATGTGCACTGTTAATGGTTAAAGTGTCAGTTGATGTCTTAGCAGTGACAGCAGATAAAATGTTGTCAGTTTAAGCAATGATTGAAAAAAACTATGTACCATTCAGTACTTCTTCGGATAATTAAAAAAGTGCACTTTTCTCCCATTAACCAATAGCTTAAATAATTGTGAAATTTACACATTATAAACACACTCTTGTAGAGTAGAACTATTACAAATGTAAAAATACCCAAAAACAAAGCAAAGGAAGAAGCATTGTGTTTTGGCACAACCACTGCATCACCTCTCAGCTCATATAGCACTGTCAAAAGTCACAGTGTGGTCTTGGTTTGTATATACGCATATACACATGCACACAGCAGCTACAGTAGTGTATGGAATGGAAACTGTTCGAAAAGCTCTGCGTTTGTGGTGCAAATTTGTCAAAAGCATCCAGCAGAGGCATTAATCATGGCAGGTCAGCAATCTGTGAACCATTATCGAGACTCTATACAGCAGAATGCTGTATGACTCAAACTCTGACTGTACTGTAAAAAAATACCCTATATTTGTTCGGTTTATATGCAAAATCCCCATATAAGTCAGGTCAGTGTGCCACTGCAATGATCTATATGTTATTAGTGTACTCTGCAAGACAAGTTAATAATCCACAATGACATTCACGATATGATTGGTAAATTTCACGTGGTTGCTGCATGCACATGTGGCACCAATTTTCTTGCTATGCATGGAATACAAACATTTGGGTTTTCCCTCCACAATAAAGACAGTTTTTGTGTTTTTCCCCTCCGTCAAGTTTGGAATGACAGCCACATCCTTTGCGGCCCAGAGGGACGCAGCAACAACCAATCGATTGATCGCCATGCCCCCGATCTTTGTGTCCTCTCTTTGCACTCTGACCTCCATATCATCTGCTGACAACTCCTACAGCTTCCTTCACAGCTGGGGGGGGGGGGGGGGGGGGGGTTCACTCTGCTTGTGTGTGTGTGTAACCACATTCTGGAGGCTTCCTCTCTAAGTGTGGGATTATATGGCATGGCAATGGATGCGTGCACCACAAAACACAACACCCACACACTTGGGTTGTTGCATTTTTCCTGTCTAACCACCGCATGACACATCCTCCCAAAGGTGAGGTAAAGGTCCAGGTTTTGTTAGCCAAGTTTAAGAGTGACTCACAGGGGTTACCGCAGTCACTGAAAGAGATCCGGAGATCACAAGGAACCATCAAGGTAGTATAACACGAGAGGGATGTCCTCAGGCCTTGACCCCTCCCTTGCTCTTGATGGGATCCATATAAATGCTTTATTTATATGTTAAAATAAATATGGATTATTTATTTATTTATTATTATTACTTATTTTAATAGCTAATTAAGACATTTGTTGAGATCATGTAAAGATTTTCATTTGTTATTTCCATTCTCATGCTTCTTTGAGCTTTGATCCCAGGCTCAAAAGGTAGGCTTGGAGAGGGGTGTGCTAGTGGCCCGGACACAAGCTTTGAAACCCAACACTGTCTGCCTGCAGCAGCCCAGGGGAGCCCATGAAAATGATGTAATGGGGAGAGTGGTTTAGGAATCATCGGTGGTGGGCAGCAGGGTGGAATAGTGGTTAGGAACCCAGATCATATGGCTTAATTTCCACAGCCTTTGGATCACGACATTAACTGCCCACCTGTCAAGGCCAGTGGTCCTTAGTTATGCCCATTAGCAGAATGAGGTAAATTAAAGCTCGCTTATAGCTTTCTGGGAATACATCTGAAATAATACATAATGCATGCAAACATAATACCTCTGGGCCATGCAAAGTCTTGTGGCAGAAACTGTGAGAACTCACATACCCAGTAAATGCTGAGAAATGACCTTGATTTAAAGGAGTATTGCTAAGTACTCACCATGTGCTGGCTTTGGCACGGAGAAATTTGACATCACAGATGCTAAGAAGCTTTAGCGCCGCATCTTTCAATAAATCATACGATCATCTTGGGAAATAAACAGTGAATTTGAAGTCTGGCTTTGGGAAAGCTGGAGCAGGCATTTGTCTCTCTCCCACATGGTCTTTGAACAATATGTCAGATTTTCATCGGCTGCATTTGGCATTTTGGCCAAGGGCTTCTCGGACAATATATCATAATATGTCCCCCCTCAACAGCTGCCACTGTGCCTCCTGGGCTGGTACCACAAAGTGCAATAACTGGAGAGAAATTTCCTCATCTAAGCTCCAGCTCCCCGCCATCCACCCCTCCCTCCCACCAGCAAGCTCCCTTTTGTCCTGGATTGTTGGTAAGCTCCTTGCATTTCTGTGTCCTCCATGTGTGAACGGATAAAGGATACATAGTGCCACATAGACATCTGTCCCGCAGATATGGTGCGAATGCATCTCTGCGATATGGATATTAATTCACTTCATATTCATTCAAGCTATTCTACATGGCTTTTCACGCAACTCCTGCTTAGGATACATCAATACATTCAGGTCCCCTGACAGTGTATCAAATTGTTACAGCTGCACAATGCTTATGTATGAACCATGCTGAACCCTTCAACGTAAAATAGCATGCATGAAGTCTGGACTATGTTACCAAAAAATATAGTAATTAGAATATAGATGTTTTTTTGTGTGTGGAAAGGGTTTAAATAATCCTCTTTATGGCTTTGAAGTATTTGCAGTTGTATTGTATGCTGTGTATATGTATATTATTTGCAGTTATATTGCATGCTATGGTGTAGATGATGAAATGGAACATACTGTATATACACATCATGATACAGTAAAGTGGTGGTTCCCGACCATTTTTTGTATTCCCACACAGCCCTGTTGGATGAACTCTAGTAAACACTTGTCAACAATATTTCCACCATTCATACATTACTTAAAAAAACTACTTGAACCGTTTATCCAAACATTTTACCTACATATTTATACATGTATATATTCCTTTTACCTGCGTATTTCAATTCTGTGTCCATTAGTTTTAGCTAGATATTTTAACCATGTATCCATTACTTTAAAATAAACTATTGAACTGTTTATCATCATTAACATGTATACATTACTTTCAGCTGCTTACATACATAATTTATCCATTGCTTTTACCTAACTATTTTAATGCTGTGTGTCCATTTCTTTCAGCTAGATATTTCAACCATGTATCCATTAATTGTATCTGTTTTTCTATTACCTTTATTTTTCCCCACACTATATGCAAATAACAGAACATTCAGATAAAATCAAATGTTTGATTTTAAAAAAATTATTCAAACTTGTTGAGCTACTCCACATTCTGCCCCCTGGCAACTACAGAAGCAGTCCTGGGTGGGAATCACTGGTGTAAATGATTTGCCTATAATATGACAATATGGTTTCTAATTGCATCATAACACATCAAATACATCCACATACACACCCTTTACTTGGTAAAACTGGCAAGATCTCTGTCACTGTTACATAACCCATCTGCTACCCTGCTGCAGGGTGCTGAGGATCACCTTCCAATCACAAGAGCCAGTGCCCCTTCAGCAGCACTGCATGGCTTGCCCTACCATGAACCATACTATCAACTCTAATTGCGTATTGCCCAGTCTGCGCCTACAATAACAATGCAACGTCATATTTCCATGCGAGTTAAAAAATACGACCATTGTGATGTTGACTTTGAAGCCAAATCAGCGACTGCTAGTGCCAGTTGATCGTACGTCAGCGGTGGCAATGAACAGATGCTGGCGCAGCAGCATGTCTGACGCAGATCACAGCTGGCAGCTCTCTCTGCAGCCAACCTGACAGGTTACATCAGTTATACAAGCAGTATTAAAAAATAAGCCAAAGCAGCCTTCCATGTATTTTCACTTTGAAATGACCTGAAGATGCTTGGGTGTCAAAACAAATATCTTTGCCAGAGGATTTCTATTAAAATCCTTGATGCAAGTGCCAGACTTTGGAGCTCACGCAGTCAGTGAAATTCCACTTGCAGCGAGTCTGTCTGATCTGAACTATCGACAAACTCATGAGCCTTGAATGTTCCTGAGCTACTTTAGTCTCTAAAAACCTACTTCAGCTATTCCCAATTAACTTACATTTATTAATGATATGGTCACGAATGTACATCAGGCAAAAAGTATTAATTTGGCAGATTTGACTCTCACAGAGAGCTTCACTTTTCTTTAAGTTTAACAGCATGTCTCGCTCTATACCTGGAAAACCCTTTAAATACCTTTTTAAAACTGTATCATTGGAATAAATGCTTCATAAATGCCCTCAGGTTTCTCAAAAATCCAATACCACACTATTTATCCTTTAATGTAATCTGACTGCACATGGATAGAAATTCCATTATCTCACAGGACGGAGCATAAAATCCTAGAAACTAAAGAGATTGAAGCATAAATATGTTTCAAGACTGTAGCTTAGCATCAGTGTAAACAAATTTATAACTGCAGAACAAATGAACAGTTTGCATCTTTAAATGTGAGAAATTAACACCCGAGAAAGACAATCTGGTTGTTGACAAGAGAGTAACTTATTATTTTTATTTTATTTAATTTAAGCTAATGGATGAATAAACCATGAAATGATTGGACATACTTGCACTGTTAAATATTGATTGATTTTCAATAAACACACCCTAAGGTTGACAAAGGAGGCTCAGATAGTAAGGAACTAAATTAATTAACAGGGGCGCTGCTCTGTTTGCCCCTTTTAAAACAAATAGCAGTACTTGTCCTCATAAACAAATGATTATTACACACTAATAAATGAGAAACTTTATGAGAACTAAATAAAAAATAAAACAGAGCTGTTTGGAGGACTTGCAGTCTTTGGCTCTGAGCTCACAGGATATTTACACACTAAGTGAACAATTCCCCCACTGTGTTCCATCTCACAATCAATTATTCAGCGTGCAATCCATTTTGAGGCTGTAAAAAATGAATTGTGTACATAAATGCATGCATGTGACACACTAACTCGCCCCAGCAACTAGGCATGCCCCTCAGGTTAGGTCAGATCCCTGTTAAGAAGCATGAATAGTCTGACTGTGTGTACTGTATATGCATTGACACAAATAAAAGTTGTTGTCAGCAAAAACACACACAAACGGCAGGGTGTTCCCCTTTTAGTGGCTCCGAATCTCCATGTCAGGTTTTATGTTTAAGACAATTTTGCAGTTCTGCTAAAATGTCTTGTAGAATAGCACTTCTGTTTTCCTTAGAAACCTAGGTGGGGGGAAAAATAAGCAAACATAATTAACGATGGCAAGGAGGCAGTCTGCAGATAATGTAACATTATACAACATGTGTTGCCAAACATGAACAACACGAGAGCTGTGACAAAGGGCTTGTCTGGTAGGATAAGACCACAAAGCATGTTGTAAACACCTAATCCCTGACCTACTCTTTTATAAGTGAAACTAAAAATCATATGTTCGCCAAAAATATTGATACTGCCCCATAACCTTGTTTGATTTAATAACTACATCGACATAGTGACTATTTTGCATGACAATATCCATAACTGAGTCTTCCGTGATAAATTATTTTGACATTTCAGACCACCCTTTGTTGTTGAATCAGTCACGCATGATTTAGAGTTAATCCTGCTATAGGAGACAGATAATGGGGGGCACGGCCCTTGTGCATTAATAAGCAGACTGGCTATCCTCCTAAGCCCAAGTGGATACAGGGTAAACACTGCCCTATAGCTAACTGACCTAAATGACCTAAATATATATTTATCACACATAGTGTGTGCAACTATTTGGACTCACCGTGAAGACCTTGACATCATGCCTGCTCCGCACCTCTTCCACAAGACCCAGCGGTTTACCCTTGGGGATGGGGATGGTGCCCAGGACGGCGCAAGAAGAGCTATCTAAAGTCTGTCTTACTGACCGGATGAACGACTGGCTGAAGAGCTCCATTTTGCCAATCTCATCAATGACAAAGACCTTCTTGCTGCCCCCGTCTGCTGCTCCTACCTGGAGACGACAAATGTTGGTATCGAGAACAGTCAATGCGTGCATACATCTTTTTTTAGTTGCAATAAAGAAATAAAAGGAAACTAGTTCAGTTTGGACATTTACTGATAAAAAGATTAAACACGTTTCATTGGTGGCCATGTGCTATCTCACTGACTGACAGTGTGTCTGAGACAGTGTTTGCATGTTATAGGCAACGGATGATCTGCAGTGATTACAGAGGCGCTTCAAGTGAGATGAAAGTGGATTATGTGACGCCAAGGCACAGACACCTTCCTTTACAGCGCATGTGTAGGCGTCACTCCAGGCTCACTTTACATGCCGGATTAATCATGGTCAGTGACAGCCAGACGGCACCACCAACACTAAAAATGCCACTCTGGTATTTATGTGTTTGCAAGCCTCCAATTATTCCATCAATTCTGAGAATATCAAAGGCGTGATGATTTCTTAAGTGGGGAATAAAGGGAGTGTTTCGCTTACTGTGATCTATTGACGAGGGTGAGTTTAAAAAGCATGTGCTGCTGTCTTACGTTTCTGAAGAGGGGGAGAGCCAGGTTTTCAAATGAAGGCAAGTCAACCACATACTGCCCAACTGTGTATTCCCGTCTGCCATGAGATGAACCGGGAACATCTCTGTAAGTTAGAATAAGGTGAGGGTTACTAAAAAACAGCACGATAAAAGACAGCCAGTAGTTTGATTTGGATAGGATGACAAGTCTGCTACCTGATTCTGGACAGGTGACCCCTCTCTCCTGTCACTGTGACTACATCAAAGCCGACTCTCCGGCCTCCCTCCCTGACCTCCTCTGTGTAAAACCCTTCAACTCCCACTCCTGATGACACTAAAGTCTCACAGGCTTTCTGGACCAGGGTGGTTTTCCCCACACCTGTAAGCAAGACAAGGGACATTGTAAAACAACTGCAATACATCAATTTAAAATTGGAGTGCAGTGCCTTACTGTAAAATGTTAGGACATGAATATTCCATGCATTAGTGCTGTTGGCATCCTTAATTAGTGCTCTCAGTCTACAAAATTTGCATAACCTCAAATCTATATCTTAATTATCGAGTCATTTTGACCAAGAATCTGTCAAAATACTAGTAGTAAAACTGGAATTTGAATTAATTGAATGAATAAACGTCTCTTTCATCTTTGTAGGGAGTTAAACATATCGCATAAATACCTCTTTACTATAAACCATTACCAGGATAAATCGACAGTATCCGGACAAAGCTAAAACAAGCTAAATTTTATCACAACCACCGTTAACGCTTACTGACTCATAAGACAGCTCACTGACTCGTCTGGATTTACAGCGACTACAACTTCAGCCGCACAGAACTCGCTGGGTGTTGGGTTTTACCTGGAGGTCCTGTCAGAAAAACGTGTTTAAACATCTCACTTCATACAGTTCAACATGCTGCTCCGGCTCTTCCGTACACACCGAGTTGACGCATGCGCGGTATGCAAAATACATCTGAACTTTATTTTATAAAAGACAGCACGTTACAGCAAATGTCTCCATTTACATGCTTTACTCAAGTAAAACGAGGAAAAGCACTGTGTACAAATACAAATAAAAAAATGTTTCAAAAGTTGTCATTATGCAGAGTGTCAGTGTTTTACATTATTTTATTGGACTGTTTCCCAAACTAAGGGTCCGGACCGGTCCGGACCATAGACTGTATATAAAAAGGTCCGGACCCTGATTGGATTGGGTCGCCAATTGGGTGAGTAAAATTCTTAAAAATGTTACAATATGTAAATATGTGAATGAGCTTTCTTTTTTACACAGAGTAAAGCTGGTTGAAAACTTCCATTGTTGTTTTTCTTTACTTTAATAAGAAAATAAATACATTTTATTTACATTGTTTGCTTTTCCCTTTATTCGTAGTTTGTAAATGTAGATGTATTTTGTAGATGTAAATTTGGGTCCCAGGGAGATTTCTCTTTCGGGTCTTGAGCTGAAAAAGTTTGGGAACCAGTGGACTAACATTACTAATGCATAATGCAAGTGTAAGCAGAAGGAACTAGTCTAATTCTAACTATGTTATGTATTTTGTGTACATATCTGCATTGTTACTGTATAACAATAATAATGATAAACAATTAATATATTTTAAAATATTGATCTAAAGTGTTAGAGCTTTCATATAAATGTACAACCCCAATTCCAATGAAGTTGGGACGTTGTATAAAATGTAAATACAAACAGAATACAATGATTTGCAAATCCTTTTCAACCTATGTTCAATTTAATACACCACAAAGACAAGATATTTAATGTTCAAACTGATAAACTTTATTGTTGTTTGCAAATATTCACTCACTTTGAATTTGATGCCTGCAACACTTTCCAAAAAAAGCTGGGACAGGGGCATGTTTATCACTGTGTCACATCACCTTTCCTTTTAACAGCACTCATTAAGCGTTTGGGAACTGTGGACACAAATTGTTGAAGCTTTGTAGGTGGAATTCTTTCCCATTCTTGCTTGAAGTACAACTTCAGTTGCTCAACAGTCCAGGGTCTCCGTTTTTCGTATTTTGCGCTTCATAATGTGCCACATATTTTGAATGGGAGACAGGTCTGGACTGCAGGCAGACCAGTCTAGTACCCACACTCTTTTAGAACGAAGCCACGCTGTTGTAACACGTGCAGAAAGTGGCTTGGCATTGTCTTGCTGAAGTAAACAGGGACGTCCCTGAAAAAGACGTTGCTTGGATGGCAGCATATGTTGCTCTAAAACCTGTACTTTCAGCATTAATGGTGCCTTCACAGATTTGCAAGTTACCCATGTCATGGTCACTAACACCCCCCCATACCATCACAGATGGCTTTGAACTTTACACTGATAACAATCCGGATGGTCCTTTTCCTCTTTGGCC
Organism: Micropterus salmoides; assembly: GCF_014851395.1. Classification (NCBI taxonomy): domain Eukaryota; kingdom Metazoa; phylum Chordata; class Actinopteri; order Centrarchiformes; family Centrarchidae; genus Micropterus; species Micropterus salmoides. The sequence continues at coordinate 9,369,920 of NW_024041373.1, forward strand.
TGGAGGACACGACGTCCATAATTTCCAAAAACAATTTGAAATGTGGACTTGTCAGACCACAGCCCACTTTTCCACTTTGCGTCAGTCCATCTCAGATGAGCTCGGGCCCAGAGAAGCCGGCGGCGTTTCTGGGTGTTGTTGATATATGGCTTTAGCTTTGCATGGTAGAGTTTTAACTTACACTTGTTGATGTAGCGACAAACTGTGTTAACTGACTCAGCTTTCCCAGTCTTTTGCTGCCCCTGTCCCAGCTTTTTTGGAACATGTTGCATGCATCAAATTCAGAGTGAATATTTGAAAAAAAAACAATGAAGTTTATCAGTTTGAACAATAAATATCTTGTCTTTGTAGTGTATTAAATTGAATATAGGTTGAAAAGGATTTACAAATGAATGTATTCTGTTTGTATTTACGCCTTACACAATGTCCCAACTTCATTGGAATTGGGGTTGTAGCATAGTAAAAAAAAAAAAAGTTCTCTGTGAAATGTTGCGGAATATTATTACAAAGTAGCATAAAACGGATATACTCAATGTACAAGTACCTTAAAATTCTAGTTAATTGAAGTACTTCAGTAAATAAAATCAATAATACATTCCCACCACTGCAAATTAGTAAGGTTTCATTGTCCCACTGAAACCTGCAATAGAAATCCTTAACACAACTGAGTCACGCAAAACACAGCACAGTGCACGAAATAGCTGTCTCTGTTTTGCTTATCAAATAATATCAAGGGAGAAGTGCAAAGAAGGAGCTGATATTTAAAGAAGATACCCTGAAATCAAGAGCTTCCCTAGGAGCTCTGGGAGATTTTCAGCTTGTGACAACTCTACTGGAAACAAGAGCTTAAAAACAATTTGCATATTCACATAGAGAGAATTCCCATCCTCTTATATGTAAAGCACTCATGGTCCGCCACTTTATGCAAATATCCAGTAGCTTAGTATTAACTGAGTGATTAAGACTTACAATTTCCACTAACAGCATGTCTTGTATTCAAAAAGGTTGTGAGACATCCTAACTTAAAGGAAAACTTAATTACATGTTTGCAAATTTACACACTTGTTAGATGTGTACAGTACATTACTACTACTTGGTTGAGGGAAAGAGTGTAGCCTTGATGTATTTCTTTACAGAGTGTAACCAGGGAGCTTGTTGGCTACCAGTTTAGAGATATGCTGATACTCCTTTCTGAAATCCAGAGAGCCCAGCTCATCCTCCAGCTCCTCTGCCTCCAGAGGTTCAAAGGAGGATATCGATTCTTCAGAAACCCCTCGACCTGGGCCGCTGTTCTTGGTTGATGCGCTCCTTTGACCTCTTGATGATATGAAACTCTCAGCGCCGGAGCTCCTTTCCACTCTGTTGCTCTCTGCCGTCAGTTTTCTGGAGGGTGCGCTTTGTAAGTACCCATTTCCGTCACCATCATCGGAGGAAAAGCTGAGGGCCGAGGCGTGGGTTCGAGGTCGGATGACGTGTGTACCCCTCAGAGCACGCTGTGGAGAGCTGGGGGCTTTGACAGGCACAGGGAGGACCGCTCTCCTCTGGAAACCCTCAGAGTCAGAGTTGTAGAGGTCTGGGCGGACAGGAGTCTTGCTGGGCGTCTTGGCTCTGGAGGAGGGCTCGGGGCTACTCCCGGGGTCAGGGGAGTAGGCATCGCTGGGCTCAAGGCTGTTAAAGTCATCAGCATAGTCTGCCTCCTCGTTTCCTCCACAGCTGGAGCCTGAAAGTGAAGAATTTGGGCTGCTACGTCCGCTGCTTCCTGAAGATTCAATTTTCTCTCTGTGACTGACATATTCAGATTGATTTGATTCACTGTGATGCTCATTCTTGTCTTTGTTTCGAGCAACGGCGTCACTATCCACGCTGGGGATGTGAATGCATTTCAAGCCTCTCTCAGGAAGGGCAGGATTTTCTGAAATTCTCAGAGAGTTTATGTCTTGTTCACCATGAAATTTCCCTTGCAGGTTTTTCTGTTTTAGTGTGACTGTTTCTTGTCGTGCAGAGTGCACAGTGGTGCTTTGTATCATTGTCTCAATATTTTCATTCAGACTGGAGCTCTGATTTAATACTGATTTCCTTCTCCTGAGCTTCGCAATCTTAATACATGACTTTGTCTTTCCTTTACTTGACTGCGTTTCATTCTGTATTATTTCCATGCATTCGCGACGGTTTACTTTAAGAGGAGAAACTTGTTTCAGCCTCAGATTAAATGTTTTAGTTGTACCATATACGAGCTTCTTTCTGGGAGATTTACTGGAGCTTTTACTCTCAATCAAAGCCTCTTGTTGTTTGTCTTTCACTTTTACAGATGCAGGCCTCACTAAAGGTGTAGAGCAGTTTCTGGGGGAATGTAAATAAATTAAATGGGGACTAGTTCCCGGTCTGGTTTTCTGTAACGATTTGGTTTGCACCTTTGGTGCAGTGTTTCCATGCCCAGCAGAAGGCTCTGTGGAAGCAGGCCTGTAAATCCAAGCAAGACTGGGATGAATAGACAAGGGCTGGTGTGGGTTCTGGTCATTCAACTGTGACAGCTCAACAAGAAGAGCATTTAGCAGAGGCAACTGTCGCAAGGCTTCCCCGAGGACATTTGGAGTCTCCCCACTTGTCTGTTGGTTTCTTGATGTTTTAACATCATGTCTTGCTCTCTGGTCTATCATTGGAGAACTTATGCCTTCAGTTTTATTTTCTTCTGAGCATGTGTCTTCAAATGTAAAAGCCTCTATGTCTAGATTCAGTAATTTGCAATCCCCTTCTTCATTTTGGCTTTTCTTCTCAGAATTACTGTAGAAGAGATGTGGCGGACAAAATATAGCTAAGTCTTCTTCAGAACTTCTTCTTTCAGTGTCTTTTATTTGGCTTTGTGCCTGCATGGCAACGCAAACGTCGCTGTCCTGTTTATCCTCACTTATCAGGCTATTCTCATCTGATGGTCTGTTGCTGTGGATGTTTAGGTCAGACTTGCCAGGTGTGGTTGAACAGACATTGCACAGAGGCAAAACTTCTGTAGATGTGTTGTTCTCCATGATGCTCTCTTGTACATGTTGTCCTCCATGTACACTGGTGCTTTTAAAGCTCCTTCTTTCTGTGATATGTGGCAGTAAACTAGCTCCCAGGCTTAGCAGTTTGTAAGTCAGGGAAATTGATCCAACTTTCTCCCCCAGGAGGTTGCATATACCCACAAGCCCCCTCTCACAATGAGAAGAGGGAGTAGAAACGCCATGTTTAGTCACATCCTGCCTTATTCTCTTCATCACTTTAGCCAGCGAGATGAGTGAGGTCCCGACTAATTTCGGAATCTCCTCATTCACATCCAAAACCATAGCATAGAGAGGGGTGTTAGATAGATGGCTATGCAGTGAGTTCAGGTTCATTTTGAAGAGACACGACTTCCCTCTGTTAAAAGTATACTCTCCCTGCTGACCCTTTCCGTGGTGTTCTTGTTGGTTAATGCCGTCGCTGCTCTGCGGAGGCTGATAAATGAGCAGCGTTGGGAAATCCAGCAGTCGTAACCCGAGAGCCAGCTCGTCGGAAACTTTACCTTCTTTCTCGATTCGGATATATTCCACCAAAAGCTCAAATGAAAACAGAGTCTCGAGATTATCGCTGTTTTCTTGCCCTGACATCCTGAAAGCTGTGTGACCAAACAAACCCCAACTAGCTGAGCTAACTAACGAGCTGTTAGCTAATCCACAAAGTCGAGCATACAGCTTCCATCGGCTCCATGGAAACGCACTCCTGTCGCGAGTATATGGCGTCATGCAGTGCTACGGAGTACCTGGGAAATGTCGTTTCAGGGGTTCCTTTACGCATAGCATTGATTTCAATTGAATTAAATATTTAATAAATTGCTTATTTTTCGTTATACTTTAAAAAAAAAAGAGGTGGCATTGTTCGTATTTGTAAGTATGGGCGTCTGCTTTCAAATTTAAAGCAGACAGAAAATAGAAAACACAATAGAACAGAATGACAAATTACATGTAACTTGAAACATGAAACATTATAAGCACTAATGGAAGGGGTTTGAACATGGTAATTTATTCAGGTACAGTTTGGGAGAGCAACTTTTCAGCAGTTCACCAGATGGTGCCACTGTAGGGCTTTTTGGGCTCATAGACTAAAATAGTCTTGTGGTGAACAGCAACAAGACGACTGGACCTAGATTACATAGCTGGGTGATTATTCGCCTTTCGCCTGTGACGGACATTAGTCTATTATTCTCCCTACAATATCAACCAAAAAACATATAGGCCTATCTGAAGCCTCAGAGTAGACAGGAGTGAGGAGCATAGACTGTATGAGGGGCAGAGGCTTTCTACAAGCGTCGGGTGGGCGGAGTCTTCCTTCCTGCGTGTTGTCATCACGGAGATAGGTGCTGGATGAATATTGCTATGGTCTGTACCACTTCAGTCTGCAGGCTGATAGAGAGAGATGTGAGACCGACTACCGCGGCTTCAGCTGGTTTTACCCCTTACGGATAACTGACAACGCTAACAGTCTCGCAACGGACGGGGCACCGCTCACATTTAAAGGTAAGACCCGAATGTAGTTTTCAACCTCCGAACACACCAACAAAGTAAAAAGTACGTCAGGGCTGTAGCTGAAAGTGAGGAGCGCTGCTCACAGGGAGAGTAGCGAAAGGCGTAGAAACTCAACTGGCACATTGACGGCCATAGTGAACACAAAGGATAAAGTTACTTTCAGACACCGAGGCAGATGTAATTTGAGCGACAAAACATAACAGAACTGGAGAGGATATGCTGTTTCAGCAGTAGCCATGTATATATATTATGTGTGTATTCATTAATTGTTTGGTACGAGCTATAGTGCTGTTGACTTTTGTTTGATTCGTGTTTGTTTGTTTATTTACTAAGTTACTCACATATATAACCTAATTCAATGCGAAATACAGTCACATTCCTGAAGGCCACTCCAGTTTCTTAATTATTATTATTATTTTTTTATAATACTATAAAAATATTACAAGGTGACGTCATAGTTTTGGGGATGGTGGTCGTATTGCTCGTGTTGGTGTGTGTGTGTGTGTGTGTGTGTGTGCGCGCGCGCGCACGCGTGCTGGGCTGGGGGTTAATCGGACTGGATTTGCACAAAAATATTTTTGAATGAATTTCTTAAGTGGAGTGATCCATGAAAACGGTGGGGGGCGATAAAGGCATCATTGTCCAACTGGTCATGGGTAATAAAGCGTTTTCATGCCCACTGTAGGTGAAGCCCTAAGCTATAATCTTACATGCAATATTGAATTCTTTTTTAAATGTATGTAAGTAATGGTCAAAGAAAATCACACACTCTGCTGTGCTTTACTGTTGCATTGTGTGCTTATCTTGACTTTTTGCAGCAGTGGGTGCTTGTCAGTATGTCCAGACAAAGACCAATTTCCCCTAACATCAGATTTGTTTGGATTCCCTGTAAATAATATCTGGCAGTCTCCTTGCACACAGCATGTTCAATCTTGATTTATTACTTGCTGCTCTTGAGGCCTATTCAACATACAGTGTACTGTATACTCCACTGGGAGAGTAAACAAGTGAAATGTTGTTTGTGTTCCAGCACCATATCCTTTGCTGTCTTCCTGCAGGAAGTTTAGCCTCCACAATAACTAGCTTCCCAATAAGGGGAAACAAATAGGCCCATTCCTCTGCTGGTGGCTCGCTGCAGACACAACAACTAGGTGTTCTTCAGTGTAAACATAAGTTTCCATTGTTTAATTTTCAGTGCTCTGGATTTATGGTCTCCTGGCTTCACAGCTCCCATCTGAACAGATCAAGCATAAAGACTTTTCTGTTCCCGGAGTGTTAAAATCAATAAGACACAATTATTTTTCATAGAGTTTTATGTCTGGGAAAGATTATTTGTCAGTGGGGCTATGCTGAACTAAGTAGGCACAGGAGTGTTTTAAGATGGCTCCGGTATGCTCATGGCCTGGCATAACATTTAACATACTTTCCTTTTTACAGCAAAATGTTTAGCTTAAATCCAGCTGTCATAGGTCTGCATTTCAGGGAGGCAGTTTGTCAACTGAGCACTCTCCTGAATGGGCACAAAGACATCTGTAGTGATGTGTGAATAATTTGCTATTATTGTGCACAAAAGTGAAAAACAACCCCATTAATCTGCTCATTCTGCATGTCGTCATGCAAATATTTCCATTAGTTAACCCGTTTTCCAATCCAGTCTGGATTCATGCCTTTCCTCATTATGTAGTTGCACAGAATACTCAACCTATATGGTCTTTAATTTAGAGGGTGTAATGTGATTCCTACTTCTTTGAATTTTCTGTTGGAAATTCAAGATACATGAAAGATAGATTCCAGACAAGATCTTCCTTAATGTAGATGAAAATGAGGCTGCCTAGGTACCCCATCTCACCCACTGCCAGCAGCGCACTCCTAGAGGGAGACTATTCAACAGCCTGATAATGACAGAGCCAGGGAAAGTCTTTCAATCTTAGTTTGAATAGAGATCTGTTGCATTCTGCCATCAATAGGGTGCAGAGAGGGCCCTGTAGAAGAAATATGTTCTCATGTATTTTCAACAGCGCCTCATGCATGGCTAACCAGACAATGGGTAATTGAGCCAGATAGATATGTCTTTCAAAACAAAGTTCTGAGCACAATGTGTTCTCAGCTTAACAATAAGGCACCTGTCACGATTGGCAGAGGAATGTCTTCCTGTGACATGCCCACAGGTCATATCCACTTGTTATCATTGCAGAGCTGGTTAGGATGTCTTCTGGCCTCGTGGGCTCAGAGACGCCTCACTAGAGCAAAAGCGGTTATGTTGTTTTTGTAAAAACAGAAATTGCCGTAACACAGAACTGTTTTGAGGCTTTCTTTATGCTTGGGAAATTGTTACACCACTCCCCCAGTGTGCAGGACACCGTCTCCTGGTCTTTCCCCTTGTTTGTCTCTGTTCCCACGGTGCTTTGCTACCAGATTGCTGACTATCATGATTTGGAGAACAGTAGAAGGGGAAGAAATCTACTTAAAGACTTAGGTTCAGACCACATGTGTTAGGGGTGATGCATTTCTCCTTATTGTACCATAGAAGCATGCCAAACCATGTGGCGCCCCCTTTCCAGCACATCCGACACCCCATGCATGTGACGGGGATCAGGAAACCTGGTCTGGTCTGTGCCGGCTGACCGGCTGGCTGGCCTGCCAGGAGTCACAATGGGCCTCCCAACCAAATCCTGTTGCTTCAAATCCAACCAACCAACAGACAGGGGATCACATGCTGCCTGCTCCTGTTGTGAGAGCCAGACTTTCTCTCCGTCTTTCTGTGAGCCTTTGTTTTGATTGCAGTCTGGATTTATGGAAGGATTTAAGCCCACTCATCACTGTCAGGGAAAGCACAGATGCCATCATTAGGTTGATGTTATTTTATGAAAGGATCCCCATGTCCACTAGGGGACTGTTTGTGATGGATGTGGGTGGTTCAATGTTCATAGTGGTGCAACGGATCACAAAAGTCACAGTTCAGTTTTGATTCACAGATTGGATTGGAAAGATAGGGTTAAATTTATTTATAATGCGCCTCTTCGGCTCTGATGTAGCTTCCTCTCTTAACTGCGGTCTGTTGCACCACTAAATATTCATAATGGGTACCATACAGACCAAAATATGTCTGTCGTTTGATTTGGGATATTGGTTAGATTTGTTACATTGCTGATCACTTAAGAGCTCCAGAGCTATCTGCCTCATCAGTGCTGACAACATTTCCTGTTAGTTTGGGAGATTAAAACTTAACAGTAAACCTTCCTCATTATTTTCCGAATTAAGGTTGAAACATGGTTGCGAATGAATCGTGCGACTTTCACTGCTCCAGGGTCTGCGTGTTGGGGTGTGTTGGTGTCATTCATCATTGATGTCTGCACTGCACATTATACGACTTCTCATGTGCAATCAATGTAACAGCATTAAGGACGCATGTTTAACAGCTTGCTTAGGCGCTAGCGTATGTCAGCATGCATTCCAGGAAAATGCAGGAAGATGCCAACAGCCCTTCACAGCACTACTATTTCCACTCTTTATGTGATATGCACAAATGAGATGTTATGGCCTCTGACGTGTTTCCTGAGGACATGTGGATTGGTGTCCCTCATGTGCTGCTTTTCCTTGTTTATTTTTCTGTATCTAGTAGATGAATGTTAATCTGACCACACTGATGAGGTTAAGCCTTATAGTAGATACAGCAGATGGATGCTGTGTTTGGTCAGATGTAATGCCTGCCATTTAAAGGCATTTTATAAAGGGATTTAGTAAGAAAAATTGGCTATATGGCTACAGTAGCTCATCCCTTGTGACTTGGACATTTTGTATCTGTTCTGTTCTTTATTTTCCCACTGTCTTGCCTCTCTACCAGTGGCTTGCTGTTGTGCCAGGTACATTTGAGTGAAAAAGCAGCGCCCCGGCTTGCGAGGATGGAGCAGACGGTATAGTGACCGAAGTCAAATGGGGATTGCGCCTTTACTGGTGAGGACCCTGTCAGCCTTTGGTGACACAGCCGAGCTGCTAAAGGACTGAGAAGGAGGTGGCAGAGGTTAGGAAAAGGTTTGAGCCATGACTGCTGGCTCATGCGTAGCTGGACCAATTATGGAAAAGATGAGCCACTTTTTAACAATGACCTTGAAACCCCACTAAGGCAAGGATTATATTTCCGCGTTTGCGAGTACTCTAGGGTCCGCGTGACAAAAAAATCGTCATCAAAGGGGGTATGCGTAGGGTCTGTGCGGACGTCCACATGTCTCCCGCTTTTTTGTGACCGCACGGCGCTACCAGGGCACCAACCAAGCTACTGCGCAAGTGTGGAACGTGTCCGCCAAGCTGACTGCAAAAAGTAGTATAAACAGAAGTAGTCCGCGTCCACTCCCGAGTATATTCGAGGCTTATGCCTCATCCTACACTGACATATGATAGAGCTACAAATGACCTTAACTGTGTGGTGGTGGCCTACACTGATGTTGTCCTGACAGTCAACAAAGATGTAACTGTAAGATATTTTTACTACTGAAAGAAAATCAATAATCCTCCAGATAATCTTGTGGATCAGTTGCCATTTGCTCACCCACTGGTTATTTGTCAAAATAATACTTTAAAAAAAACTACAGCTTGGTCATTAAGTTAAAAAGCAAAATGGAGTCAAACCACAACCTTATGGCTATACATCTTGTTCCAGGTGTGAATGGAAAATAGTTATATTTAGCCTAGCGATTTTTTTATCCTTTAAAGACAAAGTTTAGCCAGTGCACAGCAGTGCAAAATACCACTTGTCTGAACTGTGAGCAGGGGAGGATCAGTCTTTGTTTCACCAAGCCAATCATTTAACAGTGTCACTCAAAATAAACATCATGTTTATGCATTATGGATTTGCAATAGTCAAGCATATAGGAAAATCTGTCTTGCCAAGATGAATTATGTCTGCACCTCTTGTTCCCTTAGGGACTCATTAGTGTCCGTATCAAGAATGTTGGGCAAAAGGCCACTGAAAGTTGCTGACCCTCCTTACATGTTTTGTCTGCGTGTCTGTCACTGGGCTACAATGGAGAGAATGAGTGCTGGCCAGTCATTAACCCGATTGCCACTGAGTCCAAGGACCCGTCGTGACCCATGGGGTTAACTCAGTCTGTGTTCCCCTCAGTGGGCCCAGACAATTGGGACAGCTGACCTCTGTGGTCTCAGCCTGACTCCAATGGGAGATAAGGAGGGATTTGGTTTACTGTCGGTGTGCATACCTCCTTCCTACTTTAGCGAAAAAGAAAGGGCCTGTTTGAATAAGCCGACATGACTGGGTGTGGGTGAGTCCAGACTGCATGCCATTATGGCCTCTGTAGACTTTCTCTCTCTGTGTTTCTGTCTATTCATTCTTTGAACAACCACCTTTGTAAAATGTCAGGGATGGAATTTCAAAATGTCCAAACTTAGATACAAGAAGAGGTGTAAAATAAATCAATATATGTATAAATACAGGAAAATATGTAAATCAAGCCATAAGTCCCCACCCTGCCCCACTCAAACAATCCCTTTCCAACAAGAATGATAAAATGATCAATAAAGAGTTAAGTTGGATGTTGGACAGGATGGATTGGTGCCTGGATCATTTTACACTTTATTACTTCACTTTATTGTGTATTTTCATGTATTGTTCATATGATTATTTATTTCCCAATATTTATTTATGTAATGTTAGCCATGTTGGAGTCCTCAAAGGTACAGTTTACTAAACCTATAGTCATCAAATTTAGGCCAGTACTTCACAAAGCCCCCAATGCAAACATCTGCGCCCTTGACTGTAAATCAACCCTGGGTAAGGCAAGGAGCAAAGAGCCATCGGATGAGCTGTTTTGAAGCGTAAAAGTACGCTGACTTGTTTCTGATAGAGGTTGATTGTAATTAGCAAGTCAAATGGAGCAGATCCGTGACAGATGTGCCATAAAGTGCTCAGCTTTGGTGTGTTTGCGTGCATGTGTATGGGCCATTGAGGCACACAATATCCTTCACTTAACCTCAGCAGTGCACTGCTGTGCTTCTACACTGTTGTTGAGCATGAGGTTATGTCGAAATTCAATTTAGCATTTCTTCCTTAAGGTATAAATAATATGAGGAAGTAAGAGTAAAAGAAAAGTGTTGTGTTACACAGCTCTATGCTGTTTAAAAGAGGCTGCTTTCTGCTGTTGTGAAATGGCCTATGCTGGCCTGTTCTGCCTTATGTACAGTACTGATGGGAATGTACAAATTTTCTGGGTATCAGCCTTTTTACAGGAAGGAACTTTCTCCTAAACAGTCCATTATCAATTGTGAGAAAATGTCTGTTTATTGTTGATTCCTTTCATGTTGTCAGCTCACCGACATGAGACAAATTACAAAGTGTAGTCATGGTCTGTAGTCTGTCATTGTGTTTTTAAAGGCGCTGACAAAACACATTGGGAGGAAGATGTTATTCTTGTTTGTGTTTTCACTGATCCATAAATCAGTTGATAATTAGTTTAGTTTACTGGATATACTGTATGCAGTTTATACTGGGAATGTCAGAACTATAAGAAAACTTTTGCAGTGGTGTGATGCAATGTATTGGATTTGTTTATTCTTGCATTTGACAGCAGCAGCAAGCCATCAAATTCAAGTGTTGCCTAGCATTCTTCCAAGATGCTTGTTTTTTTTTTTACTTTCTAGAGCTTCCTTTGGTTGAAATAAACATACTTCCTTTCAATGTCCTTGAAATGTAAATATTGTTTCTGTAGTTCAGTTCAGATTGTGAATTATGCACATCATTAAACCAGGACTTTACTGTGTAGCTTTTGTATCCACTTACTGAAGCACAAAAATGCCTGGACATGATGTTGCCTTTGGTCTATTCTTGTAACTTGCTGTTAGCAAGGACATAGTCTTTGACTATTTTAGACAAGCCTGAGATACAGGAGTTACTGGTGTGTATGGGAAATCCTTTCACACAAAGTGGAAGGCTAAAGTAGAGAGGAGCTGAACTGTGCAGGGCTGGCATTCGGCCTTGCCTTTCCTTGTACTCTGGGCTGCTGCTGCAGCGGTATGATGTGTTTAAGGAGCACCGGCCCAGTCAAGCAGAGCTAATTTGAAGCCGGAGTAGTATATTCCATCTCACTTTTTTCCTTCTTTCTATGCGACATCATTTTGACTAGCTTTCCTTTTATGCGATTTGTAAAGGCTGTTGACAGAGGATAATGATCTGGAGTGACAGTGGGCTGTTTATTTATTTATTTTTGCTTCTGTAATCGCACTGTCTGTCAATGTGGAAGAGATCAACTTGCCCCCTCCTACCCTCTGCTGAAGTGCATTGAAGGCTTCTGTGGATGTTTGGAGGGTAGCCGCAGGGGGTGGGACGCTGTGGGAACCAGATCTAGAGGAGTAGTACATTTGACACTGAATGCTAGCCTTTATATGGGTTTACTGCCTTAAAAGAAGAAGGAGCAAAGGAAAAGGAGATTACGTAACACAGTCAAGCAAACAGTATTAGGATCCCACAGTCAAGCTAACACTGTTAGGATCCCAACAAGAGGTTTCTGTACAATGCCTAGCAGTTGCAATGCGTGTTCAGTCAGTGCTTACTGGAACCTCTCTAAAATGTAAACACGACTGTAGGGCCACATACAGTTCAGCACTGAGCTGTGTGGGTTCGGGCCAAAACACAACGAACACACAACTGCTGAATACTCAGCCAGGTGTTGTATATCTGACCACAGGAGCAGCTGTGTAATTACACTGTTCTTATCTGTCTAAAGATAATGTGTGTTTAGGTGGAGCACACAAACTCCAAAGGTCAGAGGTCAAAGTACGCTTCCAACTTGTTGACATTGTAATATATTTACTTTAATATATTTTCTGAAAGTTTAAAGTTTTCTTTCCTTCACACTGATTCCACAGTTTGCATGGCTGAAGTCTTTGCCGTGCACATACATATCATAAAAAGGCAGAAATCTTGCTGATATAAACACATTTCTCCCAATCCCCCTCTCCCGGATTCTTTTACATGGCCCTATAGATATCACTTTAAAGCAGAAAGCCAAACATTATCAGGTTAGTTAAGCGCATATAACCACACAGATTCTCATCAGGTCACACACGAAGATCCATTCTCTGAGACGGTGACATTTGACTTTTCTGGGGGAGTGTAAAGAGAGAACTGAGCATAGGTTAATTGTTTCCTGTCATTTTGTTTAATTTTTACTCAAAGGCAGTCTGAGGTCCCTGAGGAGACTTCTTGCTTTCCCCCAGACTCTGCTCAAATAGAGTCTATTCCCTGGTTAGTCCAAGTTGCTCTGTTTGTCAGCTTCATGGATTGCTGCTGCACCACTGCTTTGTCACCTCAGTGTTTTTGGTGTTGCAATGCAGAATCAACAACATGCCCATGGCTTGCTTTATGCTGTAGAATATGATGGGTTAGCAAATATTTTCTTTCTATAATTGCTGACAAAAACACACACTGAGCCATGAGCGTCTGCTTGATAAGATTTTGCCCCAGGGAGTCCCATACTGGAAGACTGAGGTTGTTATTGATTTAGTATTGGATGGTATTATTGGCTGTGCTTACTCTGGGACAATAGAAATGATGAGAATGTTTCATATTTTGATTCTCAAGGTCAGACATAAACCCAGCAGACAACCAAATGCTAAAGGACTCTTTGTCTCTCTTATTAACCATAGAGATTATATCTGATTGATCCATCTTACCAAACCCTGCGGGATATAACGCTGCATATGGAATCTACCTAAATGAAAGCAAGACTTTCCTCTTGATTCCTCCGGGCTGGTAACCCTGAGTGCATGTTGCACCTCTGCTAGTGCCTGGTGCTTTCTCCAATGCTGCCATCTTGGTGACATTCTTCAGAGCCTGCTGCAGTTTAGAGATAAGGAAGTGAGGAATAAGGAAAGCTTGAGCGTATTTGGGATTCTGTTGTAAAGTCTTGCCAACTCTGTGATTAAGGACAGACACCTTCCTGTGCACATTTTTCATCTTGTGCCTGATCTTTGCTTGAGTGAGGTGGAAATACATTTAAAGATCTAGCTCCAGCTCTTTTTAAGTCATTCTGAATTACATAAATATTAATCCAGTGGACTTGTTTGTGAATTCACCAGTCTGAGAAAATGCTTCAGTATGCAATACAAACATACTCCTCATGACTTTTAGGAGGTTTGTTTTCCATCCACCCTCCATTCTTTGTACACTCCCCTCCCCCCTTCATAAGATCACCTCATTAGATCGTTGGCCTCGATCAGTTCTAAAAGTCAGAGGTCACTCGATCACTCGGGGCCCTCATGCCAGGTTGGATCACTGCACTTCGCTCCTGGTGGAAGGAATGAAGTCATCCGCACTCATCTCCCTGGACACTTTTTTCCTCATTTAGCATTCAGGAAGGGGGATGGTAAGATGGTGGTGTAAAGAGGTTTGAACAAGCGCAGAGAGAAAATGTGGAGGCAAAAAAAAGCATTCGTATCCTTTCCTCCTCTCATAACACTTTTTATTGGTTTTAATGTTCATGTGTGTGTGCAGAGATATTTAGCAGGAGATAATGATGATGACCAGTTGACTGGAGGAATGGGATATTACTGTATGTGATGGAGTGTTATTTATTTATTTATTTTGTTTATTGGCAGCTGACTCCTCTCTAAATCAGTGAGATCAAGGATGTGCTGATGAGTGGCAGTACAGAGGGCAGCAAATTTTACAGCGCAGAATTCCCCTTGATGCTTTGTAATGCCATTGACATCATTAATCTCTACATGAAGACGCATTGTGTGTGTGTGTGTGTGTGTGTGTGTGTACACGTGGGTATCTGCGCGTGCATTGAGTACATTTGTTTACATTGATTCATAGGTGCGCGTGTGTGGGTGGCTCTCGGTGGGAGGTTAGTCTTTGACACCCTTTTAGCTGCCACACCTCCCTGAAACACACCCACCGCATGCCATGCCAGCTGCAGCTGTTGTGCCTCAATGCTAGAGATGTAGAAAATTCCTCTCACTCTGCAATTAGAGCTGCAGATTGCTGAATAGCACACATTGCGATGTCCTAAAATTGCACTTGGTCCCCTTTCTACTCCCTCGAACACTGAGTAAATAGAAACTGATGAGAGGGAATCATGCCTACAAGTTGACAGATTGTGTTTTGTGCAGGCTGTTCCTTGTGATGTGCTGTTACCCCGGCTAAAGAAACCAAAAGGGTGGAAAAGGGCCTCATTGATGGGGTGGGTTTCTCACGCCTGACTGAGAATGTTCGCTTTCCATCGAGTCAAGTGGTGCATTGTGATTCAACCAAAGAAATGCAAATATATAGAACAGATGTACTATTTCTTTTTTCCCCCTTTGGCAGGAGTAATCCCTCACTCCGGTGGAGATTGTGTTGGGTGCAAGGCTAAAGTGTTAACAAGGGAAAAGCCATGTCACCCTGGCACATGTGATGGCTGCCTGCCTTTCAGGGCCTTTTCGCAATAAGGCTAGATGCTCAGGATAGATAAATGGAGGCTTTTGTGCCCTTTGCCAGAGGGAGAGCCACACAATGAAGGACACACACAGAGCAAAGTCTTTTCCAGAGAAAACAGCTAAAAGCAGCATTTCTACAGTCCCCCCCTCCCTTGTCTCTTTCACTCCCTCCTCCACTTTCTCCTGTCTCTCACTCTTACTCGCTTCTCGAATCTTTTCCTCCTCCGTGAGAACTGAACCTTGCTCCCATAATGTTTCCATAAACTGGTGGAGGGAATGGAAATAACTCGGACCATTTCCCATTGCCTCCCTCCATCCACAAACCCCCCGCTAGCAGTCTCTTTACAGGGCCATGGACAGTACATAAGTACACTACCATTAATGAGCCACTGTGTTTTACACTGCTCTGAGCCCTAGCAGAGTGCACATTTAAGGCATCTTGTACACCCTGGACACGGCAGCCTTAATATAGCTGTGCTACTGCTACTTCATCAGGCATTACCAGACTCCTCCACTAACAGGACTGCATTGAACATCATAGAGGTCAAATTGGCCTTCTGACTGGGATTTAAAGTACAACTAAACATCCTTCAATATGGCCAGGAGATGGGCTTACTGTCTCAGAATTACTAGTCGTCGTACTCCTCTTCCTCTGCTATAACCTATCATCTCTTTTTATTCATGTTTTCTCCCTCCTTTCATTCATCTTTTGTGTGATTTTTACCTTTCAGTATAGCTGTTATTTCTCAGTCCCTATTTTTCCACTCTCTTTTCTCTATTCCTTGCTATTCCCCTTTGTGACTTATGGCAAGTTGTTTTCTTAACTGTCACAATGTGGCTGTCTGGGGTTTTACATGTACATTTGCATGTCGGTTGTTGCTTACATCTGTAGACCATTCTGCCAGGACTTGGCAATTTCTCATGTGGGTGGCTGCCCTGGGAACAGATGTTTTTGATGCCACTTGTAGGGGGAAAGCTTTGAAAGTGACTCCATAAAAGACATGCCAGCTGCATGACAAACCAGGGCTGCCTATTTCTCAGGAACTCTGTCGGAGCCATATCTCTCTGAGCTCTGGAAACATGGCCTGTGGAGAATAAGAAGAGTTTTCACTTAATCAGACTGTTCCCTTTGGAGAACTTCATTAATTACAGGAGGAAGTTGTTGCACTGGAACATATGTTCCAGATGGCCACGGACTTCACTTGGAGAAAAAGTGCCTTTTCTTGTTATAATTTTGGTATCTAGAACTTAGTCAGATTTTCCCTTCTCAGACTTCATCTGATTCTCACTAGCCACACCTACAGGATATCACCAGGTTGATACATTTATGAATGTAACTGTTGTCAGACTGCTTGCTTGTTTGTGGTATTGCTTTCCACTTCTCTATCTATGTGGTGCAGGCATCTGGCAACCTGCATGGTCATCGAAAATCACTGGCAACCTTGCCCTTTCTGCTGTTAACAATATGGTTTCAAGTGTCAACTTCTCCTTTGCTTCCTTACTGCCTGCTCCCTCTGCACACATCCGTAGAGCAGCACTCCTGATCTGGCTCTCAGTGCACCCTGTCCTGCCAAACTTCCAATGAAAAGCAGCTCTCTGGCCAGTGATTATTATTCACGTGCTAATTTTAGCCCCTGCAATTGTCAAAAACCCTTATTATGTGCCCAGTGGATGAAGCACGTCATCGTTATGTGCTGAACCGGAACTCTTGGTGTCTGCCAACTTTTGCCAAAGTATTGTTTGAAGGTTGTGGAAGTAATGCTGGTACTCTGCCCCAGGGGTTTCTTACAGATGTTCCTAGGTAATGAAAGAGCATGTGCAAAACTGCAAAATATTAACAAGACTTGGATGAGCAGTTAATTACTGAAGACATCCTCAGTGTGTGAGTGTTGTTCAAAAATGAATACATGAGTTTGCTCTGCAGTGTGATTACAGCAGCAGAAATTAAGTTTCCTTTATCTGGGATGGATCGAGATAAAGTTGTTCACATCAATGACGGAATGTTTTCAAAAGCACTGTGTTTTGAAACTCTGGTTTCCAAGCTTTTAGGTATGCAACCCCTTGAAATGATGCAGTATCCAGTGTCACCACTTGTGTCTGGCCATGGGCTAGTGAACATGATAGAGTTGTTTCCTTGTTTATTTGAATATAAGGGAACTTATAAGCACACGCTTTCCTGCTTTCTTATTCTGTTAATTATCTTGTGACCCCTCAGATTTATCTTGCGACCGCTTGGTGGGTCCTGACCATCTTGGTTCACCTTTGTATCGACTAATGACTTTGTCCACATGTTTTATGATGTTGCTTTGTGTGCTTGAAACTCTGCAACCCTGTCTTCACCAGATCAGCACTCATCTGTGCGCTCTCTGCTCCTCTTCTTTCCCTCCCTCAAATTTCCGTCTTTGTTCTGGGAATGTCTGCTGTCACTCACGGCTGTCATATGCAAAAAGTTGCCTAGCAACACCATAGAGGGATGCAAAGTCAGTGTTTACTTTCCGCCCCCTCACCTCATGTGCCCACTACCCCCTTCTCTTTCACTCTCTTCCTCTGTCGTAGAGATGGGGTGGCATGGGAGGCTAGTGGAGGCAGCTCAGCCTCCTGCTCTCTGATGAATTCAGACAACAGATACAGAACAAACTGAGAGGAGGAGAAGAGGGGGCGGATAGGGGAGTGACATTCGGAGATTCTCTGTGTGCCTGTTGCCTGCCAGCTGATATTCCTCTCTTACTCTCTGCAGGAGGAACAGGCCATTTCCCCAAACAGCTCCACTCCCACTCTGCATAACTAAGGAGAAACTCTTACCACAGCATGCAGTTATCAGCGGGACTAAAAATACTGGACAGCAAATGTATCACATGCCTGGCTATCGTCACACTCATGAAAGAGAGCTCAATCTAAGCGGATACAGGTGCCTTTCATTCTCAGTGGATTATTAAATGTCCCCTGGTGGAAGCAATCAGGCAAAAGCCCTTGTTCCCTGCCAAAATGTGCTGTTTTAACTCATTTAGTACTGTGATTGTAAAGCAAGCCTCAATGGCTTCCACACTACCATGCTGAGTTTGGTTGTCTTTCAGGTTGATGGTAGAATTACAAGAGTCACCCTCAAGGTTGTTTTCCAGAAAGAATAGGCTCCGCTACAGATATAATATAAGAGGTTGTGGTTTAACACCCAACTAGAATCTCCACAACAGTGTTGACTATACATGTATTTTGATCAGACCTTGCACACAGTTTTTGGGGAATATGCGAAATGCTCATATTCACTTGGCAGAGCGTTAGATGAAAAGATTGATACCTTTCCCCTTACTGTACAATAAATATGAAGCCACAGCCAGCAGCCAGCTTTGCTTAGTATAAAAATACACTATCAAACTCAAGTATAAACATAAACCTTTCTCTTATTCAAAAGTAGACATTTCTCAAATGTCTTGTCATGACAGAGAAATCACCAGAAACGTTTTGTCCTTTGTATCTGAATTCCTATGTGAATAACAACAGCAAATCATACTTTTAAGTGAATAAAAACAATCTTCTACCACTAAAAGTACAAGTAAAAGTGAGTTCTTTTTGTTATATGTTAGCGTGTTTAATCATACTGAGATTTCTTTTAAATAAGTCAAAACTCTGCACAGAACTTGAAAGATGACCTGTGGACAAGGTTTTTTTAGTGTTTGTGAATGTAGGTCGTTCTGCTTGTATATCTGTTTGTGTAATGACTACCCTCGGCATGTAAATTACCCATCAGACCCGGTCGTCCATGTGCAAATGAGCAGCGTTTGTGGGATTGTGTGTTTCTCCACAGGCCTTGCTGCACATATGTGTAGGCTGATGAATAGTTTGTCTGTTTGCTGGGATGCAGTGACAAGAACTCTTAAGTGTTACCTCCTGGGGCTTCCCACTCTTCAAATAAAACTCTTTCCTTCCCCTCAACTCAAATCAAAGCTGAGAACCTGCCTGCAGAGGCTACATCAAAGCAGACTGTGGCACAAAGACCTATACTTGCCATTCACTCGGCTTGATTAAAGTCTGTCATTTCCTGCTATTAACATGCTCCCACCTCCAACAAGAAACAGACAGAGTGAAGCAGTCATCAGGAAGTGGTTAGAATGACACTGTTTTCGTGTTTTTTACAATTAAGCTCTGTGAAACTCAATTATGTTGCACTATACAAGAGAAATATATCATCAAAACTCAATTACCTCACAGAGCTGTTCTTTATTTAGCTTTTATGGGTCCAAGGAGGGTTGACTCGGAAATAACTGGCTTCCCATAAACATACTCGCACACATTCATACCTAGTACTTGCAAAGCAAAGTGCAGTTTGTTTTAACATTGGCCATCGAGCAGCTCCTATGCAGTAGTTAAAAGTGCCTTGCTCAGAAGTGCCTCAGTGGTTGTTAAGAAGGGTTTTACTGGTCCCCGCACCCACATTTCACCTACTGGCTGACAGATTTTCAGTCATAAACCCTTTTAGTCACAAGACTAACTCCATGTTGTGACCAAGCTGACCTCCGACATCAACAAACACCTGATCGAACACTAAATGTCAGCTGACATTGCCTAATGGTGACCGCAAGGACAACAGCTTACAGCCAGCTGATCTGTGCTTGCATAAGAGGAAATAACTGTATGTGAAATCCACAAAAGTACACAGTGATAAGTTATTAATAAATCTTTGAAAAATGAACTGAGAATATGTCTGCTAAAGAAGTTTAAACTGTTTGATCACTCAGTGGCTGGCATCTGCTCTTCAGACTAGCAAGTTGTTGTTTTTAACAATTTTATATGGGTTCTCCTGTTTTTTCTTGTTCTTTTTTTTTTGTGTTTGCTTTTGCCAAAGCAAAGCAAACCTTTATAGTGCCATTTGCTACTTTTCAATAGTCCACTTGACTTTTCTCCGCCAAGCAGGTGCAGAAAGTACATGAATGTTAGCGGTCGGCTTGCTGTCAGCTGTAGTCTTTGATGCAGTGCCTCACATCTTCTGATAAAAGCTGCACTCGGACACACTGCAGTCAGTCTGCATTGGTGCTAGTTCTTTGGCTTGGTGTGTGGAGGCCCTTAAACCCACAGCTGTTTGCAGTGAAGCATTGAAGAGTAGTGCCCTGCAGAAATGAACCTCCTTTTTTCCTACATTTTCCCCCCTTGCTCTTCGGTTCATCACAGCCTTTCCCCTCCCTACATCCCTCCTGTCTGCTGCTCTGGCCTCTGCTGAAGGTATAAATATGCAGGCTCAGCATATGGCATGTGGCTAGAGGGATTATCAGTTTAAAAAGAAGGCAATTCCCCTCTCTGGCCGTGTCCTTCTCCACTTATCATAGTGCGTTTTAAGGTGGCCATACTGGCTCTGTTTGTCAGACAGACCTTTGTGCCAGGTTCATAGGACAGGGACGGATAAGTAGATTCCTCCATCTCCTGCTGCTCCAAATGTCGGCCATCGCAAGAAACTTTGAAGGTCACAGGCTTGACCTGGGCATCTTTTCCCGGGAACAATAGCTTCCCCCCGTTCTTTTTCTTTCTTGTTCTTCCTGTCAGCCAAGTTCTGAATGTCACGGTCCACCCCTTCCCCCCAACCACCAACACCAATACCCAGCAGTCTTTCTCCCCCCACCCAGCACAGCCACCTACTTTCTCTTACATATGCTAATGTTGCAGTCTCATTCATTCTGTTGGTTGCTCTGTCACAGGGGGAGGGAGCGGGTCGTGAGCATTAACGGGCAGCTGTATGCATTTTGCTAAATTGTCTCCCCAATGGCTGCCAGACTTGTCCTTATTTTACTCTCTACTTCTTTTTCTTCTATCTTTCTCCCCAGACTAGTTATTGGAGCAGAAGGAAGCGTTGCTATTGTTTATTTTAGAGGCTTTCTGCTGTGAAGTGTGGCGGCTTTCTCTCAACAAGTGGCTGATGGATTTAATGCACTTGGATATCATTTCCACAGTGAGCTCATTACCACAGTGGCTCACAGGGCTTTGTGTCCACTGCTCTTAGGATTTATGGCTCTGATGAAAAAGGACTCACTTAATCAGGTAAGCATGGCAAATCTTGATATCTAATGTTGGTTTGCATGTAATGACCTCAAAGGAAAAAGTGTAAAGGCTAGATAATGCATTTTGACCTCACTTACATTTATGTGTAGAATACACATTCTATAAAGTCTTATTTTTAGATGAAGGTATGTATGGTCTAGCCTGTGGTTTGTATCAAAGCAGGAATTTGTGAGTGTGCATCTCTGGCAGACGCTGCACAGAAGGTTCTTGCGAGGTGAATAAATGAGTGATTCATCTGTGTATCGGTGCTTACTCCTGTCCTCCCTGCAGTTATTTTGCACTTGCCTCCCCCGGTTGACTAAACCTTATTCTGTGTCAGCTGTAGAGCTTCCAGCTGCTGCCCAGAAGTCCAAATTGTCTCTCTTACACCAGATTAATGTCAGCAACACCTGGCCAAGTGTGAACAACTTTGAAAAGAAAATGAGTACAGCTGAAATGAGTAGAGGAGGGAGAGATGCTTAGTGGCATGGATGCGTTCTCAGGTCACTCTGCTGGTCAGCATTTCTACATGCTGCTCACTGAATGACTTGTGTGAATGTGTTCGTGCTTCAGTGGGTCGGTTCTCAACGGTATCGCACAGCTTACCTACTTCCCTCCTCTGCTGCCCTGTATCTCTGTGATAATGTGACAATGTGGACTCTGACTGACCTCAGCAGAGGAGCAGAAGCATGGATGTTCTCAGAGCTTTCCAATCTGAACTCCTCACAACTTTTTTAACAGCTTCCCTTTTACAAGATGAGAGCACTCTTCGCACCATTTCTCTCCTGCTCCTTGTTTTCTCTGTCTCCTTTCCCTGAAAGTGCACTCCACTGACAGGCCGCCATTGGTATGGAGGTAGCAGGGTAAGCAGCAGGCTGCTGGGAAGCAGCGGGGGGGGGTGCTCATGGATATATGTGCTGGTTTATTCTGGAGGCCTGCTGGGCCACATCAACCCTGCACGTCCCTTTCTGTCTCACCGTTGCAGTGAAGGCCGGCGTGGCTAGGCCAAGTTCGGGGGACAGATGGTCCCTTTTGGAGAAGGGCCACCACACAGCGCTCTCTGTTCGTGGGGCTTCGCTGGAGCAGCCAAGAACAAACACGGCCTCCTTCTGCTGGGAACATACAGGAGCTTCAGTCTGTGCGACCTCAATAGGGTCTGGGAGTGACATCTAAAACTATGCATGTGTATTTTGGGTGTGATACTAATGCTGGTTGTTACATAATGTTAACTGACATACAACTAAGTGCTTTTTGATAGCACTGCTAGTCTATTTGTAATAACCGTGTGTTCCATTAGTCATATTAGTCAGTCTTCATTAATTTTGTATCAGAAAAGGGGCTCTGTACGTTATCCTCTGCCAAGTTTATACCATCGCTTAAATCTTTCAAGTTAGTGCATTGTGTGTCTCTGTTGACCGCAGTGCTTGTTCTCTATTCTCATGTGTATAAACAAGGAAAATCTGTTGTCCTGTCTATTTTAATTCTCAGATCACCCTGAAACAACTAAAGGACAATGGCAGTGTGCTGCCTGGCAGGCGCTGGGCTGATAGCCAGCTGGCAGGGCAACGGGGTAGGAGACTCCCATTTTCAGTAGAGCCAGGAGGAGGGCTGCCTCTCTCCCGCACTACCTACAGCCAGCAATACCACTATTGTGCTGTTTTTATATGAAGCTCCATCCAACTCGAGAACAGGGGCTCTTTTCAAAACACAACTTTGCCGCATAGCTCAGCTCTACACCATGTCAATGTGATTACTTGAAGCTATCATCAGTGCTGTGACTGTGGTTAAGCTTCCACCTGACGGATTGCTGTTCTAATCTTGGCAAAGGTTGTCATTCCAGAGATACAGTGTTAAATTTATTTTATTAATGGCTGTTATCTTAATGCATTATCTGACGTTGGAATTTAGAAACAGCACAACTGATGCACAAGGTGTATTTTATGTTTGCTCTAGAAATACTGTTACAGGTGACTTGATGAATAAAGTATAAGCTAGACTGCAACCAACCGATAATAGTCTGGTCTCTAAAAACACTTTTAAGGACATCTGTTGTGGATATTTACTGAGCACACAGCATGTCAAAACACTACTTGGTGAAGAGGCATAAATGTTGTAGTTGAACCCTTTTTAAATTCATAGCATCAGAACATGCTATGGTGCTTCACCATACAAGATAAAAGTTATGTGTGCATTCATAATATGTGGATCAGTATACACATAATTAGATTTACTTTGACTCTCCCTTCTCCTCATTCCTTAGCTGCTATACAAAGTAATGGTGTTCGAAACCACTCTCTTCTGGCAGACCCCGTTTCTTTGTCTGTAACGGAGCATATGGTAGATATTATGAGATTTGAATGTGTGCAGGAAATGAAAAGAATTTACCGCAGTTTTTGTTGGGTAAATACTTACTGTTCCCTGAACCAAGAGAAATGAAGTCAGATCGTGGGTGACCCCTGTGCTTTAGACATTCCAGGTGGAGCTACTGCTACAGCACGAAGCAGAGCAGACTGAGGGGTGCACTGGTGTTGGAAAACAGACTCATGTCCATGTAAGCTGGCTCCATGATAAGACAACAGCTAGAAATAACCACCAGCCCATGCTACAAAGTCCACAGCAAAGCAAAGAGCTATCTTTTGTTTAATTTTACACGTCAGCGCACAACTGCTGACAGATGAGGTGCAGCGAGATGACTGTTGGAGGGCAGTGACATCGATTAAGCTCTGTAACCATAGGAGCAGATATAGATATCAGAACATAGCTATATCTCTGTGGCCGCTTTTTTTCCAGCTGTTGTCTGTCTTATCTGTGGAAAGCTGTTAAATTTTCAAGGGCTGTTATGGAAGTATTCAGGTCTTATTCTGGTATGAAGCAACTTCCTTTTTTGCAGAGATTTCTGCCTAGTCTGCTCAATACAGAAGTGAAACAGCTGAAAGGAGTTTTATATAGATCAAAATGTAGACGGAGTATAAATAGTCTCTTTTGAAGTAGCGCTCATGCCATAGACATCTGCCCTTGATCTGTGTACCTGGGGCTCTAACGGGGCATTAGTGAATGTGGGCATTTACCATAGTGCATTGTGAGACCCGACGCCGGGGGAATGATGAGACGGCAAGGGTATATGTTTACTTTGTGCTGTCTGACCTCATTTTTGATCTCTTCTACTGATTGTTCTTCTGCTGTTGGGTCAACTCGGGTCTGTGTGCGCTGAGATGTAAACAAAAAGCCTCTAATCGTATTCCGCTACTTCCGCTGTTCAGCTCCTTTCTCTTTACGAAAGCGCACAGTCATACTTATTGTACCAACACACCTCTCCTTTTGGAGTATTTTCTGTATTCACTTTCTCCTGTGTTGCTGTCATGCACATTATCGTGTAGGTATGAGCTTACCCAATGCCAGGTGAATTGGATCATGTCAGAATGGTCAGTGGTTGTGACAGGACACTATGCTTTCACTTTTGGCTAAAAAGATTTTAGCTTGAAGGGACAGAGTGCACATATGCAGAAGGAGATGAGATTGCTGATGAGTAGTAAAACATGGCGGGACTAAGGCTGATAGACTCAGACTGTATATAAAAAGGTGTAGGCCTACAGTTGTATCTTGTTGAAATGTTTTTACAAAGTCTCGTTCAAAGCATGTGATGAGTTGTTGTTGTTGTTTATATTATTTCCAAACTAAGTAAATTTCACATCAAGATGAATATTTCCGGGGCAACCTTGAATGAAATCCATCCTGTGAACGTGTTCCATGAATACACAAGGAACTAACTGTAGCTCAGCATTTACAGAAACTTGAAATTATCATGTCTGGCCCTGAATCATGGCCCAAATATAAAATACAGAATACGTCAAACATTTGAAACCCTTCTAATGCAAGTAATGAATTAAGTTACTTGGAGTGTTTATTGATTTTTGTGATACCTTCCCTTGTGATAACTAGAAGAATAGTTTTAATGAAAACTGTCCCTCATTTTGGTACACCATAAACGCACACAGCTGGCACACGTTCCCCCTCCTCATATGTACCCCTTCTATGTTTTTAGAAAAGAGTCATCCCTCCATTCTTGTCGACTTTTTGTTTATGTTGAGCAGTACCAGGACCGATTCTAAATCATCTTGTCCCTCCTGTAATATACGCTGTAACTTGCAGCTGGAGCTGGAGCTTGTGCATCCATTCATTTCAACTCTCACCATCAGGACTCACCATCAGGATTTGTGGCATTGTGTCTCTGCGACTTGCAAATTCCTCCCTTGCGCGTGGAGGGACAGACTTCCAGTTACACCCAGAGCTGTATTCAACAAGAGCCTTTGAGGACATGCCACATTTGATGTCAAATTAAGTTTACTGGACCTCATAATGATAGAAATACAGTGATGTGAAGGAGAGAGGGATATGGGGAGTAGTGGGATAATGGTGGATAGAGCATGGTCTGTTTGGTTAGTGACAGTCCTTTTATCCCGTCTAATGGATGATGCTGTCAAATTGCCACCCATCACTTGTGGAGTATTATTTTTTATTCTCTATAGCTTATTACTTATACAACTCCACTTAACCTAGATAAATCTTAGCATATGTGGTTGTTGAATTCCCATCCATGTGAATATTTTCAAAGGATAACTAGGCTGGATATGGTTTGATGTTAGTTTCTACATATCAGACTCGATAAGGCAGCCGGCTGGAACTCATTTCATTGGTTTCCTTACCTCCCACTGAGGGTGTGACCCTCCATTCACACTGGCCATTAAAATCTCAGCGTTACTCCCTGCAGCCAATATTGGCACATCGGGGTGTTCGGTTGGTGGTCTGACCACAATAAGAGAGGGTGGAGTTAGATGATTGGGTTTTTACCGGCTCAGATTTAGTGAGTTATTGCTGTGTACAGGAAGGGGTGAGTTTGGCCATCACTGGCAGGGCTATAGCATCTTTGTTAATTTGAGTGTCAGCTGGTGGGAGATTCTACCCTGTTGTGAGGTTGAATTGTGGGAGCAGCAGATGAAAGAGGAAGAAGCTGAATAGTGCATTTGGTTTTCTTTGGTCCATACTTTTATAGCCTCAGTTGACGTGAGCAGTGGTGCACACGCACACACAATCTCACACAGTGTCCTTTCTGGTTATGGAGGCACTTGGGGACGATTGTATGCCTGGTTTCCCAGGCCCTAGTAATGAACTCTCAAGGATAACATCGCCCAATTAATTGGTTCTGTGGTTTAATTGCACAAATCTCTTTGAGCAAGTTTTGGCAAAACTCCCATCCATTTTTTCCCTGCTCCACCACTTTCACTTCTTTTCTTAACCTCGCATTCTTCTTTTGCTTTAACCCAGTTAAGGTAAAGAATCGCTCCAGTGAAGCAGAAACACAAGTGTTTTCATCAGATTGGAGATACCCGTGTCTGGTTTCAGTAATACACTCCTCCATACCCTTCCTTCTCGGACTGCAAGTGTGATGAATTTAATATCTATCCTGCCCAAAACCATCATGAACACCCCTCCCATTCCCACCGCAAGGTTGGAACAGCTGCTCACAACAGAGGATTGAAAACAGAGCTCCCACTTTCTTTTAAATCAACACTAACACAGTGTGCAATGCAAAATCTGATCGTATTTGAGTGTTTTGTGACATGGAATGTGATTCATTGTTTCTATTGTGAGTTTATTGTGGAATCAAAATGCGGGCAGGGAAGCATAAGCAACGTGCCTTCAGGTTTGTTTGCTTTCCGCTTGGATTTTTTTCCTTCCTCCATGTTAATGATGAACACAGTATGACACATCCAAATGCTTTAACTGGCTGCAGCCTGTCAACATAAAGCAGTAGAAGGCAGGTAACAAGGAACTAAAATAAATGGTATTGTGAATGCACTGAGGACGGGTGAATTTGCTTCAAATTGTCATGCTGCCTGACTATGATGAAGTCCATGAGCTGGAAAATTGGTGTAATCATCTTGGCCTCTAACCTATATTGCACCCTAATTTGGCTGCGGGATGAGATGATGACTGCATCACAGCTTGGCCTCAGCTCTGGAGGTCGAGGTGTCTTGGGGACGAGGCCAGCTACTACTTCCTGCTTACCGAGAGCAGAGGAGCATTAATATGGCTCAATTACACCAGACTTTATTAAAGATAATTGGCCATAATCACAGGTTTGGTTCGCCCCAGGGTGTGAGAGTGGCCCTGCAGCTTGGTAGGGGCTAAATAAATATATTTGACTTTGACCTGAAGTGCAATAGGCTGGACACTGTGACTGATGTGACTGCCTACAAGATGCTGTTGCTTTAGTGAATAATATAACACGATTTTCCGAGAATTGTGCTACCTGAAATGTACCTTTATAAACATGTTAAGCATTGAAAAAGAAGGACTTGGTATTCTTCAGTTCAGTCAGCTCTGAGTGGAGAAATCCTGATGATGATGTGCACAAAATGTGTTTGTGACTTGCATCAAATAGAGCTTTAATGTTAATATATGCAGTGCTGTTTTGTAGAACATCCTTGCATTGAGCATTAATTAGCATACATATTTTTTAACTCTTAGATCAAGTAGATGAGGAGCCAAGTTACTACCCAGTTTGGTCAGTCCATTTCTATAAACATTTGGATCCGGAGGGACTTCCTCTCCATGGTCACAATGACTGTGGTGTAGGAGTCGTAGAAGTGACCAATGAGAAGTTAGTCAGTCTAGTGAGCCTGTCAGAGTTCATGCCGTGTGTTCATACAGTCTATGCGTGTGTCCTGCTCGAATGAAATGGCCTGTCAGTGATAGTAGACTATTAATCTCAGGATGGTGGACAGAACGTGTTCACTTTTCTGACAGTGTATTAATATCTGCCGAGCCTTTAATCAGGCCACAATGTCAGGATTATTTTAAGACCTGGCAGAACTGCTGTGCCACTCCTCTCTGGATGAACCAAAGACAGACTGTCCAACATCAGAGACAAAAAATGAGTTCATTACTGTAATTTGGCCTGTCTTTCTCTCCCATCTCTCCTTCTCCACCCCTTTTCCCCTCTTCACCAGGCCTTGTGTCTTAAACACCCATAATAGCGATGCATTACTCCAGTAATAAAGGGCTGTTAGCAAAGCAGACCGCCCACCCTCCATCTGCTGCCTCCCTTGTACACACAGCCACAAAGGCAAGGACAGAAAACAGTCTCCTTCAGGTCACAGAAGATAGATTCTGCTGACCAAGGGCCTCTCTATTGGTTGGGGGTGCGGGGGGGTGGATGTGGAATGAGGCATGGTACAACTGTTTTCATTAATCACTGTCGCAGGGAAAGAAGCTAATAGAAGGCAGGAAAAGGAAACACAGACCACCATGTTCACTGGTTTATCCTGTCCTGTCCTCAAAGTGAAATAAAGGCTAGCTCACCCTTTCCTGACCCCAGGCAGCAGCACAAACACAGAGAGGCTGGACAGTATGAACATAAATAGACTAGTCTCCTGCTTCTATTTGTTGTTGTTTTTTTTTCATCACAAGAAATTTATTACCAGTGGGAAAGAGACTGGGGGCAAAACTAGGATGCTATATAACCAGGAACCAGGAATGAAAATACTTTAAAATGAGATTTTATTTTTAAACGTTGTGCTCGTAAGGGAGGGAAATACTTGCACTAAGGATGTATTTTCTTTTCTTTTTATTGCTGGGTTTATATCTTGATGATTGACCATTTTTTTTTCAATTTTACATGATGACATAATGCTGTTCTCCTGGTAACAAACATTAAGCCCGGACTGTTTTGTGGTATGTCTGTGTTGACAGCATTATCAAATCAAGTTTATTTTAAAGCACATTTAAAAACAACCCGAGTCGACCAAAGTGCTGCATTATAGCCCTTTTATCTTTTTTTATGCTACTGTGAGAAGTCATTCCTGCTGTTTTGTTGTCATGCATTTGAGATTACGGGTTGTGTCTTTGTTCTTCCTGTTCTAAGTCATCCGTTAAAGCCTCTGTTGGAGTGTCACTACTGATAAAGCTGTTTACACAGGTGACACATTTTGCTGTTTCTAGCTCTAGTTGTGAGTGTGAAAAGACTGTGTTCAGTCAACGCGTGACATCTGGGTGTCGGTCAGCAGACTGTCATAGTCACCTCTGCTCCCTTCCTTGGCTGGGAAATAAACCTAAAATAGATTTTGCTTGACTAGAGAAACCTAAAATAAATATCCGGCTGCAAGAGAAGCAGATACTGGGAACATAATTTTTCCAAGATTCTTTGTTTGTTTTGGCGGCAGGATCTCTCTCATGGTGTCTTGGGGCGATGGATATTTCATGCTTGATGCAGTAGATTCAGCAGAGATTGAGACAAAGTATTATCAAATTTACACTTCACCAAATCTAGACATTTAGACTTTATATAGTGGAAGATTTTCAGAAAAAATCCCTGCTTATACTAGCACATTGGCATACATGTGTACGATTCAAGCACCAAATTTTGAATGGGAGAGATGGTTTTTGTAAATCTACCTCCTTGGCCTTCGCGGACACAGACGCTGTCTGTATTGAAGATGAGTGCTGTTGGCATTGTTCACTACACTGCAGCCTGGCAGATATTCCATTATTCACAGTTCGCCAACTGTAACAGACAAACATATTTCCCAGAACAGTTCTTGCCGCTACATTATGCATCCACATGACACAACACAGTATCTTGTGCTGTCCCTTCTAAGCCGTGTGTTAAATACAGTGACACTGCTTGTGAATGAAGCTGTGTTCATAACTGTAGCAGTCTGTAACAGGAAAGAGGATTGTGGATGGTTTGGAAGTAGACCTAACTGAAAAGGTATCACTATCAATCTACTACACATTTGGGTCATGCATGCATTAACCTGCATTTGACCTAGTCAGAAGCATATATACTTTATTATTACAATGTTTCCAACTCATCCCGAGTGTATTTGATGTAGTCTGGCTTGTAGCTAATCTTGATGTGGCCCACATTTTTATCTGAAAATAGTTCACCATCCTCCTCAACAGAGAAACGTAAACAGTTGTCTGGAAACACAAACGATCATATTGAAGGCCAGTGGACAGAGCTGAAGCAAAGCTTGGGGGCACACAAATTCATCCTATCATGTTCAAAGTGAAACCTTACAGCTATAACAGGACTTGCCATCTTCAATGAAGCAAAAACCTAGTGCCCTGTTCTCTGTGAAGTGAAGGGTTAACTAGATAACTCATGGGGTTTCAGATGGTTGCAGTACTAGGAGAAGTGAAACATAGAACATGAAAAAAGCATTTAGGTCAATGTTGGAAGTCTAGCCGCCTCTATTACGGCATGGTATGGTCTTCCATGCAGAAGTCAGTGTTTGAGGAGGTGAATTAACTGAAACACCTTACCCCCACCGGACCATAGCATAGGATGTGATCGCTGAGAGAGGGACCTACTTGTGTTTCATGGGGTTGCCCGCTTCCTCTAGGACCTTTGCTTCCAGCGTCAATACAGTCTTTTTTTGTTAGCGTATTTATTACATTGTCCATGTTAAATCCTTTTTACACCAGTAGAAGGAGGCTATATGATCAACCTGGTCCCTATTTTACTAAAGTTTACACATCGCTCATATATAGGGACATTACTCCTGGATAAAAATGCAAACCCTGTGAGTTTGCAGCGTGTGTGTATCTGACATCTGAAATACCCAAGAGGGAACAAAGCTGCTTTCCAAGGACAAGCCGGCCAATGTTTTTACTCTTCTCCTCTCTGTCCTCAGATGTTCAGGTTAATGAATAAAACTGCTGATATCAGCCTTTTGTCGGTTTATTTCCCCAGTTTAACAAGGGGGCAAAGGTAAACTCACACTTTTCACACATTTTCTTTCTTCAAGTTATGTTAGTGGAGTGGACTACAAAGACTCATATTTCAGTGAATTTTGGCTGTAAATTTCTATTTTTTATTTGTTATAGCAAATTTGCCTCATCAGGTCCTTGTTTTCCTTCTATCTAACTACATCAGATAAAAAGGCAAAGTGGCATTGGCGTTGAATATGCAAAACTATCCCTCCTGTATAATTTGCAGGCTTGATGATGCTGCGAGCGGTTGGATCAGATATGGGTACATGTGAACATTTAGCTGAACATCTGCCTCTTGTTGCTGTAATTTGCTTCACCACCATCTGTTAGGCATTGGCTGGAAGCACCAACAAAGATATACATCTATCTTGTTATAAACTCTTCTCAAATACACTAATTAGCCGTATTCGGTGATATGCTCTACATAGTTCCAAAACTAATACAGCCCTACATACCCCTTGGTGGGAGTTTATTACAAGATAACAGGGTACAGAGAATTTAGGTCAGCAGTATGATCATTTTTATAGCTGAACTGAATGTGCTGTTTTTTGGGGGGTCATTTTGAGGAATACAAACTGCTTTTCACTATGTTTTAAATATAACTGTCTCTGTTACAATGTTCTAACCCACTTGCGGTGTGCTAACATTTTCTTCTGTGTTTTTGTTTCTGTGCTATAGATCCAACTCTTCCAGCTGTCGCTCTGCATTGGCGGCACGCTGTGAGAAAAGACTCCACTCCGCTGTGCCTCAGCGCTCCTCAGACACTTGTCCTTGACATCCAAATGCTGCATGTCGATTGTCGTGCCAGCCGCCTTCTGTGAGTTATGACGACGGCTGCTTCATTGACTCAGGAAAGAGGCTCCTCCTCCGCTCAACAGTGAGCAGATCACATGATGTAATGAAGAAGGGTCCTGAAAGTCTGCTCTTCAAGGAGTCTGCCAACAGGATATGAGTATTTTGAGCCCTGGGACGGATAACAAATCGAACCTTGTGGGAATTGTGGGAGGCCCAGAAGAATACTCCAGAGCCATGCAGTCAGAAGATCTATTTGGCAGGAAACTCAAAGCCCTAAATGGTAGCATGGGACCACCAGCCTCCAACATGCAGGGCAAACCTGAATGCGCAGGCAAAACAAATGGTACTCCAGCCATGCCTAAAATGGGCGTCAGGGCAAGGGTGACAGAATGGCCACCAAGGAAAGATGGATGGGACGGGCGGCCTTCACCGAACTATCAGAGTGTGATACCAGTATTTCAGAATGGTCAGCAGGAACATACTGTGGAAATATTGGAACAAGGCGAATCAGTTTGTCTGGAGGTAGACTACTCTGACAAATACACACTGAGTGACCTCCTCAGTCACTCCCCGCTGAAGGGTCTCCATCCTATCCGTCAACGAAGTAACAGTGATGTTACCATTAGTGACATTGACTCTGAGGACATAATGGACCAGAATGCTGTTAATCCCAACACTGGGGCATCGCTGCATCGTGAATACGGCAGCACATCCTCCATTGACCGTCAAGGCCTGGGTGGAGATGGCTTCTTTACCATGCTTAGGGGTTACCGAGTGGACACCCTGGACCACCGTAGCATACCACCTCTGGGTTTCCCTGAGTTGTTGCGCTGTGATGCCTCCCTCTCCCCCAGCCTGCAGACAGCAGCCCAGATTGCCAGGGGTGAGATAGTCCACATTCCAGGCTACGACTACATAGACAGCTCTCTCCTCTATAGCCGGGAACGAGAGAAGTCCTTCATGAGGCGGCTTAAATCGGAATCATCTGAACCTTCTCTGTTCAGGAAACTGCGGACCATAAAGAGTGAGAGTGATGCCTTGCGTCTCTCAATAGAGGATGACCGGCGACCACTCAGCTTCCAAAAATGCTTTGCGCACTATGACGTCCAGAGTGTTCTTTTCAACATCAGCGAGGCGGTGGCAAGCAGAGCTAACCTGAGCCAGAGGAAGAACACCACTACTGGGGCTTCAGCTGCCTCAGCTGGAGTAGGGCCTGGAGTTGGTGGAGTGTCCGGAGGTGGAGTTGTGGCTGGACCCGGAGCAGGGACAGATGGCGGTGCAGCAGGGTGCAGCAGTGGAAATGCCCCCATGTTTGAGTCTCCGCTAGGCAGCAGGGAGGATCTGAACCCCAAGGAGAACTTGGATGCTGATGAGGGGGACGGGAAGAGCAACAGTTTAGTGCTGAGCTGTCCACACTTTCGCAACGAGATTGGTGGTGAGGGCGAGAGGAGGATCTCCCTCTCCAGAGCCAACAGTGCTAGCTACAGTGGTGTGTCAGAAAGCTGCTCTTTTGAATCATCTTTAAGTTCCCACTGCACCAATGCAGGAGTCTCTGTACTGGAGGTGCCCCGAGAAAACCAGCCTATCCACAGGGAGAAGGTCAAACGCTACATCATTGAGCACATTGACCTTGGCGCATACTACTACCACAAGTTCTTCTATGGGAAAGGTAAGGAATGCTTATAATGAATGTGTGATAACAGTGATTATACAGGAAGAGTTAAATGACTCAATTTTGAAGATTGTTAGACTTTCCAGGCCAAATCCATTTCCTTGAAACATGACTACGCTCAATGCTGTGTGAGAGCAAGTTCCCAAATGGAACAGCCTCTGCTCATTGGGTCATATCTTGACGGCCCCGTTAATTTTGTAGGACCAGATGAAATAACGGCCAGAACAATAGCAGGCTTGTGTTGGGTGTGAGGGTGTGTGTTTCAGTTCCTCTGCAGAGGAGTGGTCATGTCCTCCTTGTGATATTGTCCTGAACCCTGCGGAGAAACTGTGATTAGTCATGTGAGAAGAGAGAGGTGAGCGAGAGGGTGTGTTGCAGCTGTTCCCAGTGGGGGCCGCAGGGGTGTGAGGACCCCTCCTATGAAACTTTAGGGTCAGGAAAACTATGCCAAGGTCCCAGGTTCCCTCATTAAAACACCTATGAGACTGACACGGAAAATACCATGCTTACCCCAGCTCATCACCACATTATACATGTATGTTTTTCCCACTGTCTGTGGATCTCTGTTCACTGCTCTCAGCGGATTGAATTACCCATTCTTAAGCCTCCCCAGAAAACAGCTGCTTCACCTTTCACACTGAGAGATGCCTCATCAAAAAGATTCACTGCATTAAAATATTCCTGAGACAATTTCAGATCTGCTCCAATTACAGTATGATTACTGTACTCTGAATATCATTTACCGTGAAATGTTGCCTCACTCACTACCAAAACTGCTGTAGTGTTGTTATGTATTAACCTTTCTATGGTAATGCAGGCCAAATGCCCCGTGCTGCCGTCAGTTTCATTTTGATGTTATAGCTTTTACAGAAGAGGTCTTTTTTTACAGTATGGGGATGTAGCCCTTGCCCTTTTTTCATGAGGTGTTTTATCGGAGAGACAAGTCTGTCATCACCTCTGCTTCACCACAAACACACACACACATAAAAACAGGCACACAATCGCGCGCACACACACAAACATGACAGCGTGTCACCACTTTAGGGAAAGCTTTTATCAACCTGGGCTGAACATTGATCTTATTGATTGCCTGAAGACCTCCTTCCCATAGCAACAGCAGTGTTGCCCCCCATGGCTGCCCTAATGGACACGTTTCATCCACACCCATCCTTGTGTTAATTGCTGAGAGTGAAGGTGAGCACAGAGAAATGTTCCCCATTTAGCAGATGAATGTGAAAACAAACCCTGCATATACATCTGCACACTGATGTTTAAACATCCATGTGAATTAACATTAAGAAAACACATTAGTGGAGATTAGTAGAGACTTTCAAGTGCATTCAGTCAAGACAACATGCCAAAAAAAAAATTATATGGTAAAGTTAAAAATAAGGTAATTTGTTAATTCTACTACAAAAGTAAGCAGATTCCTTTA
The DNA here is from genome assembly GCF_014851395.1 of Micropterus salmoides. Taxonomy (NCBI): domain Eukaryota; kingdom Metazoa; phylum Chordata; class Actinopteri; order Centrarchiformes; family Centrarchidae; genus Micropterus; species Micropterus salmoides. The sequence goes on from NW_024041373.1 coordinate 9,404,589, forward strand.
TTTGCTCAGTGTTTTGCCACTTTACATCTGTCATAAGTAAGAACGATGGAAAGCACTCTGGCGTGGACTCTGGATGGATGGATGATGGGTTCTTGTCAGAACATATCTTTGCTGCCCAGTAGTCATCACTGGGCAGTCTGGGACTGGGTTGCGGCTGGGTCGCTGATAATTCCTTATGTAAACCGTGTCTTATATGGAGATATGTGACCTCAAATTAAGTTTTAGTGCCACAAATGTAAAAAGTAAGGCCATAGAGTGTAGGACTTGGTACTGTAGACTTTGAAGGCATTTCTGAAGTGTGGAGTGACACACGGGAAAGAGGCATTATTTGCCAACGGATGAAAAATGGATGACTTTGATTTGTCATGTCAAATTGTCAACACAAAGTCATGAGGACCAGTGACATGTTATATAAATGTCTCGACAAAAGACTTTACAATCGACACTGTCTCCCTCACTGTGCCGTCGGTAGCCGGATCTCTTGTGCCCTCACATACATAGGCAGCCCTCCTACCACCATTGACCTTATGTGTCACAGAGCATTTCCCCTCAGTCCACTGTCCCTGAAAAGCCATGTATTCCTCAGACGGTTAATCCCGCACTGCCGACATACAGTAAATTTATTATTCATGCTGATCCGTTCTTTGCCCAAAAATTAATGCCACAATGACAAGAATCAGAGTATTTACATTGCATGCACTGCATGGATGCAATGTCTAAACGTCTGCAGAAATCTCTTTGGGAATGTCAGTGCTTTGAGTCCCTGCTGAGGTTTTTCTTTTGTTGTCTGCTGAATCCAGGTCTTTCTCCCCAGCTTTACCCTGGATTAGGGAGTGTTTGCACACAAAAAGTATTTCCCTGAGCAAAGCCCTTCCCCCCTGCCCATGTCCTATACACACACACATAACACTCATACACACATAACTATCTATGTTTTACAATGATACTATATCACAATATTCTCATTAAGTACACTGTATTTGTAATGTCTTATTTAGGCGGTTACTACTTTTTATTTATTAAGACGGAAATTAGTAATGGATCTATAATGCTTAAAACAAACAAGACTAAAGGTCTAGAGCCCTGCTAGCCCCCCTAGTGTTTATTACATTTATCACTATAACTCACAATACAAACCTGCAGGAAAGAAGGAACACCACATGGCAACTCTGCCATGTGGTGCCAGTCTGGTGTGTAACTGTCATCTAACTATGTATCAATCCGGCCTTTAAACTTCAACATGACTTATTCTTGACTGAATTGTTCAGTCAGCATCAACATCCACAGGCCCTGGGTTTTGAACAAAGTCCATAAGTTGGTTTGTCAATCCCTCAAATGTCAGAAAGTGTTCTGCTTATGTTCCACTAAAGGACAAAAATACTCTGAGCCTGACCAGAGGGGACATCCTGGTGGCCTAGTGGGTTATGGCACATACCATGTAACTACTTTGTCCTATGTTTAAATGTAGCCAGGAGTCTGTATCCTTGTCTGTCTCTCCCAATATATTCTTCTTCCTGCACAGTCTATAGAATGACAGCAGTATGCCTATGTCTAACCGTGGTGGTGTGAGTCCAGATACAAAAAGCCCCAATAAATTCATCACTCAAGTCTATTTCTGTGTACTGATGACAATTTTCACAACTTTGCAAGATTTCTTGGAACTAGAGGTTTTTCAGTTCATTGAAGTTGATGTCAACTCAGAGCACATAATGTGATGTCTGCTGTGTGTAGATAACTCCGATCTTTCTTGCTCGACCTGCAGAACATCAAAACTATTTTGGCGTAGATGACAATCTGGGCCCTGTGGCAGTCAGTGTCCGCAGGGAGCGACTGGACGATGGGAAGGAGAAAGATGGAATGCAGTACAATTATCGAGTCACCTTCAGAACAAGTCAGGTAAATATCATACACCAATGTGCACTTTTACTGTCCTGCTTATTGTCAGATTAGCCTTGAACTATTACAGATGCATGGCACAGCAAACCTGCGTGATTTCCAACGCTCTATTAAAGAATTGACTTACAAGCCAGAACATTCTTTTAAAGGATATTTCATGCTTTTAAATGATATTTCTCATATATTGCATTCAGCCTGACATGTTAAGGTCACTCAGTTCGGGGCTCAGTCAAGCAGTACAAGAGTGTAGGGATGCTTCAGTACCCCTGAAAACAAGAGGAGGAATCTGCTCCTAGTACCCTAATGTGTCCAGTGATTCTTTGTCAGTTGTGACTCAGTTGGCCAGTCATGCAAACACTGAGGCAGTCTATCAGAATCGGTGGGATCGTCCTCGCTCGCTCACACTCTCACACATCCACGCGTGCACGCATATGCACGCGCGTGTACACACAGCATGATTAATCCACAAACTGGGATGCACAGTCTCCCAGAAGCCTTTCCTTGATTGATGCTGGGTGGTCTCATTCACTGAATAATTCAGGTGCAACAGATGTGTCAGGCAGGGAAATGTCACTGATATCCAGTGCCATTCTTGGTTTAAAGCACCACTCCCACGATAAAACAATGTATCTGGGTCATGGTGGCCCTGCAAGTAGCACGCAGAAAATGTTTTAACTCCCCAACCACTGGAGCGTCTATTTGCATGTACTCATATCATTTAGCATCAGCGCTCTCTGTCCCACTCTCACTCTCCTTTCCTCTCTGAGTCTGTTAAGTAATCTGCTTTTCAGAAAGCATCTCTGTCGGACAGCCATTGACTGCTGACATTCATGTCCACAGGCTGAGTGGATGGAAATGGGATTTACGGGCATAAATGTGTCTGACATTCCAAACAACAACACAGAGTGGGTGTTTTGAAACTGTTTGGGTCAACGTTTACTGGCACATTAATGATCTTAATAGTAAAATACCACTTAACATCTAGTGCTTAATCTTAATTATTTAGAATGTGAGCTCCTAATGCCTTCCAATGGAGCCACTGCCCTAATTAATATGGCATAACATAAAAGGATTATCACTGGCTCACACAGCAGATAGCATACAGTATAAGCCTGGTTTTCAATTTGAACATTTTGAAATAATATATAATGGCCCAAGCAAAGTGCGGACTATGAGATCCAAATGAATGGAAAGCACTGATTCACAGGTATATTAAATGGGAAGTGCGCACATGCGACTGAGCACATCAAGACCTAACAAGACAAACGGAAGACAGTTGACTTAACTGGTGAAACTTCACCATCGGTCAATTTTTTTCAGCTGACCACACTACGTGGAGCAATCCTAGAGGACGCCATTCCATCTACTGCAAGACATGGGACGGCCCGCGGCCTGCCGCTGAAAGAGGTGCTCGAATATGTCATCCCTGAGCTTAATATCCAGTGTCTGAGGCTTGCCCTCAACTCCCCCAAGGTCCCGGAGCAGCTACTCAAGTTGGACGAGCAGGGGGTGAGTACACTGAGATGTCCTCAATGTGCCACCACAGTGTCCTGATGATTGTTGAGCAGCACTGCAGCACTGGACCAATCTGCGGTTAAGTGTCTTGAAAAGGGAAATTTGTCGAACGGTAGTTATTAAAGGAATAGTACGACATTTTGGTAAATGCGTCTGTTTACTCTTTGTACAAAAGGCACAATGTAAAAACTAAAATTTGTTGTTTTATGGGGTTCGGGTTATGTTATATGCAGGATTAATACTTGTCTGGATGAAATGACTTGAGTCTTTTCATCACTGTGAGGTTGCCAGGCAACCAGTGGAGACTCCAGGAAGTCACTGCGTTCAGATAAGAAATGGTACGCCACGTAAACCCTTCAAAACTATTTTTTTCTTATTACACTTCGGGTTTTATGTGGATGAAACAAACGAGATATAGCGTGATAATTACTGAACTTTCAAGGTGCCAGTAGATGGTTTTTGTTACTTTCCCACAGAGCAAGGCTATCTGTTTCCCCCTTTATGCTAAGCTAACCAGCTGCTTGCTGTAGCGGCAGATATGAGAGCGATATAAATCATCTCATCTTACTCTTTGTAAATAAGCATATTTACCAAAATAAGGAACTATTCCTTGAAGCCGTAGCCTCCTCCGCACAGATTTTCCAATACAGTAGTTTCATTTTAAAACCATCACTGCCAAATTCAGTGTTATGAATAATGTTTCCGAATGATGGGCTGTATTGATATTAAAGTATGGATTTTTTTAAAGGTATAATCTGTCTCTGTTTCTGACATTTGCGTCAGATATACATGCAAACGGGAGCAATTAACTTCAAATAGCAGGAACCTTTTATCCCATATGTGGGTTGCTTATTATAGATGAACACAGACTCACTGTTGGAGCCACAAGACTGCCAATATCACACTTGGATTCAAAAGAATCAATATGAATCCCACACTCTCTGTAGCTAGCATCGACTACTTTGACACACATTTTCTGCTGATAGGACACTCAAGCTAAAGTAACTCACTTTTGACAACTTACTTATCTGGGAGCAGGTGATTTGGTATTCTGCCTGAATGGTGGTAAATGTCATCTTGCATTATCTCTGTTTGAATAAAATGGCTGTTAGTGGTATGGGCTATTTTTGCATGTGTCAGAAATAGAATCATTGTGTGATCTTAAGGCCTTTCATTTCTCATCTAATGAAAATGCAGGATGGAAAGGAGCAGTGGGGGATTAGCTAGTGCGGTATTGCTTATTTTACTATCAGAGAATTGGCTGCTTATTAGTGTAATTACATTCATTAGCATGAGCCTATCCTTCCGATTGACAGGGGAAAGGCTCTTATAATAGAAAGTGTCAGCCATGTCCCTCTTGTATATTAAGGTTGTGTTACTCACACAAACAAGAGCAGTGTAGTGTCCTCTCTAACGCAAGTTAAATGCACTTAAGACGATGACAGACTTTGTGTATCCAATTATTACAAAGTAACTTTGTAAGTAAGTGCTCTAGGAAGTTCTTCCTGCCAGATCTGAAGGAGCTGATACGGGAGATTATTCATCTTCCGCACCTCTACTCCCCATGGCTTTGGTATTAGAGACTGTCTTCAGATACAGACTTTGATAAAACACTGAAACTGACACATGGTTGGGGGGGTGCAATAAAGTAATCTAAGAAACTTCTTTCAGAGGAGGAGAGCCCAGGATAAGTGGGGCTTAAAGCTCTTCCAACTGGCACTCCTCCTCACAGACCTCAAACCAAACGCCCAGTGGAGGCCAGTTTTATATTTGGACATCAGTATTTTTGTACTCTCCTGTTTTAATCATTAATGTTGCACTTGCCGTGTTTAATATGCCAAGCACCCCGTAATCTTCTTTTTAACCAAGCTGGACTTTCACCGCCCAGTGCATGTGTTTATGAGAGGAAGCTAATATTGGACAGGAAGAACTGCAGCTCTCAACCGAGAACTAGAGTAGTCTGCCAGGCCTGTTGTTTGTTTATTTGAGTGCATCATTTTCTTCTACCGCATGCAGAAAGCTTTATCTGAGGATTTTTTTTGTGTGTATGCACACTGTAGAGGATTCCTCTGTTTTTGTGTTGGAGTGTGCATATGTGTGTGAAAAGCCTTCTTTTTTTGCCGTGAACAGAAAGCACGCCTGGGGGACTGGGAGTATCCTGGAGCTAGACAGCCTTCACAATATCCTCATGATCAGTTCTGCAGAAAGAATATCCATGAAAGCAGTGTTGTAGACTGTGCTGTAATTGTCCTGGATGTAAGAAGAGAACAGAGCATATGTGAATGTATTTTAGATCACATTGTAGATCACAGTGAACCGACAGTGTGCAGATAGATTGGGAAAAGCATTAGGCAGTTAGTCAGAGTTTGAGATGTGATTTTAGGTGATAGAAAACACAAAAGATAACATTTTCTAAGAAAGCAATTGATGTAAAATGCCTATATATCTGTTATTTCCATCTAAAGACTAAAATCTGGAATATGACATAATTTAATAGAAACGGTTTTATCAGCTGCATCGGTTTCAGAATTAAAAGTGTCATTTTAAGCTTTAATTTATAATTCATGATAATAAAAGCAGGGATCTGAACAAGATAATGGCTCGCCTGCAGGTGTCTGCATGGTCTCTTTTAAAAATGTAACTACACATAATGGTGTGTGGTGATGGTAAGACAATATTGAAGAGGTCAGAGAAAGGCTACTATTCTTTCCCTCTCAGTAATGCTGAACAAACAACCTTCTTCCTGACCTAGAAAACTATTTTCAATGCGGTGCATTGTATCAAAAGGTGAACAAAGAATAAATGCATGCTACTGCTCAATTGTCTATCAAGTTTTGCAGCTGTCTTACAATAGTCAACAGGTAAAGCCTTTGCAGGATAATAAATCATTCCTGATGCCCACAGCAACAGTCCAACTCTGAAGTATAATTCAGTCTTAAATGAAATTCGTTCCACAAGTTCAAGAGAATCTACCACCTACTGGTCTAGGCTGTTGCAGAGCCAAAAAAAAATCACTTCTCCCTTATGTAAATTAATCTCCCCCTGTCATAATATTGAAACTTGAGGACTGACTTGGTGAAATTATGTAGTGACCAGAATTTGTTCCCCCCTCATCTACATTCCATGTTCCCCTTTTTTAGATATTGTTGCTGTGGAACTTAAACGCTTCTGCCCCAAAACAGCAATAGATGTTTGTGTAATGGTGCATGATGATTGTAACCAGGTTTCAGGAGCCGCATTTTTGGATTTTTGCTGCATCGGGACGCTGCAGTGCAGACAGATGTCACAGTGATGTTGTGTGTTGTGTTAGGACACTGCTGTATCCCTCAGGTGCATCCCGGAGCTCTCCAAGGGGAACGTTGTCCTCATTTCTCTCTCCGCTCATTTGGTCTCTTTCCATCTTTGCATTTTATAGTTGTTGTTTTTTTGTTAAAGAGAAGGAGTGTTTTCAGTACCCTCCAGCTCTGTACAGATAGAGGGAGAGGAAAATTGAAGAAAAAGATATAGAAAGAGAGACAAAATTACTGCTTTCTATCAACTTATTGCTCCGATTTATAGCAAGTGGAATATTTTAGCTAATCACAGATGCGTTAAATGGGATATAGCTGATGCGACCACAAAACACATCAAAGGTGGTTACAAAATGAGCTTCACCTCAGGAGTCTTACTCATCTGTATACGTGTGATGTGTTTGCACTTTTCTGTTAGCACCAAATTTGCACCAAAGGGCAATGCGATTGTCCTTGCCGTCGGCCAGTCTGTTAAGAGGAGCAGGAGGTTAAGTGAGTCCACATAATGCATGATGAAAAATAGAAGACCACATCACTGCACATCATGCCTTTTCCACTGTGCTTGATGGTATAATAGTTCACTGCAGGATCTTTAGTGCAGAGCAGCCTGCCTGATAGAGGAAGTCATTATGGCAACAGTGTCAGGAGCACACCGTGAACCTGTAACGGAGAAAAAAGACAGTTCCACTTTGTTTCTGGTATATAGATCATTTGCTGGCATTCACATTCTGAGAAACCTTTTCGTCTGGCTTATTGACACATTCACCCAGGTTAAAGATTTCACTGTTAACAGCTGTGAATATTGGACCACCACCCCCACCAACCCCCCCGACTCTTCTTTTTTGGGCCAGCATCAGGGAGCTGTAAGCCATAAAAGATTCACGTCGGTGGAGAGAGCTCTCACTCTCACCTTGCAAGAACAATCACTCCGGATGTTTTATTTCTTCCTGTCTCTTCCTGAGACAAGTTCATATCAGGCCTGTCATTTCTGCATAATATTAATGCTTGCAGTGTTAAAACCTGTGAGATCTGGTTGGTATATGTCTATGAATACTCCTCGTTATGAATTAGACATTTATCGTTATTGACGCTCTCTTTGTTGAGCAATGACTGAATCAAGAGTATTTTTACTGGGGTGTTAGGAGATCAATGTTGTTGCCATTCAATGCCTCTTAGTAGTATTTCACTGCTACAATGAGGACAAACACAAGTATTGTTTAAGGAAGTCTCTTTTTTTTTTTTTTTTTTTTTTTTTAGCAAGGATTAAAATGCAATTCCTGGCAGCTTATAGAGTTTTCTGCCATAAACCAAAGCTATCCTGCCATATTTCTGTAATTCATTCTTTTGTTGCCCTATAGCTGCTCTTATGTTGCAGTTATTAGCTCGTCTTGATTTATACTCTGCTCAGAGCTCCTGAGAGTTCATGGCCTGACTTCACAAAGGGGGATTTCAGCTCTTACCTAGAAGGGTTATGAAGGCCTCCACGTTAGCTGTGACATGATGGAAGGCACTCGCATGCTTTGAGTGCATAATGTACAGTATGTATGAGTGGGATGTGTGATACATATCAGCGACAGGAAACGATACTTATTCACTGAGTGTCTGTGTCTGTGTATGTTTCTCATTCCAGCTAAGCTTCCAGCACAAGGTGGGAGTGCTTTACTGCAAGGCGGGCCAGAGCACAGAAGAGGAGATGTACAACAACGAGAGTGCTGGACCAGCACTGGAGGAGTTCCTGGATCTGCTCGGCCAGAGGGTGCGCCTCAAAGGCTTCACCAAGTACAGAGCTCAGCTGGATAACAAGAGTGAGATAAAACACACATTACACGCATATCAAACTAAACATTCCCAAAGTGCAAGTCCACACACTTCTAATCCTGCTGAGTGCAGATACTCTGTTCTGTTTCATAGTGCTTAATGTTTTTTAAGCCTATATATCTTTAAAATTGACATCTGTTCAGTTACATCATCAGCTTATCTAATACAGTGGCCCTTTTATAATGAGGCCTGAGACCTTTACTTGCCTGACCTGTGTTGCAGCGGACTCCACAGGGACGCATTCTCTCTACACCACATATAAGGACTATGAGCTGATGTTTCACGTCTCCACCATGCTCCCCTACACACCCAACAACAGACAGCAGGTCAGTAAACTCCACACACTCTATCCTGTCCAGCCGACCACCATGTTTTCTTTACTGTGTGGTCAGCCAGAGTCTAATGGGGATAATGGTGGTCCCTGACCAGCTTTCTTTGAGGATATCTTCAATCCGGACTCCTTTCCGTCTTCCCTAGTTACTCATTTTTCCACGGCAATGACTTATCAGTTGAGAGCATGAACATTGCCATGGTAACTGTACCCCATAGTAGGATTTTAATCAATGCCTCCCCAGGGGCTGGACCTGACGTGATATTAGATGGGCTTCCGTGTCTGTACTAACAAGTGGAATTAAGTGGATGTAGTGGTGGACTGGAGAGCAATGGTCCGATAAAGCAATAACCGATAAAGAGGTTCACCATCTTAGTCTCTTCACTGCTTGTATGGGAGTACTTTTTGAGCCCATAATAACAACATGTGGGTTCATCTGGTAAGTGTGTCAGAGGCAGGATGTACAGTGAAACACTGCAGAGACCCAAATCTATCACGTGCATCTAAAAAGTCAGATAGGCAGGATTGGGGTGGGGGGTTCTTTCACTTTCTTCTCCTCCAATTGTATTTCATGAATTGGGATAATTAAATTTAATCCCTGGTGCTAATCTTCTAGCAGGCCAAAGCAGAGCTCACCTCACTCATCCATTCATCCTTTCCAATTCACCTCTGGACCCTCTAATCCTGCTTGTTTCAGGCTCTTGCTGACCCTCGGTGACAACTTTATAGCAGCCAAAGAATGAGGTTAACTATCTGCACAATCCAACAATACAAGCAGTCTAAATTGGGTTTGGGGGAATATATGTCCTTCACCCAAAAAAGCCCTTTATTTTGAGGTCAAACATAACATTTCAGAATCAAGACACGAAGCTGTATCGCTTAGTAAATCTGCAGTTGTGTTTAGAGCTCTGTAAATAGTTTGGCGTTGTGCTCGGTGTGGTGCTGGTACTGATGCCACAGACATTACATGGAATTTGTCACTTGACATTAAATTGTTATGGGGATTTCCTTGACTTGTGCACTCACATGCTTTCAGAGTGGGAAGAATCAACCTGCTCAAGTGGTGTTCTCCTGCAGAGTTTGGCCCAAGATGGTTTAGCTACGCCTTAAAGCATCACAGTGTAACACATTCTCCCTATAATAAAACATTTACTACATAAGCAGAATGCCTTTTGAATGCCTTTGTCTTCTCTACTTGTACTTTGTTTTGTCATTTACCCAAATCCTATCATTTTCACTCATGGCCTTTTGTTTAATAAAACCTACATATATAGTCCCTCTTTAAAACAAAAAAAAGAGAATGGGTTTCATTTTAAACTTAATCTTAAAGAATGAATGGTCATAAATCTGTTTACACTATGGTACAATATTCACCCTTCATGTGATGCCTTTTCCTTGTATTTGACTCAAATTTCTCCCTCCTTTCTTAGTTATTAAGGAAGAGGCACATTGGCAATGACATCGTCACCATAGTATTCCAGGAGCCCGGAGCCCTTCCTTTCACTCCAAAACACATCCGCTCTCATTTCCAACATGTGTTTGTTATCGTCAAAGTCCACAACCCCTGCACTGATAACGTCTGCTACAGGTAAATAGAACAAGCACACACCACACCTGCAAGGCTCTCCTTACCCTGGGATAAGAAGCAAATAATAATAATATCCTCAAGACAGTTTAGGGGGATGTGTTTCTTTTGGTATGCTTCGCATACATGTCTTCATGCCAAATTGCTCTACATGAACTTTTAAGAGTACTTAATTTGAAAGAATAATAATAGCCTGCTGAGTGCTTTCTGTGGTTTCTGTCATGCCTTCATAGTAATGTGCAGGAATCGCAATGCTCTTTTGATCTGTTCAGTGATGATACAGTTATTATCTTCAGAGACACCTTGAAATTATGACTTACAACTCTCTCCTCGAGTGTTTCTGAAGTCAAGATGACTCTTGTTAATAACATAGCATTTGTTAAATAGAGCAAGATTAGTCTGAGCTCCTCTCAGTCTTCCCACCAGAAATAATTTCCCCGAAAGGCATGTAATTCCAACACTCATATGGCTGCTCATTATACATACAGTTCAATACTCCTTCACTTGTTTAAGTTCCTCTTAACTGTCATCACTACATTTGCTTTATTGATTCCATACTGTTTTCCAGCGTGGCCGTGTCCAGATCTAAAGATGTGCCTCCTTTTGGCCCTCCTATTCCCAAGTCTGTAACTTTCCCAAAGTCAGCAGTTTTCAGGGACTTTCTGCTTGCCAAGGTCATCAATGGAGAAAATGCAGCACACAAGTCAGAGAAGTTCCGAGCCATGGCAACTCGTACGCGGCAGGAGTACCTGAAGGACCTGGCTGAGAACTTTGTTAGTACAGCTACTATTGACAATGCTGTCAAATTCAGCTTCATCACCCTCGGAGCCAAAAAGAAGGAGAAGGTGAAACCCAGGAAGGATGCACATCTGTTCAGTGTGGGAGCCATCACCTGGAGCGTCCGTGCCCGGGACTTTGGCCAGTCAATGGACGTGGACTGCTTGCTCGGCATATCCAATGAGTTTATTGTGCTCATCGAGGAAGAATCAAAAAATGTGGTCTTCAACTGCTCTTGTCGTGACGTCATTGGATGGACCTCAGGGATTATGAGCATTAAGATCTTCTATGAGCGCGGGGAGTGTATTATGCTGTCGGCCCACGACAACTGCGGAGAAGACATCAGGGAGATGGTGCAAAGACTAGAGGTAAGATCCTTGAAATAATCTGTCATCTTAGAGGTGTAGTATGATTCTCACAGTCCTTGCTATTGCCACTTTGTTGTCACCTGATTAAATAGCTTCTAAGTTTATGAAAACATCCTTCTAGAAGTTTTAGCCCCAATATCTAATAATGTTTTCAAAAGGAGTTCACCAGTATGTCCTGCCCATAAAGTGACTCCCATGAAACATGGAGTAGTCTGTCATCAGAATTGCCCAGTAAATCTATTATGAGTTTTCACACATAAGCTGCATGGCATATGCAGGAAAACGGCTGCTTACTTTAAATGGCGTAGTGAGGCATTTTTTCTTTGGGATCGTTGCGGTCTCTCTGCGGTAAAACAATGCATTCTCTAAATATTGCTGTTGCCATCGTAGCTTTACTACTTACCACAAACCTTGTTATTTTATTTTCATCATTATGTCAGCAGAACCGTTGCTTGTTTAACCTACATCTATCCTGTCAAGTCTCATATGTTGCAACTCTATACTGAGATTTCAGTATTTGATTTTCTTTCCTTCTTTCACTGCCTTTTTCCATAACATTGTAAGAATACATAAACTAAACCGTATGTGTTTTACTTTCTCCTCGTCTGTCTCCCTGTTCCTCTTTCTGTTGTACAGAGACAGGTGTGTCAAGTCCAGAGAGTATTATAGACCTCCTGTTGATAGCTTCCTTTAGCTCATCACACAGAATCAGCAGAGATGTACATTCAAACATTTAAGTACAGATGTTGTTTTTGCACTTGATCAGGATAAACCATTATGAAACATCACAGCACTTTAATAAAAAAAAAACAAAACCAAGCCGGAGCTGCTCCTCGCTGCAGACCGTTAATTTAATGGAGTGAAAGATTAGCGATGATGCGATTGTGGCCCAGTCTTGATTTTGCGGATTTCTGGGTGCAGGTACAGGAGGAGGCAGCTTAAACAGGACACCAACCCAGTTTTGAAGAGGAAACAGACACATTTTTGGGTCTGACAGACTAAGAATAGAGGACACTTGGCCTCAGACTGCTTCACTCCTATGGAGAGCTACCCACTCAGTCCAAGTTGTCTCATCCCCATTTTGTAGTTCTGCCTTTTCCATCTCTGTGCTCCCGATTACTTTGTGTGATTTTTGGGGGCAGTCGACTCTTATCTACCTTCAAGTTCAGAAAAAGTAGGTCAAAACACCTGGTTCCTCAGCCTGGACACTGGCATCCAATGCCTTGTTTCCGCTCCTTGTGTTGCTGCATAGGCTTGCTTTTCCTGTTCTAGTTTCCATCATTTGTTTGCTGAACGTCTAATCAGGCAACCTTTTGTTTCATTTAAATAACATTGATGTTGAATCCCAAAATCCAAACCTGAGCTGTGCATGACCTTATTTCTGCCTGCATACTCTCCTCCACTTATCCCTTTGGCAACAGTGTTGAAAATTCCAACAGCCCCTAGCTAGCATATCAATGATTTAGCCAACAATCATTTCTGCTAAAAACATGAACAAGAAACCTCAGTCTTCTGAGGATTATGAGGCAGAAATAACTGCACATTTTTTTATTATCACATTTTACAATGAACTACTTTATGAAGAGCTCAGAAAGGAGGATGAATGAAAGTAAACATGTACATGGGCACAAAGGTCTTGCATAGCACAACCACCTCAAAAACCGCCCAAGATCCTGAAGAAGTATTTACCATAATTAATCTTAAAAGGACATGGATGTCATTCAGTGTCTACTCCACTCATCATAAGAAAGGACAGAGCAGGATATATTAGCATTTGTGATTAGCCAAAGGACATCAGTTCCTCATTAACTATGCTAATATCCTGTCACACTTACTGTCCACTTACCCATGGGATTTGTGAGGGATATTTCACAGGAAAAGCTCAGAATAAGTATTAATAAGTGGGTGGCTATTTGTGGTCCTCACACAGACAGTGGAGCAGCAGCAGCAATTGGCACATTTGGGTATGAGCTGACTATGCATGCTTTGTCCCAAAGGTGTCCATAATGTCTCAGAGGTTGACTCGAATCATGTTTCATTGGGAGGATTTACAGGCTGCCGGACCTGTGATGTAATGTGAACCAGAGAGAACAGATTGCCCACTGTAACTCACAGAGGACCCCAGTGTGGGAGCACAACTAAAAGCTTTGTGATAACATCCTGCTCTCCGGGGTATAGCTGGGCCGGGTGGCCGTGTGTTCTGCTTTTATGAGACAAGTCATCTCGGCTTGGGTGCCACTGCCATATATGCTATTTTTCTTTTTTGGTTTCCTGAACAATGTACAGGCAGTCTCTCACATTTTGTGTGTGTGTGTGTGTGTGTGAAAATTTTTGGGGCTGCAACAAACAGTTTATTTTCATTATTGATAAATCATTTGGTCCTTTATTGTATTCAATGTCCAAAAGTAGTTTTAAAAAAAACTTGTTGTCCTACCAACACTCAAAAATCTAAAAACATCATATTTACTATTATATATATATAACAGAGAAAAGCAGCAAAATCTCATCCACATTTAACATTGTTGCTTAATTAACAATTTAAATGATTAATAGATTGCCATATTTGTTATTGATTCATTTCCTGTCAATCACCTAATCAATTAATCATAACTAGTCGGTACCATTTTGAGGTTTTATGAGTAACTGCTAGCATTAATGTCTTGCTAGGGCTACTGTTGTCCAAATTAAGCAAAATTGTCCACTGTAGATTTACATATTGATTCCTGTGAGTATCACAGATACACAGCTCAGAGGAAACGAGTGGCCCTGGTTTTTACCAATAAATGCTTCAGCGAGTTCAGTGAGTGTCATCAGTGTCATCATTGTCAAAGCTGCTTCTGGCTGTCAGACCTCTCACTGACGCCCTCAACACAACTTGACAACAGATTTGAGGCTGATTCGTCGGGGCACTGTCTTAGTTTTATGTCTCCAGTCGTTCGAGTCCATCATTGGGAAACACTGGACAAGAAACGCATGCACATCCGCGCTACCATCCTTCATGTCACCATCCTTATCTAAATAACTTTACTGACCACAAATTCCTCCTGTGAGATAAAGTGTGTCCTGTTAGATTCAGCCATTATGGATTCTAGCCATTTAAAGGAGAACCTGGATACATACATTTTCTGGATGGACTGAATGAAGGGCTTTGATGAAGGCATTTAGAAAGCTATTATTTAGGCGTTATGAATTTCTGACAAAGGGCAGTTTGATTCATTGTCCCTTATAACTAGGCCAGTGTCTTCCTCATATTAAGGCCATTTACTTGTAGACTTTGCCCCTATCAGGCTTTTGGACTTTACATTTCCAATTCCTTGATGTTTTATGCAGAGTGATTGTTTATTTTTTGGGTCATCACACCAAAGTGCTCCACCACTTTTGTCTCTCTTTGAAAATGGAATCTTTGAGCCTGTATTTATTGCAAAACTGAGACTTAACTAATGTCACTAACAAGATGAGTACTTTCCTAAATTAATAAAGTTTTAGGGCTGCGTCTAACGATGACATCCATCACAGTTGTCCCGAGTCTCCTCTCACACAGCGGGGTAGGATTTCTGTCAGTATGAGAGTCTGGTGAAGTGTTGACAGGCCGTAGTCTGAGTTAATGTGTCCCTGAAGCCAGCTGCCACTCTCAGGCAAATGGAGGCAGTCACCCACAACTGAACCAAGACTAATCTGGTGGGTGATTAAGGCTCATTGGATGCAGTGTTAGTTTTTTTCCCACTGGTGTCACAAGAAAACTTAAAGGAAACTGTAGATCAGTCACTTTATATGATAAAGGAACATAGATAGTCTACAGTTGTATGTTTCCATCTCTGCTCAGTCTGGTGGTTGCGTGGCTTACTGAAAAATTGCCACAGATGCAAGAGGGTTGCCTGAACTTCAGTTGAACTTGAATTGCATTAAAGCAGAGGCTTAAGCCGGGCCACCGCTGAGCAAAGTGAGCAACTTAATTTGCATTCAAGTACATGATTGGACAAGAACCAACATTAAGTACACCCAAGCATGCAATTGCACAAGTGGCGACTGTCCACCGAGTATCCATGGGGGAAGTCTCAAGTCTCGGGCTGCAAAATTGTGAGAAGAAGGGTGAAGAGTTTTCCTTTTTACACCGGATATGAACAAAGTGTGTTCATCAGCTGCCAGTTGATGCAGATTATGTGTTGATGTATAAATTATGTGCTCCTTTTTAGAAATGAACTCTAGTTAATAGACTTGGTTCCATGGAAACATCCCTGTCTGAGGGGCCAATTTGATCCCACTTCCCCACACAGCACATACAGAGCTTCAGTAGTTAGTCCATAGAGACAGGTGTGTATTTATGTGTGCAGTGTATGTGTGATTTAGCTGTCTCTGTGCAGCTCTGGGGCTAAATTGGTTAGCTCTGTGATGTACCCTGTTATTAACTTCCATTTTGAGAGGTTCTTTGAATTAGCCAAACAAACATGCTCATGCACTTCTGCCTACGGACAGGATTTTTACACTTCTCTAATTGGTTTATTCTTGTGTGCGCATATGTGTGTTTTTTTTGTAATGAAAACCACACACATCTATTAGAAAAAATGCTAATTTTACACTGTTGAAGGATACTTAGCTTAGAAAGCTCTTAAGGATTTTAAGATCACTCAACTTCCAGTTCTTCTCTGTCCGTCTCGTGCTTGTTTTCTGTTTCCTCAGTGGGACTGAGTACAGTCTACTGTCCATTTCCTGTGTTGGACTTTGTTTTCTACTGAAGTGTTTCTAAAGTCCTGCTGTCATTGTGTCTGGATCCGTCATGTACTTTTATTGTAGATAATGAACATATTGATTTTGATTATGGTTCCAGATCACCACCAGAGGTTGCGAGACGTCAGAGATAACTCTGCGTCGGAACAGCCTCGGACAGCTCGGTTTCCATGTCAACTTTGAGGGCATCGTGGCAGATGTGGAGCCGTTTGGCTTCGCGTGGAAGGCAGGGCTGAGGCAGGGCAGCCGATTGGTGGAGATCTGCAAGGTGGCTGTCGCAACTCTCACCCATGAGCAAATGATTGACCTTCTGCGCACATCAGTCAGCGTCAAAGTGGTTATAATCCAGCCTCATGAAGACGGCGCCCCCCGAAGGTAACACCTCACCTTTTTGTTTTCTTATTTTCACTTGGAAAGTCAAATTTTGTAACAACACAAGACTAAAAATGCCTACACAACATATGCCGACTTCCTACTGAATTTTGGCTGTTTGGCTGTGGATAGTGAGACAGAGAAGCAGGTGCTCCTCAGAAATGAATGAATGTAGAACAGAAGAGAAGTTCCCTTTTCTCATTTTTTCATGCAGCTGGGATAAATTAACTTGACATTTGCTCTCATGTTTGAGATGATTAGCATAAAGGAATGCTTACATACTGTTTTTGTTGCACAAGGGTTGATCTAGTTCTCTGCTGATTTCTCTGGAGAGGAGGATCTCTTTGTATTGATGTGGCTTTGTTGCAAGAGAAAGCTCCAGCACGGCTGTAGAGTCACGCAGACATGGACAGTCAGCGTTTCTCACTAATGATAATGAGAGGAGCATTTTGATTAATGACTCATCTCCCACTGCCATTGTCTGACAGCTCACATTTGCAGATTTTTTTTCTAACCCCGCCCAATCTTCTATTCAGCAATTAGGATGGGAGTGTTGACTTTTTAGGAACACACACCCATGGGGAAACTCCATCGCTCCTGTAATAAAAAGAGAGAAGCATATTCCCAACGATCTTTTGTGATGGGAAGAGATGAAGGTCTGTGTAAAATGCTTGTTCTGAAAGCATGTCTGCTTGTTTTGTCTGTGAGAGACAGACAGTCCTGTGAAATCATATCCGTCACTTTTTTCACACTCACATTTTTGACATCTTGGTTATGGTTGTGCTTCAGGCTGACAGATTTGTGTACAAGCAAATCCCGTCCCCACTTGGTCGCAGATAACCACAGCAGAATGACTTGACAATGGGCAGAAAGAATACCTCTCATTCTCATTGTGATGATGCAGGTAATGCCAGTGTTGTTGGCTAGTAATTGAAATTAAAAACCTGTGGACAACAATTAACAAATCAGTTTACATTTATTCTGTGTGTATATTTGTTAACCATGTGCATTTCTAAGGACATAAATAAGTGTTGATCGCTGAAGATTCTATATAAATTGTTGGTGGATGAGGAATTTTAGATTAAATCTGTTTATAGAAGATTAAGTCTCTTGTATATTTTTGGTAAATGATGTTAATAGATAGCTGCCTTCTGTTTGAATATGATCTTAAACAGTGGTGTGTACATGTGTGTCATTATGTCAGGACTGCATAATAGGCACGTGTTTAACTGTGTTTCAACTTTGCGTTCTGGTCTGGCAACAGAGGAGTAACATATTTGCTCCCCCAGATGGTGGGCTAACGTGCATCGTCTGTGAATCCAACACAGCAGCTTCTCTGGCAGAACTGACGTCTAATCCTCTTACCACGATCTGCAATGATACATGGTGATACAATCATAATCAAAGTTCAGGGAAGCAGAAAGCAGACAAAACAACATCTTCCAAAACTATTTCAGTATCGACAAGCGTGTGTCCGGCTCTCTGGTGATGTGTTTTCAGGATAGAGGATTCTGTAAAGGAAGCTTTTGACACAATATTTGAGCCAGTGGAAGACATCTGTCTTGGTTTCACTGACACCACTGAAGCCTGTGAAGGTACTTTAGACAGCCAATAAAAGACGCTTTTAAAAATTCACATGCTACACAGCATTGTACCCAAAAATATGCATTATATCATGCTGTATGTCCATAATGGGAGGCGTTTGACCCAAATGCTAAATGGTGTTGCCAACAGATGCATGTGACAGATAGTAGTAGTATTACAGTAGAAAACTATATTGGTCAGAGCTGTTGAGCTCTACTGGGAGATTCCCCCATCTTACTGAAACACAGCATCTCATCATCATCCCATGAGAACCAAAAGGCTCCGTCTCGGGTCCTGTGAATTTTCTCCCAAAGCTCCAACAAATCAAGAGGTGAGAGGTCAGATGAAGAATCTCGAGGGCCCTCAACTCTTTTCGCTCCTGCGTCTTTGAGTTGATGAAGTGTTGCAGTCAACAATGAGTGCTCCGGTTTCTGAACTATTATCTCAAAGGAAAGGAATTCAGCGGGGGCCCGACGGCCCGGTCAGTCCCCTGTGGCCAGAGAGATGGGGGTTAGTCTAACAACAATGGACAAGAGTCTCATGACCTCCGCACAATGTATCCTGGCTCCATACTGCTACTATGACAAGGAAAAATGTTTTCATAAGCACATGCGGGGGCTAGAAGGAGCGTGTTTCCTCTTTACTGTTTTTTAAGGTGTCAGAATATCATTTAGTCTTTAGTGAATTAAAGAAAAACTGAACATTTAGACCACTGTGTAGCACTGTTTTGCGCCAAACCTCCTAAAGCTACTTATGCCTTAACTGTTTTACCCTGCCCAGCCTGAAGCCTGTGGAGACATGGTAGGCCTCTAATATTAGCCTTACATAGTACTGTATTTATTTACACTGAAGGAAGGATGTGGTTTTAGCCCAGTGCAATGCCAGAGGCTTTCCATCATCACTCTGAAAATCTTTAAACAAGTTCAACATGTTAGCCTTGGATCAAACTAATGACGAAAAGATGAAAAAGATTAGTTCTTTCAAACAGATATGTAATGTACAGAACATGGCGGTGATTGTATGTTTTGGTATGTGGTCATCAGAGATGGAGGCATAAACAAAAGGATCACTACAATATGGACTAAAATGGATTATTACTACAAGGCACACAGTAACGGTAAAAAAAAAAAAAGCAACTGTATTTTCAGAGTAGCAGCCTTTTGTGTGTTTTTTTATTATTATAATATTGTTCAATTCAGTTTTAATCACAAAGACTTACTTTTAAAATGATAGTTCACCCGAATTTGAGGAAGTTCAACCTACAACAGCCCTGTGCTGATAATGAGTATTGCCTGTGACATTCAGATGGCCACTTATGACCTTTCCTTTCAACTGTCATCAAACTTGTCATCATGGATTTTCATCTGGACTGAAGTTAAGCCGGATTTCTCACTTCCCATGCTGACACCCTGTGAAAAAGAGCACAGCTAAACCAAAACTCAGAGAACCCGCATCACAAATTGCTCAGCTAAATCCCCTCACATTCTTCACTGGAGCTGGTCTTTCGTTTTAGATCAGTTTGCAAAGAAAATCACTGAAAGGGGTTTTTCTCTCTTCTTTTTTCCCCTTAATCCTACACACTTTTCAGCACACCTTATTTAATGAACCTCCTGACAATGGTCTGCAAAGTGCTGGTGGGAGGTCACAACCTCTATGGCTCTTTACTGTGACATGGACTCTGACTGTGGGAATGGATTAGCATGTCCCTCAGTCGCTGGCCATGTCATCAGAGTGACAGCACTCTGACTGAGGTCTAAGGTCCTGTTGTCACACTGATCTATTGTAATTTGTTAAGAGCCAATGGCTGAAGGAGCTGATTGTTCACCTCCAACTGGCTAGAAACTGAGCAGAACTTTTTTTTTTTTAAATGAACAATGTGGTTATTTTAGTAATATCACGTCAAGTTCTGGAAGTTGTGTTGTCAAATTATTTCCTCCAATAAGTCCAACATGGCTGTAATTTTAGGTTGACTGGATGTTCTCCTTCCCTGCGAGCTTATGTAGGCCATTGTGGTATAATTTATAGCCCCTCACATTTAGCTGGAAGAGTGCAGCAGCAGTTCTTGGTGGAATCAAGAGCAAGTAGACAGTATTATTTCTCACCAGCTCCTGGCTTCCTCCGCTCCTTATGGCTGGCTGGATGTGTCTAGCAGCCTCTCCTCCGCCACCAGCCTTCAGCTCAGGTTTTACTGTTGACCAAACACCAGTTTCCTGCAGTTTCTTCATGATTTATACACAGTGAGTCCGAGTGCCCCTATACATTACAAACAAGAAGCACATTCCACTTACATCAGGCCAACATGATGGGAATTTCCACTTCTAGCTAAGCTTGTAGGGCTGCTGAGGGAAAATATTAGGATCACTGGAGAAGTTTAGCTTGTCAGCTCTTTGTCATTCTGGTGCAAAAAGCAGACCAAGAGACAACAGCTGAGACCTTTCCTGTTGACAAGCTGTGAGCTACTCAGAGTGTAATGATGTGTAGCACCCTGGCATGACCACACATGCACAGTTAATCAAGGCAATGAGTGGGTTAGCAGACCCTGTTAAAAAACCAATTGACAAACAGTCTGAAGGATTTAACCCTCTTGTTAGCATTGTTTTCTTCTGACATGGACAAAAGTGACTGAAAGACCTCAGGTTACACAACAAAATAAGTAGGATAGTGCTTTTATCTCTTAAACTACCAGTCTCTGAGCACATTGTGCACATTCAGTAGCTTCTTCCAACAATATAAATTTCTTTTTCATTTATGGACACCTCTGATCTTATGATGCTGGAATGCCACTCATTACTCTCACTGTCCCATATATCAATCCAGTGATGCATGCTACATACCTAGAGTAAATAAATATGTAAACTGTGGAGGATGTAGAGCAAACCAACTGACAGTCCATCATGGATGAGGCCAGCTTCCCGATGACATTGACCAGATGATGTGAGAGACGACATGGTGGAGGAGGAGGAGGAAGAAGCGAAGGATGATCTTCTCTTTAGATCATGTTACACCAACAGCTCCAGTTGGAGGTCGGCTGTAAATAGCCCAGCCACCCATGGCCTAGTTTGATGAAAAGGTCTCTCCAAGAGGGATTACGCGTCCCCCCCCCCCCCCCCCCCCCACCGCAGCCTTTGCAATCAGCCAGCTCCTCAAGCTCTGCAGTGTGTACATGTATGACCACAGCAAAGTATACACAGCTTTCCAGCCCCTAGTGGAGTCTGGAAAATGGAGGGGGGTGGCAGTGTAATCGTTAGGGTCATGCTTGGGATCCTTTTGGAGAACTAGCAGAGCACCCAGGCTGTTTAACCCTGACCCACCACCCTGTAAACACTCCGCCCACCCCCCACGCCCCATCCTTCCAAACATACACACCAAGCCTCTGCCTAGCCCCAAAGATTAATGTTGCATGAAATGGCATCACAGGTCCATCCCAGAGATCCTCAGTGTTGTTATCTGTAATGGGATGGAGATGGAGGGAGGAATCTAATCTGGCTCTGGCTAAATATTTCTGACAACATGTGTTTTGGTGTAGTCAGGACAGGTGTGTGATACATATATAGTATAAAGTACTGTAACTGAAAACATTGTACCTGTCTGGTAATGCAGTAGCAGAATGTAATTAATTAAAATTAATGGGCAAAAACATTTAATAAAACATGTAATGTTATTACATTTCTTATTAAAACATTGTAATGTGGATTTATTGGCTAATGCAATAATGAGCCATTAAATTCTTATTTTTATGATTCATTACATAATTAATAATTAATACTTACTCACACTGCTGGGTAATTATTGTGGAATTGTGTGATACTGTAAAATAATAGGATTTAATACGTTAAAGGTATTTGGTCAATGATGTTCTCTATAGTAATTACTGTAACTTTCCATGTAGATTTACATAATGTATTTACATAGATTAAAGCTGCAATATTCAATATTTTTATGTTATGACTATGTGTAATGTGAAAGAAGCTGCTTGTAGTGTTGGATCCACAAAGAATTATCACCCAACTCTGCGGGGCCTCTCATCTCCATGGAGCCTTTTTGCATCTTTTAGCTCAGTGTTAGGTCCACTCTCATCAACCTCACTTCCAGCAGCAACATGCAGCTTTGCTCAGTTCAGATGATCCCACTGTACACTACCTGCTCAGCAGCACCAAACATGACACTGACCAAGTCAGCTACTCTCTGGTTAAAAACAGTGGAGCATTTAGTGGAGCTGCTTACTGTTAAATGCTTGTGGAAAATATTATTTGGAATTAAGTTAAATGAGATTTTAGGCTCTTTTGAAAGGAATGTAAACTGCAATGCAACTGGGATGTTACTGTAGCCTTCTTATCCCAGCCTCATTGTTAACTTTTAACCTTCCACTTTGTGTCCTTCCGTCTCAGGGGCTGCTCCGAGCTCTACCGCATACCAATGGTGGAATACAAGGTCGACAGCGAAGGTACACCCTGCGAATACAAGACACCCTTCAGGAGAAACACCACCTGGCATCGGGTGCCCACAGCTGGTGGAGCACCTCTATCCCGAGGCTCGCCCACACAGGGCCCTGATCGCCTCCAGTGCCAGCAGATCCTTCAGCAGCACCAGGCAGCTATCCCACGAAGCACCTCCTTCGACAGGAAGTTGCCAGATGGGTCCAGGTAAACTATTTTTCCTCTCTCCACTGCCCTTCTTCCCTTATCCTTGTTTTAAAGAACAACTGCAAATTGATTTCCTTGACCACTAGCTGACGATCTCAACTTTCATCGGTCACATGTTATTCAGCAGCTCAACACATGTAGTGGTGTACCATATGTACACATACAATATACATACAATAAGACTAAAATTTAAGCATTACACAGATACCAACTAAAGATGTTAAACTTTTATCTTAGGTGAGAGTAAAAATAACAAAGTAAAACTGTCAATAATATAATAATAATGTTGCTGTAACAGTGGTGTGGAAGATAAGTGGATGCAAAATTGAACAAAGCAAATTAACAAAATTATCCTTTTAAGACATTTTTGGAAGTCAAGCTTTCTACTGAAGGTTTTCCAGAAAGCAAGGCAGAGCAAAGCTTGAGATCAAACATCATGGTGCTCAAAAGATCCAGTCCTCTCAGCCTTTTTAGAAAAGAGCCACAGTAACACTTTGAGTGGCTGTTATTGTGTTCAGTTATTTGCATACATATAAATGGAACATTTTAGTCCAATGAATTCACGGCTTCGCTTTCATCTCCCTTTAGATGATAAGGCCACACTCAGACTTTGTTCCTGTCCTAGACTGTGTCTCTTTTGGACATCTCCATTGAGCCATGTAAAGCAGTGATTTGTTCATTCTAATGAAACCCCTAAAGTCATGATAACCTTTCCAGTGTGTCACACCGACGACCCCCCTCCACACCCCCATTGCCTGTTCTGACTACACTGGGATAATGGCTGCCTTCTCTGCCTAATC
Organism: Micropterus salmoides; assembly: GCF_014851395.1. Lineage (NCBI taxonomy): Eukaryota > Metazoa > Chordata > Actinopteri > Centrarchiformes > Centrarchidae > Micropterus > Micropterus salmoides. The sequence continues at coordinate 9,428,293 of NW_024041373.1, forward strand.
AGAGTCCCTGGCAGTGGGAGCACTCCATTCTCCCTCGCTTGTTTCTTCCTCTCTCCGTATCCCTCCTCCTCCCCTCTCCCTCCCTCTTCCTGCACCCTGCTGAGGAGGAGGTGATGGGGGACACTGACACAGCTCAGCTCATCTCATCCAATTACTGCAGAAACAAAGAGAGTGCTCTTCCCTGGACCACGATATGTAGCCACCCAGAGGGAGTGGGAGTAGAGGAGGGGGATAAAGGAGGACTGAAAGGGAGGGAGAGAGACAGGAGGGGAATATTATATTGTCAAATATTCTAGAAAAATAAATCAACATATACATTATATTATTATGGTTTTTTTTTCTTAGCTTATACATGTTGTGTAGAGAAATATGCAGAAGAAATATTGAACATGTGTATACTGTACATCAGTGATTGCCAACCAGGGGGCAATTCTGCAACTTCTGTTAACTTTAAAAGATTCGAATTGATAAAAGATTGAAATAGTTAGTTAGAAGTAATAGATGAAAAGTTGTGACATCCAGACTCTGCCATTCCAAGTGATAATAGTATGAATGCAAACGTGACCAAACTGACCTAAACATGGACATTCGGTTGATTAAAACATTATCGTAACAAAATCCACATTTGTATCATTACCTATTATCACATTAAATAACAACATCATAGTGTTAAATAACAACACTGTGTAAATTCAAATGAACATGTTTGGAACATGACAGGTGGTGGCAGTGAAAGGGTACTTGAGTTCATCCGACAGGGCTGTGAGGGGACGCTTGACAAAAGAGGTAGGGAACCACTGGTCTGTAGGCGCATATGACTCCTGAAATCTTAAATAAAGCATCATTTTCCATCCACACATATAGCTGAATCCAGACTTGGCACCGTAAAATATGACACCTTCTACGCAGCCAACTGAGACAGACTCCTAATCTCTGCAGCCTCAAGTGTTATTGCAGCGCAGAGAGAAAAATTATGTTTAATATCCCTGCCTAACTTTACATTATGTCAAGGGAGGAAGAGAAGGAGAACAAAGAGCAGCTGCCGCTGTTTCACATTAAAGTGCTTGGACCTGGCTGAGGAGACTAAGACTTTAGCTGGGGAGGAAATGTTGCAATATGGCCAAAGCGTTCGATGATGTGTGCTGCCACTGAGTTGCTGACAGTTCAGTGAGTTTCCCATGGAGGTCTAGACGAAAGAATCCTGATGACAAACCAGTAAGGGCTTGATGCTAGGAATTCATCGCCTTTGAAATGGACATTTTATATTGTGATTTTTGAATTATATGGTTCTACTGGATTATTTTTACGAAATGTACCTGGATGATTCTGATATTTGAATGTCTGTCTATGCTTGCAATGCGTTGCTGTTTAGATGTAAGTATTTAAAAGAAAGGAGAAAGTGCACACACTTTGAGACTTCAGCTCTATTGAGACGCAGTCCTGAACTCATTATATAAACAAATACATCAGGAAAAAAAGATGAAAAAAGATAGATGAAAGGTATAGAGTATGCAGCTAGACCTGGCTCGAGACGTAATGTGAAAGCCATCCTGCCTATGTTGTTGCAGTCTTATATCCGTCCGGTCATCTAACCTACTTTGTGTTGGTTAAAAGGAAGGCCTCCAGGCAGCAGGCATAACTCGAATCCAGTGTTTATTTTTCTCTCTAGACTGTTAGTCCACAAGCTTTTCCTGACCAGGCGAAAGTAAGCCAAGAAACCTCTAGTCTCAAGATATTAAGTCAGATCAGGGCTTATTCCAAGAGAGTGAAACATGCTTTGGATAGTCTGAGCTTAGAAAATGGTCAAAGTCAAAGTAGGTAAATGATTACTTTCACAGGTCATGTGTCAAAAGATAATTCAAGAGCAGAGTCAAGTTTGAGTTTCAAAGCAGAAATCTCAAGCATCCTCTTACGTTCAGCTTCTTCTGTCTTTAATCACACGTGGTACTACACACACACACACACACACACACACACACACACACACACACACACACACACACACACACACACACACACACACACACACACACACAGGGGCTCGCCATCTGGATTACTCACTCAGGCATATTACCATAACTAATCTCTGTTTGTCTTTGGAGAGCAAGAAACCTTCTCCCTCACTGACAGTTTTCACATTTTCTTAGAAATTATCCATGGTGCTCACATGCAAGGGACTGTTCACCAGAGTGACACCCAGTAATATATTAATAAAGTAATACAGTCATTAACGCTGGGCAGTGAGAATAAGATTTTTCCAGTTTGTGGTGAATTTTCAGCTTCTAGGCAGTACAAAATCTAATTTAGGAGTAGTGCTGAAATTTATTAGCATAGCAATTACTCAATTGACAGAAAATCAACAATTTCATCGTATCAAATTTGAGGATTTACTGTGTTTCTCCCTTTTTATATCATCATTAATTAAATATCTTCTGGTTTTGGACTGTTGGTTGAACAAAACAAGCAGTTTGAAGATGTCACCCTGGGCACTGGAACATTGTGACGGTAATTTTTCACTATTATCTGACATGTATCCTTTGCCCCTCTGTTTCTGCAGGACAATGCAGGATATGGAGAACCCCCAGGTCACCTCATGTAACAAGGGAGACCAGCATTACCGCAGCTCCCCTAGTAACCAGTCCTCCTCCAGTGATCCAGGACCCTGCGGTAACAGCACCTGGTCCCAGCAGCCTGGATATGATGGGTACAGGACCACAGTAGTGTTACTTCTTTTGAAATAGCCTCTAAGTAGTCCCTTCAGGAATATGTGTTTTTTTCAGTAATGAATGCGGCTACAATCAGGCCCAGCTCTATTTCTGAGAACTTGCAATTTTTCAAAATGACAGCAATTTTTCCACATGAAATGACCAAATCATCAGCACACTTTTGGCCAGTCGGCACTCCTTTTTTGCAGGACGTGATCTAACAAACAATAAAATGATGCATGCATTTGTCTAATACCACATCCAGTGCCCTAAATGAGGGAAGATGATGGAGGGTGATGAGTTTCATGTATGAGATTTGTTTTAGAATTATTGTAGTTTCCATTCAGTCATCTCCAAGCCTTGGTTTCATAATCCCATTAAGGAGAAAATAAAGGCTACTTAAAACTAAATGGGCACTTGTAAATTAAACATTCAGTTTTATAGCCATTAAAAAGCCAAGCCAAGTACAGTATATTTCGTTCTTGTAACTTAAGCACATCTTCTTTCTTCTGTTTAAAATATTTAAATCTGATGAGCACTTAAGTATAATAGGAACTGATTATAAGAATTCTTTCTTGTCCTTCGGTATATCCTACTGCGTTGAAAATAGATGTTTTGGTAAAGTTGATCTCAGAACTGTAATTCTGGAAAGAGCAGGAAGAAGAGGCTTCAGCTAATGGAGTCCTTGTAGCGTCTGTCTAACTAGTTTGTAGCCACCACGGTTTCTTTCTGACATAAAACGTCCTCTTTACGGTACATGTCAATATAGATCTATTTTCAATATTATGGTCTTTTCCCAGCTTTCCATCATATGATGGTTTGCAGGGCAGCGTAGCTTCAGGCTGCACCCGCATTACGTCTGTAAGGCTGAGACTTGTACGCGAGCAGAATCCGTCAGAGACCAGTGTCTGTCTGGAAGTGGTTACGGACCATGATAAGAGGCTTAGCTCCGCACTGCTGCTTTGCTGTCAGAGGCCTCAAAAAGTGCGCTGAACTCTCAGTGTGCCCTCAGAGGTGCCATGATGCAGAACAACAGACGTGTTGACTGGACAATTGATCACCAGTTAGTGTTAGCAAAAGTTCACGAGACACTGTGGCCTCTGTTCATCTATTGTAACCTTCATTGGCTCTTTAATTAAGACCAGCATTGAAAATTTTGCTGCTCTTTCCCCTTTGTCAAGAGCAAGTGCGCCTGGCATGCCAAGTCGAATGAAAGGAGGTCTCATGTCAGCGTTGTCTGGCAGCTTCTTTATTCTATTATAAGCTCAAGTGATTTGACCTTAAATGATCTTGGGCTAATTGCTGTACAATTGTGGTAAATCTATTGAAACCCTTTCTCTGACTAGAATACAGAGCTCACTCTATAGACAGTATAAAATCATTTACAGCCCCTTTCCCCCCTCCTTTCTGTAGTTGTCCTTCCCCTATTCTCCACGAGCGGGCAGGGGACATGCAGGGGGGCGATGGAGAAATCCACAGGGAGAGGGAGCCCACCCTGGAGAGGACCAGGTCTGCAGGTGAGTTAGATGTTCTTTCATCTAAGCACTCATGATTCAGGTAAATATGGTGTCTAGAAATGTTAAAAAGACATATGACCCAGGGCTTTCATCAGTTGCACTTAGTGTGATTTAAGCTGTTTTTTCATACCTGGTACTTCTCAACACTCACATTCTTCTTGCTCCACAGAGGCCAAATGGCACATCCCCTCCACCAAGATCCTGAACCCTCTGAAGCAAAGAGAAGGTGGAAAAGACTCTCCCAACAAGCTGTCCAGGGTAAATGTCTGGACTTATTTTAAATTCAGTTTGACAGAATCTGCCCACATGACAGTTAATGCAAGTGTTTAGAAATTCAGTGGCTTGTTTTGAGGGGCACAATGTTTGAAAGCTCTGACTTTAATGCAGCCTCCGCAGTATTTGTGGAGTAGAGTGTTTTGCACTGCCCAACTCTGCTCTGTCAGACCTGGTTTACCCCTCATCAGCGTTTGAATCGGGGTGAGGTCAGATTGCCCCTGTTTAACAGCCACTCAATTGGGGTATTCAACCTCATGGTGTTCCCTGTTGCTGCTCTTTGCTCTTATCACTTTCCCTTCATCAGCATGCTAATGGGTGTCTCATCTCATCACCATTTCTGGTTGTCTCACACTTTTCTAGGACACATTTTCCTAGAAGGCTGAATATATTACGTGCCCGAGCCTCTCATTTCCCCCTTCTCAATATACCCGTCTCACTTATCTTTTATTTTTTCCCATACACCATCTTTGCTTCTGTCTTTTCTTTCTCCTTTGATGCTGGAGGCTGGAGCATACAGCAACAACTTTCTGTGGTTTTAGCCAGTGTTGTGTTAACCCAGACCAATGGATAAAAATTTAAACCATTCCCTTGGAACTCTCTCGTTTAATGCACAGAGCTTGTTTTTTTTTTTTTAATGTGATGTGATTTAAGTTGCTTCCGTGGTGTAGGGGTGTCAAGCATAGCATAAAGAAGACAACATAACAGGTCATACTCCTGAGGTTTTAATTTATGTTCTCTATTTAAGCATTACTGTTAACCACATTCACACCTGATGATGAACAACTCTGGCTTTCTGGTCTTAACTGAGTAAAGTAGTTGCTGAAAATGTTATACACCCCTTTTAAACCCGCATTTGCGAGGTCACAAACGAAGTATGTAACAATCAGCATCTTCTGTTTGTATTCCTTCCTGTTACTGTGAACTAGCCAGACAGTAACGTAGGCCTCAAGAAAACCAGCTGTCACTTCAGTCAGGGACACATGAACATGTGATGTAGGCTGATGGGTAAAGCCATCCCCTTCTGGTGCCCCAAGCATGTCAAAACAACTGTAAGAATTATTTGCACCTGCTGTTTGACCTTGTCTGATTTACTGTATTTCTGTCTCCTTCACCCCTCTTGTGCTCTCTTTCAACCAGACGGGCGATAAAAACTCAAGCCACTCAAGTAGCAACACTCTCTCAAGCAATGCCTCCAGCAATAGCGACGATAAGCACTTTGGCTCTGGAGACTTGATGGACCCAGAGATGCTGGGCCTCACTTACATCAAAGGGGCTTCCACAGACAGCGGCATTGACACTAATCCCTGCGTGGCCCCTGGGGCCCGGGTGTTGCTGCAGGGCAGGGTGGGAGAGCAGGGACACCCCTGGGTATCAGAGCACCATGAGGACGGGGCGTCAGAAGAGGATCATGGGAAACTGTACCTGCCACAGGGCTACGCCTCTGCCATTATGTCTAGTCATGTGACGGAAGGAAGCATCGGCGACCTAAGCGAGATCTCATCCCATTCAAGGTACAGTGCAGTGATAGAATGTGTGTTTTTATTTAACTTTCTTCCCCTAAAAGACTCTGTAGATGTGTCATTTCTAATTGTTTAAGCTGCATATGTCCGCAATTGTCCAGTTAAAAGTGTGTTTTGGGTAGCAACAATTTAGCTTTCGAGATGGGTGATCAATAAAAGGGAAAAACCTGAATGATTGTGTGGAAAAACATAACAAATGCTTCCATACAGGTCACAAAGGGTAACTGAACTGGAGGGAAATGACGTGAATCATATACTATAGAGGAGTGATATGACAGAAAGCCATCATCATAACACCAAATGAGGGAATATGCTTTGGACGAACATTGTCCGCTCCTCCAGCAGAGTTCCAGAGACTGGTTCAGTTTATGATAAGTAGCATTGAATCTCTTCTGAAGGCCCAACACATTACTTGGACACTCTGTTTATTTTTTTTCCCGTGTATTTGCCACCACACGGTATACGTGACTCATGTTCTTTCTTCTCTAATTAATTCATTCTGTTCGGGTCATTGATTTGCCCGCTGACAAAAATCACACCCTTTTCATGGAATATGGCTCGAAGCACAATCCACTGTGTTCAAACAAGTGGATCTACATTCACACATACACCACTGGTGCCACGCTTTTCAGCCCATTATCTGTTCTGTTAAACACACACCGAGACAAAATCATGCACAAAAGGATGGTTGCTGGCTGTTAGCTGACCTTTTCACCCAGCCGTGCTCCCTCGCTCCTGAGCCGCAGCCTGACTCATCCAGCTGTGCTGAAGCCAGTGGGTGGGGCTGCTGTCAGGCTGGAGCAACATGGGGGGTTTCATCATGCCGCCATCCAAGTCCTCCTTACCAGACTGGGGCCCATCTGGGAAAGAGGAGAGGTGTCAGAGAGGGTTGGCCCCGCAGCCACTCACAGTCTGTCTCTAGGAAATAGAATGAGTATCTATTTGTTTATGCCATATAGGATTATGTTACCGCAATCTGTTCAGATCATTGACCTGTTTGGGTGGCATCAGAACTGTGTACTCCATGATATCATTCAGAAATGAGTAAAGAGCCCATGCCATCACCTTGACTACTCCGATGTATCCCACTTTTTATACAGTGGTCTTTGACACCGGAGTGTCATCTGAACAAACAGTGAAGCAGCAGGAGCACATTTCATAGGGGTGTGGCCCAGATGGTTATGAATATGGAAACAGATTATATAGTGGCTCCAGCTAAAGCCAACATTGATGTCTCAGGGGGTTTTAGCAGAATGTTTTGTGTTCACTCAAAGTTGTCCAGCAATCAACAAGGCTTTAGGACCAAAACCTGACATCTTTATGGACCTGTGCAGTTTATCTAAATTGCAGGATGACACCTGACCAGGCAGGGGCAAAGAAACATGAACTGCCTACCCTCATATTAACCTTAATCCCACACATCACAGGCGCTTTATTCCATCATTCCAATTTGCATGACTTTATCAATTTGTTCCTAATGACTTTATATCATTGCGCTGGGGGACCCCAATCAAAAGCACCCAAGTCCACCTATGTGGTTTTAATTATTACTATTTATTGTGTTCACGTTTGCCATCGTTCCTAATTTGGCTTAAAATTACAGAAACCTAATTATACCAGAATCAAAGTATTGCATTAGACAAAAAAGTATATATATTTTTGTTATACACAATATGCAAATTCATTTTAACATGCCTAAAATAATAATAATCAGTTGTTGTTGTTTTTTGTTTTTTTCATAAGACCTTTACTTAACATTTTGCTATGATGGCTGTTTTTTACAGTAATTAAGTCGGTGGTCCTTATGTTGATAGAATGATGAAATATAGGAAACTACAGTAGATGTGCCTATTCTGAGGGAAGGGAAATTTGCAAAGGATGAAACCTAAGCAATATAAGTAAAAAATTAAAAAAAAACAGACAGGCATGCTGTTTGGCTGATGCGTGGCTCATTGGCTCATCCTGCCTAAATCTGCCAATATCTGAACGAGTAAGGATATGGAGTTATGTTAAGTATTCTCAAGGTTCAGTTCACCCACATAAAAAAAACAAAAAACATTTTCCCACTTACCTTGAGATATCTATCCATCTAGTTTCTTTTTTACGGAAAATTTTCCTTAAAAACCAGAAATCAAAGAAGTCAGAAGTCATAGTGGTGGATACTTCAAAATAAAACTGGCTACATACCACACTCCTTTTATGATTTGAGTGCTCTGACCGTTTAATCTGGTTTGTCAGTTGATATTTGACTAAATATTAGGACAAAGTTCAGCAGGAATATGCACATGATAGACTGGATGTGAGTCATCTTTCACTGTAGGTTAGATTTAAACTAGCTTGTCTAAACTCTCCGTGGAGGAAAGTATGTCTTCCCGTCTAAGTCAACAGCAGAGCCAAGCATTCAGTACTCATTTTAAGTTCAAAATCATCTTGTTTTGTTATTTCTGAAAATCTGACCACAATTTTTCATTGTTGATGTTTGTTTATGCTTTCATGTTTTTTTCTGTTTTTAAATTCATTCATTGTGGTCACTTTTGAGTTACATTATGCTGTATTTTTTTGCTGTCTGGTCAGTGGCTCACACCACTCTGGCAGTCCCCTGGCCCGTGGTGCCAGATACTGTATGTCCGCAGACTCCTCCAAGGTGTACACCATCCCCCAGACCAGCAGCTCAGGGCCAGGGCCAGAACCGGGGCCAGGGCCCAGCTCAGAGGCCTGTGGACAGACACGACCACAGTCTGGTTGCAAACTCCTTGTGGGAATGAAGACGACTGATGATGATGATGAGGATGAGGATGCCCGCAGCACTGAGGGACCTCCCAGCATTTCAGAGTGTGGGTGAGTGTGTGACAGAGAAAGCAAGAGAGAGCATGTCCAAATGCACTCTTTATACCACAAAAACAAAAGGAAGTTTAGTATAGTTTGGTTCCAGTTCAACATTAGCTATATTAACATTTAAACATGCTAACTGGCCTCATCAGCACTGTATCTCTCACCTGTGAGATGTTTCCTCCCAGACTTGCTGTCTTGAGCCAGAACCATTCCTATACAAATGCCCCCCACCCCAATCAGTGTGCATAAACTGGCCTTGATTGAAGCCGACAGCCACAAAATAAATAAGCTCAATGAAGCTGCGGACATAACACACTTGGCACATGTCACTTGTGGTTATTGATTCTTCCCGTGAAGCCGGGTCCCCGTGGGCTGCCAGACTTGAACCTCTACCAGAATCTCTGCTGGGAGCCAAGCAGCGATCCGCACAACACACTGCTGTCAAACATGCAGTCCAAGGACACCTGCCACAGAATCTCCTCTAGGAAGAAGAATGTATGCAGTCGCTCAGCCAGGTTGAGAATGTATACTCTCCTCAGACTTTATATGACTTTATATGAACAGTGACGACTGACTGTATCTGTCTGATGATTAAATGGCTTGCTGTAGAGAACAGAGAGACATTCATGGTGACATTGAAACGTGTGTGTGTGTGTGTGTGTGTGTGTGTGTGTGTGTGTGTGTGTGTGTGTTCATTCGAAGTAGTTTGCGTGTGGGCTCGGGGCACATTTGGAGGACAGAATGTGAGATTTGCCCTGGAAGAAACCCCCTGCTCTAGCTCCCAAATAATTTCATTTAGGCTGTGAAATTTGCCACTTAAGGGCTATGTGATTGATCACATGAACTGAAGTCATCTTCGGCCGACTTATGAAAAAGCTCTGTAATCCAGTTACCCTCTGCATTGTTTGTTTATATATTCCTGTAGTTTTATTTCATCTTACATAACAGTGCCTCATGATGAATGGCCTAATATTACTCGCAGATATTGTTCTAACATAATGAAGTTTCTCTTCCCCTTTTCTGAAAAGTTTTCTCATTTGCTCTAATGCTATATGTAATGCATTATGTGTAACAATGCTAACCCTGGGCTGTTTCTCTCTTGCCTCTGCTTCTTATTCCAGAGGAGCGGAGAGCTTGTTAGCCTTCCTTCTTAAAATGCTGTCTGAGCGTTCAAGGTACACAGTTTGTCAAAGTCAACCCCGTGGCCCAGTCTGACCCAGCCTGCTCCCCCACATATCACAACCCCCACCCCGCCACCCTTTGCCCCAGACCACCGCCCCACTCATCTCTCGTGGCAGGTCTAAAGTGCTAGTCCTGCCATGTGGCACATGCTGAGAGTGGAGGGCAACCAGCTGTGCATCAGTGGCTTTGACATTTCCGCTGTATCTCCTTGTGTACCAGTACTTTCTCCGTTAGACCCTCATCCAACATGCTCTCTGAAATCCTGTAGTTATGTTTCCATTAAAAGTTTTGTGAATTTCTGAAATGTTTTTAAAATAAAATCATCATGAATCAGTGCATTTTTCTGTCAATTATCTTGAAGCAAGCATATTTTTATTATATTATGTAAAAATTACAAATTTAATCGAGCTCCAGTAACTCGGCTTTATGATGCTTGATATGAATTTCATTCTGCTTCATACCCATAAATTTGTCTCTTCTGAACCACCCGGTGGTGGAACAAGCAATGCGCAACAAGCAACTCAGTCTGGACACAAACCAGGAGTGTTGTGGTTACGTGCACCCAATGCCCTCACTCTTTTTGTGCTTCTTGGCCTTTCTGGTGAAGTGGAGGCCTGTCGCAGTGATTGGCAGCATGACATTAATGCCTTGTGTCTTCAGTAGAAGAAGCAGAAGAAAGTACTGCGACCTCAAAGTGCAATCAAAAAATCTATTTCCATCAGCATTTATTGCATTTTGTAGTATTGATAGGCCAATTTTCCACCTCGGCCAAGCCTAAAGGAATCAATTTATTTGTCTATTTTCAAATTTTTTATATTAAAACTGTGTATTTCTAACAGTGGATGAAAACGTACCTTCTTTCTTTCATACACAGAATCAGGACTTGCTTTCCAAGAAAACATTTATTACACATTGTAGTATTTAACAGATGCTCTTGCACAGTAGATTAACCTTTAATAACAAAGGTCAAGGCTTTAGCTTTGCTCCAGTCTTTTTGTGATCACTGATAGATCATCTAAGAACAAATTGTACCACCAGGATACAGAACTCAATTAATTTCACTTCTTTTTCCTGGATGCAGCCTTCAGAATAAAGCAATTGCTTCTGAACCGGCCTTGAATCAGTCAGAAAGAATCTGATAATCGCACATTTGCAATAAGCGTCTATGTATTTAGGGCTTGGTTGCCATGGTGCCAAAAGCTTAAAAAAGGGCAACTCTCAGCAGTAGTGTCTCTAGGTAACCATTGCAGCCAGGTGGTCCCATCGTCTCGCCGTCTAGCGTATCACCCTCCAGAAATCTAACACCCTGCCAACAGCACTCAGTGTATCATGCTCACAGGCTGCTCACTTAAAGCAGAGGTCTCACAGCCACAACTTCACCAGCCAGGTTTTGTCACCCCACCGCACCCCTCTAAACACTCTCAAAATCATGTATATGTTCTCTGAAAATACCCACTGCCCCACTGACAACCATCGCCTCTTGTGGGTCCTTCTCCAACACTGTTTAACAGCTCTCTTGTCTTCCTCTGTTGTTGTCTGAACACTCCCCTAGAGTCTGTGGTTTGCACTTGTCTCTGGATGTAATTTCTGTCAAAAACCCTCCGTTTTTCCTTCCTTCCTTTTCTTCCTCTCACAGCACTTGGCCACACTCTCCACCGTCTCTTTAATCATGGGTTTGGCGTTGTGAAATGGCACGTGGTGGTACTAAAAATAAATTCCCTCCCTAGCTCCTCTCTCTAACCCTGTTACCCCCATGTTCACCTCACTAGCATGAGCAGGGAGGCACCTGATCTTGGCATGCGAAGATGGATCCACCTGAACTGCTTGTGTGATACTGACATTATTTTCTAAATAGCTGGACCCAAGCTGTGATGGCCCAAGGCCTCCCCTGCAGGTTGTGGCTTTCATGCCCCTTCTGATGAGCTCTGCTTTTCTGTGCCCTCTGTGTTGTCTACAGGCAGCTGTATGCACAGGAGGCTGCCTGCCGGCTCCAGGCTGCTGAGAGGGATGGAAAATCACTGCAGAGGCTTTCGAAAGAAGAGTATCTTAAAATGATGCTGCCCGACAGCCCTCCTGGAGAGGACAGGAGTCGGAAGGTGAGGTCGTTGTGGCTGATTGAGCAACAAACCTTTAATTTACATTGACACACGGACAAATGAAACTGTAAAGTAATGATTGATAGCATGATTACATGACATGCTAAAGATATTCTACTGCAAACCTGGCTATTTTATCATGCTGACTCACCGTTAATCTCTTGCTGGGAAGACGTAAAAGCAGGACACCAGCTGATGGGGTTTGTCTCTCCCAACACAAGACCCTTTCAATTCCCATTGACTGGCACAGAGTGGTTAATTTAATTTATAATGGGGCCTGGGTTTGCTCAGTCGGGATGTCATGGATTAAAGGTACGGAGATGCAGAGAGTGCATCGATGTTTGATGTTCCTGTGTCCTGCAGACTCTATTAATTGCATCTTCAGTTCCCCACGCGCCATCCCCCTTCCCCCATCCATTATCTACCAGGAAGGGACCCTGGAGACATATAAATCAGTTATTTTTGGATGCGGCTCAATTCTAACATAAATGCACTAGAGAAGGCAGGCATGTCCTCTGGCACAGGTAGGCTTTGTCCCTCACATGACGCATCTCAGTGCACTGACTAGCTTGTCTTGCTGTTGCACACTGGGCTTACAGTATATAAAATGTGTAGAACCAAGCAGTGCCTGTCTAAAATTAAAGAAGGTGTATAAGGCCTGCGAAGTGATTTCCCTTCAACTGATGCTATTTTGTTTTCCCACAGAGAAGGAAAGCACAGTAATCAGTACAAAGGTGCTGCTTATTGGATTCAAAGAGCAGTATGGTCTTTGTTGTAATCACACTCTCCTGTCTGATTCAGTGCGATAATACAATGTGTGGAAAAACAATCTGGGAGAGAGATGCATGAGGGACGGCACAGCGCCAGACACTCCAACCATATACACATCTGATCCCAATGAACACATACTGTTCTTTTCTGGGAGCAGCTTCGCTGGGACTGCATGTTTTCAATCACTAGCTGGCACGTAAAGGAATCAAATTACAGTAATGACAATGTTGGAAACATCATTGCTGTATTTCTAATTTAATACAGTCTGACTTGTTTAATCTCTTAAGTAATTAAACAGTCTACAGTAAAGGTTAATTTGCATGTCACTTCCGGTAGTCACCCGATGCCTTTGTGTGGGTGAGCAGGTGCAGAGAGATTTTTCTTGCCAGCCGCTGTGTCTGCTGGGACGCCCTTCCACAGACAGGCAGACTATTGTGTAGCTGACGTAAAGGAAAGGCCGTTCACAGCTTATTCTCCCACAACGTTCCTCTCTTGAACCTCCTGTGGGAAAGAAAAAAAAGGATCTGAATAGGTGGTTGTCCAACACATCCTCTCAAGTGGCACGTCAAAGGGTTCCAGTGCTGGTTGTTGTCTTTGTTCAGTGCGGGCAGCGAGGAGGGGAAAAAAGTCAGGAAAATCAGGATAAATCTAGGTGGATGTGTCACTTCTGCCTCAACTGATAAGAGCGTTGCTGTTGTACAAAGTGATTTGCATTACAGCCCAAATCAGGGTGAGGACTGTTGCCAGCTGAGGTGGATTTAGACACGCTAAAATAGTCCATAATCTTGCAGGTTTGATTAATACAATATTTTCGATAACCAGTGCCAAGATGTGTTCAGAGAGCCTGGTTTGATGCCGTGGATGTAATAAATAGATAGCTTCTGAGAAAACATTAAGCCCTCTTGCAAATGGTTTCATTTGCCGTGACTCCATTTAATGGAGCTCTAAGTCAGTGCTATTTTTGCTTTATATGAGAGAGCAGCAAATCCTGTTTAAAGTTGTTTTGATGAGCGAGAACCTTATGGGCTCTAATCTTGTAAAGTTGGGTGGGAAAACTTGCAATAAGATACAACCGTGTTAAGTTAAAGCCTCTGAGATGTTCTGTGGAGGCAATATGTATGTATGCTGCTTTGAATTCCAGTATACATCTCCGCTTTAAAGACCTACTAGTTGTTTGTTAAATTCTCACGGTGGGATTTGTGGGGGATCTGTTTGAAATGGAGATGGCTGGGTGTTGGCTTGTGGGGATACTAGTCTTGTGTTGGTTACAGCTGGGAAGCCAAAGGCAGACATTTACCCATCTGGCCAACTGTCCCGCATATCATTTGTGGCTACTTTTGATGTCACTCCTGCAGTATTTATGTAAGCTAAAAGGGACAATGATGGATTGGATTGGCCTTTTGTGGTTTTGTGTGTTTAAAGAGGAGATCCTCTTGTCAAAATTCTGGCCACGGTCATGAAAGTCCCTGCAGTGGTATCCTGTGCTCTTGGAATGCAGTGGTATTAGATTTTCACAGTACGATAACCGCTTTATTATCACGTTATATGCTGCTAGTAGTAGTAGTAGTAGTAGTAGTTTTATTATTACTATCAGTTACAATTACTTTAAAAAGGAATGAAACACAAGGGGTTTTTTGGTTGAACAAAATATTATGTCCTGACATACATGACATTTGATATAAACTTGACATTTTCTAATAACGCTCATATGGTAGAATTCAATACCATAGATGCTATGGATAAGCAAATGTACATGTTATTGGTAACAGTAAAATGTTCATAGCATAGTACACTGTGAAACCAGTACACCACTGCAACCCTACTGTGCACCGAGGATATCGGGACGAAGCTGCTTTTCAACCCTCACAGCTGTTGTGATTGTTCCTCCTGACCTTGTGTTGCATTTTGACATGTGCATTGCCTTGCACCAGCCTCTAAAAGTCTTGTTTAGATGCTTTGCGATATGAGTCCTATTCTAGAGAGTACACACAAAGCAGCAAATGCACTTTTGTGTATGTAGGTCATACCCAACGCTTCACTGGACTGTGTTCATTGGGTCTTTGGTTTGGAAACCAAGGGAAAATGTGTAGAGTTTAGTCAAAAGTACAATAACCACACTGTTATAATACTAATACTAAAATATTGTAAGGAATGCAAAGTTTTTTTGACAAAGTTTGTGGACACATTTTGATCGAATATTTTTTTGTGCTTGTGTCTGTCTTATGTCAAATGCAAATACAATCTTAGCTTGTCTGTTAGCTTATATTTTTCTTTTCCGTCCCGTATTGTGGCACCTACACTTAGTTGTCTCTGTTTTCCTGTACTTTCTCACATTAAGCTCAGTGACTATTGGCTGCCTTGATGGTAGTGACCTCTGTCACTACCTCCACAAGCCCTGTCCACTGTTTTTCCCCCTTCTGCCAGACACTCTCCAGCTGTGCTCAGTCCATCTGCATTTTCCTGAGAGCAAAGACTGTAATCGATTCCTGACACTACTCCCTGATGTTGCCTCCTTACCCACCCAGCTGCCCACTTGTGTAAACCTGCTGTGCAGAGGACAGGCAAAGCACAGGGAAGATCTAGACAGAGGGCCATCGCTGGGGGTTTGGATCATTTGCCTTGTTGTGACTCTCTCTTGACAAATTGTTCTACCTCTCCTTCTCTTAGGTGTCAGCAGTGGGCAGTTTGTCACCGAGACGCTCCCTATACCGGACTCTATCGGATGAGAGTGTGTGTAGTAACCGCAAGGGTTCGTCCTACGCCAGCTCGCATAGCTCCATGCTGGACCAAGCCATGCCTAACGACATACTCTTCAGCACCACACCACCTTACCACAGCACGCTGCCTCCTCGCATGGTCCACAACCAGGGAGCATCCAACCTAAAGAGTAAGTACAGACAGTGAAACTCACACTGGGCTAACGGGTGCTAAAGAAACGCCTCCAAATGTGTACAGTACTTGACATCACCACGGATACTGCAGAGAAGCTGCTTCAAATAAAAACAAAGAATTCTTACTAAAACACCTCTTAGACAGGAAAAGCTAATGCAGACTTTCTCTGCATGTTGCACTTGGATTATCATTCCTCTTCTCTGGCACCAGATAAGAGCCAGGATATAGATAACTTGTTTGAAGAGCCACTTGTGTCCTACTGATATCATTAGCACAACTGGTACACACTCAAGCAGCACTCCTCAATATAGCCAACTAATTGGAACTGGGTGAGGCGGTGTGCAGCATGCAAGGGGCCTGCTGCTCCGTCTGCATTAAGCAGACACCTGTCACTGCTGGCTAGTATTCCCCTCTCTGCTGTTCTCCAGCATCCACTGAATATGCATTAGCGATGAGAGGCGTGCGCCTGCGACACTGCAGGTTTGTAAGATCTGTGACGTGAACATGCCTATTTTTCCATCAGGAGTTTCACGATGTCTGTCATACGTTATGTTTCATTCACTCATAAGTCCCTGCCTGCCTGCCTCCCCTCTCTGTCCCTCCTGTCTCATTTCCATACCACTCCTCATCTGTCTCCGGCTGCCGTCGTTAGATAGAAAATGGCTTTTGGAAAGATGTTTCTCTCTTTGGCCTCTTCTGGCTGTCAACCTGATGGATTTTCCCGATTGTTTTGAAGGGTAGTTGAGAACACAGGCTCCCTCTTTCCCTTACTGAAACAGCCCAATTTGGTAAACAGTGAATCACTCCTGCTCCAAGATGCTGGGTAAATTGAAAGGAGAGTGTCAGCATCACCTCAAGCTCTCTCTCTGTCTCTTCTCTGCTTCTCCACTCATGCTTTTCTAAATGCCTCTCTGCAGAATGGGAGCTTGTTTATTGCATTCCCCGTCTTTCATGGCTGACAGGGAGGCAGGGCGGGAGGGACAGAGGGGAGCAAAAGAAGATATTGATTGAAACATGAAGACATTCACTTAGACAAGTCATTTATCACTCCTCAGACAGCACCTTGCGAGTGCTATGCAGAGAAGGTGGTTTAATGTGACTCTAGCCTGTCGTGCTGTCACATAACAAAACTTTTCTTTCCAAAGTTAAATTGTTTGCAACCTTTAGGAGGATTTGTTATTTCGGTGCATCCAGATTAGAACTGGACTCAGGTGAAGGTATGATTGAATATGAGTTACTTAGCATAGTCTTGAGCTAGGTGATTTGGTGTGCAAGGCTGGAGTTAGGGAAGTTTCACCCTTTTTAGCAGCAATAACTAGTTCAAATAAACCCCCTGCCTTCCCCCTTCTACGCCCCCCCCATCCCTCTCCCAACTCCTCTTGTCTGCTCTGATGCAAACTGATGGGCGACTCAGGGATTGTCCCTAAACCCAGGCCAGGCCTAGACACTGATCGGAGTGCCTGCCTGTCTCTGCAGATGAGTTTTGGTTCTCTGACGGCTCCTTGGCGGACAGGTCCAAGTTCAGCGACCCGGGTCTCATGCCCCTCCCAGATACTGCCTCAGGCCTGGACTGGTCTCACCTGGTTGACGCAGCACGAGCCTTTGAAGGTAACCAGCCTGGCTGAAGCTGCTGGCACCTTGTGTAACCTCCCCCGTCCTCCTGGCTGCTTAGCGTGTGTGCGTGTGCGTGTGCGTGTGCGTGTGCGTGTGCGTGTCTGTAATCTGCAAGTGCTAGCTCGCTTGAATGTGCAGGTTTGTGTGTCCTTTGTGTTTGTGTTTCTTCTAGTGTCTCCTAAGTGCTGTAGGAGGTGACTTGTGGGAATCTTTTTGCTTTTTGCGCCTCTGCCCTGAGTCCCCGTGTGATTCCTGTCGACCTCTGGAACTTGGAAAATGAGCCATCATTTGTCAGCACAGACATGGAGCCAATTTTTACTCCATAAAGCCAGCAAGTCGCCATTCGGAGAGAGTTCTTATATGTTCCCTTATACTATTAAGCTCTTGGGTTGATAGTTTGGGGGGAATTTAAGCTTTGCCTTTTGTCCAGGAGGTCTGAATATGGTCCACTGGAAGTGGTTGGATTTTATTCTTCTACAAAACAATGACAAACATCTCATCCGGCCCAAAGCGGTGGATACCATCCCTAGAAATAGAAATCTATATTTTTAAGCTGGGCTTTCTTATAACCTGTCTGAATGGCTGCTTTAGAGTATTTGCATTTTTTGGTGACTCTGGAACAAGCGATTTAGGAAATTGAGTATGCACAAAAATTGAATTGCAGTATTTTTTGTCTTTCTAGACAGCGGGACAGATGTGTTCCTGTCAAAACTGAAATCTGTCTTTTCACTCAGTCACACTCTATTTGCAGTTAATTAGCATTGACAGCCATCGTCTCAGCCACTTCATGGTCAGCATCATCACTTCTGTTCATTTATTTCCCCACGGTTTACGTACTTTTTCAACCACTCTCATGCCAGTGTGTTTACCATTTCTTATCACGGATACGCTAACATGCCATGCGTTTTATTTTCCAACTTGATCTCTGTCTGACCCCGAGATCAGTGAGCAGGCAGCATAGCATGTGACCATTCATTGTCATAATTAATGAATCCTCTATAGAGTTCCTTCTTCGATACATTTCCTGCTGCATAGCTCGCAGCATATCATTTAACCGGAGTGGAATCAGCGGAGATGATGCAGACTCTGACTGGCAGCTAGAAGGCAGTTGTCACGGCAGCCTGGCTGGCCCAGAAAAGCGCTGTGTAAACTGGAGTCTTGTTGCCAAGCAGAAAGTGGCTCCAGGCTGCCATCGTGCCGTGTACGTTCAACCAGCTCTGTTTAGAGGCAGGAGAGAAAGAGGTTGCCAGCCATGCAAAGCATTTATAGCGTTCATAACCTAAGCCATGTGGATCCTGAGAGACTGCTCTTATTCCTGATGCAAAAAGGCAGTTTGGATTTGGAATTAAAAAAAACAGGCTTTGATAAATGTCAGCAACAGAAGGCTTTTGGTGCATTCACTGAAAGCTCTTTGTCAACTATTGGATATGTTTTAATATTACCTCAGAAATCACAGACTGTCGTGTTTTCTCTTCAGCGTAATCTGTTTTTCTTTGATTGTCCAGTAAATCTGGACACCGGGTCACGCAAAAATGAAAAGCTGCTTTTCTGCACCCATCAGTGCTTACCTTGAAGTCTTTAATCTTTCTGATGCAGCCATCAAATATGAGGAAAATGTTCATTCATATGTAAATTAAAGCTTGGTCTCCCTTTCCTGCCTCGTCTGAACATCCAACTCCAGGCTCTATCAGCTTTTGTCTTGGAGTGGATTAGCTTTCATTTGGGGGCTAAATTAATAGAAGGGTTTCCTTAATCTTTTCTATGAATATGCAGATCCTCCTATCTTTAGTCTCAGACCAAGGGCTTGAAAGAGAGAGAGTGGGTTCTAAAGAAAAGAGTATCACGCCTTAAAACCGAACAGTCCCCAAGTGTAACATGCCAAGTTTGGGTTTTCCATGGGGTGTTGAGCAAGCTTAAGGGCTTGATATGGTAAAACAAGCATGACTGGTGCCTTACATCTCTCTGGGATCCAGCCCATTATGAGCAAAACAGCTGTTAGAGGAAGCTCAGAGGGGCGAGGGCCCCAGAGCAACACCCAAGAGACTTAGATAGTCTAGAAATGCTCTGTTTACCGCCTTGCTCCTTTTTGTCTGGTTATAAATCTCTCAGTGTGGGAGGACTTCCCTTTTGGTGGCTTTGCAACAGCGCTTAAACCAGAGCCACTCATTCATACAAAGCATGAATGAATCACCTCATCCTGTCAGGAATGCGAGCATGCGAGTGTGTTGTTCTGCTCTACTTTAGTTGCATGCTGATAACATGAAAAGCGTTGCCGAACACATTTCCTGTTGTTGATGTTGAGGGCAGATAATGACCTATTCCGTCACCCGTTCTGTCTCCAGACCAGCGCGTGGCATCTTTCTGCACCATGACGGACATGCAGCGGGCAGAGGCTCTGCAGATCTCAAGAGAGCTGACCAGACGGGTGGTGGAGGCGGAGGGAGCAGCGCTGGAAGCAGAGTAGGCTTTACTGACGCACACGAGCACCAACGCTCCAGCAGCAACTGAATAATTGACTGTTCGCTAAACCATCCAGGGGGTTACATTAGAGCTAGTAACATTTCAATTAAATGTATTTATTGTACTGTACTAAAAATTAACTAGGACTAACTAGCTCTACACTGCAATACACAAACAATGTTGCTGCTATATTTTCATGTCCCAGTTATACATAATAAATGAATTAATGAACCATGGCTACCTCATTTAAGAAAATGAGAGAGCAGAAAACTTGATAGGTATAGCAACAGTAACAGCAACGGGCGGGACTTAGCTAACCATTATCAGCTTTTATATTATGTTTTATTCGTGTAATAATTGAGTCTTGCTGAGTCTTAACAGCATCCAATTTTGTGTCGCCCAACAGCGGCTCCCCCTCCACACTGACGGGCAAAGTCAACCAGTTGGAGGTGATCCTCAGGCAGCTGCAGCATGACCTCAGAAAGGTAAGTTTGCATATATCAGACTCATTTCTTGATTACGTTTCCATCAACTTCTTGCTCTCCTTTCTCATGTCAACAAATACTGCATGTCTGTGTCACACAAGTCGGGAGAATAGGCATTGAGTAATGGGTGCCCTGAGGTCTGTGTAATACAAACTCGTCCACTTAATTCAATATCCTGCTTCCTTTCCTTATTGTTTCCCAGGCCAACATTTCCCCACCTCCACTAATGTGCTTAAAGCGGAGAGAGGAAATGCGTTTTTATCAGAACAGAGAAAAGGCTGCTTTGCCATGTTAATGCCTCCCATTTACACAGCGCAGATGAAAGACGGATGTTCTTGTAATAGCGGGGCTTTTATCAACCTCTTGTAGCCATTTATTTTTGCCTCATGTACCGGTGTTGTGTGTGTGTGTGTGTGTGTGTGTGTGTGTTCAGGAGAAAGAGGATAAGGCGATGTTGCAGGAGGAGGTTCAACACCTGAGACAGGACAACATGCGACTGCAGGAGGAGAGTCAGACAGCGGCGGCTCAGCTAAGGAAGTTCACAGAGTGGTTCTTTCATACCATCGACAAGAAACCCTGAGAGAGAGAGAGAGAGAGAGAGAGAGAGAGAGAGAGAGAGACCCGCGGAAAAAGAGAGGGAGCGAGTGCAAGATGGCCTTCACTCCTCCTGAGCACCCACTAAACTTCTACTTAAGACTCCCAGATGATCCACAGGCAAACAAACTTTCAAACAAACCATTACCGGCCACCAGAGTAATCAAGACTGTAGTGCAGTCCCTGAAACCCTGACCTGGACCTTAGCTTTGGGATCCTCTTCTGTCTGAAGCGCAGGGCTGTTTCTGACATTTTTCCATCCTGGCAAACGAGACTCTTGGGAAACCTCCTCATCTCCAGCGCTGGGGAGGAATTAAGGAAGGCGACCCCTGGGGGCCCCTCGCCGGTGTCCCTGGGATCTTCTTACAGTAGTGGAATGTAAAGCTCATTTACTGTAGTCAACATATAATCTACCTACGTATGTCCCGTCAGTCTACTGTACTGTATACTCAGCTGTACTGTATCATACTGCGCACACTGTCACACAGCTGTTTCTGTGCCGCCCTTCACGGACACAGGAAAGTAGAGCGGGTGAGGCGAGGAGGGGAGGAATGTACTGGACATAATGAAGTGGTACTTGCTGTCTGCTTGCACCAAGAGGAATTCACATGTGGCGGTCTTGAAAAGTACAGTGTGTGGGGGGGGAAATGAATGTAGCTCAACTGAAGCTCTTTTTTTCTTTTTTTTCTTTTTTTTTTTTTTTTTGGCTGGATATCTGGTTCCCAAAGTCACAAAGGTTTCAAGGTTTGAAGTTCTGGGCCATTTTCCTTTTGATAAATTCCGCTTTTCTGTTCTTCAGTATTGTAATTGTAGGGTCACATGGCAGTAAGTTTGATGTTTTAAGGTGCTTTCCCTACGCACACGTTTGTCAGTAGTTTGCATTCACTGTCACAATGTCCTAGCAATAATGAAGTGGTAGTTACAAAACTGTTTAAAAAAAAAAAACAAAAAAAAAAAAAGTTAGCACAAACGTGAAGAGTTCCTGTCGAGAAGCAGTTGTACTTGACATGTATTTATAAAACAGGAAGAGACTGTGCCTAAAACTCTTGGTTGTAAATGGATTGTTTCTCTTTGCTTTTAATTCTCTTTTATAAACACATGCCTTGTCTGTGGCTCACTGATCTAAAATCGTGTGAATGTATGTATGTGTGTGTGTGTGTGTGTGTGTGTGTGTAGTTTATCACAGCAAAATGTGTTCTTATGCAGTGGTTTCTAGAGCATTAGAGCAAGAGCCAGTGAACCACACTTACAATGCCAAATGTGTTTATTTCTGTACATATCTGCCACAGAAGTGTCTTGTATTTAACACTATTATTTAAGCTTATTTAACCTAAAGTTGTTTATTTTATTAAGGGTATTTGTTTTTTTTTTGGTTTTTGGTTTTTTTCTGCACTAAGGAGAGATAACGCTCTGTGTATGTTGTAAAGTGTGTAGCTTGCCAGGGCATAAAAAAACTATATATTTAAATATATAAATGATGATTTTGGAGATTCCAACATTTGGATGCTGCTAGATTACAGTTTGCTGGTTTGTATGCTTTTAAAAATGTCTCTCTCCGTAAACTGTCTCATCCCTGGTGGGACACTGGTTGCTTTATTTGTTTTTGTTCTGGGTTTTTTTTTTTGTTTTTTTTTTAATAAATGTAGCTGTAAAAATAGGTGATGTTTGTGTGTTTTTAATGTTTCTGTTGCCAACATTTTTAACCAAAAGCAGTGATTTGAGATTTTACTGAAGGATGACCTGCACATGTCAAAATATGCAAGAAATGCTTATTAGCATTAGAGTATTAAATGCTAAGCTTAGCATAAAGCTTAGCATAAAGACTGGAAGTGGGGGTTTAGTAAGTTTTAAAGGTGTTGGGAGGCAGATTTTGTTACCTTTGCACAGAGCTATGCTAACATTATGCTACACTATATTTTGTGCAGAAATGAGTGGTATTAATCTTCTCATCTCACTCAGTAAGACGGTGAACTAGGTTCCAAATGTCAAACTAGTCATTTAATGCAATACTTACATGCTTAAATGTAAATCAAGAGTTTTTTGCTGCTGTAACTTTATCCCCTCTCCTCACTGCCTATGAAGCAGTCCTTTCCTAACACATTTCTAATTTAAGAAATCCACAGTCCTTCAATGATTTTTTTTAATTAGTCATGTGGGGATCTTCCATAGACTTCTCTTTTGAGTATGAAATTTCATTTTTGCATTGAGCTGAGCAAGAAAGCAGGGAAACTCAAAGAGGAAATTTTGCACTATAAAGGCGTTTGAAGTTTGGAAGATAGCTGCTTGATCCTCACATTGTCTGGTCGGCACATTTCAGCTAATTCCTAATAATGAGGGACTAAATCTTGATAGAATTGTAAAAGTCACAGATATTTTTTTTAAAAATTAAAATCCATTAAAAGCATTATAAATGTAATGCATAAAGGGGCCTTATACATTGGAAAGACGAGACAAAGAAATAAGTTATTAGAAATAAGTAACATGATTTCAGAGGAGAGCTCTTGGAAATGAAGATTGACACAGCTGAGTATATGTCCTCATGAGCCAACTGATACCTCTTCTCCAGGCTTTAAACAAAAGACAAAGAGCTAATTTTGGGGCAGTACATGAGCTCCCGCAGGAGAAAAAGGAGACAACAACCTTTTCTATGAGACTTTTTCATCCTCTATTTTGTAAACAGCAGGTGTGCTAAGACTTTCGAATGGAAACATGAAACCGTAATGTGTTTGTGACTTGATTCCCTCTGAGTTGGTGTGCTTTAAATAAATGACAGATGTTACTTTCACCGCAGGGACGGCAAAGGACTCAGTGAATAATTAATCAAAAGCCTTTTTGGGTGCGGAGAGAAAAACAATTAAATTTGTTTGCTACTTCCTGCATAAACCTCCAGCCCAGCTGCTGGAGTGTGGTCCAATCTATCACACTCTCTCGGGGCTGGTGGATATGCAGCTGCAGTGTGGGTAGAGCTGGTCTGGCCATGTCTTTTTTGGATTAATGTTTTTCACCTTTGAGGGAGTTGGAGCCAGTTGCAGGTAGCTTGTTTGAAACATTTTTATGTTTGCAGCACCACGGTCTCCGAAAAGCCTGTGTCTGAGATTATGAAGCAATTTAAAATTTGAAAAAGCCGCTTCATCCAAGTCTTTGTGAGTGAACGTGGCAGCATGTTGTGACCTCTCCATCAGGCCACGCCGCACCAGACCTGCCTGTATAAATGCCTGGACGGTCATGTGTGTTTGTGTGGACCATAGCCTATACATAAAAAGGTGTGGACGAGCTCTGGGTTTGGCCAGGAGCAGCGTGCAGTGAGATGAGGTGCTTGATCTACATGTGTGTGAGCGGTGCCAGGACAGCAGATGGGAGCTCACACTGGCACAAGGCAAATGTGTTGCCTGTTTCAGATTGTGGAGGATTCCAGGGTGTGTTGTGCAGGATAAGATCGCAAGCTCGACCAGTGTTGAGAAGTGCCAAATGACTCCGGCGTCGTGGGAAATCTGGAGGAGTATCCATGGACAGAGGCCGGGGTCAGCAGCAGAGAGTGAAAAAGAAAAACTAGCTGCAGCAAGAAGATGCATGAGACCAATCCAATAGTGCAATGACATGTTGGAATTTTATTACCCTTGCAAAATATGCTGACAAGCAGTAAAGTTAGACCCAATCCAATAGGGTGAAAATCTGCTCTAACCAGATGGGTGAGCTTACAATCACGCAAACCATATTGATCTCAAATATTTGACTGTGTCAGCAGTTAAAGGAATAAACGTTTCTCCTCTGCTCTGGAGCGACGGTAATCCACCACTACACAGATTTGGTGCCCATCACCCATAATAGCATGTGACTGGGACGCAGTTGTCCTGCTTCCACAGTCCCACAGCAGATGCTCTCCTGCTGTGAGTGCCACCCGAGTCAGGATCACGTTACCCAGAATAGGGTTCAGTGTGCTCAAAGCACAGCTGGCACAGCTCTGGCGGGAGGGGGGGGGGGGGGGGGGGGGGGTCAGCCTGTAGTAACTTTCCTGTAGCTTTCCTGAAAACAATGGATTAGAGTTTGTGTTTCTCTTGTATTAATGTAAAAAAGTGTGGCTGTTGTATGTAAACCTTGGATCAATATATTGATACCATATTTTTGACTTTTCCCAGAAAGTTTGATGTATAAATTATTGACCACTACTGAGATATAAAGCATAGAACAAGGCAAAAAAAGAAAAATTCAATGGGCTTGGCTTTGGTCTTGTCAGACAGTTAGGAAATCTCAATTGTGTTGTGTGCCTGCGAGGCGTAACAGCAGGATTAGCTGGCTCACCTGGGCTTCTTATCTGTGCAGCTCATCTCTCCTCTGCAGGCGCTTTGAAATTCCCTCTCACTCACTGGGGAGCTGCACCTCACACACAACACAACAGAAAGGAAAGGACAGAGAGGGGAGGGAGGGGAGCGGGAAGGGAAGATCCTCCAAACCAACAGAAAGTCATCTCTCTCCCCCATCTGCCTCCCGGGTCCCCGCGAGCTGTCACTATCTGTCAGTCAAGTCACAGGTGACCACCCTCTTAGCTGAACCTAGTGAAGGACGACATTTTATAAGCCACTTGCCTGCCTGCCTGGCCTCAAAAAAATCAGAAAGGTTAAAAAAAAAAACCTCCAGAAAGGTCATTCATTGCAGAAAAGCTTGAAATCTCACACATCCAGCAGAGACAAAACCTCTCGTGTTGTAGGTATGGGAATAAAAAGTAGGCTCATGTCTTGTATTCCCCATGTGTTGTTTCACTGTCCAAAATAGATAGAGCGACAGGAACAAATAGATAAGACAGGGCAGCTGAATTATCTTCATTTGCCCACATTGTCCTTGTATGTTGTCCTTGTCAGCCTCGGAGCAACAACGAGGTCTGCCATTGATTCTCATTCGTCTGCTTCCAGTGCAAACAGGCATTCAAGGCGCGGGGCAGGTGGGTGAGTGGTGGTTTGGAGGTGTTCAGAACCAGATCTATGCTGACTTTCCCTTTTTTTTTTAACTATTGATTATGCAGAGTTGCATTAGTCTGGCCTGGCCTGTGTGGCTGAGTGCAGAGGTTGCTTTAGAGGGTCATGGGAATATTGATGTCTGGAGGGTGAACGGTAGGTGTGAGAGTGGGGGCGTATTGTAGCCTACCGAATAACAAACAACCCCCACTCACCCATCATCAGCAATAAAAGCTTAACTTGAGAGGCAATCGATCCCCTGTGTGAGAGAGGAGCTACACAGAGACGTTGGAAGGTCAAACGCAAAATGTGCTTGAGTCTTTCTCGTCACACAGTGAGCTCAGGAAAGAGTGATTAGCCATTTACCTTCAACCTGGCCTGCTCACATCAAACTGTTAAACAGTGTGCATGCTATGTCCATGTGGAGTTAATAACAACAGACCTATCATAATCTGACAGCAGGAATTGTTGAAATTCTGCTTCTTGCTCATTTTGGTGATCTCACTTTCATCGTCATTTGTATGGGACTCATGGAGCTCATTCTCTACAGTAAAATGTGTGCAAGCTCTTGAAACGGGACTATAAATTTGATTCAGCCACACAAGGCTAATCAGTTAACGGCTGTCCCATACCTCACTGCACACCTGGATTTTTCTATTTTACTCTCAGGGTTGTTAAATATCTGAAAGAGCAGATGTCTCTATTTTGAACTGTGGACCAGATGTGAAAATGTAAAAAACAACAAAATTCCTATCAGGAGGTCACTTCCTTACAGTAAGTCCATAATCTCTTTTTCCATACCTTAAAATAATTTCATATGACCTAACAAGAGTATGTAGACACAGGCGTGCTCACAGCGATGATGCTAACATGCTAATGCATAGCAGGTATGCTCTCAGCTGGCAATTTATTAGGAACATCTTGATAAAAAGAATGCAGTGTTATGCAACTGTGCTGCAATGATCCATACTTTTTGTTAAAAGAGAGGTGTTGATTGATTTAGGAGGCTGCAGTTTGTGGTGCTGTTGAATTGTATCACATTGGATTGTATTATACTGAGCGGTGTTCCTAATATTTTGTCTACCCCTGCAGTTTTCAGTGGGATGGACACAATCCTCTCAGTATAACACAAGACAATTCAGCAGTATAGAAATTACATCCTTCAAAATGACCATAAAGTCGAATCAACACCACTCTCTAACACGTTAAATTAAAACTTCATGAAGGCAGGATTGTTTGTGGCGCTCTTGGAGAAGCCTGCTTCGGTTTGGTGTACCTAATAAACTGGCAACTGTACTCTACCATGTTAGCATTTTAATATTTGCTAATTAGCACTAAACACAAAGAGGAGTTGAGGATGATGAGAATATAATTTAATCTGTAAACTTTGACCTGTGGCACTAAATGAAAAGTCAGCGGGACACCAAGGTAACAAGGTTTCATCCTCCAAAGACCATGAATGCTTTTTGAAAATTGTGGACTGACTGATCTGCCAAAAGTGCCATCCCCACAGCCACAGTGCTAGTGTGGCTAAAAATGACCATATGTAATTAGCAGTGTTTACAGTAGCTGACATTTTCCTTAGTATTTATATCAAACTTCATCTTGCGGGCCCCCCACCTGAGGGAGTTGTGCTCACATTCTCTCACAGAGACGTGAATCAGGGATTAGTCTCCTGCTTCACATGCCAGATGGTGACATTTATGTCTTTATTCAGCATGTCAACAAAAGTCATAAACGTTAATCTATGAAGCCTAGTAAAACATAAGAACCAGAAGATTTTGATTTGTGATTTAAATTAGTCTGCTTGGTAGCAGGACTTTATGTTCACCAGGAGCAATGAAGCAAACACTGAATATTGGTATTTTCCTGAATAGTTAATTAACCGGTTCAATAAGTACAAATTAATGTGCTCTCCTTCCTCTCCCAATGACAGCGCAATGTTGTGATGATGTAGGAACAGAGCTCCACCATTACGCCCCACTGAGACGAAGGATCAGTTTGGCTTAGATTACTCAACTGCCATTAAAATAACACGTGGTCATTAAGATATAGCTTTAAAAAAGTGTATGATCGCAATCTTATCAGTATCATTGCATTAACCTGTTCAACTGCAGAGCAGTTAGTCATACATTCTTTGCAATCTTATTTTACCAGTTTAATACTGAAATGATTAGTAAGCTGGTGTACAGATACATGATGCTATCATACTCACCCACTTGTCATTTGTGAATTATGAGTAAAATAACAAATTTTATTTACTGTAAAGCCACTAACTGTGCAACAAAAGAAAGACATGGGTAAAGAATTCTCCAGCTCAACACACTCATCATGTTAAGGCTGACCTCTGACTCCAGCCATTATTTTGGAGCAATTGCTTATGCAATCAATAATATACAACACAATAAGGTTGAATGTATTTACATGAAACTGCCATCTCAAGATGAACGACCTTTAATCTCAGGAAAACAAACACACTGCTCCAATTCTCAGACGTGCTGTTGTGTGTTATTTACTCTCTTACTTACTCACAACTTATTTGTCTTTGTTCCCCGGTGCGACATAACACTTCACCATGCTGCCTGTGCAATTTATGTGTGTAATAGCAAAAGTGCAAAGCTCCGGTGATCTATACGTCAAAGACGAGCTAGTCAGCTCTCAGTCTGCCGGGTCCCAGGGGTACAAGAGATTCTCGCCATCAATTTTACTCCAACTCCATTTAACATGTCACCCACCTCCTCCGCACAGCTTCTGTACGATCATGTGCTTTTCTCTTTCTTAATAGACTTTTCGGTAACACTTTCTATGAATGTCATCAGTATAATGACTTATGCATATATTTATAACACGATATAATGCGTCCATAAGACATTATAACAATTGTTATAATCACTTACAAGTATGCATTAGGCGCTATAGCAAAGTTCATAACCTATTATGACCTTTTGATTTAATGTTTTATAACTAATAGTAATACCAGTTAATATCAATGTGCGGCAAGAATCTCCGACCATGTTCCATAACACATTAAAACCACCGACTCTGCCTCGTTATAAATACATTTCAGTCACCATTTACAATTAGTGATATAAAAGGGAATAATAGCTTATAGTAATATTTAAAGTTATATAGCATGTCTTTGTTTGCTTTAACTAAAGTGTTAAAATATCTATCCCTGTATATTACAGGTGGACATAATACCATATGAACTAATTATAAGACGTAATTGTTTGCTTTAAGTAAAGTGACACACATTTTGCGCAGGAAAACAACTTTTATTTATGTTTCTTCACTTTATGAACAATCTGTATGAATTTTGAACATTTTGCAGTTTAGCACAAAAACACATAATTACATCAAGAAAACACAGTCAGGGTGGTGAAAGATCGCTCAAGAGAAGACCTGTTGCCGACCAACATCCTGTAAGAAGAGGCTCAGATGTTCTCACAGATGAATGGCGAGCCTGTGGACAGGCCCTGACAGATGCTCGCTCGTTTCGCACACAGGGAACCAAAACAGCGATGAGTGTTGCTGCACGGTGTGCCGGTGAAAATCAATGTCGCAGTCATATTGATGACCCCGTGAAATTTTAGTAGCGTGGTCATTTCATTCAGCAGCGGCGAAATGCGTCGAATAAAACATTGGTCTCAGACCAGTAACAGAGATCACGGGTCTCTTCTTGCCGCACATTGATATAAACTGGTATTACTATTAGTTATAAAACATTAAATCAAAAGGTCATAATACATTATGAACTTTGCTATAGCGCCTAATGCATGTTTGTAAGTGATTATAACAACTGTTATAATGTCTTATAGACGCATTATATCGTGTTATAAATCTATGCATAAGTCATTATACCGATGACCTTCATAGAAAGTGTTACCGAGTTTTCTTCCTCACTGCAGATTATTTTGCTTCACAGAGTGTGTCGAACTTTGGAGGTCATTTGGATAATTTTTCTGTTCTGTTTCATTTTTTTTGTAATACTTTTCACTAATTATTCAGCTTTGTTGGTCTTTTTTGCTATAGCGACATGGCTCCGTGCCTTCCCATCAGCCATAGTTGCACTTTGTTTAGTGCTAATTAGCATGCTAACATGCTAAACTAAGATGGTGGACATAATTATACCTGCTGAACAGGCAGCATTTAGCATTGTTATGTGAATGTCAGCAGCCGGCATTAGCATTTAGTTTGTCGCTGTAGACTCTTTAATACAATTTTCTACCTCACTGCAGGTCATCATGGAATGTGTAAAACTTTGGAGAATGTTTATGATGCATTTGTATATGTACAAGACAATAAAATGATACATAAAATCTCAGTAGAGTGCAGATCTCTGCCAGGTGTGTCTGGGACCATGTGGCTGGGGAACAGGGAGCAGGGCAGGCTGTTTGGCCAGTGTGTGTGCACCAGAGCAGTGGAATGAAGGGGAGAAAAGTTTTTTGTATGTGTGGTGTACATTTTCCTATATAGATGTTCTGTGGTCTACATTCATATGTCTGGCTTAAATATTAAAGAGAAAGCTCAACTCAAAGGTCAAGCAACATCATTCAAATCAGACACTACCCCAAAAGATGCATAGCTCACTTTCATCACAGTGATTGTCTTAAACAACCACAGATTCATGTGGTGTAATCTAAAGATCACAGAAATACATTGTTTCCATTTTAAAAGAAGTATTGTACAATGTTTAAAATACTCAAGAGATCCCTTTTCTATTATTAAAACAGACCTTTATCTACATGCATTGTATATAAATAAGATTGCAAAGATTTTTTTTTTTTTAGTGAAAAATCTGTTTGTCATTTCCAGTTTTAACATGTTGACAAATCCTTTGAATAATTTTACATAGTAAATCCCCCACTCCTTATTACCATGTGAGTGGGGAACAGGGAGTGCAGGGCATGCTGTGTGTCCAGAGTGCATGCATGAGAGCAGTGGAATGAAAGGTGAACGTTTTCAGTGTACAGTTTCTTATACAGATGAATGCCAAATTTTTAATAATGTGTTTTTGTATAATATAGTCTCGGTTTTCTTTAAGATGCACAAAATAGTGTAATGGTATTGTAACCGAGCGTATTTTGAATCACTGCAACAACGAGAGGTCCTTGTCATAAATGTGCACAAAAAATATTAGACTGAATGGTCCAGTACAAGGTACAGAAATAAACTTGTAAAATCACAAAACAGTCTTTGATATTTTGTTGTTGTAAGACAAAGCTTTTGTATAAAGATTTGAAGCTGGTGAAGCCTCAGAGTTAACATGATGCAAGGTTCAGAGAAGAATGGGATAGAGAGGGGCTGGAGACAGAGGTTATTTTGTTCCTCTCTTTCTCCTGAGGCTCAGCTTATCAACAAAGCCAGGTACCAATCTGCCTCCCTGCCACTGCATTCCTCTGTGAAAAGGCATGTAGTCTGGATATTCAGCAGCTGAACATTATGCAGTCTCCAGCCAAGAACAGACACAGATGGGGAAAAAATGCTCCATGTGATCCACTCTTTTTTTTCCTAATGGCACCTGCTTTTCTCGCGGTTACTGTAATTGTGCCCTTTCCCATGCAGTCTCTAATCATCAACCTCTATCTGCACACCATGTGACAATGTAAATGGGCCGGGGAGAGAAGAAAGAGTGACATCAAGTGCAAGTGCAAGCCTTGTGGCAGCCTCAGTGTCTGCAAGCAGCTGGAGGAGCTCAAACCACAACATCTGTGAGGAGCAAGGTCAGGTTTCCATCACACCACCCACAATGCAGAGCTGCATGTTGTTAGAGTCATGAAGGGCCAAAGGCTGAAATGTAACAGTCCAGATCGGCAACGGACCAAAACTATATCACTAATACTACTCTAGTTTATGTTGGACCTAACCACGATCAAACTGTAGTGTGTGTTGTACTGTAGTGTGCAATAAAATAAATTCCTAAAATTCCAGATTACTTTTGAATTTGCATGTTTGATTTGTTTTGTTGCATGTTCGAGATGATTCACCGGGCCCACTGTGTGTGTGTGTGTGTGTGTGTGCGCCTGTTTGTGTGCATAACTCATCATACGGTTTGCCATCAACTGTGTTCCTGTCAGTCTCCTCTGGTAATGAACAAACAGCCCAGGTTGTTTAAAATGGTTTTTGTTATGGTTTTAAATGAGAACATTTTACTTATGTTGTGGCTATAATGATTTTTGTTTTGCCTCCCATGGTCCCATGAAGATGGCTTTGGTTAAGCCAAGATTCAACTTCCAGGAAAATTCTGTCACCATAATTTATTCCAGGATTTCTGTAAACATTTTCATGTTGGGAGAATTGGCAATCATGCTCTCCATGTCCACTCTTTAATATTGGAAAACAACTTTAAAGGAATGTAGTTTAAAAATGCAATTTGTTTTTCTGGTTTATTCCCAAGAAGAGCTGAAAGAATATTTCAGTGATGTAAAACATCAACCAGCCTTGGTTTTCACTGTTTTGAAAACCTCGAATGTTCTCCTCTGTCCACCAAACTTGGTTATGACTTAAAGTAAGAACAGAACAAAAGGCGACATATCCTCCCATCACACTTCATTCTAGTATCACTTGGCTTGCCAGGCACTCTGAGGCATGGGAGCATTAGAAAGGGATGAAGCCAGACTTAAAGTCTGGCTGTTGATGAGAACAAACATCCGCCCTGCTCCTCCTACGCTTCACACCAAATGCACAACACACAGGATCTAATGAACCGCCATCTGGCGCTACAGCAGACCTGGGCGTCTGCCCTGCATGTGCAACTCACAAGTAACACAAGAAACAAGTTCCCAAGTGGTTTCACAACCAAAATATAAACTCACAGTGAAAATGTGGGCTGGGCTTCAAATGTTGGCACCCAGCACAGGTTGAAAGAGATACATTCAATATTGCTATAACGTAAGAATTAGTATCAAGTTATTTGTCTGGCAGCTAAAACACCAGCAATGTTTGTTAGCTGCAAAACAGGAGTGTTTCTAATCAAGAGCTCACGTTTGTCCATGTGTCAGCATTGTGTTAACATATTTATAGTGCTACTAAGTGCTCATTTATTCCATTCGGCTATATAAAAAAGGGCAGGTAATGGTAATGTGTGCTTGTGCTATAATAAAAGAGCTGAAATGAATTTCTCTGTGTGCATAAAGGCAATGCGATGAGAGATTACGATACGGGCGGCTGAAGGTTTGCACATACAATAGGTCTAATTCAGCACACAAAGGCAGCACATTGTGTAGAGGAGATGTGAGCGATAGCAGAAATGAATAGCAATTGAAAGGTGTGAATGGCATCTCTCATTGAAAGCAAACACACAGAGAGGCAAATAATCTTCTGATCCAGACTGTTCATGCTTGTTTTAGTTGGACTTTCACACTGCTTCCATGTGAGAGAGAGCTGTCAGCGGCAGAATTACTGCAGTGGGAGTTTTTTTGTCATGGCAGAAAGGAAAGGTCTTTTTTTGTCTACCTACCCTGCTGCCAGGGCGCAAACGAACTCTCTCCTCCGATGTGGGGCTTGTTGTCACCCTCCAGGCTTAGCTGATGCTGGGTTTCCACGGCGACGGAGGCGTGAAATGTGCCCGGTAACCAGACTGTACAGTATGAGTGGCTATTCTGTCTCATTTCTTTGTCTTCGGTCCATGCAGGGAGGCATGTTTGGCTAGGAGCACCATACAGATCAATACAGCCTGGCAAACACATACATGCTGTAAATTCCTACAAGCTCCAGCACAGCCTCCAGAGTTCCTCGGGCCCTTTTTGAATTTTTCCAAAGTAGAGACGGAAAGGTGAAAGGTCATCGGCAACGGGGATTAAAAAAGTTTTGGTGCAGCCGTTCAGAATTCAAGCTTAAAAATCCCAATATATCTTTCATATGTGTTATATGTAAGAATGTTTATATTGTTCTGATTTTCACCTCATTGTTGGATTTGTCTGCCTGCGTCTATCCATCTGTGTGTTTACATACTACATCATTATCTGTGTACATGCTGTTGACATTACACATAGATTATATCTGTAATTTACTGTCAGGAGTGACCTGTTTGACAGTAAACGAACTGTTAAACCAAGAGCACTGTGCCAACAAACAGAAGTCTCTTTTTGTTGACTTTCTGTTGCCTGGGTGTGTGACTGTTTTCCTTCTCAAACCACAGGCTCAGCAGTGACTCTAATGAACTGCTTATTGTCTTTGTGTAAGAGCCGGCTGCTGATTAAATGTGGTCATGGTTACTTGAGTTGTCTTGACTTCTTGGTCTTTGCCAGCTGCTTTTCAGTCTGAGTCTGAGCCCTTCCACACAGACCTATTAGCAAATTCTTCTGTGGGCTTAACGTCACTTATGAGCAGTGGGTGTAGATGTAATTGCTCATATTTGGGCATTTTTCCAAATACTTCAGTAAAATATTACTGTGTAAGTTATACAGCTTTTCCAGGATAATCCTGATTTAATTTTGGTTGGCTGATTAACATTATATCTTGCTATCTATTTGCTAGAGGTTTCTCATGGGGGCTTTGTTACATTTTAAGTATGGTGAAGGTAAGAGAATTAGCTGGCATTACTCTGTAACTGATCTGATTTCAGCTGGGAAACTCTCTCTTTCACACACTCAGACCCCTCAGACCAAGGCAAATTGAGCAATCTGAGAGCAGTGTGGTCATTGCTTTATTGTAATTGTCACTACAGTTCACTATGATAAGATAAAGCAGATTAAAGTTACAGGGAAAGTTATATTCTTTGGGTTTGATTAAAGACATCATAGCTCTGAGGTCATTTTCTATCAGAAACAAGGGCATGAAACTGAAGGGGATGCCATAACTGCTGCTTAAAGTTTTTTTCAATTGTTAAGATGCAATGGTCAAAACTGAAGCCACTTTTTCAAAACTCTTCACACAGTCTGCATTACCAACATGCATCCTGGCCGAACAGTTAATCTCACCTCCAAAAGTCACTCAAACCACCAAAACACTTCATATAAGCCTCAAAATAAACTCGTTTAGCCAAAACACTGGCAACAATACCCACTCAGAAAGCATCCAATCTCTCTCATAACACACTGACCTAAAAAACACTAATAACAGGAAGCATTACGTACATTTGTTGAACTTTTATCCTTGAAATGTGACAGATATTTTCATATAAATCAGTATTTCATTGTAGAATACAGTTGTTTTCAGTCACTTTGATACATTTCTCAGATCAGAATTTAAATTCTACTTATTCAACCTCCACATTATCTAGTCGCTTGTGCACATCATATGTAAGCAATTTATCAGTCTTTTGAGAAACTGCAAATTGCACATGTTTTGACACATTTATGCACATAATTATTTACATTTGTCTGCTGTTTCCTACATTATTAATTACTTACTGTATGTCATGTTGATCACAATATGTACAGTATACTGGTTCTTTGTTGAGAAGTCTTACCCCCCCAAAATATCTAGACATAAGTTCAATGCGTAAGTCACTACATGCAAAATGGTTGAACACGGCATTATCTGCATTTTCCTACATATGTCTATTAGACTTGTTTTGTAAATGTGTCCTACAGTAAATTGATGAAGTTCTGATCTGTTGTTGAATAAGAATCTGTGGCCCATTAGACAGGAACAACAACCTAAAGGTTTTTTTTCATGTTTCCATTTCTTATTTTGTAATTATTTTCGTTGTGCTATGCAATGCTGTAAAATAGTCTTGTTTTTTTATTTTCTGCATCACAATACAAAACAAATTACAGTGCATACAGTAAAAGTGTAACTGTGAATCCTGTCCAATCTCTTGCAATGTTTACTGTAACTCTGTACTGTTGAAATTGATCTATGCCATACAGAAAAAGTACCACCTTGTGCATTTTCAATCATTGTCATGAAAAGTTTTGCCATAGTTTACCAGTACAAATAGTTTTGCAAATGTACCAAAGCGACTGAGAAAAAATGGAAGAAACCTGTAACATATTTTCACTTTATTGACTGTACTATAGTATATGTTAAAATAATGAATCAGAAATGCATTAAGTAATTTACTTGTGAAAAAAAGAAGTTCCTGATATTTCAGTCCTGCAATACACTCTTTTTCAGTTGTTTACATAGTTAACACTGGTACCTGAGACCCAGTGACCACAGTCTGTAATTGATGTACCATCCCCTTGAACCAATTGTGCTAAAATATAAGCGCATTTCTTGCTTTACACTCAGCTTGCAGTTTTACAGTAAAACCACATTCAAAACATTACACATATTTCTCTAACACATAAAATGGATGTAAATGTTCTGTGTATATATAAATGTAGATTTTCTATCTGTTCAGCTACAGCAAAAATGCAGGAAATTTGCAAACATTTTGTTTTGAACGTGTTTTAAACAATTTTGGACACAGTGTGTTAGCATTTGAAAAATGTGCTGCAGATATACAGTGTTTTGCAGGTGTAGTAAGTAGTAATGGGAAAAGAGTTCGAAACAAGGTTCATGCCATTTTGGCAATATGGAAGTGCGCAACATCTGATTTTACATAGAACTACCAGTTTTCTCCCAATAAGTTAATATACAGTCCCATTACAATAAAAGAAAAAGAATAGAAAAAGAATAAAAATTTCAATAAATGTTTTGTAAATAAATCCAAAATTGTAACCCTAACCCTGGGTCAGTGCGCATGAGTAGTCATAGTGTGTGTGTGTGTGTGTGTGTGTGTGTGTGTGTGTGTGTGTGTGTGTGTGTGTGTGTGTGTGTGTGTGTGTGTGTGTGTGTGTGTGTGTGTGTGTGTGTGTGTGTGGCAGCTTTACTGTTGTTGAACCACACAAAGAATATTTTATCGTTTTTAAATAGCCGGCTACTTGAAATAGACCTGCGAGGAACCGCGACGGCACGGCATGCACGCAAAACTCTGCACAAGACCTGTGAATGATAGGCAGGAGAGAGAGAGCAAGAAAAGGGTCTTTAAAAAGCCTCGGTTTAGCTGGAAATTTACAGTGTAAATTGAATGAAAAGAGACTGCAGTTCTGCAGCTTCCCAAGTTTAAAGCAGAGCGACCATGTGTAATTTAACACCCCCGCCTGGCTTTTGATGATTATAACTGACAACTAATGAAAACCCCAAAATCAGTATCTCAGAAAATTAGAATATTGTGAAAAGGTTCAATATTGAAGACACCTGGTGCCACACTCTAATCAGCTAATTAACTCAAAACACCTGCAAAGGCCTTTAAATGGTCTCTCAGTCTAGTTCTGTAGGCTACACAATCATGGGGAAGACTGCTGACTTGACAGCTGTCCAAAAGACGACCATTGACACCTTGCACAAGGAGGGCAAGACACAAAAGGTAATTGCTAAAGAGGCCGGCTGTTCTCAGAGCTCTGTGTCCAAGCACATTAATAGAGAGGCGAAGGGAAGGAAAAGATGTGGTAGGAAAAAGTGTACAAGCAATAGGGATAACCGCACCCTGGAGAGGATTGTGAAACAAAACCCATTCAAAAATGTGGGGGAGATTCACAAAGAGTGGACTGCAGCTGGAGTCAGTGCTTCAAGAACCACTACGCACAGTCGTATGCAAGACATGGGTTTCAGCTGTCACATTCCTTGTGTCAAGCCACTCTTGAACAAGACACAGCGTCAGAAGTGTCTCGCCTGGGCTAAAGACAAAAAGGACTGGACTGCTGCTGAGTGGTCCAAAGTTATGTTCAGTGATGAAAGTTTTCTTTGGAAATCAAGGTCCCAGAGTCTGGAGGAAGAGAGGAGAGGCACAGAATCCACGTTGCTTGAAGTCCAGTGTAAAGTTTCCACAGTCAGTGATGGTTTGGGGTGCCATGTCATCTGCTGGTGTTGGTCCACTGTGTTTTCTGAGGTCCAAGGTCAACGCAGCCGTCTACCAGGAAGTTTTAGAGCACTTCATGCTTCCTGCTGCTGACCAACTTTATGGAGATGCAGATTTCATTTTCCAACAGGACTTGGCACCTGCACACAGTGCCAAAGCTACCAGTACCTGGTTTAAGGACCATGGTATCCCTGTTCTTAATTGGCCAGCAAACTCGCCTGACCTTAACCCTATAGAAAATCTATGGGGTTTTGTGAAGAGGAAGATGCGATACGCCAGACCCAACTATGCAAAAGAGCTGAAGGCCACTATCAGAGCAACCTGGGCTCTATTACACATTTTCTCAATTGTTTACACATAAATTCTGGTACTTGAGACACAATGACCACAACATGTAACTCATTCACCAACCCCCTGAACCAATTCTGCTAAACTACAAGCACAATTCCTGCTTTACACTCAAATTGCAGTTCTAAAACACACCTTTTTCAAAACACTACACACAATTCTCTGCTTTTGGCACAAGTTTCATGCAGAAAATATCTTGTTTTCACAAGGAACACACTGCCATTCAAATATGCACACTTACTCATCACAAGGGCAAACACCCGTCACACAGTTTTCCAATTAGCAATCAGAGCTTTAGCATAAAAGGGCAACAGGTGAGCTCTTCAATGGAGCAATGGATGCCAACATTGGAAACAGAGGCAGAGCCAGAGGAGTAAGAGTAAGAGTAAGAGTAAGAGTAAGAGAAGGAGGAGGAGGAGGAGGAGGAGGAGGAGGAGGACGGGGAGGAGGAGGAGGACGGCCAAGGACCGTAATCTCTGATGAGATCCGAGCCACTTTGGTTGATCATGTGGTCAACCATGGTCTAACAATGAGGGAGGCTGGGCAAAGAGTACAGCCATATCTGAGCAGGTACACTGTAGCATCCATCATCCGGACCGAAATGAGAATAGGTAAGAAATCTACTCTCACTAGCAAATTGCAGTACTGCATATCAATACAGTACTCAATGAGTACAGTAGTATAGTATTGCCTGTGAACTGTTCTGTAGGACTGTAAAAATACTGTAAAGTATGTTTCAAGTATTTAGGAAATGTATACCTACTTTGTATTTACAGTATATTAGTTTTGTTTGGTAGAACTGAAAGATTACCAACACAAGGTGGTCAGGAACGTCTTCTGTCTCCTGAACAGGAAACTGAAATTATAAACATGGTCCTAGAAAACAACGCCATAACATTACAGCAAATACAAAGAAAAATAATAGAAAACAATGATATATTTCAAAATATTGATAGGGTAAGCTTATCAACACTGGACCGTGTCTTGCGCAGAAATCATCTCAGGATGAAGGAGGTCTACAGGGTGCCATTTGAACGCAATTCAGAAAGAGTCAAAGAATTGCGATATAACTATGTGCAAGTGAGTCCCACAATTGATGCATACTCTCAACACTGTATACAGTAAATTATACATATTTCAATATTGTAATCATAATGATTGTGCTTCACAATAGTGACCACTCCATGTCTATTTCTGATATTGTCATGTGTGTTTCAGAGAGTCCTTGAGCTAGAGGTGGCTGCAGTAGAGCACCAGTTCATCTTCATTGATGAGGTTGGGTTCAACCTCATCAATGAAGACGAAAGAGGGGCCAGCGTGCCATTGTTGAAGTCCCTGGCCAGCGCGGAGGGAACATCACAATGTGTGCAGCGATTACCCA
The DNA here is from genome assembly GCF_014851395.1 of Micropterus salmoides. NCBI lineage: Eukaryota > Metazoa > Chordata > Actinopteri > Centrarchiformes > Centrarchidae > Micropterus > Micropterus salmoides. The sequence goes on from NW_024041373.1 coordinate 9,467,706, forward strand.
CCACGGCGTCATCCATCACCATGCTACCCTTGGCCCCTACAACACCGCCCATCTGATCACATTTCTGGACACCCTACACAACGCACGCATTCCACCAGATCAGGTAGATGGCCCAGAGCAGCACAGGTACGTTGTCATTTGGGACAACGTAAGTTTCCACAGGGCTGCTCTGGTTCGTAACTGGTTCACTGCCCACCCACGCTTTTTAGTTATCTCCCTCCATATTCTCCATTCCTCAATCCTATTGAGGAATTTCTTTCTGCCTGGAGATGGAAAGTGTATGACCGAAATCCACAAACGCGTATACCTCTTCTCCAAGCTATGGAGGATGCATGTGGAGATATAGCAGCTGATGCTTTTCATGGCTGGAATCGCCATGCTAGGCGATATTTCCCCTGCTGCTTGGCCAGGGAAAACACGGCTTGTGATGTGGATGAGGTGCTGTGGCCAGACCGCAACAGAAGAGAGGATGCAGCATAGTTTGTTTTTAGTTTTTTTTTTTGTTTGTTTTTTTTGTGTACAACTGTGTACAGTAAATTTTTCTGTGTTGTATGTAGTGTATGTGCAACTTTGTGTTGGTTGGGAATGGGATGTACACTGTGTACATTGTGTTTGTGGGACAAATAAAATATATTTGTTACCGTGTATTTGTGTGTTCTGAGTAAAAACAATATTCTCAAATATTTTACAACACACTTATGTATGTACTGTCGTAAGTGTAACACTGAACAAAAAAAAAAAGGCCTAAGTCATTATGATGAATGGAGAAGAAGTGTTTTCCATTCATCATAGTGTTTTACATTGAGCACATCAGTGTTCAACTGGTTCTTATGAATGTCTATTCATATGATGGTTTATGTTTGTCATTTGAAAACAAAATACCAATTTGAGAAGAAATAACATTGTTTTGAATGTAAAGTTTCATTTTGCAGGAGAATTGAGGGGTTTTGCCCATTGTGTGTTTTTTGGTTTTGTGTGTAGAGTTCTGAGAATATGAGGCATTCTTTCAGAAAATGTGTGTGTAAACAATCGAGAAAAACTGTAACACCTGAGCAGTGCCACAGACTGATGGACTCCATGCCACGCCGCATTGCTGCAGTAATTCAGGCAAAAGGAGCCCCAACTAAGTATTGAGTGCTGTACATGCTCATAATTTTCAGTTGGCCAACATTTCTAAAAATCCTTTTTTTTTGTATTGGTCTTAAGTAATATTCAAATTTTTGGAGATACTGAATTTGGGATTTTCATTAGTTGTCAGTTTTGATCATCACAATTAAATAAACATTTGAAATATATCAGTCTGTGTGTAATGAATATGATATCCAAGTTTTGCTTTTTGAATGGAATTACTTAAATAAATCAACTATATATATACACATATATATACATACACACACACACATATATATATATACACACACACACATACACATATATATACACACACATATATATACATATACATATACAGTGGGTACGGAAAGTATTCAGACCCCTTTAAATTTTTCACTCTTTGTTTCATTGCAGCCATTTTCCAAAAATCCAAAAAGTTCATTTTATTTCTCAGTAATGTACACTCAGCACCCCATCTTGACAGAAAAAAACAGAAATGTAGAAATTTTTGCAAATTTATTAAAAAAGAAAAACTGAAATATCACATGGTCATAAGTATTCAGACCCTTTGCCGTGACACTCATATTTAACTCAGGTGCTGTCTATTTCTTCTGATCATCCTTGAGATGGTTCTACACCTTCATTTGAGTGCAGCTGTGTTTGATTATACTGATTGGACTTGATTAGGAAAGCCACACACCTGTCTATATAAGACCTTACAGCTCACAGTGCATGTCAGAGCAAATGAGAATCATGAGGTCAAAGGACTTGCCTGAAGAGCTCAGAGACAGAATCGTGGCAAGGCACAGATCTGGCCAAGGTTACAAAAAAATTTCTGCTGCACTTAAGGTTCCTAAGAGCACAGTGGCCTCCATAATCCTCAAATGGAAGACGTTTGGGACGACCAGAACCCTTCCTAGAGCTGGCCGTCCGGCCAAACTGAGCTATCGGGGAGAAGAGCCTTGGTGAGAGAGGTAAAGAAGAACCCAAAGGTCACTGTGGCTGAGCTCCAGAGATGCAGTCGGGAGATGGGAGAAAGTTGTAGTAAGTCAACCATCACTGCAGCGATCCACCAGTCGGGGCTTTATGGCAGAGTGGCCCGACGGAAGCCTCTCCTCAGTGCAAGACACATGAAAGCCCGCATGGTGTTTGCTAAAAAACACCTGAAGGACTCTTAGATGGTGATAAATAAGATCCTCTGGTCTGATGAGACCAAGATAGAACTTTTTGGCCTTAATTCTAAGCGGTATGTGTGGAGAAAACATGGCACTGCTCATCACCTGTCCAATACAGTCTCAACAGTGAAGCATGGTGGTGGCAGCATCATGCTGTGGGGGTGTTTTTCAGCTGCTGGGACAGGACGACTGGTTGCAATCGAGGGAAAGATGAATGCGGCCAAGTACAGGGATATCCTGGACGAAAACCTTTTCCAGAGCGCTCTGGACCTCAGACTGGGCCGAAGGTTTACCTTCCAACAAGACAATGACCCTAAGCACACCGCTAAAATAACGAAGGAGTGGCTTCACAACAACTCCGTGGCTGTTCTTGAATGGCCCAGCCAGAGCCCTGACTTAAACCCAATTGAGCATCTCTGGAGAGACCTGAAAATGGCTGTCCACCAACGTTTACCATCCAACCTGACAGAACTGGAGAGGATCTACAAGGAGGAATGGCAGAGGATACCCAAATCCAGATGTGAAAAACTTGTTGCATCTTTCCCAAAACGACTCATGGCTGTATTAGATCAAAAGGGTGCTTCTACTAAATACTGAGCAAAGGGTCTGAATACTTATGACCATGTGATATTTCAGTTTTTCTTTTTTAATAAATTTGCAAAAATTTCTACATTTCTGTTTTTTTCTGTCAAGATGGGGTGCTGAGTGTACATTACTGAGAAATAAAATGAACTTTTTTGATTTTTGGAAAATGGCTGCAATGAAACAAAGAGTGAAAAATTTAAAGGGGTCTGAATACTTTCCGTACCCACTGTATATACATACATATATATACATATAGATAGATAGATATACGGCGGCGCGGTGGTACAGTGGTTAGCACTGTCGCCTCACAGCAAGAAGGTCGTGGGGTTAAAACCCCGGTGGCCCCGGCCTTTCTTTGTGGAGTTTGCATGTTCTCCCCATGTCTGCGTGGGTTCTCTCTGGGTGCTCTGGCTTCCTTCCACCATCCAAAGACATGCAGGCTAGATTAATTGGTGTCTCCAAAATTGACCTTAGGTGTGAATGTGAGTGGTTGTTTGTCTATGTGTGGCCCTGCAATGGATTGGCGACCTGTCCAGGGTGTACCCTGCCTTTCGCCCGATGTCAGCTGGGATTGGCCCTGTACGCAGGATAAGCGCTTGACGATATAGATATATATATCGTCAACCGCCTATATACCTATAAAATATTTTTTTTAAAATTCAAAGTAGCTTATGTAGTAAAATACTTTTGCCACATTGCTGGAGCTTAGCTTGCTACATTTCACTGGGGGGTCGCTTCTGTGTAGTGAAGTTTCATTTAATGTAGAGTAGCTAGTAGCTTAGTTCCCTACATTTTCCAAGTAGCTTGCCCAACACTGATAATGTGTTAGTGAGCTTTAGAGGGTGGAAGGTGGATGTTGTTACCTTTGGAAAGAGCCTAGCTTTTTCCTGCGTTTATAGTCTTTATGCTAAGCTAAGCTAACTGGCTGCTGGCAGTAGCCGAATATCTACTGTATAAGAGGGGCATTGATCTTCTCATATAACTCTTGGTAAGAAAACGAATGTGTGTATTTTCCAAAATGTTAATCTATTTCTTTACATAACAGTACAATTTGGCAGGTTTTATAAATACAGATACTTCTGTTATTCTCACTCTCAAGTTTGTAAAGATATAATGCGTTTACATAATACTGTAGTTAATGTGATCTAATGAAGTTGGACATAGCAGGCATGAGGCCAGTAAAAGGGTCCACCAATTGCTAACTATTTCAAAATTACAGTCTGCAGCCCCAGTACAGAGCCAGCTGAATGAGGCTGGAACAGAGAGGGTAACTCATGAAGACAGTTGGAAAGAACAGTCGATGTTCCTCCGTGTCATGTTGTGATGAGGCATCACAGGCACTCCTCCTCTACAGCCGAAACCAACTAAGAGCCTGACAGAGACAGCAGAGCAGAGGAGGGAGGGGGCAGACATGTACTCAAGGACGCCCAATACAAGGAACCATTCATACTCTGGGCCAGTTTACAGTTTTAGGTGGGTGACTTTGTTCTCTCTCTCTGTCTGTCTGGCTATTTCTTTCTCTCTTTGTCTTTCTCTCTCCTGGCTTCTCACCCTGCCCGAGGCAAACCAGAAAACAGCTGATGTCTGCACAAACAAAATGACCCCAGGTCTTGTGTGTTCCTGAACCAGCAAAAAAAAAAACCACACAAAACTGCAAGAATGAAATAATGGAGATAACTGAAGGGGTATGAGTTGTTTGGAGAATTGTTAAAAGCACTCAAGGTAGCATTCCTGCTCCATCACTGATGGTACATTCCTGGATTGCAGACATTTTGCCAAGGGCCCCTGATGATTAAATCTTCTACTACTACTCAGCAAAAAAATGTCATCCCAGCATAAAAGGAGGTTAAAAAGTATAGGTATCAGCACATAGTGTGGTACCTGATAGATGAGGAATAGATAAAAAATTATCATATGTGACAGTCCCATCAATGTTTTAACCACAAACGTTGTCCTGTTGTGGAAACCTTTGCCTCTTGTTTTTGCTTGGCTTCCGCTTTGTCAGTTGTGTTTTGGTTTGATGGCACAAATGGCAGAGGAGGCCCACAGGTACGATGCACTCACCTTTATGTCACATCATATTTAGGTCAGGAAGATTCGGATATATGAGCATATGAGGTCACTAATCTTGAACAAATGGACATCATTTAGTAGAGTGTGTTGGTGAACATAGGTGTGTGTGCTGACCACTAAGTTTGTACTAGCAGAGAGGGAAACAAAGGTCTAAGGTACTTATTTATTAATGCACACTGTATTAAAAGATTTCTACATAGCTGGCTCCTAAACTTTTTTAATTTCAAGGATCATTAATATGCTGCATTGTCCTGTAAGGTTCCAGTTCCCAACTAATAAAACAGTGATATGAGAAAACCCTGGTTTTTGTTGGGTGGTAAAAGTTTTTTCCTCAAATGCCAACTTTTTTTTTTTTTTACAATTCGTCCTTTTTACATTATCTGCTCATGGAAACTAATTGAAGCTAGTTACAGCCCTGTGTTAAAATAGTGCAGGAGACTGCGTGGGTGAGAGTGTTTAAAGTACCGATGAGACATGTTGCATGTGTGTGATTGGTCAAAGCAGAATATCCTGGTTCTTACTTTTAGAGCTCTGCACGGTCAGGTTCCTCCCTACATAGCTGAGTTGATACAGCTTCATACTCCGACCCGTAGTCTGAGGTCATCAGGTCAGAGGCTGTTAGTGGTTCCCCACACTCATTTTAAAACCAGAGGGGATCAATCATTTCAAGCAGTGGCACCTAGGCTGTGGAATGCATTGCCTCCCTTTTTACAATGTCTTAATTCTGTCCATTCTTTTAAAAAGCAACTGAAGATGCTGCTATTCAAGCAGGCTTTTAGTTACATGAGGGTTTTTTATGGTTTTGTTCTATGTTTTCCATATGTATTTAAATTTTCTTATGCACTGTATTTTACTATGTTGTATTGTTTTACATTTTATTGTGAAGCACTTTGTGATTTTTATCTGTGAAAGGTGCTATACAAATAAACTTTAGTTATTAATTTTGACAGATGACATCATACTATGTTGCAGCAAATGTTGCCTCGCAACATAAAGGGCACACTACTTCCTGTATTGGCATTAAAAAATGGCAAATTATGAATTGTGAAATCATCCAAAGTGGACATAATTCCAACCTCATTTCACTGAAAACAGCTGCTTGCTGCAGTCGAAAACGACTCTATGAGTTTTGAAAGTGAACCAAAAGAAAACATTTATGGCCGGACAACTAAACAAAGAGCTGAAACTCATTTTAGTCCTCCATGAAGCTAAGGGGAGTGGCATCATTTTCTCTACGTTCATCACTTTAAGTGACCTCTTTCACATTGTCACATTGTTTACATTTGATATATTTTTATAGTAAAAATATTGATGATAGCCACTTTGATAGAGTGTTGTATGTTGTACAGAAAGTTTGTAGAGGCAAATTTCCGGCTATATAAATAAAATAGTCTTGACTTAACTATTAGAATTTTAATAATGTAATAATTCAGTAGTTAAATATACTGTATAGTGTCTATATTACAATAAAATAGATCCTAGAGTGCTTTAAAAAAGACATCTCCTACCTAGCTGCAGCAGATATAGCAGTGGTTCACATCTGTGTTTTTCCCCAGCTGTAACAAACCCTTCACATCTGCTCCAAAGCTGAAGGTTGCAGCACATCTCACCTTTGCACGGGGTCACTTTAGAGAGTGATGAACTGTATCGACATTCGTAACGGTCTTGTCACCCTGTATTTTTCAAACAATGTCTTTTCCCACCAGAAGAATGAGAAGCTCATTGAACGTGTGTGGTTGCTTTTTTGCGGGTAATGACACACTCAAAAAGCACATTTACCTTCAGGGCTTTTTAGGGAGTGGACAATTGGTCAGTGGTTACATGATGAATTTTTGTCTTTTCCATTTTCTAGCTAGCATCATATAGCTGCTTCAGTGTAGCTTGAATCTACACTGGGGTGGATTTGCTGAGGACAGATGGCTGTACTTTAAAGTTGTAATCCTTTTGAGTTGAATTTTAGTCCTGGTTGATTTCGCGATATCTGCGGTTACTGGTGGTAGGCCTAAGAGCAAATGCTGTTTAAACTAAAAGTTCTGAGGGCAATAAAACCAACTTTTGTCTTATTAAAGAAGTCAGGCAATAATTGGTCTTTTTCCATGATTCTGTGAGTAACCCTGATCTAATTTTATGCTGCACATGGCATGAGTCTACATACAGCAGGGCACAGTGAAAGGAGTTGGTTGCGCCTCGCTGAGAAGGTGGAGGTGTGCAGCCTGTCGCCTGCAGCTTCTCATCTAACAGCTCACTGTGTCTGCTGCTGACTGTTCCATTACTCTCGGCAATATTTCAAACTGATCCTCTGTCAAAAAATAGCGAAAATTACCATTGTCTTGTTTTTAAGACGAACGATAGCACAAATAGTGCTACTGTCACTGAAAAACACATTACATTTCCTGTGACTTCTTCATAACGAAAGTCAACTTGTGTTTCACCAGTTAAATGTTTTTAATGTGAAGCTGCAGCAGTAGGAAATGTTTGGTTGACATTAGCCTTATTTTGTTTGTTTGTTTGTTTGTAGGGCTTTCATCAGTGGGCCATAGGCTCAATGACCATTGTGTTACCTGATTCGGCGATAGAAACTGTTGAGACATTTATTTAAATGAAAATCTTCGTGATTGTTGCTACTGATTTTGGGGGCAATTTCTTTATTAAATGAAGGACAAGTATGGTGAAGACATCTGAAGCACTGTGGCTGAGCATGTGGAAAAGAAAGGTCCAACTGTTTTTGTACTGGAAATGCGCATCTGTCAGTTCTGACCCATATTGTGACATTGTTGCTCGACTGATGTGTTTTCCCCCATGTGTCCCTTGGCTGGACACATAAGAGGGTAGACTCTGCTGCATTCAGAAAGACAGAGAAGGATGGAGAGAATCTGTCACTTGTGGCTTGTTGGGTCAGCTGTAATTCACTGTGCCAAGTAGAAGGCCTGGGTTTGATTCTAAGGTCCCACCAAACAATTAGCACCCGAGCCCATGGCAAATATGTTACATGACCCAAGGGACACATAAAGAGTGTAATCAATTACATGACATACTTGAACATTTGCAGGTGACAGTGTTTTGGGCGACAGTAAAAGAGACTGTCCAAGCCAAACTAGGCTCACTGCTGTGATTAGAGTCGAATGTGGTGTTTCAGAATTAGTCACAAAAACTCCACCAAATTTAAATTAAATGTGAATGTGAATGTTAAACGAAGGATATTTTACCAGTGGTGGTTGTGGGCATGGGGGTTTAGGAGGTTTAATCTGAACATTTCCTCTCTGAAATGAACACCACCTTCATTTCACCAAAGACTTTTTCTGAGGCAATTAAGACAGTTTGAGGTATCAAGGGAGAGGATATTTCAGTTCTACCAGGCTGTGACCTCACTCACCTCTTCAATAACTGTCTGGGTACATGATCTCGCCGCTTCAGAAAAAGCAGCTGAAAAGAATTTTGCACATTTCCTTGAAAATTCACTGGAAATATAAGCTCTTGTCTATGTTACAAATAGATATTTAGATTCTCCCCTCCCATCCAGCCCACTGCTGCTCCCCTCAGGAGAGAGTCTCATCACTCATTACCACAATCTCGATGCATCTGCTATTTATATTCTAAACAAGATGCTGCATTTCAGCAAAACTGCTTTTATTTTTTATTTTTTTGAGTCTTGACTGCACATTTAATTGGATTTTAAAAAAACACTTAGCTCAAAGCACGCTGTTCGTTGTTTGTTTGAGAGAGATGCACTTCCAATGTTTGATGACATCTAGCTCTTATTCCTATCAATGCACTTATTGTAAGTGGCTTTGGACCAAAGTGTCTGCCAAACAAATGCATAATGTAACACAGTTGACAGTTGATGTGGTAATATCATACAGTTGAATCTTTAATTGTCTCCGCTGTGCTTCAGTTTGCCCGATATTGTTAATGTTTGTTGACACAGTAGTCATCCAAATGACCATGTACATTTGATTGATTGATTTTTCCTATTATCGTGTCATTTGTGCATAAATAAAATGCCAACATTTATGGATTTTGAAGAGACATTTTATATATATATATATTCATATAGTAATAGCTCATCATTAAAGAACAGAAGAAAATGTAATTCATTCTCAAGTTCTCCCAATTCGCATAAATCACACAACTTGTTGTCCTCCTGGATTTATTTAAATCTGCCAACTTCAAGGCCCAGAGGAAGTGTTCCTGTTCTCAGCTGTGACACTAGATATCAATCAACTGATTCTTCACAGGGCTGTCAGATGGAAATCATTAGTGGCATATACAGTGCAGTGTATGATCTATGAACAGACACATAATCCAGAAGAAACATTTAATTTCTGATCATTTCTTCATTGTTTCAGCACCTGGGCATCAAAGAAATCCAACCACGCCCTTTTAGAGTCATCTGTTATTGTAATCATTCATATTTTGGTATGACATTGTAAAAGGAGCATATGGGTTTTGTCTACATCAGCAGTGACTGGTTTATGTCTCCTTGCAAGCTTGCAATTCATCTCCATCTTTTCTAACAAAAGACAAACAATTGATTAACAGCTTCCCTCAAAAGGATCCTCTCCTGATTTGTATTTGAAGAGGTTTGAAAATGCATATTTCCTAAAGCCATGACATTTTCTCATGAGGTGGAAGGGAACAGAAAGCAGACAGAAAGGCAGTCATTTCACATCAAAATGACTGCTGTCCACCCACACAAAGACAGCTGGTATAATCAGACTGTCAGTCAGTAGGAGCAAGGGCAAACGCATTTCACAGTCAGACTAAAATTAATGCAGATCTTAGACTTATCTATGCATGTAGGTCAGAAAAACATCAGCAACCGCATGCCAATGGGTTATTGATAGGGACACCTCCATCCGGATCCGTCTCCATGTTGATGCTGAGAAGGTGTAACTGAGTCCTCTTGTCAGAAGGCTAATCCCTCACAGGGACAGATTTAGCAGCCGGGTCTGATCTAGCTTTCATCTGAGTCCAGAGCTGATCTCATCGAACCCCTTAGTGCCCTTACTAACCAAGTTGTGTTAAGAGCAAATAGCTTCACACTTGCTCAGCAGCAACACTGCACTAATGCTGCTGTTAGAGGAGATAGATGGCTGAGATCTCACCAAAGAGCATCTGGAAGATCTGGAGCAGGTCGACTTCCAGATTCACAGACTGTCAAATGCCAGCGGGGTGCGTTGGTGATGAAGGGGAGATCTGAAGCAGCCTCAAAGCTCTGATCAGTCAACCCCTGCCCAAAACCTTTAAACCCCCCTCTGGTGCCTGCGGGGCCGTCTGCGGACACCCTGCACACCACGCGCAATTACCCTTTAAGCTGTTCCCAAGCATAATTACCTTCGCTCCTTAGCAGAGCAACACATGGTATTGCAATAATGTACGGAATGGTCATTGATGGAGTGTGTGTGTGAGTGTGTGTGTGTGTAGGGGTGAGGACTGTTGAGTTAGTAACACTACCCTTTATCCTGTCTCCTGGTTGGAAAGACCACACTGTGATCAAAGTCTCTTTGAAGATCTGCATTTATCGAGGTAAAATGGCAGCTTCACAAAGCACTGCTGTGTACAGCCTCACAGAGCTGCTAGCGTGGCTGTAGACTCTTTAGTCTTGTTGTACTTAGCCAGGTCCTTAGAAGCTTTGTCTACTATGAGACTTTGTTTTTTAGGATGGCAGGACAATTTTTGCCAAAGAAGGGGAAATTCCGGTTTGTTACAAATTCAAACATTGCTCTTTATCAATGAGCAGTTAGCAGTTAGCAGTTAGCGGTCAGCTCTCGCGTTCATGCCGGCGTGTTAAAGGTATAATATGTAACATTTCCGCATTAAAATGTCTTAAAACAACTAGACCTATTTATATTTTGTTGAGTTGTGTACTTACATTTTCCCAAATGTTTCCAACAATGTTCAAAGAGAAATCCGTAATTTTAATCAAGGTAACGTGACTAAACGTAATGTGAATAAAACTTGTAATACATTACCTTGTCCAAGACTGATTTCTTCCATCGCCACATCCGATCCATCAGATTTCATCTGCAATGGTGGTTGTTTGAAGACAACAACTCCCATGATTCCACGCTACTTCGCAACGTCATAAAACTACTTCTTTTATTATTGTTTTGATGTGAGAAACTCCTAGCAGCAGAACTGACATACGTGGAGCAAATTAGCAGAGTCTCAGGAGCGGGACCACACATCAACCACGTCATCGCCAGCATTTCCATAAATACTCACACGTCCCGGCTCCTCTTATTTGCTCTCGCATTCTGCGTCCCCACCCCCACCCCTTTCTCTGTACTGCCTCCTGATCTTCCTCTCCGTAGGGGTTATAAGGGGGTCCGAATGTGCCTGGGTGCTACGGCGGATTTTCCGGATCGTAGCTTCCCCCCAACACTTCAAATATCTATTCAGCAACTGCAAACGTCATACATCTTCTATTTCGATCATCAATAAATCATTTAAACATACCTGTCGATTGTGTGGTCCTTGCTAGTGAATGAACATTTAAAGGAGGTAAGAGCTGCTTTTGACAGTTAACAGTGATTGAGGTCAAACAGTAATGATCATAACAATTAGCATTTTTTCATACAGTGGGGACATCACTAAAAAAGTCTTTTGGGGCAAGAAACAATAATAATTAGTAACATATATGTTAAAATATGCCCGTGTCGGGACATCCCTAATTATTGCCCAATATGTAAGTTTATCACAGCTTCTTAAACTAATGCTGTAATTGGTGCAGTTGTGCACAAACACTCTCTCGAGCTTGACTATAGCATTGTAGCTTGGTGAGTAGGCTATAATTTCATCATGAAAGATAGGATCGGTCACCAAAGCAATGACAAGATTCCCCAAGTTGCAATAAAATCTAATGAAATGTCCACAATTGTGTAGATGGTGTGTGTAAAGTGGGGGAGTGTGTGGGTGAGGTTGAAGGGTGAAGAGGGCTTTTGCACTCATGCATGCACCTCTCCACACGTACTTCCATTGAAAGCTCCATGCACGGCTTGGTGCCATCAATTGTTAGAGATGGTGAAGTGATTAATTTCTGTGTCAGGTCTTGGGCTGATTGGACAAGCCTTTGGGGAGAGTTGGATTGATTGGATGGTTCCTGTTTCTGTAGAACGGCGGTGGTTGTGATGGTGGAGGGTGGGTGGGGGTCGGGGGTCCGGTCTGCTCTCTCTCACTCTCTCTTGCTCTCTCCCCAGAGATCGGCCACAAATTAATACAAATCAGAGCCCTCTTCTCTGCCCAAGCCTCGCCACTCACCTTCCCCCCAGGTAGGAAAAAGGAGGGAGGATGATGGAGCAGGTGCAGCTGAGTGCGGAGCAATCGGAAGAGAAATGATTGGAATATCAGTGAGTGAGTGCTTTTGTGCTTGAGAGACAACGCGCGTGTGTGTGTGTGTGTGTGTGTGTGTGTGTGTGTGTGTCTGTCTGTCTGTGTCTGTGTCTGTGTAAGACAGAGAGGAAGAGCAGATATGAAACGCTGTTGATACCTGTGTTAATATAAATCTGTACATCTTGGTTAAGCATCTGGACAGATGTTTGAATTGTTACATCTTCAGCTGTCATTTCGATCAAAACGTCTTCCAGATTGCGGCTCAACAGATTGGTGGAAACCTCATTAAGATGACTAAGACGCAAAATTTAAAAGCATTAATTTACTCCTGGGTGTAAAACATTAACACGACTCAAAATCAAAATCCACTCTGCATCATGTGAATCCGTATTCGTTGTCTGTATGGTGGTTGTCACATCAGGCCACGCATTAATAGCACAGTGACAGTGGCAGAGTGACCCCTTCTGGTGTGACTCTCAGCACTGTCATGTCTACTCTTTGGACAGTGTACCCAGTGCCCACAGTCTACCTCAGTGGTGTGTTCTGCTGTGTCAATGTTCCCAGGTTCTATCAGAAGACCTTGACGTCTCAAAGCCCTAGTGTGTATGTGTTTGTTTGTTTCAATAGAAAAAGCCTTACAAGGCATTTTACTTAGAATACAGTTCTATGATGATTTGTGTTATTCATGTAGTCCATTAGATCTACACTAAGTGACACGTTTTATTGTTTCACATCAAATAATCTGGATTTCTAAAATGGCTTTATTGATTAAACTAGAGCTCTATTGATCTTTCCATCACATGATACTGTTCAAATTCAGCATGTCTATGAAGATTCTCAGTCATCCAGGTCATAGTTATCCAACGAAGGTTAAAATCAAGGGCAACTGGACTTGGTTGAAGATACTGGAAGACATTTCGTCCCTCATCCAAAGGACTTCTTCAGTTCTGACTGACTGGCAGGGAAACTCAGCTATTTAACCTCAGTGGGGTCGTTGGCCCGTGACAGATGCTGGTACACCCCAAAGACCGCACACCCAAACACAAGAAAAGCAATCTAGTGTATGCGGTCCAATGCAGTGAGGAATGCACAGACCTGTATATTGGAGAGACTAAACAACCACTACACAAACGCATGGCTCAACACAGAAGGGCCAACTCCTCAGGTCAAGACTCTGCAGTCTACTTACATCTGAAGGACAGAGGACACTCGTTTGAGGACCACCAGGTGCACATTTTAGACAGAGAAGATGGATGGTTTGAAAGAGGTGTCAAGGAAGCCATCTACACCAGGGTTGAGAAGCCGTCATTGAACAGGGGAGGGGGTCTACGCCACCACTTATCCCCCACTTACAATGCTGTCCTTTCATCACTTCCCAGGAAACTCAACAAACGTAACCTATTGGCCTCAGGTGAAGATACCAACGATGGTCGTTCAGTCTTGGCCACAGGTAGTCTTAACGACTGTAACGACTGTCGTCACAGCAACAAGGAACACTAACGAACCAGCGGTATCGATGACCCGGGCCGACGACCCCACTGAGGTTAAATAGCTGAGTTTCCCTGCCAGTCAGTCAGAACTGAAGAAGTCCTTTGGATGAGGGACGAAACGTCTTCCAGTATCTTCAACCAAGTCCAGTTGCCCTTGATTTTAACTTTCGTTGGACAAATTCAGCATGTGATCCTCTCCATTTCATTACTGACCCGTCTAGTTTTACTATTGAACATCAGAAATCTGTGGACGTTGTTTGTGTGTCTGTGGTGAATGTGGTATAATATATTTTGTTAACTGTGCAACAGTGCGACATTAATCCTTAGGGGATAATAGTGACACTTCAGATTGACAAATCCTTTTCATCTCACTTTCATAACACAGTATGTCATTGTGGAGAGCACCTCAGATAAACCGTAGCCTTTAATCCAAGCACAGCTCTATGAGAATAACCTTGGACACTCTCCTCTGATGCTGCCGACACATGGAGATTAGCTGCCTAGTGTCAATGTGTCAAAGCTGATCTAAGTCCAGTAGCTTTCTGTCTGATGATGTCTGCTGTCAGTGTTGGATTTTGAGCTACAGCTATCAGAACTCTAATGAATTAGGCTGCTATGCAGAACCAAGTACTGAATCACAAAGAAAAAATATGATAAGCTATGATCAGCCGTGTCTCCTGAGCAATGTTGTTTCAGCCAATAATGTGTGTCCAAATGGGTCCAATATTGGAAGTGCAATGCTGACAGTGAACAACCACCAACCCCTGACAATTTTGGTAAACCAAATGGGGCCCGATTTGTTGCCCAGATGTCAGGATGTGGAATCAGAGGGGGGAAATCTCACACTGGCCTGTGGAAATTCTTGTGTAACCCATTTATGGCGCTTTTATATTGCTGGTACCAGCTCAACTCGAGTTGACTCTACTCGCTTTTTCATAAAACTGCCAATATTTAAAATCTACACAGTTGATTTCTTGCCTCAAAACTTCTCAGAAGTGAATTTAGTTATAAAATAGTTACAAAAAAAGTAAAATATATAACACTGGCCCCAATCTTGTATCTTGCAATGATAAAGCAGTGAATAGTGACGATTCTCTCTGACCAGTCAGTGGTCTGCAGTGTTTTCAGATCACCTTTTGGTATCGCCTCAGCTCACTTGGAATTACAACAGAGGTGATACAAAAAAGTACCAGGTAGCAGGTACAGGTACAACTTTTCCCCAGTGGGAAACCAAAAAAGACAAGTAGAGTCAAGGCGAGTCGAGCTGGTAACATGCAGTGGAAAAAGGTGAATAGTAACAAATATACTCGCTTGCAGGTCATATTTGTCCACTTTGGGTCAATTATTAGTCCACGTGCAGTCCAGTAAAGTACTGAGTTATCCCATAATTAAACATTTTACCTGCAATCACTCAATTAAAATTAACTAATACAGATTAGTTGAGTACAGATTTGTTCTTACTGAATATTTACAGAGTAATTATCAGATCCATATGTTGTGCAGCTCACTGAATTAACTGGCAAAACTAACGTTAGCTTATATATGGCCCCTTTAGAGAGAACAGTATAAGAACTATTGTTGAATATGGTCAACGCATCTGACCAAAAACCTAATGAAATGCTGTTTAATGAACTGGGAAGATCAAATGTTGCACAAATAACAAATCTGAAATTACAAAACATTATGCCAGTGGCATTAAACTAAACTGCATGAATACAACTCTGAAACAGTTATTTCTCCTTTTATGCATATAAATAAAACATAGTGATATGAACATTTACAAAAAATTTGCAGTTACGTTTCATACATTTGCTCCCTAAATCAGTAATTTTTGGGCACTATGCTGCAAGTAGTGATGTAACAGAAACTTCCTGTTTACATAGTTAATTGCTTTTGATTAGACAGCAGTTTTAATTATCCCACCCAACTGAGTAAATCACTAGTGTGAAACTAGCTAGCTGTAACTAAGGTCACAGCAAACGTGTAGGGGTTGAGGATGGCTGCTCTCATGCACCCATTTATAGCCCACCTTGGGCCCATTAGTGACCCACATGGGCAGATACACTGTATGGAGCTGATGGACAAATTGTTACTGGCCCCAGGGTTCAGACTCCAGCACATGAGTATCACATTTGGGGCTCACATGGACATGTCGGCCATTTTATTATAAACGTTCTTACATTCACTCCTGTCGTTCATATCACTATAGATGTAATCACTGTGCCAGGGACCAGAGTTCATTTTCTTTACTTGATTAAAATTAAAAGTCTTCGTTGAGAATAACAGTGTTTACCCAGATGATAATGATTCTTGTATGTAGGTCAGTCTGTGTCTAGTTTTTCAAGTGCAGTTTTGTCAAAGTGCGTTCTCATGTGAAAATGCAGCAGCAGGAGGACTCCGGGCTCACAAGTGGGTCGCACAAGTGTTCCTCCTCTCCTCTCTTCGTCTGTCATCATCCACCCCCGAGTGCTTCTTTATGGTTTGGCCTTTAGTGAAGTGGTCCATTGTGCATCAGTCTATGAGCTCATGAACCCTCTGTGCCCCCCAGGAAATCTACAGTCCACACTGGAGCAACAGTAATGTTAAGACTAATATGTCAGTGATTGGTGGCTTTTTAACTCAATACAATGAATCATTTAAACCTGCCTTTGTGTTTAAATTGTGTTCCTCAGGATGCATCAGGGCTACAAAATTGTCTTTGTTGGTCACAGTTGCCATGATCTCAAACTGAATGAAATGTGGTTTCAAATCCTCCCTCGAGGCTATTTTTCCCCATGAAACCTGTATGTCCACAGGGTAGAACACCATGCAATCCCCCTTTCCCTGGCCACCACTAATCACCTCTACATCAGATGCCTTCAGCAATTTCACAGGACAATAGTGTTGCCACTGTTAAACCCTGAGGCAAATCACCATACGGAACAAGAGCAGGAGGTATTTGTAGCAAAATTGGAGCACCATATGTTCTCAAAGGGTTTTTTGATAATAGTGTTCCCTAATATGAGCGTGCACACACACACACACACACACACACAGAAGGAGCAGGAGAAAAGGAGAAAGACTGAAGCCCAAAAGGCTCAGGGAGGAGGAAAGCCCTAGATTTGCTCACCAGACAGGCTTTGCTGATGAAAGTGTCACTGTCACACACACATACAGAAAACAGAGCCTTGGGCCAGCATGGGCTGACTGCTGCTCACAGTAGAGAGCTTGGTGTTCATGGTTCAGGTGTGGTGCTCTCTCTAAAGCTACACAAAAATTAGGTTATCTCACCAACTCAAAGTTAACTTCAGTTGTGATTCTTTATCATTTATGTCCGTTCTTCCACAGAATACTTTAAAGATCCCCTCCAGACATGTTTTAAGACTCTGCATGGAATAATAATTTGCATATGATATGTTTTTTTTTTTTTAGCTTAGCATTGTGGTTCCCCACTCCCTGCTGTTACCTTAGCTAAGCTAACCAGCTGCTGACTGTAGTTTTGTATTTACCCTACAGAGATGAGTGTGGTATCAGTCTTGTCATCTATTTTAACTTTTGGGAAGAAAGTGAGTAATGTATTGATGTGTTGTGACAGTTATAGCAGAAGGGATCTGCTGTCACTCTGAATGTCTCAGCCCAGCAGTCCAGGCAACATTTACATAATAATCTATTCCACATGGGTTGACTGACTGAACTTTAATTTAAAGCTGGAGTGCAGGACTTTTACAGATAGACGAACATCCATAACATTCAAGCCTTTGCCAAACAAATTCACACAATGCTCATTAAGCCTACTGTATCATTCTGCCTTGTTGGTATTTATAAAATATTTGGAGTAGGCTAAGTAGCTATCACATTAACTCTACCTAAATAATAGATTATGGTCTTGGAACTGTGGAAATGTCTCTGTATTTCTGAACACGAGCCTGGGACAGTGTATGTGTAGTTACCCTCACTTCAGGTTTAATGTAATGTAATGTAACATGATATGGGATCTTACAAAGTACTTATAATGTAGTTATTGTCTAACTTATAAATTCTTTGTAAGATCCCAAATTGTCCATAACGTCACATCTTGTTCTACATTACCTACATAACTCTGGAGTAATAACCCAATCTAAAGCATTATCGAACTTTGTTACGTTTGCACAGAGCCAGGCTAGATGTTTCCCCCTGTTTCCAGTCTTTATGCTAAGCAAAGCTAACTAGCTGTAGCTTATGTATCCTACAGACATAAGAGTGGTATCATTTTTTGTGTGTGTGTATTTCACAAAATGTCTGAACTATTTCTTCAGGAATGCAAAAAGTACAGGAATGTGAAGCAAGATGCAGTCTCATTGACACCTCTCTGCAGTTGAAGCCGTGAATGCTGTCAGCAACAGTGAGTTAATATGTTGTTTTGTTCTGACAGTTACAGCAGAGGGGATCTGCTGCCACTCTGAATGTTTCAGCCCAGCAATCTAGGCTGGCTAAACTAGTCTGTAAATACAAGGAGAAGATATTTCCTCATCAAAAAAATGCAACACCCAAAACTTCTGTATCTCAGTCTCCCTTTAATAATGTGTCTTGTGGCACGGCAGCAGAATTAATAAATAATTATTAAAAGATTTTTATTGAATTTGTTTGTCATGTGCTACATTATGATATCACAATTAATTATTCTGTCAGAGCAATTAAATCTGTGGTTTGGATTGAAGAGATACTGGTTGGATCTGTAAAAGGTGAAGGCCACAGATGTACACATCAGTCATATCTAGACAATGGCAGCACTGGAGAGCGCCAGCTTCTGCTGAGGAGGATAAAGCCTCAAGAATCCCCTTTTAGCAGATGGGGGTGTGTTAGCAGGGCAGAGGCAATTAGGCCAGCTATAATCCTCCATCTGCTTTCCTCCATCGCCACCCCTCAGCCGGAAACAAGGCTGCCCCCAAACCCAGAAGACCAGACACCTACTGTGGCAAGAAAAACCCTGACAGGGCACGATGCAACAAAATAAAACTCTGTCAGCAATTTTTCTTTTAATTGCACTAGAGCACTTTTTGTTCCATTTTCTTCACCTGCACCTGCTTCCTTTCAGGTTCTCTCCGTCACCACTTTTCTTCACTTTCCTAAAGAACTGAGCCATGGGCATCTTGTAGCTTAATGATACTTGTATGCACACACTGTGAATAAATAGTACAGCCATTGACACAACTATATTTTAGCCCCACTGCTGGTGTGAACATACTGGCACCATAAAGATACTCTATTATAAATCCCTACAAAAACAACATCCTACAAAAGTGTGCATGGATATTCCATTCAAACAATTATCATGTGTCGATCAGCTCTATGATGGCAGGCTTTTTACCCCACTTTCGAGTTTGGCCATTTGGAACAGGTGCACGGCCACTGTCTGCGTCTATTTTTAGACTATATGCAGCCCCTTAAATGTGGTTGAACGACACTTTGTACAAGCAAGTTCATTTCAAGCATACTCCAACCTTTTGTCCCCCACACATTGGGCCACTAAAATTACTTACACAGTACTTAGTAGTATTTGTGGGTGCAGTAAGGTGAGGTTCAGGTTGGATTATTTTCCAGGCAAGTGTTACTATTCCAAACCAACAAGTTCAAAATGTGCTGTATGTTCAAGAAAATCCTTTTTGCCACGTGCAACATTCAAGTACCAATTGGTGTAATTATGCCGAGGAAACTGCATAACATGTTTCTTATTGCAAAAAGCTCCCAGGTTTTGAACTGTGAAGAAAACAGACTTTGTGATTGAAATATATTGCCGCTGATCTGACCTTGCCTCCAAACCAGCATTGTCACTGATGAATGTGAATGCCGTACATTTGCTTCCCAATGTTCAAATCGGGCCAATTTTGTTCTGGATGAAAACCGCTGAACAAAAAGGAAGTCATGGTGACTGTGCACATGCTGAACATAAAGAGAGACCATCTGCTGGAATCTTCTTCCTGTCTGGAAAAGACATGACATTTGCTGGTTCATTTGAGCTGTCTGTCACTTTCACTTACTGTTTTCTTTTAATGTCAAAATGTCTGTTAGTTACTGTTAGCGTGAGTATGGATTATTCTGTGCTTTAGTTGTTAAAATTCAGAATATAAGCGGTAAGTATGGGTACTTATTTAGCCATTGTCTGTACAATTAAAGATAAAACAAAAACAATACAGAGGGGACTTGACAAATATAATTTGGCACATGGCAGCCATAAATCCACACAGTGCAGTTCACTCTAAAGAATATACAGTAATAAATGCTAGACACACTACCTTACGGGACCAAACATAGATACAGAATATACTGTATTATGGGACAAACATCCAGGGTTGTCAACAGAACCAGGATGGCCTATATATCATGTAGGCTGCTTTTTTCATACCTACCCGCCCCAGGGAGAGTGTCAAGCAACAATACATAAGTGTTGCCATTGCCACCAGTGGCACATTGACATTCTGCAGTAACAGGTCACAAGAGCAGTTCCTGCCTCAGGACTAATCCACCAGCCCAATGAGAGGAGATGGAAAAAAACATACTAAGCATTCATGTCAATCAAATTAACTGCCTTTTCACCAATTATAGAAGTTTTTACCACCTGGTATTTTACTCCCTATTTATGTTCAAACTAATTTCATCTTGATTCAGTGAACTCCACACTGCACGCTCACCAGAATGGCAAATTCCCAGTGGAAATCGAAAATGATTCACTCAGCTACAAAAAAAAAAGTGAGCGCGCTTTTGTGTAGTCATGTTCCCCCACTGAAAGAAAACGCTTTTTTCTGAGTTGTATGGAGGTTTGTTCCATCCAGCGCTCTGTCCGGGGGCATCAGCCTCACTCTCTCAATGGTTTACAGAAACACAGATTGAGGGGTTAGTGCATTAGTGGCTGTTATTCTCAGAGTCTGCAACAGAGCAGGAGCCAAGAATAAACGTAGATGGAGGATTGGCCATGTTGGAGGTAACATACTTTTAGATCACATAAAATTGTCCCAACACCATTTATTATGTGATGTTTGATACGGTGTCCAAAATTGTAAATAATTATGATGGAATGAGTAAGTAACATATCAGACGCTACTCTACCTGTCCACAACCAAACCAGCGTAGACAGACAAAGTTAGCGACTAGCTGGTGAATGTTTAGCAGTTAAAGAGTCAGATATTACCCTGATGAGTTGGTGGAGGGCAAAAACAGAGCTAAACATTATGGTGAATATTGGATTTACATTTGCCAGATACAGCTCTGATTGGATGGTCTACCCAATTGTGTCCTGAGAGGTTCCACGCTAATTCGCTAGGTAGACAATTAGCTACAGTAGTAATAGTTATGGTCTCTAGTCAAAAAAGGCCGTGTGGAAAAAATATAGTTTGAAAATATCAATAATAGCTGTCAACATTTGGTAAATGTATGACATGGTCATGTTTGTGATATGGCTCAAATCAACTCCACATGCAAGTCTACCGATGAATTTAAAAATGAGGATTTTATTATATGTTTTCAGTAAAAATGCGCTACAGTGAGATAGATAATTTAATGCCTGTATCAAATGCAAGCATTCCTTTTGGCAGAGGGATAGAATTATCATGTAATAAATACCACTCTGATGTATATATGGATTGATTACTGGCAGTACCATTTGGCCTCCAGACAGAAAGTAATACATCTGGCATGCACTAGTGGCTTGGGCAATCAGCGCAGCCATGGCCACACTTGATGAAATGCCTTCTGAAAAGGCCACCTCTTCACATTTGTAAAAGTCACCTTCCATTATCTTCCAGTTGTGGGAGGTGGGTGTTCTTTGAGCTCTCTAATGTTATCTTTTACAAGTGTGGCAGGACCAGCCTGACATTTGTAAACAGTTGTTTTACTTCCTATTCCCTCGATTCAATGTCTTTATGACCAATCAGATACGGCTGGTGTTCTCCTGATGGCTGGGGCCGCAGCCAGCTAAACTTACCAGTAAGAAGCCTTCCAGAGCTGCACTCATCTTTCTAGCCAAATGCCAGAGTGTCGTCCTACTCATGTGTCTCATGCCCCTCTTTTAAATGTGACTGGATTTAGATGAAATACACAGGACTTATATTAGCATAGCGGTGTGGCTGGTTGGCAGTTGAGTCCAGATAAAGTGTGTGGGTGAAATGCAATGTGTAATTGGCAGAGAGATTTGGAGTTTGTGAACTGGAAGTGTGAAAGACAAGCAACAGTCCTCTGAGCATATTGGAAAATCTGCAATCTGCGGTCTGTTGTGGTTTTAATGGTCAGGCAACAATCAGTATTTCTCAATAGTATAATGCTTGATAATGATGTGCAAGGAACATCAGTCTTATTGTATTCAAAGTGAAGACAGTTTAATTTGTTGAATCGTTACCATATGATGATAGATGATGCAGCCCTTTCTTGTAGGTATTTGGTCACGTATTGTATTTGCAAGCTAATTACAGATATTTAAAGGATCACAGGCTTAGCCTTTCTAAACTGGAGAGAGGTAAATTACTCCAGGCGTCAGGGAAATGGCTGTAAAATGTACAACAACAAGATTTTTTATACAGTATTCATTCTTGCTGCATTATTAGATATTTTTATTGTTTCCATGAACACTGTAGGTCATGGCTGGCCATTGACTAGATGTGATTATTCAAGTACAAAAGTCACATAAAATTTTCATAATTAATTACATTAACTGTAAACACAAAACGGACACATTATCACTTTTTATGGCGAACAAGTTAGCATACAAGAGAGTAAAATTTGCATTCATTTGGAGTAGTGTTTCTGGTCACCTGATAACCATAACTCCAGTAATAGTCACTTTCCTTACAGTGGGTTTATCTGAGCTTTTTTTGCTGATAACACTTGCCCACTGCTGCTGGAAATGAGGCTGCTGAGAGTGATGAGAGTGACACAAAACAACATTAAAGTTGCGGCATGTAAAACCAAAACAATGAGTTTTGGTTTTAGTTTTGCTATTATTGGTTTTATTTTGAAAGAATCGTTCCTCGTGTCCTCCGTTACTTTACTTCCTGCCTTTGTGTGTTTTGCTGCCTGTCTGATTATCTGCCGTGCTCTAATTAGTTTAACCTGTGTCTAGTTATCCTCCCCCCCTCACTTGTGTGTTTATGTGTCTGTTGCCATTTTGTCTGTTGCTATTTTGCTCCAACCCTTTCCAGTGTTCTCCTGTGTTTTTGGACTTTTCTGCCATAGTTGTTGGATTTTTTTTTTTGCCTGTTCTGAATGTGTTTGCCGATGTGGACAACTCCTCTTGTCTGGACCTTTACCTGCCTCACCCTGTTGTAACCCTCACCTTTTGATTTATTTTTAAACCTGAACCTGTTCTGATTGTTGCCAGAGTTTGGGCCCAAATACTTATACTGTGACAGAGCTGAAAAGATCTGTCAGGGGAACTGCAGGGTCAGGTAATTGTTCTCTGTGGGTTCACTATGAGAGACCCCTTTCACATATACAGTACATAGTAATTCCATCGATTGTTATTATAGCAGCTTTAATTTAATATTACATACAAATAAAACCGTACAGTTTCAACATTACTGAATGCAATCCAATGCCATGAAAGAAGAAAGTGGGATGAGAAGGAGTCAAACCCACAACATAATAAGCACATTGTTTAGACCCCCATCTGGCTGATTCATCACAACAACCTCCACAAAGTGTATTCAAAAAAATCCAAGTGCAAGTGCGGTCATGTTTAAATTAGTGTAGCTGCCAAAAAATGTATCCCTCGGGACGTGTGCATGGAGAGGAAGTAGAGGTGTGCTTTTGGCAAAGCCATCACTGGTAGCAGCTAATGTAGACTGAGAGACGTTCTGTGCGTGCTGTCATTCATTTCCATTATCCCTGAGTGGAAGTGCCAATCAATCAGTCTGTGGATACTCATGCTGAAGCTGTCATGTGCCACCATGCTGGAGTGAGCCGTGACGGAAAAAGATGGATGACACATCCATCCCAATAGAGGGAATATCCTTAATGGGATGAATAATCAGCTGAATGCAGTTCAAGCAGGACTCAACATTGGATGGAATACTGGGGAAAACCTGATAAATCTCAGAGGAACAGCAGGTGAATGCTTATCTCTGAGGTGTTTCGTGAGTATGACTCAGGAATGATGCTGCAGATAAAAATGATGACGATGATAGGCGTCATCCTGTTGGTTGACTCCATGCAGGTCCACCAGCTACAGAAGTAGGTCATGGTGTGGCAGAGAGACACCTGAGCCAATCACTGGCTGGCAAACAGGATAAAGGTACTCTCGCTGGAGCCCTACAGCTTTGATGGAGTAGCGTCAGGTGTCTTTTCAAAAGATTTATAAATAGCACATATCTGCTCCCTGAGCTGCAGCTCTGCCTCCCTCTCAGTGTCATTAAGCCCAATTGGAGCGGTAATTGCTTATAGCGAGGCAGTCAACCACATCACTGATGGATGGAAGGAGACGACAAGACTATTTTTGGCAAAGCTGCCACGGCTGTGGATGGCAGTAACGGGACATCTTTTTAGCATCAACCCATTTTCTCATCAAATTTTACCTTACAGGTGCTGCCAAACCCCAAATCTCATTACTGCATTTATGCATGAATAGAAAGGAAAAAAATAGATAGAACTGAAAGATGTACTGTCTCATTTCCTCAGTATGCACGCCATCAATATCAGAGATCACAGAGTTGTATTGTTGACCCAGACAGGGAGCCTTCGCACAATGAGCTATTATGGCTTCCCTGATTGTTTTGTCAAAAACATTACACACACGAGCAGCAGGCCGTTGAAATGAGAGCACCCATCAAAAAGAAGAAGAATGATGCACCTCTCTTTTTCAATTCACTCTCTTTACTCATGGAGGTGCCTCTGTTACTGGCTCAGAGCAACTAGCCAGAAGGTTATTTTTCACCTCGCCACCTCACCTGTCCCGCAGTCTGCTTGCTGACAGATAAACCCAGTGGGTTTGCTCGGAGTCTTGTGCCCACAGATGGCACGATGGTGCTGATGGGGCTCTCTGTTGTACTGGAGAGGGGTGGGGGGGGGGGGTCCTTACAGAGTGAGTAATAGTAACACTATCTGGACTGAAATGCCAAGCAGAAATGTGAGGAATGGATGAGCCTGTGCCATGGCAACAAAAACAAAGGGAAGGCAGCATAGCTAAGACTCCCAAGGCGACTGCTCATGCTCTTTTCCTGGATTTCCCTTATCACCAATAACAAGATGTTCACAGGGGCTGACAGAACATGAATACTGTAGGTTCAATTGATTTATACACTGAATTTGTGCACATGCTATGAGAATAAATGAGGAAAAAACAACACAGAAGCTGCAATTTGACCATTTTCCCCATTGCTGATAATTCCCTTATCAGATACAACTTCTTTTGGATACAGAATTAATTAGATTCTGCCTCAGTAATGAACCGTGTGCATGTGTCTGTGCTCTCGTGAAATAGTTTTTATACTTTTTCAATTAAAAAATGCCTTTCTCCTTCTCACATTGTAATAAATGAAGCCCAGTGGAAGACATACAAGTAAACGATTTAGAAACAACTAACAAAGAGAAGAGAAATGAGAAATAATAATATCCCCAATTTTCAGACAGAGGCAGCGTTCAGATGTAACCGTTCCCACTGTGTCCTTGACCCCGGGGTCACACACAGACACATTCCCCTGGGTGTTTACAAAGGGCTCCTCAAGTTCACTTGCAACACTGCGGGAGGATTCGCTGCTTTTGGAAACCTCCTGGGGAGACGCAACAAAGTGACCCCATGGCTCTGTAGTGGACTGGCTGCAGAGAAGGATATGGCAGCTCACTCCTCTGCCCCTCTGCCAGTTGTATATTATTAATCTGCCAGCTGTAGATTAATACACCTCAAAGACCTACATTCGTAGTGCCACTGCATGGTTGCTTGTCTTGACCTTGAAACTGCAATGGTCTTAATTCATAATGTTATATGATGTTCCAAACTGGACAAGGTCAGTACGGCATGAGGACAAAATGCAGCTTGTATTTTTTCATGTTGCTGCAGATATTTGGGGAGGGAGTTAAACTGAGGTCCTTTTAAAGAGACTTTGTTGTCTGACTTGAACATTTTTTCAAAGCCTTAATAGTTGTATTTATGAATCAACTGTTTTTTTTAAACAATAAACTTAGAGATACATATTTGTGTTTTGAGATTCTCTAAAAGGATAATCCTAACCCAGTTACTTCTGCTTTGCTATTCTTAATGAACAGAAAAACGTTTATTGGCTATTTGAAGTGTTAAAACAAAGCATGAGGGTAGTCCTGGTACACTAGGAAAGCATGCCATCTAATGTAACCAATGTGGCCATCCTTTTTTAATTCTCTTGTTTAATAAGTGACTGAATGATGGTCACCGCCAAATGAATGATATTGACCAAAGGGAAGACATACCTGACAGTCACCTTTAATAAAAATCCAATTTAGTTTTGTTAACCTTTTCATATAGATACATATTATTATTCTGTTTTTTAGTCTAGTCGATTGTCATTGTGATTCACATCTTTTGTTTTTATTTTGTGGCACACATTTAATAAGACTAGTATGCTAACATGCCCACTTTGACATGCTGATGTTTAGCAGCAATGTTTGCTCCATCTTATTTTAGTGTGTAAGCATGCTAACATTTGCCAACTAGTAGATTGTTGAAGCTCATGGGAATGTAGTTTTGCAGGCATTTGGCCCCAAACGTGTTGTATTGTTTTTGACAGTATCCTATATGCATGCAGTGATGCAAAGCAGTTTATGTGTTCTTTAGAGTCCCATTTAATTTTAACTATGATACAATCAAACAAACAAAGAACCAAGTTTTTGTGGGTCACTTCCCGAATATTAAACACAGAATCTTTAAAGGGGCTATATGTAAGTTCTTCAATGAAATTACTTATTAATAAATCAAATTTCATTGCTTTATTGTCAGTGGGCTCAAAACTCACTTAGAAATGAAGCACACGCCTCTTTTCTCCGTTGCTTACATCAGCCACTATTCTGCTTTTAATGTGAGGTCTCCGGGTCGGATTCAGCTCTGTGCGCGCTCTCGAGCCTCCCTTGTACTACAGCAACACGGCAGCTCAGGACATGCAGTCCACTAACACCATAAAACAACCGGCTCACAGCAAAACACAGGCTCCACGTAAGGATACACAACAACAATAAAGTTTCATGTGCTGAAACCCATCAGACCAATCAGGTTCAGATGATGTCGAGTAAAAACAAAGTGAGCATTAGTAAAGCTGGAGAAACACAGAAAGTCACATTAGCTCGCCGGCTAACGTCGAGCAGTTGCTAATGTTATCCGGTGTAAAGTTATATCGCTTTCCACATTACTTCACTGACTAACGCGACCCATATTACTATCCTGTGTACCACTATTGATTTAGCCTGCAGAGAGGATGTACTGGCAAAAAGAAAATGTGGAGCGATTTGTTTACTAACGTTAGCCTGCAGTGATGCAGCCAGCTAACGCCACAGTAGCTCGGACCTGCCGCTGTTTCCTTCGTAACGTTCAATTTAGATTGTGGTTTTACCAATACTCAGATACAAAGCTTCTCCACCTCTCAGTCGCTGTAACTAACGTGACCCACATAACAAAACACTGCAACAAAACTGTCACAACAACACAGAGGAAGAGCCATCCACTATCACTAGTTACAGTAAAGTTACTAACTACGGTCTAACTGTTATAAAGTGTGACAAAGTCTCATTATAATATCCATTCCAGCTCACTAACCATTTTATTATCATCCAATACATGTAGCTGTGCTGACATTGCTGAGCCTCCGGAGACAGATTCACAGATAGTAAAGATAGTTACTGAAAAGCAGCAGGTGAGCTAACGATGTAGCACGTCGGCTAAATGCAGTAAATGTAACGTGATCATGTAACGAGCATAGATTAGTTCAACCTACAGTTGATAAAACTATTACTGTAACGTTGCAGTGGGAGTTTACCTGAGTTTCCAGCTCTGTCTGTTCTCCCTGTCAGATAACCGCGGCGGTGTTGATCTGCCTCTGAGACAGAAATGCTGAATTAACAGAGCCTAAATATGTCTGGAGAAAAGCCACAGCCTGCATGCTGCACATTTATTGTGGTATTTCACTATGAAACTGGTTGTGTTTCGGATTATGCTCGCTCATGAGTTCGAGCGAGCATGCGTACGAACACACGCCTGGTTGCAATCTTAGAACCGCACCACTAGTGGCCGCTGAAAACTACATAATGCCCCTTTAATTACTTAATTATTAATAATTAATAATAAAAAAACAGGAAACATATTTAATAGCCTTCATAACATGATTAGAGATAAGGAAAATGTACAAGAAGCCAGAGGGATGCTTATTTTTCAGTAAAAAATTGAAGGTTTTATTGGACACCCTGCAGGCTTGTTGGGAGATCAAACTGAGTGAAGCAATATGTCAAAACAGAACTAAACACTAAACACTAAACACAAATTCAGGATCAACTGTCCATCCTAATTGTAAGGTTTTGGAGAAGAGCTCTCCAGATGTTATTCCAGTTATTTAATGTTGAAGGAGTGAGTGTCATATGCTATCACATGCACATGCTATCTGTATCCTATCTTTATACACCTATTTCTTCACCGACTTGTATGTACATAATAGTTTTTATAATTGTAATTAATAATTTATTTTTACCAACTTTGTTCACCTTTGTTGTTGTTTCTAGCTGCTTGTCTATTTCTAGGAAGTCAAATTTCTTGTATGTGTGCATGTACTGTGGCCATAAAGCTGATACTGATTCTGTCATGAATGTATCTTAGGATCGCTTTTAGAAAAAGGTCAAACTTGAAATGGCGTGCATTTTCTTTCCTTTTTTTTTGTCCTTCTTTTGATGTATATTTAAATTCTGTTAAATGT
Organism: Micropterus salmoides; assembly: GCF_014851395.1. Lineage (NCBI taxonomy): Eukaryota > Metazoa > Chordata > Actinopteri > Centrarchiformes > Centrarchidae > Micropterus > Micropterus salmoides. Next base: position 9,496,341 of record NW_024041373.1, read on the forward strand.
CTCTCATGAATGTTATATTTGATACTTGATTGCCTTTATATGTCCAGATCAAACCTTAAAAAATATAAACAGGTAGGTGATAAAAGCCTCAATGATACAACTAAATATCCACAACACCCGGATTAATTTGTAAATGGAACCATCTTATGATATTATGTGGCCATAAGGTTAAACTGGAGTTAATTCAGACTAAGATGATTTGAGATTAAGATTAATATAGAGTAGGCACGTCTTTAATTCCCTCTGTTGACTGGGGGGGCTTTCACCTGTCACGTTATAACAGATCAGTCGTTCTTGCATTTCAGTGCAGCTATTTGTGAAAGCCATTGGAGCACACTAACATATGAATAGCAGGACCAAAAAAATTTCAATTATTTGATTGATGATTGATTTTATGAGACACACAAATTGAGATGCACGGGTCCTTTTTGTATCCCAAAAAACGACCAAACTAGCTCCAAACTGAATTCAGTGTTTGAGATTGCCTTGTCAACCAAAAACAGGATATTCTCTAAATATATATAATATCCTTGTGTCAGCCAGCGCACATCTCCAAACATCAGACAAATCTTAAATCAGTTTAAGTAACCCACTGTCCAGAACAATCCCTCAACACACACACACACACACACACACACGTTTTTTTTAAACTTGACTGCTATGTGGCTTTCATCCACTCTCAAGCTCTGTGATGAATATTGATGTTTTCATTTAAATGTATCTTGTCTCCTGTAGCTGTAAGTCTGCTTATCTAGGTTTACCACTTCTATTTCATTTAGATTATTCATGCCGCGTGATTGTCATGCAGATGTAGGCAGCTGCAATTCCAAACATTTGTAGCTGCACAATATGATTAATAATACAGCAAGGGACAAGAGTTCCTGTGAAACAGCATAACATTTCAGAACTACTTTGTGTTGTTGCCATTTGTTCTCAGAAGTGCGTTACAGCCTGCATCTTTTATGGATATACATCCTTCCCCCGCAGGAATACTCACATTGCTATCTGTTTTCTCTGTCATTCTCAATTTCTTCTTCTCTTTTTCACCCTGCTTCTATTTTAAATTCCAAATGGCACTAATATCCTTAGGCTGCTCTACATCATCTATTTGCTGGTGTTGGTGCTGAAAAGGATGGGAAAGTTTAAGAGGGCCCATATAGCTGCTCTTGGTACATATTTTTAAAGTTGCACATCTCAAGGCAAAATTGCTATAAATAGTGTATTGGGCTCTTGTAAAATATAGTGAATTTTCTAAGTGTGTGTGTGACTGTGGTTGGTAACACTTTAACTGAATACTTAAATATAATATATTTTATAGATTTTAAATATCTAGTGTCAGATCAGCATGGCCTGACAGTGACCCCTTTCAGCTGGATAGGCAACACAGTCAGACGTCAACCACAGGTCAACTCAGTAAGCTGTTATATATTATAAATTAGTATATTAATATGAATAGTCTTTGGCGATTAGACCCATTCATTTTCACCATATTTTTAAGGGGGTAGTGAAGCAGTAAGTAGTACTATAGGATGGAGTCTGGACACCGGTTGTGGTGGTGATGAGATAAAGATAATGGCTGAGATCTGGATGGATGTCAAGAAGAGTGGGCTTCCAGTGAGCTCAGACCTGGGCACTGCAAGTCATGAACTCGAGGTGAATGAGGTGGAGGAGGATTGTGACGATTCACACTGAAATGACAGCTGAAAGTAGGTTTCACATGGGACACAAACTCCAGTCTTCTGGGTGAAAGTCCCGAGTTTAGGCTTGTACAGACACACAAGATAGCCTACCCTATAGCGTCTGTGTAAGACATTCTTAACACATGCTTAATGTTGTGAAACGGTCAAGTTTAGGCAACAAAATAACTTTTGGTTTAGTGGTTTACAAAAAGATTATGGTTTGGGTTCAAATAAGTAGCTATGTTAAGTAATGGGACTTAAGCATAGACTGTATATGTGAAGTGGATGTAGTCATCGTGATGTCACCCGCTGGTTTGTGGACTGCCGTTTTGAAGCCTCGAGTTTGGCCGATAGGCTGCCGCCATGTTGATTTTTTGCAGCCAGCGGCACCGCACATGATGTGACCATATTTGGACAAGACGGTGGAGCTAACAGCCATGTATGGAGCTAGCTAGCTTGCTTAGCTAGGGCATCTGTAATTCACGTTAACTGTCATTTTAACAGGGCCAATTTTGTCTAGCAAACAGCAGTCTTAAAACTAAATGTACGCACCAGAGAAAGAGAACAGCCAACTCCTAATAAGCTTTTTCAACAGCGCTGGGTAAATTTACACAGTACCGTGGGTACGAGTCACTCTAGCCTGATTGACAGGTCGCCATGGTAATGACTTGTCAATCATAGAAGCATACACTGCTTTATGGTCTATTTTCCTCTAAATGGGACCATAATTTACTAAATGAACATCATATTGAATTGAAGAAGATATGAAACTAGAGATTTAGACCATAGACTCATTAGGAAAATGCTTACTGAGGTAATAAATCAGCTGAGAAGTAGGGTCACTTTACCATTATTTCTAATGGAGCCGGACTTCTTTTTGCAACCAGAAGAGTCCATTGTTAAAATATTGATTATTGCAGCTTAAAGCCAAGTGGCTACAATTATGTAGCTACGAAAGATAAAGTTCCAGCAGTAGAACCACACCGAAAAAGTGAGCTTCACATGCTGTGTTGGCATGTCATATCTTGTGTTCATCGTTCTCTGTGGGTGCAAGCTGGTCTAGACAGACTGACAGCTGCTGAGAAGCAGCATCTCACATCAGCACCTCCCTTCCCAGGACAGGAGCTCCTTTAAGTCTCATTAGGCCAGAATGGCAGCACAAGTGAAAGGAAAGAGGGCCACACGCCCAGCCTCCCATGGCAAAACCCTTCCCATCGCTCACAGGAGCTCTCATTACTTCTCTCCCCTTCTCTCCGTCCCCCTGCCCCTATCCTAAAGGCAGCCAGCTCCATCCATCAGATCTATCGATCCTGTCTCCCCCTGGTGTGGTACCTGCCTGTTTTTGAGACTAAGTGGGAAGGATGGCAGAGCTGGCATGATATTTTAGCTTTCCAGTGACAGCCATGTCCCCCAGGGATGTTACAAGGTGAACCAGCGTCTGGGCTTCTTGGAGGAAGTGCTCTACCATAGATCTAAATGAAGGAGCTCTCCCTGGAGGAATTACTAACAATATGTTTTTCCTGCTTGGACATATAAGTAATAATCAAGTCTCTGATGCTTCCATTGCTGGTTTCACTGCTTGCCAAAAAAAGGGGTATCCCATTCCTCTTGATAGCACGCTTAAGATAGCAGCACAAAACATCTCTTTGCTCTAAACAAAACAACCCCCCCCAAAAAAAACACTGTCATAATTGTTGTTTAAGGTTTGACAGTGATGTTTCACAAAGCAACGAGGATACTGTAAATCTTCTTAAAGAGATTTGATGGTGTGTCACACTGAGTTCCTCTTGGCTTTGATCTTATTACTCTGATGGTTTCTGGGCAGAGAAGCAAGCTTAAGCTTTTAAAGCGATTGCCTTTTGAGAAAACCATTTCAGAGCAGTCTGACATGAGCACTTTTTATACTTCTAACTGGGATTAAATACAAAGTATGAGACATTATCCAAACATATTTGTCTTCTAATCAAATTCATGTTCAGTATGATTTAAAGTGTGTTGTCATTAAATAATAGAGACATTTTTGCATGTTTGATCTAAGAAAAGATTTGTAAACACCACATGTTGAAGCTAGGCTGTATGCAGGAGCCAGGATTTTAGATACGGGCTAAAAATGTAAACATGTCGAGGCTACAGTAGTGATCAGCTCGGGCTGCTTGTATTTTTTGTTGAAGGTGAGATTTCTGATAGGGAGAACAACATTAAGGAACTTGAAGAGAGACTCTATAATAATCTCCTTTGCGGCATCACAGTATCTAAGCCACGTCCACTACAAAACCTCTGCTCAAAACGATCAGCACTCTTTATCAAAGTGAAGGGAAGAATGGAAACACAACGCTTGCACGCAGTAGCCTCCTATTCAGCAAAAACACAAAATAGAAGTAACCTGGGTGTTAATAGTTCTGTAAGTACACGTGCAGCCTGCATCCACTCTCACAAAGTTTTAGTTTTATTTTGAAATATAACTAAAGCATCCTGTCCTCAATGGCAGCTCAATGGCCGTGGCACCTATGTATACATAGAGATCCTTAAGGTTCTTTTTGTATTGTGGCCGTTAAGTGCAAAGCTCAACGGCAAATCTTAAAACACAACAGCAGTGTATCATGTTAAGTCAAGCACAGACACAGGAAAACCAGGAATTCTGACCAAAATGGCACCAGGCTGAGTCGATTCAGTTTTTGGTGTTTCTTAATAATTAAACAAAAGGTGAACTGGCTTATGTGGTCTGCGGTTAAGAGGACAGACCAAATAAAAACGCTGACTTAAATATACAAGAGAGATGTCAGGATAATGAGAGACAGGTGAAACTCATTAGAGCGGAGCAGACCATCAAACAAGCAGGAAAACACGGGCAGGGCAGGATGTTTAGTGATCAGAAATGAGAGGAGAGGCAAATGAAGTAAAACAGCAAACAGAACGAAAGAATAAAAGAAAAAACAAGACCTAATACAGAGAACAGGGGTGTGTTCAGCGGCGACAAAACGTAGCAAAATGTTGGAACCATTGGAAACAGTGGTGCCTCGAACACCCTGTTGTTTTGCATTTCCCTGCCTTTTTAACACAGTTGTGTTTCCAAAGTTGTTGCAGCTGATTGGGTAACACCTGTGACACGCCAACCAAATGGGATAAAACATACCTCGAAGCCCGTTGCGGAATGTTGCACAACGTTGCAAGGAATCATGTCATTCAATCTGAAAACGCTGCAATATATGTAGTGTATGCAGCAAAACCTCAGGACCATCGTATTTTTATCTGTTCAAGTGAGGTTGCTATCATTTTTTTAATGCTAACTGCTCACTTACATAACCATATCTCTTGATTTATTTCAACAACTGAAACTCAAAATTACATCACTTATTGTGTGTCAGAGTTGTCATGGGAAAGAGCTGCATGAAAATGGGAGATAAAACATGGACAAGACCGGAAGATGAGAAAATGGGAGTGGGGATGCCAGAGCGTTTCATTGTCACAGTGGTGCCATTGAACATTCCTGTTCTTCAATGGTCTTCAACTTCACTCCAGTCCTAGTAGTTCACACAGTACTTTCACTCAGTACACACTCTTTCATTACTGAGACATATTATAGCCTATATCAGATGCTTGAATCATCAGAGATTTAAATATCTTTTGTGGCTTTCTGTTATTTTTTCCTCAGGGTCTCACTGCTCAGAGAGATACACGGAGGATAATTATTTCAAATTCAGTCTGTATCATTAAATATGTAAATGAGTAATATAGGAGATTGGGTTCCTGCAGGATCATTAATTCACTCTCTGTACTTGCACAGACACGTGTTCCACGCACACACCTTCCACGTCCGTTCTCTCAAACTCCCGTGCTTCTTCAAAAGCGCTGTTTTTTATGTGTAATTTGTGAAAGGGGCAGCATGTAAATTAAATGCATCAAAATGAAGCTAAAAACAGACATGTGCTTGTGTCTCTAAGTGCATTTCTTCCAAACCTGTGATTTCCCATACAGCCATAAGTGGAAATAGGTCTGTTTCTGAGGAAACTGCAGATCACACTGGCACAGTGTTTCTAATTAAGTGTGATTTTCAACTTCAGGATCAGACTCCAGGAAGAAGAATAAGGGAGGCTATCTCCTGTGGTCTCTGCCCAGTCTGCTCTGTTTTTCATGTGTGCCATACTCCATTTACTGGTTTGACAGAGAAATATGCAGATTTTGACTTTTGCAATCAGATTATTAAAAATGCTTATTAATTCCACAGGAATTTCCTCCCCATTTAATTGCTCAGTTGAATTTATTCAACAGTTGAGAAAAGTGCAGAGTGAATTTGAATGAGCTCCTAAAACCACTTAGAAAGAGTCGAATACAAGGCCACTTGCAGACAGCGGTGAGTTCAGTGTCCAGTTTTGCGCTGTACAAAAACACCTCAGGAGATTTAACTTCACTGACTCAATGACCAGAACTGACATGCCATCTCTCACACGTAACAAAAGGTGTCAGTTTCAGAGGAGCATACAAAAATCTCAGAGGATGTGAAAGGCATGAATACAAAAACATCCCTATTTGCATTCATTAATGGTGTCTGTGACGCCAGTTGAAGTGGTGCGAGAGAAAAAATCTGCAACACGATCTATGATTCTCCCATGGTTCAGAGAGTTTGTACATGTACCTGTCAGACAACAACATAACAACTCGGCAGGGAATCAAATAAACAGATCTGAGACCCAAATCCCCTGATACAGACACACTCCTAAAAGCATTAATTCATTCATAGAAAGTCATGTAACATTCTTCATAAATCCAGAGAAACATTTGGGTTTCAACAAGTGTTGGAACAACATCACTTTCAATTTGCATGTCATTTTCAGTTGCTTAATGAATTTGTCTTTTTTCACCTCTCTTTCCTTTTGTGTTTATTTTCTTCATTACTGTGAAGGCAGAATCAGAAAGACTCCTGTGTGTGTATAAATGAAGTGACACATTAACATTCTTAAAATGAATCAATTTGTCCTTGAAACAAACCAACTGATCTCACCTCACTGGCAAATTCTCTATCACAAAATGTATTGGATTGATTTATTCAATGTAGAAAAGTTCCATGTTGAACAAAAAACCCTCCCCCTAACAGCAACTGTCCAATTATAGCTCAGCAACTTGGCATGGCACATCTGTCAAGCTTTGGATTTCTCCACATTTTGAAATGGTTTATATGGCCATGCTCAAAAACACAAATACAAGAGCAAAAGTGAAGGGAATTAAACAATGTGTTTGTCTTCTCTAATGTCAGCTGCAAACATTAGCATATCTAACTATTAGTACCTAGTGTTAAATCTAAGTCCAGGGGCATTTCATACTACACTGGTTTGTGGGGTTAAAGGTTGTGTTCTCCTACTACACAGCAAGGATGCTAACTTTTTGCCCGGGACATGTAGCTATAGCCTCCGTCTTGTAGCACAATATCATGTATGTAGCCATCAAGTGCTTATTTAAGAGTAGGGTTTCTTGTTTTAAGTCAGCTGGAAACAAAGTAAGATTAAGACAATGTTTTGAATCAACTCATGAAGTTAACATTAGGTTAATTAGCTAGCTAGCTGCAGTTGATAAAATGTGCTAGCCACAGAGGTCATTTCAGCCAACAAATCGCCGGGTGTCAGCTAGAAATGAGAAGTCTGCTTTTGGCTACCTCCATCTGAAAATCAAGGATCCATTGTTACCAGCAACAGAAACTACGAGGCAGAGCTGAATGTATGTATGGAAAGAGAATAATAGAGAATAATGGAATAATATAGGCATATATAATAACAACCAAATTGCAAAGAGAGGGCCTTACACCACATGGTGCTTCAGGAAACATTGCACTCTGCTACTATATCTGCCTTGAAAACCATCTGGGTTTTTCTCTGTGGCCATTTTATAAGCAGAACTGCCATGCGGGGCACAGTATGGCGCAAGCACAGATTCAATTATGAAGTGGGGGTGTTTGGCAGAAAGGTGTGTGTGCCAGGCTCTGTCTGTACGCTGCCTGAAGCTGATAGATGTGGAGACTTCTGGCCTGACAAGTAGTTTGCAACCTGTTTGTAATGTGAGAAAGGCCCATTGTGCTGCAGCGGAAAAACCCTGAGCACTCAGCTGTGTTTACAGCCCAGAGCACAGGACTGCAGACACACCTCTGAGAATCCCTCAACGGCCCCCTGCTCCAGAAAACACAGGGCAGAATCAGATGGAGACAAAGTAACACCATCCCATTTTCCCAGTCATGTACTCTGCGAGGCTGCCTCCCAATTAGCCACACCGCCGCTGCAGAGGCGAGATAACAATAGAAGCCCATGTATCCCCTAAAGACCTCACTAGAGGACCTCGTATTGATATCTCCTACATGTCACCACTGCCCTCACTTGCCTGGCAGCATGCCCGCACATTTTATATGAAGGAAAATCACCAGAGGGGCTGTAAGTCAATACAAGAAGAAAACAGCAGGACACAACATTAGGCTGAATGGTACATACTGTAATTAGTGAGATGCTGTAAGGAATAAATATGAAATATAATACAGCAAGATCAAGCTGCACAGTAAATCAAAAAACCCGATTATTGATGAAAGTACAAAAATGTTTCTGGCAAAACGTCAAGTGACACCCAGTGGAATGAACAAGAATATTCTGAGCTGACATCAAATAAAATAAAAACAACACATAATCAGTGGCAGATAAAATTATTTTAGAAAAAAACAAACAGCAGTTGTAAATATCTCATGTGTCCACTGATATTTTATCCTTCAATATTTCCTACAAGCGTAAGACATAATTTGACTTTTGTGACATGTATTGCAAAGTACAGAGCATCTCGCTCAGCATACTCTGTTTTAAGACAGGGAGGGAGAAAAATCTAAACATTGCATTTTCCACACAAAGAAAATAATAGTGTTCAAGTTAATTCCCATTCTGTAGCACCACAAATTAGTTATATCATGGACAAAATTACATGTAACTGAAGTCCAATCGTACGGAAAACACACAAAAGTGGCAAGCTGACCTAACAAAGAAGCATACATTTTAGTTTATGTGCTAGACTGTTAGCAGGAAAACATGTTTGGATTGTCCACTTGGTCCATGGCCAAAATTCAAACAGGCGGTTGTGGTGAGCGATTACTGATTTTATTCAGCTCCTAGTTTGGTTTCAGGTTGATTTTGTTTTTGTCACTGAAATTTAAGGGCCCTTTCACACCTGAAAGTCCTAACCAAGGTCCGAACCAAAGTTCATATTGTGATACATTCAGTTAGTTTTGGTTTGATTTTACATTGTGATTATACAAGAGCCTTAAAGAACTTTACTTTGCATCCTGACGTCCTCCCTTTGCTTGACATTGATTGGCTTGTAAACGGACGTGTGTCTGATGTGAGCATTTCGTCAATTCGGCGTGTAGCTTTGACAATAATCTTTGGCCTTAACAAGAATGAATGGACATATCGTTGCAACTATTGTTGTTATGGCATTACTACCTGTAATTTAGGTTTGGATCAAACAGAGAAGTCTGAAAGTCCGGACCAAAACAAGGTAGATGTGAAAGGGCCCTATAAGTGAGACTATGTCTTTTGAAAGAAGAAATAAAACATTCTTACTCTTAAAAGCGAAAATTGAAATGGGAAATGCACTAAACCCTTGCTCAATTCAATACACTCAGGGGTTTCGGTGATACAGCTCTATTTTATGGTGGCTAATGGTAGCTAATATTAGCCAACACTTTATAAATATTGCTGTGTGACTGACATTACTGAGCCAGTTCACGGACTCTTACTATATTTAACCATTTTACCATAATTCATTCTTTAACTTTGTGGCCACATGTTGCGGTTGTTCTGCAAAAGTCACACAGTCTCATTTTAAGGCTGATCATTTCAGCAGCTGAAAAAAGCTCAAGAGAGTTTAAAAGTGCAAAAAGTCACATAATTGCACGGCACTAGTAAGACACACCATGAAAACCCTTTTTCAAAAACATCTAAATTGAAGAAATAATCCCTATGTCGGCTTGGTCTCTCCTGGTTAAACTTAGGCTGGCGAGATTTAAGGAACTTGATTAGATATTTTGCATTTATATCAAGACCCTCCATTTGTAGATGGATAAAATGTTACACAGACTTTCTAAGGTTTTGTGCTAGAAACTTTCAGCAGTACCACAGAGGCTTTGCAGTAAATGGATATGGGGTCACTCAGACTGCAAAGCTGAGGTCAGGCTCTCAGAGAGCCAGTCTGTGTGTGAGTGGTCATAAAACACTACAAGCATCCATTTCAAATGCCCCAGCTGTCACTGAAGTACTGGTCCTCTTCTTCCTCCTCTTCCTCTTCTTCCTCCTCAGTCCCATTTTTCATGAGGTCATCATCTTGTAACTCACACACTTCCTCTTCCTCCACTTCCTCCTCTTTCAGCTGTGCGAGCATGGTTTGTAAAGTGGCTTTTACTTCCTGAACCTCCTTTTCTAATGACTGTGCAGTGTGAGTTAAGGAAGGATCTGATGCTACAGACACAAACGGGGAGAGTCACACATTAACATGTAAACAAAAGAGCAAGCCAGCACACAAATATCAGGGAAAATGTGACACCCGTGGCCCTTGACCGTTAATGGTGATAGCAGAGGACAGCCATAACCAGATGAAGTCATCAATCTCCAATTTTGGCCATCGAACGGATTACTGGGACAGATCATCAAGTCATACCCAATTTAACCCAATCCAATTCACTATTCATGAGCTCATCTCGTCTGTGAATCTGGGTGGCAGTGCGGGGAGCAAACAGACTGCCCAGCTAAATTATTCATAAACCATCAATGAAACGGGATAGAGGGTCATCAGTGGGTGGGATTGTTTAACCTGCGTAGAAACTCAAATTAATCGTGTGAGTGTCCAGTTTAAGTGGCAAATCAAAGGGACGGCTTTGATGGCAGATGGGGCCTGATGGCTCGTTTTACTGTCTGAATGGACACAGATTGTCCTCATTCATAATTAACCAGCCATTAAAGAGCTTTTCATGAATACTGCAGAAGGTTCGACGAGACTTCTAAGGCAACGTGGTCCAAATGGGACGACGGAGTTCGGAATTATGTTCAAGACCTTTAAATCTAACCACTCAGATCGACATCATTTCGCCTGTTTTTTTTTTTTCCCAGTTCCAGTCTCTGTGGTTGTCCATGCACCTCCTTGTATTGAGAGCAGGGACTCAATTAAGACCCTTAGAGACTGGAGATTTGAGCTTCCCGTCACTATGGCAACAGGAGCATCATCCCAACTTCAGCTTCTGTTCAATTTCTGTAACTAAACAACAATATTGTCATGTATCTTCAGCGTCCTCGGAGTCCACAGCACTTTTGCTTGAGTGCATGGACTTCAAAAGGCTGAGATGAATGACATGCAAGGACACAAATACAGAGAGATGGAGAGAAGCGGGCCAATCTGTGTCTCTCTCCGACTGCCAGGCCGCATTGAAATCATGCAAATAGTGGGAGAGCCTGTACTGACCCCTGGTAGCACAGCGGGGGACGTGAATCTCTAATCAGTTGGGAAAAAAGTCCGGCCACACAACAGAGAGAGTGAAGGACATACTGTATAACACATGGCTTTTAGATCCAAAACCTAAATAGACATCTTCAATCAGATTAGGTTAAGTAAGTAAGATAAGTATTCCTGGCAGCCTGTGTTCAAAGAAGATAAATGAGGTGCAACACTAAATTGATTGAAAAAAAAAACAGCAGGTCAGGTGGCAAATTTTCTTCATCCCCGTGTTGAAATATTGCCTTTTCTATCTGTCTTAATAAGCCCACAGCGTGGAGGGGAAAAGTGGAACGAGAAAAACACACCAATCTATTTCCAATCAGCTTTCTAATTAGCGCGGAAAATGATGTATTGTGACCTGTAATCAGCTTCAACACTTTCATTTGAGTCATTTTCATGGATATTGTAATTTCCTCCGAGCCAGACCCAGCAAGTGGAAGTGGGCAGGCGGAGGAGGGGCGAGGAGAGGAAGGGAGGGTCAGCAGGAGGATGGACATTAAGATATGACGGGAGCAGAGTCATTACAGTGACATTCCCTTTATCTGACGTGGAGCTGGCCCTATCGGGCCGACTTTAATCTCAGCTCGTGGTGACTGGCAGGCCACATCAAGGACCCTCTAATAACCTCGCTTGGACTTTTACCATTTCATTTTCAGTCGGCACGTCCAGCCTGTCAAGAAAAATCCTCTGATCCCAGTTTATCTTCAATTCCCTCCCTGAATGGACCCATAATGTCAAATAAGACAGGTTGATTTTTTTTTTCCCTCGAAAGGTAAAGTCACAGAAAGCAAACATCAGTCAGCCTAAGGATAGTTTGGATGTGTACTTTTGAGAGTTGTAAGGCCTCGAGGAAACTAGGTCCTTAAGATGGATGGACACAGACAGAACCACACACACACAGATAGTATACAGTTTATTTGATATATGTATATTTAGAGAGCAGTGAAAGGATATGGGTGAGGGCTGGATCCCGGTTCAGTATGGCCATCTGCAATTCATCTTCCAAGGTCATTAGTCTGTCACTGATCAGCTCGCAGCGCTCTGTCAGGTCTGCAGCCTCAGCCTCGCTGCACCCGTCCTGGCAGAAAAAGGAAACAAGGGATGAAATGATGGGTGAAGAAAGGAAGGGAGGATCGACAATTGAAGCTGCAGTGGTTCAAATTTATGTCTGATATTGAAAATGAATGAACACAAAAAGTCTGTCTGACAGTAGCAACAAACAACCCAGCAGGCTATAAAGAAAATTTGGTACTGTTATAACAAGAAAGCTGTTAAGTGTTTGAGTCATCAGTAATCAAGTGTTACCACAAACACCTCCAATATAACTTATTTTTTTAAAAAATGGTCACGCTGTTTGTTAGTGCCACAAAGTAAGAAGAAGGTACACTCTTTGTGACTAACAGCATGGCTATACTTTAGTACAGTACTTAAAAGGGTAAACCAACAAACTTTTGTTATATTTTTCACAGAACCTCTAAAACAAGTGTAATGATACATTATTATAAAGTATCTTGTGATTCAATATGCAGTTCATTAATCACCATAACTACACAGAAAACAATCCATGCAGTTAAATATTTTATTACAACCCTTGTCTTGTAGTGTCTCATAGGACAATAATCAAAACCATAACTCACTCGTGCTTATAATAAACAGTGCTGCAAAGTTAACGCCAGTTCAACAACACCTGTAACACTGTTGTGTCATCTGCTGTGTTTAATCTGATATTATATATTTATTTATTTTATTTATTTATTTACCAGTAAAGTAGGTACTGTAGACTGATGACATTGATGATTAAGATACAGAGGCCTACTTTAGTGGCAAAGATTTGTTTTATGATTTAATACTAATGCCTCTATGTGACCTACATAAGCAAATAAGACCATCAGCTAGTAGACTGGTTTTCAACTGGGTCAGATTCACCACAAAATCACACAAAACAAATTACGGCGTGCACCACACATACCAGAAGAGCCTATGTTTACATTTTCCCAGGCAAAGTTTCGCAGTTATTAGTAGGTTAGCCCAGTGTTTCCCAACCCTCTCCTGGAGGCACACTAGTCCTGCATGTTTTAGATCTCTCCCTGCTCCCACACAGCTGATTCAAATGATCATCTCGTTATGAACTGCTAAAGCTGTTAAATCAGCTGTGTGGGAGCAGGGACAGACCTAAAACATGCAGGACTAGTGTGCCTCCAGGAGAGGGTTGGGAAACACTGGGTTAGCCAGCTATTTTTGATGTTATATTTTATGTTTATGGATGATAGTGGGGCAGGATCAGCACAGAGAAAAAGCTAAACAGGGGCGGTGATAGAGCAAAGGTGAAAACATGAGTCAACCTCGGTCATTCAACAGATGGAGAGAAGTGACGGATTTGAAAGGGGGGGGTATCAGGTTGGTGGAGGAGCAGAGTGCAGTAGGGCAGAGCATTCAGGGACAGTGCCGGCCATAATTAGAACAGGCCCCTTTGCAGACATGGTGTCCTAGTTTCTTCACACTTAACAAGCACAGAGAACACAAACACACGCTCCAGAGTACACAGACGCACTTTGGGCAAATAGACTCACACACCTGCACGCAGACCCAGTGTTCTCGTCGAACAACACATAGAAAGCAACCTAACCTGACTCATAGCTGCAGGTAGGAAATATTAACTCCCTGCAGCTCAGAGGTGTCAGAACAATCACTGGAAAGTCATGTCTCTGGTCTCCGTCCTGGAATAGCGCTCCTTCTCCGGATGATGTAACACCCCAAAACAATTGTACTACAGGCCCGAGGCGCGACAATATGTACAAGCCATCCCTGATGCAATTAAGATATAAAGTAAGACTTAAAGGCACAACAGGCCACAGGACAAATAATTTAAAGTATTTGGATGGTTGTGTATTTGTGTGTGAGGCACTTGATTGAATGAAAAAACAATAACTAACACAGGTCCGTCCTCAGGTGTCACCTTAGGAGATGCAGGGATCACTGTCCTCCTATACCAAGACGGAAGACAGTCAACTTATTCACTGTGCTGTTTGTTTGTCAAAGTTAGGAGCTTCTTTAGCAGATAAAAGCCCAGTGTTTGTGTAGCTGATTGATTCTATACTTTCCAGCCTCCAGTCAGCATTTGTAAAATCAATCCAACCACAGGATAGAAAACAAAAGCTCACTTCGCCGAATGGCACTGTTGAAAGCTTCCCAAACAGTTTCTTAGCATCTTTGTACACAAACCTTAAAAAAAAAGAAAGAAAAGCTGTTACAACCGTTCAAAATCTGTTATTTCGCTCCTGAGGTGGTGATCAAAACAATACAAATTACTTTCTCTGCTGCCACTGCCTTTGACAAACAAGAAACATGGGAAATGAGATTTCAACAACATGTCAATTTGCATGATAGAATCCCAGGTATACATGTATTTGCGTATTGACTCTTGATGCAAAAATAGTGCTGATATTATTAGACCAAAAGTAAACAAAGCAGACTGCAGAAGCATGAACTTGAGCCAATTATTTGTAAATTCAATATTCAGACTCATGTATGCACTGGTATGGTTATTTAACCAATAATGAGTGAGAGGCAGCAGGTAATTGTGCATGTTCCCATGGGTGCTGTTAGGACCGACACTTTGTACTGGGCAGGCAATAGAAAGCAATAATAACGCACTGTTATAACACTCAAGGCAATAATTGCTTTTACAAACAATAAAGTAGCTGAATTCATTTCAAACTCAAAAGGAAATCAACTAGCTTATGATTAACTAGTGTCTTTGTTATCACTGATGCTTTGTTAGTAAGTAACTGAGAACACACTTAGAAATACTATGCATTTCCCAGACCATCTACGAGATCATCTACAAACATACAGTGACAGTTTAAGGTGTTAGTCTCTAGCTGTGTCCCAGTTCCATACTGCACACTGCAGGTTTGGAGTATGCAGGGTTTTCACATTGGAAAAGTGACAAAAATAAGTTTACTCCAAAAAAGAAAGTATGAAGACTAAAAAACAAATCTTTTTTTTGTTTTTCCAAGATCTTTCTTAAGTCGGACCGCCATCTGCAATTGTTTTTTGAGTTGTGTTCCAATTCCATACTACATTAGATTTATTCATTTAGCTTTTATCCAAAGCGACTTACAATTGCTATACATGTCAGAGGTCGCTCAATTACCTCCATAATTGTCCACAATTTTGGAAAAATATCTCACTTTCTTTTTGTGACGTTTGATTGGCAGTGATATTGCCAAGTTGCAGTTTGACAGCACATGTACTTCTTCTAATACCTGTTAGTACAAAATGCTAAAGTGAGTGAAAAGGACCAGGTTAAGTAAATCCGATAGTTTGGTAATTGGTAGTACGCCCATGTTAGTGAGTCTCTTGTAACTGCAGTGTCACAGTATAATGTTATCACTGGTATAGTAGCGACTGTACATAGTTTGTATGCAGTAAGGATTCAGGACACTGCAATCATCTCTTGTCAACAGTTTAAACAGGGCTTGTGTGAATGTCATGGTATTATCCCAAAAAACTACCTGATTAAAAAGCGAATCAAAAGCCATCAACATTTCAGTTTAATAATGTCTCTATTCCTGTTTGGTACTGTAGTTCAGAATGAAGAGGGGAATCTAAGGACCTTGAGAGGATAAAAGAACAATTAGTGGAGATTAGAAGAAAAAAAGGTAGTGCTAAAACACACACTTGCACACACACCAATCAATCTCCACTGTGGCAGCAGGGCAGCCGCTTGGCAGCAGCTAAGTGGAAATCATTTACTTAAAGTCATTATGGAAAGGAGAAAGAGGTCAGATGCTCTGCGAGGCAGAGAATCCAACTCCTCCACAGCGCGAACATCACCAAGACAAAGATACCAATACCACTTAACAGCCATCATATCACTTGACTCAGTGATACATCATACTTTATTGTGATTGTATCACTGTAAAATTCCTCAAAGTTGCCTAGTACAGAAATCATGTCACTGTCCTCTACACCTTGTGCATGAGCATAAACTGGCCGTTCCAACCTTAGAAAGCCTACTGTTAAGCCTGTCAAGCTTTCTGTTCTTGCACAGCACATTATAAAAACTTTACAAACGCTGGCACATTTACAATTAAAATACCAGGTCATATTTGAAACAACTTCTCATTTCTAGCTTTAGAATTTGACAGCAAAATGACAACTGTTGCAAGCAAATGTTAATTACAACTAATCAAGCAAACTAGCTCTGTGAGTTGAGTTTAAATGTTGACATCGTCTTATCCTAGTGCCCTCCGGGTGCAGGTACAAGACTGAAGTGCGAGAGGGATCACACCGGGAGCAGCCTAATCCCCGCAGTCATAGCCACCTTAAATAATAGGCCTCGCTGAACTGGCAATGGGTGTTGTCTGTCACTATGCTGTAACCGTCTGCTATTGTTGTCTGATGTGTACAGTGCTGTGAAAAGGAATTTCCCCTTAGGGACAGTAAAGTCTCTGGCTGAGTTTTCAATATTTTCAGTTGACTCGTTTTAAAACAAGAGTACTGTAAAGGGTCTCAAATATGCACTTGTGATACCGTGCTAAAAGAGTAAGGTAAATGCTACATGTCCCCGGCAAAAAGTTAGCTTCCTCACCGGTTGTTGATTTATGTAGGCGACACAGAAATAAATACTTTTTATCTTATTGTATTGCCCTAGCTAGTTAGTCCTAGTTGATAAGGAAATATGTACGATCACACCTGTGTGTTTCATTCCGTTTGGCTACAACTTACAAGCAAGACATAGATTAAACTTATGCTTCATTGTTTGTATTTTCAAGCAGTATGGTTAAATTTTTAACGTTACAACAGAAAAATCTTTGAGGGTGAGCACTAAACCATGAGCTTGACAAATGTAACGCTATCTTGCATAATGCTTATTCTTGTGTAGCGGGAGTGGCCATATCCAGACATGCAAACGTTTGCAGCTTAGCTTTTACAAAGGCACCACTTTCCAAACTCTATAAGCAGTACTGCTTTTACTACAGCCTAATGCACATAGCTTCAACATGTGGAGCGGTCTCAGATATGAT
The DNA here is from genome assembly GCF_014851395.1 of Micropterus salmoides. Taxonomy (NCBI): domain Eukaryota; kingdom Metazoa; phylum Chordata; class Actinopteri; order Centrarchiformes; family Centrarchidae; genus Micropterus; species Micropterus salmoides. The sequence goes on from NW_024041373.1 coordinate 9,513,559, forward strand.
TCATGCTGCAATAATTCTGTTCAAATATTGACAAATTTTTAAGTGCTAAATAACAACCTGTTGGAGCATTACATGGGACACTCCCCGTAACAAGTTCAAGTGCCCTTTTAACGTTTGGCTACCAGGTCTGTAAGAGTATAAATGAATGAATGAATTTAAAGCAGGGAGGTGCTGAAAGGAGAACACATGCTCAGCAAAACCCTCCACTGTATAAATCAAGGTCTGCTAAAAAGGCATCGACAGGCAGCCAGCCACACCAACAGAGGCTTCTCATGTAGATCAGTATTGATCAGACAGACAGATAGGTGACAGAGGTCATGTTTAAGTTAAGGTCAACTAATTGATTCTTCTTTGTCCATTTAAGGCAAGCATAAATAAAACACTTTAATTACACTGATAACATTCAACCATACAGTGACAGTGTTAGCATTACCAACCTCTGGGTGATTGTCCTCCATACAGAACAAAAACTCCTCCAGCTTCTGCAACAAAAGGGAAGCATTTGTTGAGGCCACACAGTCATAAGCTTGCTCATGAATTATTGAAAATGCAATTATGTTGGCTGTGTACTGTATGTGTGCAGCATCATCATAATGAGAAGAGGTTGTAATTATTCATCACCAAAACTGACAAGGGGAAAATAGATTAACTGCCTCATCTGTACTGCAGGTTTCCTTTGTTAGTATTCCAAGTGTGTAATTGTACATTCTTCACTAAGGAAGGCGGTAATTACTGTACCTATTGGAGGCTAACATATTGTTTGTGGCTTTAGGGTAAGTACATAATAAGGCACAGTAACAACAAATAATAATGAGCAAAGTTTTAATTATTATTTTTTTAAATTAAAAATGGGGTAACGTGTAACAGCTTCAACACTTCGCTCTCCGGTAAACAACAGGTGCAGTTGACCATCTATAACCCTTCATACGATATCTGTATCAGATCGTTTAAACATTACAATTTTTAAGACTTCACACAAACTGGATAGCTTTTGTTCTCATCCATCTCACAGCAACATATAATTTGTCACATGCTGTTTCCAAGGAACAGATTGCAAAGGCGGGTATAAACTGGATAACATACTCTTCTATTGTCTGTTGCCTTGAGATGAAAACTCTCATATCTACCAAATTAGTGTCCAGATATATGTTTGTTTCACCCAAGAATAGGCCAGAGTTGCAGGACAAAACATTTTCAATGAATGTGCTGCTATCTATCTCTTGTCTTGAGAAGATGTTCCAAGGTGCTTATTCTTATGAAAAAACATGTTAGCTGGTTAGACAGGGCAATGTGCTGTCATTCATGTTAAATGTTATTAAAGGGACACTTAACAGTACAAAGGTGTTTTTGCGTCTCTGTCCATGAATTTTGTGCATTCTTTTAATTGTATTTTGTCCAAACAAATCAAAGCAAAAATTGTGACTCATTTCCAAAGAAAATGTCTTTCATTGCTCTGAATGGATGTTATAAAATATTCAAGGATTTGGACTAATATCTAAAACTTTTAAAATGTATTGCAGCCTAGGGTGAATTCAGAGGACATTTTGCTACATTGAGCTCCAGTTGTTTCTATCTTAGAGGACACAGAAAATAGAGCGCACAGGACACAAAAAGAGAGAAATTGGTTGGCTGTCTCACCTTTTAGTTCTTGGAGAAATGTTAGGAGGGGCCAGGCTTTAGGAGGAGAAAGAATAGCAGAGAGAAACAAAGGGAAAGCAGAAAATAGATCCATGCAGTTTGTAAAATGCGGTCAGGCAGGGCAGGGAAAGAAGACATCAATGCGAGTGTATATTTATGAAAATGTGAGACAAGGTAAAGAGGGTAAACAGTAGGAGAATTAAACATAATAATGAAAATCCACAGCTTCCAGTTTTAATTCATGCCAGTGGAAATTCTACCAACATCAGCAAAAATGGACAAATATGCACTTATGGCCACAGTCCAGTAAATTCATACTGAAAGTAAATTGAAAATATATTATCAAGAATGTTGAAAAACAGCAAATGTTATGTTAAATCACAATCTGTGAGCCATACTAACAAAATATAGTCTCTCAAAAACATGTCTGGCAAGTGTGCAATTTTATTTTTATTAATGCTGGCTGTGTTGGCTTTGTTCCTATCTCAGACTACGTGGGTGGAGGAAAGTGTGAGGAGAGGAGAGAATGAGTTGGACTATGCCCTGAGGCAGTGGACCTCAACTCGCTGTGAGATAGACCAGCACAGAGCGCTCACATAAACACACACACATGCATTCTCAATAAATGCATGTAACCATGCATAAAGAGACTCTTAAATCTGGACTCCGAAGAATGAAGCTCTTCAAGGAAGCCAAAATATTTCCAAATGTTTGCCTCCATCATGCCTACATTTAGAAATACCTTTGAGCAAACGTGTTAATAGACTGCTGCTCATCTAAATGTAGTCAACAGACTTTTATATTCTGACAACAGCGGTATGTACAAACTGAAAATGTCCCCTCCAGTAAAGTGGTAAGACTGACTGAGCAGGACTACTTTATTTGAGGTCATGCTTCACACCACAGTGACATAAAGAAAACAAGAAAAGTGAATATGAAAAAGTGGCAAAAATTTGTTGCGTGGAAAGGTCATCTTTTACATTCAAGATACTAAAAATCTCAGCATATCAATCCGTCATGCACGAATCCACAGGCATTTAGATGAAAAACACACTGTGTGTTGTTAGCAAGACATTGCTGCGTTACCTTAGTGAACTCTGAGTGCTGCAAGTTTGCCTCGGGACACCAGCGCCCTCCTAAAGCAGTCAGCATTGCGCAGTCTTCTTCGTCTTTGGTACACGGCTGGGTAGGCAAATAAACCGCTGCAGTGGGGAGGTCCTCGATGTCTACTCCACTGCAGCTTGGAGTCCGCAGCTGGAGGCCTCGCAAGAACAGGTTACATGCTTCCAGGTCGGCTTCCCAGATCCGCTCCAAGCCTGGACAGCCACAGCTACAGAGAGGAACAGACCAGTATGTTATACAGTACTAAAAAACACTGTACGATGCAATCCAAGATGTGATAAGATACACTGATCTGATATACAACATGGTATAGCATAATGATATATAATAGCATACACATTAGTAACATCATGCTGTAGGATACAACAGTGTCATGCAATATGGTACAATGTGGAACAATATTATATTTGCTTTCTTGCGGAGAGTTAGATGAGAAGATCAATACCACTCACACTGAATTCACATTTATAAGGCTGCAAGATGCTGAACAGATAGTTTGTTGTAAAGTAACCTGATTTCAGTACAATGGCACATTCAAAAATTATTTTAAAATACATCGAGGTGCAGTATGACCTCATGACTGTGAATTGCTGCATGGTAACTGAGCACAGTACTTGTACACGCACAGTAAAGGACATCTTTAATAGCATCTCTGTAATAAAGCACTGACAAAGGAGCGATAGGGGAGAAATGAATCATTCAAAGATTGTAATTCCATTGACAAAATGTAATGAGAGTGAACGTCCTCCTGGTGGGCTGACCTTTTCTTCAAAGAGCTGCAGCGAAGAGAGAAAACAGAGCCCGGATGGGTTCATCTTTGCCGGGGTCATTGAGCAGGAGTTCGGCGGGAGGACAAGAAGATTGCTTTTTGTTTATCTACTCACTGAGTTACAATCAGTCATCCTTTTTCACTCTCCCTCATCCTCACCCTGACCTGTGTGATACCCCAGTTGTAAGCTCCCAGTGTAAAAACAGAACAGAACAATTAAAGCAGCTACATCTGATTGAATATATTATTCAAAAAATTAGCAATATGGTCACTGACCAGTGGAGTCCTCTCTTCAATTATTTAGTTTAAGGTGGTCACTGTGTGAAAGGAAATATGTGTGTTTTCCAGTAACACCAAACACTTTTGGTATCCCCACATAGTATCCGCATAATGGACTATACAGTCTATGGATGAGGGTACTGATTTTGAATTATAAGCAGGTTGTTTTGGCTTTAATTTTCTTGAAATGAAATACTCCTCCACTGACACATTTGAGACCTCTGACCTTCAAAATATTCATATGTATTCCTCTTCTTCTTTAAGTGACCTTTTAGATAACAAATCATTCCCAAATAATTGTGGCCCCAGGTGACATGTTAGGAACCAAATCCATTGATCTTGTTAGAAATTCTAACTTTAATATGGTTTAAGAGACACACAGAAATGGCAATGTTCCACACTAAAGAGCGCAAATATTTCAAAGTAAGAAAGAAATTCTGCCTCTACCTTACTGCTTGACAACTAATCTGCTTCCAGGAATCCATCGTGTGAAGAAATCAAACTAAAGCTGACAGGATGCTGGGACAAAGATGTGGCTTTTATACAGTCTGAGAAGCATTGAACATCTTTAAGGACGAAATGTCCTCAATCTCTCGGTATGTGCCAATTTCCAACCCAGGAGGAGGTTCTCTGTCACAAACACTAATTCTCACATTGACTGACTGAATGATAAAATAAACAGAACAATTTCATACCCTAAGCACAAATATACTTACATGTAAGCCTCTATAATATATTCAGTATTTTCACCTAGAGAGTGCCTCCCTGCTGAGCAGCAAGATTTGAGAAATTCTCCATCATATATAAACAAATTCAAAGGCAAAATGCACCCAGACAATATTGTAATCTCTCCCTCTGTTCCTTCCTCTCTAAGTGATGAGGCCCCCTGAAAATTGAATGCCACTTGTTTTCCAGCCCATCTCCTGCCTGAAAAGGCTGCCAACCTCTGTACCCTGCCAACGCACGCCTCTCAGCCGCTCTCTAACCTTCATTTGGCGCACACACAATAGAAAAATTGCTCGGCCCAGCCCCCCTGCCCTCGCCAATTCGCTGCTCAACACCGCTGCTTCTGAATTCTGCAATAGTGGGGGACGCACCCAGTGAGCCATGCCATTGTTATTTGTCTCTTCTGAAGTGGAGAGGGACACACACACACACACACGCACAGATATGGGTGGGCACACATGTGTTAACTTACACACATACCCATAAATCATTCTCTGTGGGGATTGAGTTGTACAATCATAAATTCCCCTAAAAATGTCAAAGCCGGCCTCATCTATCACAAAAACTTCTCTTCAGTGAAAACCACAATTCATTATAAACAACTGCCTTTGGAATTAGGGTTCTTTGTACTGAAAATTCAGACAACACATCAGCTACCAAGCATCCCTGTGATGGTGGCGTCCTGGTGCCCATCAGTGTGAACTCTTTGCCCAGGGGTTAATTGGTGGCAGCCGCTTGGCCTGCCATCTGATGTGGCAGGGTGTGGGTGTGCTGCTCTGCTGATGGTGCAGTAATAAGAAGGACAGACAGGCAGGCACACTCCTTCTACAGTCTCTCACTCCCCCCCGTGGGACTGCTGACTGACAGGACTGCTCTTTCTCCTCAAGGCAATATGTACACACACACAGACAGCTACGGAAGAAGGATTATAAATATAACTGTTGAACCAAGGAGCAGCGGTCTGGTCCTGCTGCTACCAGTAGGTTCAGTGTGCCTCCAGAGTGAAAAGGCACAAAGCAGGTTCACACACTATCCGACCAATATTCTGAACTTCAGCTACATCTTCAGGTGTCACACATTACCAGTAATAGGCCGTGAAAAACAACTATCTTCAGTCACACCTGGACTTTCTGGCTATCTAAAGATCAAGCTGCGAGTGTATTTTGGTTAAAGTAAGTTCCAACTCCTCAAAAAATTACTCTTCTGAATAAAATAAAATGAATGCGACTTTCGCCTATACACTCAAGTCAGCGTCTGTGATGTTTAGGATCCCCAAAAGCCATTAACACTAAGAGAAATCACACATTAGAAAGGAAAAACGGAGATGGTAATCAGACAGCAACATCTCAAATAACACCAGCTGAGGAGAGGTGCTAATAATATGATGAAATACAAGGCGGGGACTATTGGATGAGGTGTGATGGATGGTGGATTAACAGAACTGTTTGAACTGATGGTGGGTGGCTTGATGTCTGGGGAGGTGTTTACAGCAGATGATTGAACAACCCATATTCCTTTGTTTCAAACACCTTACATATCTCTTATGTACATTCACAATTTTGTACATTTAAAGTGATGAGTTTTTCCCCCCACTCAGTTTCCCTGCTTAGATGCTCTCAGCTTGTCCTCGACTCACCTGAGAGAACATGTCTTGTACTTGTATTTTAATGCCGTCAACACCAGTTGCATTGTATCCATTAAATATGACAAATGACATCTCAACAGAAGAATGCATAAACTGCAGGAAAAATACGAGAGGCATTTCCTAATGAAACATCTACATAATGTATTAAACAACTGTGCTGTGCTGCTAATCTGAATAAAATGCTTTTTGTTCTGGTGACACACTTACAGCATCTGCGCTGCTCTAACATCCTGTTCTAGTCTTTAGCAAGGAAGAGATAATTGGTTTTTTCAACACAATCCGTCTCCACGGAGACCAGACATCTCACCAGTACTAATCTGCCTCTCTCCTTCCCTCCCCGCTCCTCCTCCCCTCACCTCCACACTCCATCAACAGTAATGTACATTAGAGCTGACAGATAAAATGTACAGTGGATGATGGGTGGGTGTGTATGTGTGTGTGTGTGTGTGTGTGTGTGTGTGTGTGTGTGTGTGTGTGTGTGTGTGTGTGTATCTGCATGAGGGGACAACTGCACATTCATTCAAGCCAGATATTGTTACTGTGCCAAACTGGAGCTGGTGGAGGCTACTGGTCCTTGCCTGAAGCCAAAGCTGTACTTGTGATTTCATCTGGACCGCCTCTGGTTATTGAGGCGGATCTGAGCCAAATCAATTAATATAGTATGTGGTGAGCAGGGAAATTACTTTACAGTACCCAATACTCAAATATGTGTCCTTTAATGTGATTTTTCTTTCAATGATGATGTGGTTAGATACATCTGTTCACACGAAAAGGGAAGGAATACATGGCTGGTAGTATTGTCTTCAAACAGAGTTGCTAAACACCTCAGCGCACTGAAGGAAGCCATCTGACTCTGTGAGGAGCAAGCTTGTTGACGGGTGCAGGTAGAGAAGGCCTAGAGCTCTCCCGTTTGACTGGTCCGCCAATAAGGGAGAAGTTGACCCCTTGAGACACAGCCCCACCTCATTTGCATAATGAGGCAGAAATGCATAGAGAAATGTAAAAAGGACAGGCAGAAATAAATACCATTGGGGAAATAAATAGGGTAGAAAATGCGACGGAAGAATAAAACAGACATAAATAAATACATTTAAAAAAGAAGTAATTAATAAGATTATAACGGACAATAAATAAATAAGGTAATTATTACAAAGGTGAAAAAGTAAAGAGGCTAATTAAAATAGATATATACATTTATGTCTCCTTGTATAATTTAATTACTGCCTACATTTATTTATTTACTTTATTTTTTTGTGCATTTAATCGGATGCTTATTTATTTATTGAGTATTTATTTATTTCTGTCTTTATTTCTGAATTTGTCAGGATCAGTCCTCTATAAGAATGAGGTGCAGGGCAGCAGCAAAGAGGAGGAGCTGGGCAACAGAGAGGCATGATGACAGTGAGATCCACACTTCTGGAGGGCTTCCCAGAAGGCGGCTCCAGGGCAGGATCAGAACAGGCAGGTATTGGGCTAGCTGGCTCAAGACACAGGTTCCAAACCTGAATCCAAACCTAATCGACTGAAGTGAAGGTTTGGATTAGCAGGTCGGAGTGAAGGCTGGCGGCTAGCATGCTGCAGGTCAGCCGACTGGGGAATCCAAGGAGGCTGGAGTGAAAGGCCCAGGGGAAACAGAAAGTGGAGCAGAGCTAATGTGGAACTTCCACCTGTAGTATGCTACCAACTTGGCAAACTCAGGGTCCCGTTTCCAGTAGACAGCAAGGGACTCTAGGTTTTGCCACGATCTCCGTTAGCCAATCATGTAGTCACTGTCAAACTTTAAATCTGTTCTCCTCACTGCTGCTGTCAGCTGTCAATTCTGTGTGAAATCACTGCAGCCCTCCTCCACCCCCTTCACCTCCAGTTCATCATATCCAGACCTAGATCGAGCTCATCAGAGGTCCACTCCTCGTCGCATCCAGATCTTCAGCATTGTCTTAGATAAATAACCACCAATGTCTAGACTCCGTTGAGGGGGATTCTATACCAATGGCTTCACCACCCCGTTTAAATACCATGATGTCACGGTAGGGTCTAATCAACAAAGACTATTAACATAGGGCTGGGCAATAAAATAAATGTTCAATAAATATTTGATATAATTCATCTGAATCATGAACGAATTAGAACTTAACTTTTCTATTAAGATATTTATTTTGTTGAGGAAAAGAGACTGCGGTGGCAATTCGAGTTTTCAAATAAATGGCTTAGGCAACACTTGTCTTTCTGTGAAATTTATTCAAGTCTTCTGCAGAAGGAACTGACTGGGACACACACGCATCAGAGTATCATCCAAGTGAGCTGCAGTGTCTCAGCACACTTTTATCCCAATCTCAGCGTCAGCACTATCTTACCACTATCACAATCTATCGTAAAGACAATCATGCCTAGTACAGCCTGGTACATGTTGTAAAACAATGAAAGACATGACCCCCTGGACACATCGTAAAGCATCACACACATTTACCTCCCATTGACCCCGTACCTGATAAACCAGAGGCCCTCAGTGAGTAACATTAATTACATCACTGTTTGGAGATGGTACTCATAGAACTCCCATTACAAGACTGAAAAAAGATTGTACTTAATTTTACTCATGCATATTTGTTGAAAAAGGATTTTATCATAACTGTTCAATGTTCATATTTGTTAAGTGATCCACTGTTTGGCATCAAATGTTCGTCATGTTCTGACCATGAAGAATATTTAAAACCACAATTAACCATCTGGTTACTTCTTTCACTTCACAAAAATCAGCCTTTAACCTTTTTGATTTGACATTTATCATGATCTATATCTATATTGAAGTATATGAAATGTTTTATCCTGATTATATTAATGGCCATATTGTCCAGCCCTAAGTTAACATTTTCCATATTCAATGTGCACAATCAAATATTCGCTCACTCTCCTAATTGAAATGGCTCTTTCAGGTAGTCAGCTAGTGTTGCCAAGGTTTTTGGGTTTTTTTCACATTATGGCGCAGACAGGTACTCTGAAAAATCAAACAAACAAAACACAAAGCAGCCATCTGTCCTATTGACAGAAAAGGTCTAGAAAGCATGCCTCCCTGCTGGGCACTGAGATCGCAGCCATGTTGCTCCTTGACCACGCAGAGCAGCAGCCTGAGCATCCTTTAACAACAAACAGCCTTGCACTGTGTGACTGACTCCTGGCTCCCCTCCAAAGAGGTGACCCTGCCTCTCCAAGGATGCAACACAGAAAGCTACCCCCTCTCACACACCATACAGAGACATGGGTCAAGCAGACACACAGTTTCTCTGACAATATAGGCTTTTCCTGGCTCAAAGGAAGCCCAGGAGTCCTAACCGTCCTCCTCTGAACACTTAAAAAAAGAGAGTGAGTGGAAAGCAGAGCTCATATGGTGTACACAAAACATTACTTGCTCTATTCATCCATCTGTAAAACACAAATGGTTCCAAAGTGCTTGAGAATAAGAGTCGATCACATCGCAGCTGCTCTGTGCTGTCTGTCTGCTGAAGAGACGAGCTAAGCAGCTCTAATCTCCATAAGGAAGCATAAACAGGCGTATGGTGTCAACAGTTGACTGGGTTCCACACCCTCTGCTCGACAAGTCAGCCACTCATCCCATCACAATGCTGTTGTGTAACTGTCAGGCGGGCTGGGCGACCACCTGCAGCACAACAGCCCCGTCCTCAGTGATTTAGGTGCTCCGAGACGCAGACAGAAAAAATGAGACAGACAGAAAAAGATATTGTTTTGTCTAGAATGGTTTACACAGAAGAGGGAAAAGGTGGAAACTGAGCTGATGTAGAGAATATAATAAAAAAATATAAAGGTTTAGAAAATATGTGAGAAGGTGGGAAGAGAAGGACAAATTGCGTAGGTGAGAGATGAAGTGAAATGTGAGAAAGGGACTTTGGGAGACAACAGCATGAGAAAAAGGTGTAAGTGCGTGACGTGGTGGGTGAGGTGATGTATTGGGGAGAAGGTGCTCTAGTTGGAGGACAAAAGAGGTGAGAAGAAATTCCCTGGAGGCTGTTGCTCTCTTTATGTCTCCTTGATTTTTACTCCTGTGGAATACATATATAAATATATATGTCTTATAATAAGAGAGAGACAGCACAAAACGATCTTACCTGTGCAATCTGTCCTCCAATAGCTTGATATACTTGGTAGTGTTCTCTTTCAGCCGGGTTTCTGTATGGAGAGAGAAGCAGAGAGAGAACAACAGCCTGTTACTTGCACTTCATTTACTATTTTGATGGGGTATCCTAGCAACAAATCACAGCTCTAATACCATTAAAACTGACTTAGCTATATTGTACATGGACTCCGTTAGGGAAGGTAGTAGTCATCAAAGTAGGTGACGATGGTGGTGCTGAGAAACTGCAACAGTACAGTTCAGCACAAAGGCCCAGCTGGCTCTCTCTTACGACCAACACACAATCGAGGAAAGATCATTCCCACTGCTCTAAGAAGGGATAAAATTGGAAACGGCCTGAGGATAAAGGGGGTTTTCATGGCATAGGTCCTTATCCTGTGCCAGATTTTCTGTGGGGCATAAAGTTGGACGGATAACTTATGCTGCTTCCTGTGCCTTTCTGCCAGCAGTGAGCTGTGCCTGAGGAAGCAGACGCAGGCTGGCTGAGCGTTAGTCAGGATGGAGAGGAGGGCAATCTGAGCGCCGTTAATGAGCTCATGTATGAAACATGAGAATATGCCCCCCGCAGCAGCAGATCTTTAAACACAATATGATGCACTTATATCAAATTGCACCGCTATATATGTGCACACTAGTTATAATGTTCAATACAAGCCTCCACCTCCCCACTGAAACACACACAAAGCTGGCCTCATATATCACAACACCTGTACAGCTCAACAACCAGTCAGATTCCCAAACTCTGGAGCAGTGGTTCCCACTTTGGGGTCGGGATTCTTTTATAGTCATTGCTATTTTCTTTCTAATAAATATACAAATATTTATATATTCATATAATACATATAAATATTAAACAATCTCAGAAAGATTATTAATTAAAATGGTAAAGAACTAGTTCCACATTTGGGAAAACATCAGAGAGAGTTAGATGAGACGATTGATACCGATCATCTGTACACTAAAAATGCAGCTGGGCAGAGCCAGCTAGCCTGGCACTTCTAAAACTCACTAACTGACATGTTATATCTTGACCACTTAACAGTTACTTCCAATCAGATGAGACTCCAGGAAGTTACTGCCCCAAGCCAGGAAATAAACAGGCACACTAACACTACGGGTTTTGTCTGGATTAAAACAAACAAGTTAATTAGTGAGATTTAGAGGTGCTGGCTTCCTATTTACTGCACAGACATGAGAGTGTTATCAAACTTCTCATTTAACTCTCGGCAAGAAAGGGAATAAACATATTTCCCAAAATGTTGAACAGAGACATTGATAGAGTACATCCCACGTTAAAAAGACATTACTTAATTTTTTCATGAAGGATGAATTTTAAAGACAAAAATGGTTGGAGACTACTTAGCTTTCTCACATTGACTAGAACTCACACAGAGAGAGACAGTCACCTAATTGAGTGTTCTGAATCCCACTGAAGATTGAAATATAATTTCTATCATTGTCTTGATGGTGGTTATTAGACAGCATCCGCTCCAGGATGAGACAAGCTGGGGGCTGGCACAGCAGGGATTAAAAGAAAATGTCTGAGACTAAGTGATTGTGTGACACACACACATATTCTTGTCCATACTTTGGTGAAGAAATGAGATGGGCTATTTATGGGGGTCGCATGTGTGTTTCTCAGAAAGAGACTTTTTCCTGAGAGTCGTTTTAATTCAAAGTGGTCAATCCTGCTAAATCAGAGGGAAGAGGGAGGCCGCTGGAGTAGCTATCACGTATCTGGTGAGCAGATCTGGTGTATGCGGACCAGACAGCTCACTTACCACCCCTCTAATTGCTATGTGAGATCCTATCCTACCTGACAGAGTTTCCCTTGTCAACTTCCATTCATGCTGGCTCCGTTAAGCAGCCTGCAAGAAGATAGCCACTGAATAATACATGGGGGGCATTAAGCCTGACTTCGATGGCACAGAGCTTGTACAGATGCAAGATGACAAAGTGGGCTACGGCTGGAAGAAAAGTGAGAGCCAGATTTAGAAATAATATACTGTGAGGAATAGAAACAGTCAATATAGACATGAGCGTCATAACAGTTAACTTAATATTTCTTTCTATGCTGTTATACGCAGTCAGTGTGCCATCCTGTCGCCATGCCAACCGGTGGCAAAACCAGTGAGCCTTTTCGGGTGTGACAGATGAAAATAATCTTTTCTTTATAGAATGGGACAAGACATCAAGCGACAGAGCCTCCTCCTGCGCTCAGTGGAACCGAAACACTAGGGTGATATTACCACTTCCTGTAAGCCCGGCGGGAGGTTGCTGTCATTGGCAGGCCATGCGAACAAAATCAGCACTAAAAAGCCCATAAAGAAGAGACTCACTCTGTCAGTCCCTGATACATGCGGCAGTATTTTTGGTGTTGAAGGAACCTCACAAAGGCGTTCACAGAGCCTGCATTGGAAAATTCATGAGTTCAGCCTCCCGTCACACCAGTGATCTCAGCAGGCACTAAACATCACCGATTGCTGCCAAGGACCCTGGCCAAAAGTGACGAGGCCATCCATTCACAATACAAACAGAAATGAGACACTATTGAAAGATGACGAGAATGTGTTACTGGATGTTGCAAAGAGGCCATTTGCTTCATATAGGTCAAAATACTCATTCATTAGTCTAATGAAGAAATAATTACTTCAGCTAAATAGATGTAAAGATGATAAAAATTATGAATCTGATTATTACAATCGATAGCATAGACAGAAAGCAAATGGAGCAGAAATATCACACAGTGATTCACAATTCCCGATGATGAAGTTACAAGCTTTAATGAGCCTGCAGAAGTTAACGATGGCAAGGTGTTTGGATGTGCTTTTGCATTATGAGCATTCGAACAGCTCTCTAATTGAAAGTGAATAATGCAGTAATTTCTGAATTGCCTTGTAACAATAAAAGCAACATCTGTGAGGCCTTTGTGTTGTCTAACAAATTAGAGGCGGCTCCATGCTAACGAAGCACCACCAATATGCATGTTATAAAAGCCTGTACAAAATAAGGCAGAAGAGAAATTGTGTGTGTTTGTAATTGAGTTGAATGCACCGACTGTGATTAATGTGTTTAAGCTCAGCTTGGGCTGTTTACAACACTGCAGGTATCACAAACACACAGTCAGCATATATGCAGACACTCACACTGTATGAATGTATCTGAACTTCACAGCAGCCCAGCAGCATAGCTAACGAAGGAAGAGGAACAGACTGATATCTCAGACAGACACTCAATAACCCATGATGCTGTAAGGCTGTAGGATCACAAAGCATAGCAGTACACAGATTGCAGCTGGCACGACGTAACATATTGTGAGGCTATGCAAGAATGCACAACAAAAAGGAATCATTTGACAAAAAAAATTGTCTGTGTGAACAAAATCTGTGCTTGTTTGGATATATATATATATATCTTCAAATATATATATATTTCTGGTTAAGGGTGCTGAATTGCTGAATGCAAGACATGCTCTCCGGCATTATAACTCAAGTCAAACTCAGTAAACATGGTTTGTTTAGTGGAGATTCTAAACTTACTTTGCTGTGGGCTGCAAAATAAAACATTTTCTGATGACTGAATCTGGGAAGCACTAAGAGGCCCAACAAAGAGGAACTCACCCAAAATGTGCAGTCATATAAGCTCTACAACACTCCCACAACAGCACACCTACTAACTCCATTAAACTGGCATCTTATTATTTGCCTCTGCATCCTTTGACAAACTCCATTAGCACCAAGCTAATTTCAAAAACACACGTTTCTGAGTTTATCACCTCCCTCTACAGAGACGTCTACAGAGAGTCTCCAGCCATGCTAGCTGATCTGAGGCTGTACTTGTGCTGCATTCCAGGCAACTACAAAAAGTACCATAGAACGCCACCTGAAGTCGGATTTCCTATTTGTGAACTCGGAGAAAAAATATGTACCCCGACTTCACAAGTAACAGCCGAATGATGTCACACAACAATGGCAGCTCCCATGGAAGCCCACACTGTAAATGGTAAACCATAAATTAAAAGTAAACAATCTCTGAAAGTCATCTTCTCTAACCAAAAGTTACTCAGGAAAATGTTAAAAATGCCCAGAAATGTGAAAACATTTGGAAATATAGCCTACAACTTTTGCTGACTTTTGAGGATTACCAACTAATACACAGTTAACGAGTAACTTATATTTATCACTTGTTTTTAATAAAATGGCCATCCTTTTAATTAACACCAAGTGCACTGCTGAGGGTTTAACTGTGCATAAACTTGCCAAAGAAACATAAGTTCGTCACTGTCAGCCATGTGTATTGTTTACATTTAGCGTCATGCACCACCATGCAATTGAAACGCTTTGAGGTTGAAATTTTCCAGTTCCGAGCAGTCTGAAAGGTGGCATTAGGACCCTGGGAACATAGATACGCTCCCATGACTTAAGAATTGGACTACCAGGGGATGGCACTAGATGCAAAGTTAATCCATCCAGTGGTTGTTGAGCAATTTCAGTCTGGACCGAAGTAGTGGACTGGCAGATGGGCATTGCCATCCCTAGACTTATGCTGCTAGCACAGCTAAAACCAAACAGCTGTAAACACACTTTGGCGCTTACCTTACCTAAATATGATATAATCAATACATTCAAACTCAACCTCCTTTTGAGAACTATGGATTTAACGAAAATACATTGAGTAATGCAGTGTTGGGAGATATTCTAGTGGGACCTCAATCAACTTCCCATTGTTTTTTAGAAATTCTTAAGGGTATAGACCCTATAAAACTCCAGACAAATTCACAATGGAATGACATCCTCTACTGAATCACAGGAAAAATGAATACTGCCAAAACTTCACAGACAAAAACCAGGAAACATTCTCCCGGGTCCACTTAACCACTACAACGCACTCAATCATTCAGACACTCTTTAAGAGAAAAGCTGTCATACGTTCCATCATGTTCTCAACAGAAGCACCCTGAAAGAGGCAGAGTCATGAATAAATCATATATGTCCTCGCCTTTACTATTGGCACTCCATTAAGATTAAATTGCATTTGTTTAATAACACAGAGTGACAGATTTCTGATGTACACTTCAGCTGCTGGACTGGTATGCACAGTTTAGTTTTGCCTGGACGGGCTACCAAATCCTGGCAAGGAAAAGATGACAATGGAGTGGGAGCTGCATGAAGAAAGAATAGATGGTGGAGGTGCAGCAAAACACAAAAAAACCACTAATTAAATTTGTTCCAGTGGAGCCATGTGGAGAAGACAACCTACTATCTTTATCACAGATAGCCAAATTACCTGACTGCTAGAGAATATACCGCCTGCATACTAACAATAGCATTAAATAAGCATTACCACAATACTTGGATAAATCAAGAGGAACACACACTGACACTGCCTCCACATTTGAATGTTCTCACTCCTGGGGGTCATTTACTCATGTTAGTCAGCTCTTCAATTATTTATTTGTAAATTTAGTATCACTCTAGATCTCTCTTGGGGACGAAATTATACTCTCAGCAGGGAATCAAACCTCCGGCTATAATGGGTTTGGTATTCATCAGCACTCGTCGCAATGGCAATTAGGGACGTAATGGCTCCCAGGCCAAAAACCCCCACACCACAAAGTACGCTGGGCGGAGATGCTCAACAAGCTGAAGCTGTGTAGTTTAAGCGAATGTATGTGTGTAGATTTTGTGGAGGCATCAGCTGAACTATGTGTTGCTTTAGAGCTCATGACATAACAATGGGCCTTTTCAAGAACAGGCATATGGTTTTCTTGTCATAAGATGACACTTGTGTCATTAGCATATGCTAGAAATGCCTCAGAAATCAAAAGGGTGGCCATCTTGACTTTGAAGTAGACCGTAATTTTTAATCCCCTCCAGCTAAAGAAATGGTAATGTGCTGTTTGTGGGCTATCAGTTTCCAGCTACCGTGTGCCAGCCCCCTTATTACCAAATAGGATGACAGTTTAATGAGCTCCTTGCTTGGTGTCAGCAACACATTGTGAAATTGTGCCTGCTGCCATATTGTGTGCACCCACTTGAGCAGTTGAGAAAGCCATACAACCAATCATTAACTCGCCATCTCTTCCCACATCTGTGACGTGTTACTCACCTGATTCTAGTTCCTTTGTTTAGCACTAGCACTCGCATGTCACTGGTTTCCCATCCTCCATGTCCATGAGAGCTGCATTATTCTGTGTGAGGCGCGCAGTGTATTTAGGATACTGACGTAAACTCGAACATGTCTTTGGTGGTTGTCAGGGGAGAGATGAATGCTGTCCCTGGCTGTTTAGCAAGTCAAGGTGTTCAGAACTGTATTTCAGCAACAAAAATGAGGCAGGTGACAGTTCATGCACACAGGTGAAGGGGAAAGAAACATAAACCCTTTTGCAAATAAAAGGAATTGCTTTCTACTAAAATCATCTAAATTTTTTATGAACGATATAATATTATATGAATGAAAATACCCATGCAAAGTCCATGCATTACCATAAAAAAACTCGATGCAACTCAGCCTGACTGCAGCAATGAAAGGGTGCCCCCTAGTGACAGCAGAGGGTGCATTCAAGACAAGACAATGGGTCGACACTAACAGTGACGCTGCAGCCACAGGCCTTAATGATGTAGACAACAGCATATGTTGGCTGAATGCACGACTTGGGGTTGCAGCAGGAGCCCGATCCAGAGCCCCCGTCTCTGGTCTTTCACTACCTGCTCTGGCCTCTTCACTTCTCACTCACTCACACCCATCTCAGTGCCTCAGAGAGTGAAGTGACCTTCTTTAGAAATCTCCCTGTGACTGATGGACTAGAGAGAGAAGCACTGCAGGTGGTGCCGTCAAAATCCATTTATGTCTCTGCCAGTGCCAGGCAGCCAAACCAATCTAACTTCTCCTTCTCCCTCAAAAAAAGCAAGCCCCTTCATTAAGCAACATTCAGATCTCCTCTAGTTGTAGAGTGTGTGCGAGCGCTGATACATCATGTCTGCACTGAGTGGCTTGGAGGTAATTGGCTACTTCACACAATCCAAAGCTCATTTTGCGTGAACACCGCACCCCTCCCTCTCCTCTTAACAACTGCCAATCCTGCTGGTAACTCATTTGATGCAGAGTCCCCACTGACAGCAGTTCACTTCTCCTTCATTTGGAAAAAAAAAAGTCATCGTCCATTGATGTCGTCCCAGCGTGGAGAAACATCAAGAGAGGAATTGTCTTTTAAAAAGCGTTTTTTCTAAATTCACATTTGAATTGATCTTTTAAAAAGGTAAATTCAAAGAAAGAAAGTTACCTTAGAAAAATACAACAAACGTTTTCTTGTCTCAGTGGGCAGGTGAGCGTGAGAGACATGAGAGTGAGAGTGTTCTTTCAGATAATTTCACATTTCTTATATAGTTTAAAGCTGCAATGTTTTTGTATTAACAAATGGAACAAATGTTATATCAACTTAAAACTTTCATATGTTATTGTTTACAGGTTGATTCCACTACCACATAGTGGCCAAAAGATCTTTTAATGTAGGTTTAAGGAGCAAAGATCCGGTATTGAGCCCCATATATGGCTAAAACGGTTTTATCTGCAGTTGGCAGGTGGAACATACACAGCACACAACTCATGTCTGTCTACATCATTGCTATGTTGCCTGATCCCTGGTATGCAAAATAGAAAAAAATCCAGTCATAAATTCTCATGTTTTTACAAATTTGAATGCAATGTAGGTCTGGAAAAGTGATAACTGTGGTGATTAATTATAATCTTAATTACATTTGTCAAAACATAAGTCATCTGTAAATCTAATCATGTAAATAAGTATAAAAGGGTAACAAAAACAAAACAAGAAGTTGTGATTTTATGTGCTGGACTATTTCTTGACCGGGTGCAGCAACTTCCTGAAATCTCCGCTGGTTGCCTGGCAACCTCACTACCTCACTGTGACGACAAGACTCCAGGAAGTTACTGCGCCAGGCCAAAGAATAATTCCACATCACACCACGTAAAACCACAAAATGCCGTTTTTTACCATCGTTTTTTGTACTGATTAAACAAACAAGATATAAGCAGATGAAGATGGATGGATGGATGTAACGTGAGCTTTAGAGGTGTCGGTAAGGAGATGATGTTATTGTTCCCTTTGGACAGCACTAGGCAAGCTGTTTCCAGTCTAAGCCAATCGGCTGCTAGTAGTAGTTTCATATCTAAAGGGCAGATATGACAAACTACTCCTTTAAGCTATGTAAATGTAACTACAAGTACCTGTAACGCTGTCGTTGGTCATTAGTGAGAATTATTTGTTACCCATAGAAAGTCTTTGTTAAAGTAATGAGGATGATTTGTTGCTTTTAGTTCGTACAGCCTACAGCAGCCCGGTGTTTCCTTTGGGATCACAACAGTACATGTTATCTTGATGTAGACTGACTCACCGTGCTTTGCCTCCTTCTGCTCCAGCTCCTGCCTAAGCTGCTGCCGCTGCTCCTTCATCCTGGCCAGCTCCTGGCGGCTCCCCAAGCTGAGGCTGTGCAGCCTCTTGGCCAGAGCCTCCAGCCGGTCCCGCTCCAGGTACACCGCCTTCATCTCAGCCCTCAGCTCCTTGGCACTGCTGAAGTCATTACCTGCACCGGTGCACCACAGGAGGACATTAAGCTTACACCATCCATTAATGAGGGCCTCTATCATTAATAGCGTAATTAAGTGAGGCTAATGGTGGGCAATTCAAGTAAATGAGGTAAATAAAAGATGTGAAATGTAGGAAGGGTTGCATTGGGGTGTGGTGGAGTGGAGAGTTACCCGAGATGGCTGCCAGTTTGGCCTCTTGCAGTGCCAAAAGCTGAGTTTCAGTCTCGCTGACTTTCCTCCTCAGGCTGCTGCCCAGCCTCTGACTCATGACCACCTGGGGAAAAGAAGGAGAAGAAGAGGCAGAGGAGAGAGAGGGGGGAGGGCGGTAACTAACAAAAGCTTTGCAGACACATGGATCCCACAGGATGCATAGCTCATTTCCAATTCTGCTTTCATTTTCTTTTTGACACTCATTCTTACAAGACCTTACAGATTCATTTCCGTCCTTCTGTGCTCGTCCTGCCTTGAATACACAGCAGAGCATCAACGCTGATGTGTTACCTTGTCTATAACCTTTAGAAAGAAAGAGAGTGTGTCTCCTTTCACGTGGACAGACAGGAAAATGTGAAATCTCCATAAAAGATGCCATTAGAATGTCAGAGAGGGAAAAAGGCCCTGAATGTCACTGGCCTGACGGGGATGCAGCACCTCAGCTCTGTAGTATTCACAGAGGAGTTGATGGCTACAGCCTGTCTGGCCCCATCTGCCCTCACTCTGCCCTTTAAACCTCTGTTCTCCAATGTATTCACTTTGAGTTACAGCCAGATACAATCCCCATGATGCGCTTCCTTCTTTTGAGGAACTATTTTCATCACTCAAAGGGATGTGGAGCCGGATTTTCTGACGGATTTTCTCCTTGAATCTGACACAGTTTTGTGCAACACTTTGAAAAGGCAGTCAAATAGGTTGGTATTTCTGAGGCAGAACATCTCCGGGGAGTTTTCTTCCCACAGAAATATAGAAAACAGTTTTTTTCAAACAGGCTTGCATAATTTTATTCCAAGCATTACATGGACTGGAAAATGCTCTGGAGTGCTTTTTAAACTGTAGAAATTCTGGCATTGGTGATTTAATTTTGAGAACATCAGACTATTTGTCAATTTTTAAAAAGTCAATTGAGTAAGTGAAAGTTACTTTTCATGCCAGCAGTCTTTTTGTCACAGCAGGTGTGCCATTTTCCACAAAACTTATTTCAACTTAATAATGCACAATCTTGTGATTGAGTGCTATATATCCTTTGAGGTACAGTCGCCACATCAACCAACCATTTGATGATGGGACACGGCAACAGTTAAGAGGTCTTTTCTGAGCCCTGTGTCTCTTGCTGTGCCTCTCTCCCTCCACCACATCTTACAGATTTCTGCTGCTTTTGGCTTTATCCAGCTGCAGAGATCCAGGTATAGAGATCAGTGGGAGGGACAAGCAAACCTCCGAGATTCAAGAGGAAACTCCAGAGACACAGCACATACAAAGGGAAGAATGCAAAGCCCCTGACACACATAGAAACCCCAACAAAGCCATGCTATGTTAACTCAACAGACATTTGACATAGTACACATAAACCTATAAAATCCACTGTGAAAGCTGCAAAAAAGTTACATGAAAACTGCTGCAATTAAATTACAAATTCATAACTTGCTTATTTCTCTTCAGAAATACACAGAAAATGGTTGTATTTTTCTAAAGTGTTGTGTTGTTTTATGGAAGATTTCTTCAAAACGACGTTACATGACTCGACTCAACTACGGAGAGTTCACTGCCTTGTCAGAAATAGAAATAATCCCATAATTACATACATTTAGTATGCATATACTAAACATTGGCACACAGTACATACTTTCTTTTTTGAATTACTACTCACTGAAACACTTAATACACATTTAGGCATTGTTAGCATTCTGAGGGGAGACTGAGCTGTTATGGACAAAAACAGGTCAGAGGAACAGTGGCTTACTTTGGCAGTGGCTTCCTTGATGGACAGATTCAATGCCTGCTCCTGCTCCTGAAGTCTGCAAAAAGGAAATAAAAATGTTACAGTGCAATACTGAAAGGAATGTCTTTCTTTTGGGGGCTTCAATAGATGTCAATGGGAGGATTAAATGTCCACCAGTTTGCTCTGGTATCCACTGCGAAAGTGGGTTATGAACTATTAAGAGAGTTAGTGAATCTTTTACACAGGAATATCTCAAAAAATCTTGTACAATGGATAATAGCAAAAGAGTAGGCACTAATTATTCACTCATAAGATTGATTGATTATCAAAATTGCGACAGATTACTTTTCTGACGGTGAACTAATCAATCAAAAAGATAGTTTAATATTTTGGAAATAGGCTCATTTGCTTTCTTGCAGAGAATTAGATTAAATGATCTATACCACTCTAATATCTCCACCTTCACTATGAAGCGAAAGCGAGCAGCTGGTTAGCTTAGCTTAGCATAATGACAGGGATGTGAAAACAGCTAGCCTGGCTCTGTTTAAGGGTCAAAGTCTGTCTATCAGCATCAAAAAGCTCACTAATTAACACATAATTTTTTGTTTAATACGCACAAAAACTAAAGAGTAAAAAATATTTGTGGTTTTATGGAGAACTGTTTTGATGTTGTTTTGTATTTAATGGACGACCTTATATGTGTGTATCTATCTTCTCATCTAACTATCGGCAAGAAAGTGAATAAGCTTATTTCCCAAATTGTAGAACTATTACTTTAATCAATTAATTGTTTTAGCTCTAGGTAAAATTAACCATCCTTCACCTTCCTCCAGTTCCAGCCTGTAGTAAAGCTACAGGTGCTAAGCACTGATGAGTCGTGTTGTTCATTCTCCAGTATCTGTTCTGGTCTAGATACCTCCTTTAAAGGTACTTGCCTTTCACATTTCATTTCTAAATCTAAAATGTCATATAAAACAATTTTTACTCAGTTACATCTTGAAATCCAGTGGAAACAAATATGGGAAAAGCTTAAATCTCTTACTTCAAATCGGCCTGTGACATACAATATTCAGTTCGCAGAATTTTAGTTTTTCGGACAATAATGGCTGTGTCTTCAATGTCTAGATTAATATTTCAGATATCAAGGGTAAACGTCATATCACTAATGTTATTACTGTGTGTTATTTGTATTTAAACATGCAAACAGGACAACCCATTAAGGTCACATTATTTGTAAGATATAAAATCAATTTGCATATGGACAAAAGGAGCATGAAATTCATTAGACACATCACAGTCACCTTGTGAGAATCCCAATCGTCTCATATCACAAATATCAGTATGCCCTTTTCATGTTATTCAAGCTGATGTTCAGGGTGAGTCAGAGTAAAATGTTGTCTCTGAATGTTACAGCACCCCCCTTTTTTAGCGATGCAGCTACTCTGGATAGCGTGGATTTCTTTCATCCAGTACCTATAAGGAAATAAAGCTTGATATGAGAAAGAAATGTCCTGTGTTATATGGAAAGGGAAACTGAAATACAATCATCATGATGACCCAAAGCACGCCACCCGCAGATGTGCAGCTGAATATCCAATCAGAGGTCGCAATTTCAATCAGCAGCGGGTATAAATGCGTTCCAGTTGGGGTGAGAATATGTCAGATATCAAATTATGCCAGGGATGGTGGGTCACGCCACCGAGAAGGCGATAAGTACAATTTACATGTCTTTCTAACGGGTGGCAAGACAGAGAGGCTTTCCACAGTGCTCCCTCGCAAGCTATTAACTTCAGAGTATACGATGCAAAGTAATCATTTGCATCTGAGAAAAAAAACATTACAATTCAAAGCAGGTTCAAGCAGGTGTGAGAGAAGAGGAGTGAGGGCTCAGGGGATGCGAGGAACAAAGAGAAAGTAGTTGTGGATGTTTGATATATCCTCTCCGAGATTGAAAACAAATGAATCATTCATCATACAGTCTTACAAATTACCTCCATGGGCACAAGAGTTAGATGTCATCAAAAACATCACAAATCTGTGCTATTTTAGCTATTTTTTGTATGTGTATGTTTATATCTGTATTTTTCTGTCCTTGGGAAGTCAAGCTCTTCTGTGCAGTTATTTGAGATGTTAATTGGGTTGAAACACGATCTTCTTGGCACAAGATGAGACAGTCCAGCCGTAAAATTTATTTAAAATGTCACTTTGCTTGTCAGAGGATGAATGAAGCAGGGAGGCAACTATTTTGTAAAATAGAGGATCAGCACTGGCACGTACTCTTCCAAACTAGCTCAATCAATGATAAGCAAATACCGTGACATGATATAGGTAAAAAATTCATGGACTGATGATCGTTGCAGTGTCACCAAACAGTCGCAGCTCTCTAGCAGCCCCACCTGGTGACTGACATTACTGCAGGGACTGTGAGAACCATCTACTCCATGAATGAATGAATCTGATCTGGTCACTAAAACATTTTTCAGATTTTGTCTAGTCTTCCATTTGAGATGCTTTGTTTCACCGAGTGGTTTTTTTTTTTACTCGAGCATAAGAGTGAGCACGATTTTGGTTGCTCGTGTTTTCATATCTTTTATATTATAATAACAATATTAATAGCAAATTCTTCTCTAATGTGTGTCTCTATCGTAGCAATCTCTACAGAACTGGTCCTTCAGACTGCAATAAAAGCTGCTTCATTAAATCAAGATTTGGTCATTATTAATTGATAGTACAAATGATTGTGTTTCTTTTTCACTGTGCACAATCAGATTGTCAAAATATCCCATATGCATATTCAAGGTTTATTTTGTGTCATTTGTCTCATTTGATCCATATCGCATCATATTGACAACTCAGCAAATTATTTTCACAGTTATGGGGTTCGGCAGAGTTCAGGCTCAACCAATCAAAGTCTGACTCCAGTGACCAATAAAAAAAAACACATCACAATAGGGTGCAAGATGAAAATGTATACAGTGTGAAAATGTTTCTTCACAGAAGACTCCAAAGTGCAATTTGACATTTACATCTTCCACATACATTTGCACATTTTCTAGACTGTTGGAGACTTAGGGCAGAAGCAGTAATGTCCAAAGATCTGCAGTGAATGTTTTCACTTGCTCATTTGGTTGTAACTCTCTCTATGTACTGATCACATGAAGATCATGAGTAAATTTCCCTAAAATGAGTCCATTGCCAGGGAACATTAGGTTTGATTAATTACCTAAAGCTTTTTTTAATGGAGCGTCACTAAGAAAAACAGACTAATCTCAATCATTCTAAAGGGAAAAAAGCCTGAAATATAATTGGAAGGTATGAGCCTTTATTTCTTTACTCTGAGAAAATGTGCAGCTAGTTGTTATTTTTGCATGTGATCAAGTGCACATACAAGTCTGTAACAGCTTTTAAACATAGCACACTTGTGCAGTGTAACATCATGTACTGTAAACAAAATTTGATGTAAGAAGAAACTGGTAAAATATTTTGCATTTATGTGACGCTAACCTGAGCATGGAGGGTGGAGGGGAGACGGAGATCTGCGTGCGGTTTTCAGAGGTGACAAGGTCCTGCAGGGTTCGGCTCATGTCGCGGAGCTGGGCCACGTTGCAGCTCCTCAGCACGGAGCCCTCTAGCTCCTCGGCCTCCATCTGCAGCTCCTCCTGCTGGATCTGCTTCTCCAGGTGCTGACTGCGGCCCTTCAGCTCTGTCAGCCTCTGCTGCAGTTCTGCTATCTCCTCCTGCATATGAGTTTGATTGAAGGGCCTTTATTTAATTTTCAGGCGTTGCGCATCAATCATAAAATACTACTTTAATTATCCAAACCACTACAATTCGCACTATATTTAAGTACATAACCTGAAATAGAACCAAGCTTTCTGTGAGTCTGACATTCACTTGCAGAGCTGCAAATATGAGCACGAATATAAGTCTTTCTATAAATGGTGAATATATACAGTATTATAATTTAGTAATACAAGTTTCATATTGGAAGTATTAACAATTACATTGGAGACTTTACTATTAAGCCATTCTGCTAATAAAATATTTAACAAAATTTAGATATTTCATGAGTGAGGGGGAAAAATGCAGGGGACATCAGGTAGGTCAGGGACACACACAAAGTGCCAGAAATGACTATTCTAAGCTTTTATGACGTGAGAATATGAGTTGAATTTACCTCTACCAGCCGTTTCTCTTGGATCAGACGATCTCTTCGATGCAGTGGACCCTGCAATGAGTCGGACCGCTCCCCTGCATCAGGCTCTACACCCTCCCTGACACAAAACAAAGTCACTACAAAAGCCAAAAGCAATGATGTTTTAATGTCTTCAATCATGACTTTTCTAAACTGTATTTTTCATAACCTTTGTCCACAATTCAGAGTCCTTTCTGTCTCTTTCAGGGGCACTTGAAGTGAGTTCATATGTGCACTAATGTGCCATTACCGATAAAGTTTGGCACTTTTCTCCAACTCACTGCAATGGAAGGAAATGCTGAATAACACAGGTGACACTTAATCTTTGGTGGCATGTTGTTTCCAGGTTGTTTTTCTTTTTTTTTTTTTTGCATTTTCAAAAACTGAGACTCTGAGATAAAGGTATGTATGGAAAACAGAGGACTACATGAGCTTTAGTTTACATTTGTTCAGGATACCCTTTGGAGAGAGAGGCCCCACCTGATTTCCTTCCTGTAAGAGCTATTTTTGACATCCCTCCCTCACCGCTCTGTACTACAACAGTGTGATAGAAGACAAAGCACAATCATGATCACAGGACAAAGCTTAAAAACGAAGTTTCAGCACATAGCTGAACTGCAAATTTCACCAAGAGCTGTGTTGACTTTAACACCGCAAACAGAGTAGGGCTTATTTTTTAATTAAAGTCTGTCATCAAATAAAATCTGAAAAAAGTAAGGAATCTTTTTGAATTCAACCACATTTTACCTTTCACTTCCCTGCAATTTACATCAATTTGAACACTATTCTCCATATGTCACTAAGAAGAAACATTATACTTATACGTATTATACAGTAGTATATGATTACAGTGATAGTAATATTACCCCTGTTTTAGCCTCTTTACATTGGCTCCCTGTTTGTTTTAGGATTGATTTTAAGATTTTATTGATTACTTTTAAGGCTCTCTATTGATTGGCTCCTGCTTATATATTAGACCTTTTAACTCCTTATGAACCTCTGCAAAATTTGAGATCTTCCGGCCGGGGTCTTCTGTCTCTTCCTGTGACTAGGCTTAAAACTAAAGGGGACAGAGCCTTTTCTGTCAGGGCCCCGAGGCTCTGGAACGATCTGCACGAGGAAGTAAGTGTCATGATCCTGTCTGTGTGTCTTGTTTGGGAGTCTGAGTTTAGTTCCATGTCCTTAGTTCATGTTTTGGTAATCATTCCTGGTCCTTGTTTGTATTATTGTGATTTGGTCTCCTCTGTACTCCGGGTTCTAGTTCTGTGTTCTCATTTAGGTTCTGGTTCTTTGTAATTTGTGTGTGTTTCTGTCTTCTTGGTTATTCACTCTGCCCCATGTCTGCTTGTCTAGTGTTCTCTCTGTTTCCCCCCTGCTGTCTCTCTGCCTGCCTGCCTGTCTCTCTGCCTCGCTAGCCCTGATCCCGCTCACCTGTGTTGCTTCCGCCCTGCTCGTTAGTCCCTGTGTATATATATATGCCTGCTTGTCTCTCCAGTCTTTGTCACATCCTTGCGTCTAAAGTTGAGTGTTCCTGCCTGTTCCTTGTCTTCCTAGTTCTGGATTATTCCCTGTGTTCTGGACTACCTTTGTTGGACTTTGCCTTGAGCTCCTTGTAAGCCTGTTTAAGTTAGTTTTTTTTGTGTTAATAAACATTTTTGGACTGCAACCTCCTTGCCTTGCCATTGTCTGCATTTGGGTCCTCGCCCCAGTCCATGACAGTAAGGCTCTCAGAGTCCGTGTCTTCTTTTAAATCTCTTTTAAAAACACTTCCATTTCCATTGCTTTTTCATTTGTATTTTGTATCTTGCGTTGTCCTCATGTATTTTACTTTATAGTGGTGTTATGTGCCCTTTTACACCCTGTGTTTATCTTTTGTAAAGCAGTTTGAACTTTTGTTTGATGCTATATAAATAAAGTTATTATTATAATTAATATTATTAATAATAATAAATATTAAAATATAATACTATATTAATACTATTGTATATTATTATTAAATATATTAATAATAATAAACAATGAAGAAAACTTGACTAAAAAAATTTTTAATCTGCATGACAGTAACTACAGAACATGATGTTCATTTCTGAGTGTGAGTACACTAGTAAAGCATGATGGAAATCATTGTTGTCATTGCTGTGTGACTGACCTGCACAGACTGGAGTCTGCCCTCTGGAGGGCGCTGTGCACCACCTGTCTGAGCCGCTCAAGGAACAGTGCCACGCTTGGCTGTCTGGAGGGTAAACCCAGCTTCAGAGCACCTCGCTCCCTGCACAGCTCCTCCAGCTTTTTCCCAAAACGCTCGGCTGTAAACACACATACACATATACTGAACAGCATGCAGCATCATATGTTAAAAAGTAAATTCATTAGCAACGACGTTAAAGTGAGAAAATCATTGTGCTCTAGATCTCCACAATGCTGTGCTGTGACTACACAGAAAGTGGGTTACTCACTCAGCCACAATGTAGCCTACATTCACTGAAATAACATGACTGCACACATGTCACTCCTTATTCAATTATCAAATTATCCCTTAACTAGAAGGCACTAGAGACCAAGGTTCTGTCAATACTGAACAATTTTCAGCTTGCTGTTACCAAGAAAGCATAATTCCCATCATTTAAATCTTAAGTATCTTTCATTTCTTGACCCTGTAAACACACGCCTGATCTGGAATCAACCCTCTCTGTTGGCTTCATGGTTACATTTGAAAATGATAACCATCTAAGGGTAAAAAAAAACTCCAAGTGTCTTAGTTCTTGTTTACAACATTTCATGGAAAGCTTAAGCTTTTCTGGCAGAAAAACAGACACAGAAGTTATCAGGAGTGGAAAGAAACTTTCCTACCAGAGTTTAAAATGTCTTGAGAGCAGAAGACATGCTGACCTAAATAATCACACCACTTAAACAGTTCAAGGTCTACAGGACGCAACGACAGCAGATGTTGGTATTTATTTCTGTCACAAGGTCCGAGAAATGGGTCAGAATACAGTCCTCTATAGGAATTAACTTTTCTCAGGCCAGCTACAAATAATATTAAGTTTCCCCTGAAGGAAGATTCAAAATAAAGTCCAGATTAAATGTGTTAGTTCTGAGGACTTGCTGGTTCTTTCCCACACAGTTTTAAAGTTAAAACATCAAAAGCTAAACCTGGGTGATGAAACATGAATTAGTGTTCACAAAGCCCCAGAAGTCGCCCCAGGTTTTTCTTGTAAATAAATGGAAGTGGAATTTGATTCAGCGTTATTTACTCTCTGTGCTTCTTCCAGTAGTTTCACATTGTCCAGTTTGTAGTTTTAGTTGGCTGACTGATCTGATGTGGTGAGCACTAACGTGTAAACTAAGCAACACACAACTGCTAAGGTCAGTGTCAACTCAACTGTTAAACTAATCCTCAAAGTAAGAGAACAATGGTATTATTTGTGCTAATCTTCCAATAGCAGACATTATAATGTATAGGCCACATTGTTTTATTAATCACTGGGGATTTTCAGTAGAAGTCATAAAACTCTCCAGAGTCAGAGTCAGTAAACAACAAACCATTTATTCTGCCCTCACATGCTTTTGCAAATACCTCAGTATGATCCACAACCAATTCAGTTTGCTATCCAATAAAAAGTAACTGGGTGATTTAAACACAACCGTCAACCTACAAATGACTGACTGAGCATGCCAGTAAAACCTCGATATAAATGGAGATTCCCAGTTACTGTATGTTAAGCTGCTGCAACTTTGCGTCCACTCAGGCTCACTTTTTCACTGTTTACTGGCCTCTTTCCATTAAATTTTGTTTTAAATTTCAAAACAATGTTCCTGATCAGGAGTAATAGGTCTCATTAAAAAAATAAATTATTTAAATTATCAAAAGAAAGGCATAAAACATGTCAGTTGGTTTAATGACAGCTCTCTATAATCCATCCACAGCTACAGTATCTCTTCAACAAAAGCTGTAATGACCTACTTATTAAAGCAACGGCTCAACTGAAAGTCTTAGTTCACCTGCGTCATAGTCGTCATCCAAAATGGCTTTCTGCTGGAGTCTCTGCAGCTTCAACATCATGGACTCGATCTGAGAGGGCGACACAATCGGCAGAACAGATTACCCAACAGTCCAGAGGGCAATGTTTTTAAACAGCACTGCCCAAAAAAAGATACATGTGGGTGCAATGACCGTCGTTTCAAAGTGAGGACTGGGTATGAAGTTTAAAACCTCATCATCATTACAAAGTTTTGCTGCTCTGTATACACTGTGTCTCATCTGTGAAGACTAATCGGCCTAACTAAATGTTTTTAAAGTTATATTTTCTTTACCTTCTCAACAGACAATTTAAGGGATTTCACCTTTTTAGTTTGTTAAGTAAATATGAAACATTTCTGTTGCATAAAACTATATTTATTTTTGGGACATTTTCCCAATCTTTTTCTTGTGAAATACTGGGTAGTTTTACCTCTTCTGGTAAAACTGTACAAAATATTCAAATTAACCAACCTGATAAGGTAAAACTCACTCTTTCCTATGTAAATATAACTTTTGACACAGGCTTGTAAGGACTTAAATACTGAAGCATACAGTACAGCAAAGAGCTGCAGACAGATAGCAGATAGAACTACAAGTGTTGATCTTTTAGATGCTCATCCTCAGAAAAAGCATGCACACTGTTTTCCTACTTTGCAAGAGAGCGTTAGATGAAAAGCTTAATAGCACTAAATATTAAGCTAGAGCCAGCAGCTGGTTAGCTTAGCTTAGCACAGAGACTGGAAACAGGGTCAAACTATGAATAGTCTGGCAGATTTTAAGATCCAGGCTAGCTGTTTCCGTGTTTCTTTGTGCTAAGCTAAGCTAACCGGCTTCTGCCTGTAGTTTCATATTTACTGTGCAGACATGAGTGCTCTTCTCATCCAACTCTTGGCAGGAAAGCAAACAAGTGTGTATGCCAAAATGTCAAACTCTTTCTATAAAAATTACAGCTTTGGTCTCAGTCGTGTCTCTGAACCTGCTCTTGGAATTGACGCAACTAAACTCAATAAAGGTGACTAATATAGCCCTGCATCTCATCCTTCCATTAGGAGCCAATCATGCCCACCTTAGTGTAAGTGCGGTTGTTTTGGAGGCAGTCTTGCAGCACACCCTCGTACTTCTTCATCAGGTTGTCCCAGCCTTGGTCGGAGGCAGGTGTGGCGCTCTCGTAGCCGGAAGTGACAGAAGAGGCGGAGGCAGTGTCTGAGTCCACGGACAGTGAGGAGGTGATCTCTATGTCCAGAGATTGGGAGTCACAGTCAGGCAGGTCGGACGTAACCTCCCTGCCACCCCACAGACATTCCTGCCAAAACCTCCCACCTAATGACAGCTCCTCTCTCTCTCCCTGGCTGCCTGGGGTGGAGGAGGGCAGGGACTGGACAGGAGTTGACTCCTTTGAGACATTGTGTTCAATGGATAAAGTCACTGGTATTGTTTTAGGCAACCTAGGTGCTTTAGTTGACCAATTTAGTGGTTCCTGTTCCCGGGGTGGTGTAGCAGGGATTGTGTCTGTCCTCTGGCTGGAGCTGAGGGACTGTTGGATGAAACTGAAGCTGGAGTTAAAGGAGTCCTGGGGTGAGGACTGGAGGGCCGGGCTTGGGCTTAAGATGAGTTCATTCATACTCTTGTGGCTACCATTAATGGGACTGCAGTCCACAGGGTGAAGAGGACGGGTAACAGAGCAGAGAAAACTCTTACTCTTCCAGGAGCTACATGTGACTTTTTCAGGCTGTTGCTGATTCATTAGGGAGACTTTGACAGCAGTTGGTAGACTCATCCCCTGAGCACTGGTCGCCTCTGTGATGTCAGTGTGACGTCCAGAATTTCCATTCCTTATGCAAGTGGTCCTCCCTTCCTCCTCTTCGTCCTCTTCTCCATGAGTAGTACTCTGCAATCTGGACTGCTCTCCTCTCATGTACCCTGGTCTTCGGTGCAGCCTCTTGCGACTGGAGCTGCCAGCTGTCCCTGATGCTCTGCCACCTGTCGATGCAGAGATTAACCATTAAGCTGGACAACACGGTCATTAGGGAGATAAAGAGTGAGCTCATAGAACTGGCAGGATTAACTGTGCAATCATGGGGTACATCAGGAAAATGTGAGGCTAACTGTGCCAATTACACAGGAATGTTAAACACCATATTGTTGATACAGTGAAAGTGATATAACTAAAATGATCCTCAGTCAGTCCCAGCCCTCTGCCCTTAAAGCTAGCACCGCTAACTGAATGAAAAACAACTCGGCCAGCTGTGTGACTTTTCCCAGAGTTCTGCTCCAGCTGTTGGGAAATACCAAAGCCACACAGTCATTTTGAGTTAAGACACGCCTCTCAGTGGAAGAGTGGAATACATGAACAGTATTTCCTGAAGTGGAATTGGTTTCTTTGAGAACTCAGCCACGTTAGCCCTAAACCAGGGGTTCTCAAACTGTGGGGCGGGACATGCTGGAGGCGTACAGGCATTGCAGGGGTGGAATGCAAGTAAAGCTGAATGAATCTGATTTATGTTGAACAAAAACAAAACAGTTCTGATGCCACCAAGGCTGTTAAGATTTAAATTCAAAAGATTTATTTAGACAGACAAATTACCAGCTCTAATTGTGCAAGGTTCCTAGAGCTCGTTTTATACAGGTTTTTGCCACTTGGGGCAGGGAAACAAGCATTTAACACACTGACACACTGATATCGTAATGTATCAAGTTGAAATGGCTAACATGTTCGCAAACAGTTGTCTACACAGCCAGCAGATATGGAGTGACATTAGCACTCATTTGAAGTTGTGTTTGTGTCCACTTGATGGATGTACTTCCACTATTCACTAGCACTGGTCTCATTTCCACCAACTCTTGAAGGAAACATCTGGCTCTTCAGCTGCCAAATACTTCAGCTAGTTGCTAACTTTGTCTGTTGTTTAGTGCTGAGCAGGTAGCATACGGGGGGGTTTATGTGAGCTTTTTTTCTAAAAACAGCTGCCTGAGGGGAACTATACAGAGGCTAGTGATAATTCTCCTAATTTATGACTATTCGCGACTCCTTTCACATATTTAGATGTAGTTATTGGAGTCATTGTTAATTAATTTGATACATAGTATTGATTAGTGCAGCTTTATTAAATACAAGATGGACAGATTTGTGAAGGGGAGGAAAGGAAAGCCTAATCAAGCTAATAGTAATCAAACAATTAAGTCTAACTTGCAGGCAGAAACTCACATAAAAGGTGTGAAAAAAAAAACATGCTGGTCATATTCTTAATAATATTTCTAATTTCTCTAATATTGTTACTGGATTAATAAGATTTAAAAGGCTTATATAGGGATTGGGGATAGAAATTATCTGAGAAGCACTGAAGACAGACATGGCCGACCCAAGCAACAAGAAGTGTAAACAGTATTTGGTTTGAAAGTGGAGCAGGATGATAAAGACGGGTTTGTGTTCAGAGCTGGACACCTGCTGCAGCTTCATGTGATTAATACTTATAATGTGTAGGATTCAGACAGCGAGACAGGCATAAATGCTAGGAATCAACAGCCCCTTTGTGTACAGCTGCGCTGCTCTCCCCTTCACTTCTGGCTCTCAATTTTCTCTTCCCACTCTCTCTCTCTCTCTCTCACACACACACACACACACAACACACACACTCTTTTGTACTGAAAACAGTGAGAGCATTCATACTACTGTTACAAATCCTTGTTAAACTTCTTTTTAAAAACACAAGCAGTTTTAGACTGTCATTAGCACAATCTAACACATCTGCACATACAATAGTAAGGACATTATATTACTATTAATTTTATCATCTGTACAATGGCAGCACAGTTGTGCAAATTCTGTGTCTGTAGCTGTATTTCAAAACAGGAATGCAGGGCATCAAACAAAGCATGACCACTACAAAGCCACCCCAGCTCCCTGTTCAACCCCCCATGACCTCCAGTGATGTCACTCATCAGCCATCCCATGTGACTGGAGAGGAAGAGACACAAAAAGACACCACTTAAGGGAGAGTTGGGTTGTTAGACTGATGGGAAGGCAGGATTTGAAGTGACAGTCACACAGGGCTGTTGCCTTTGTACCCAGGTGGTCATGTATGTGTAGAGCAGAGGACGGTCTTCATTAAGAGTCTTCTGTCCACTGGGATCGCCGCACTAAAGCTCAGGTTACATACAGCTCCATTAGTGTTTCTTTGCAGTCATGGCCACTGTTCTATAACCAATTTAAGAAACCCAACACTCCCAGTAGGCACCAAATACAACCGCACACCATCCACCGTCTGGTGTGGTCTAGATATAATATAATGCCCACTCCAGAGAGTCAAAGAGCATAGGAGTTGAAAGGAGAAGGACTTGTTGATAGAAAGTGTTACAGTATCCTCTCATGCTTCGATTACACAAAGCTGGCTCTTCTCAGTAAAGGGGAAGGAAATGCCTCGGGTCTCATTGTGCTTGTCTGCGTGTGATGGGGGGAATCTACATTTCGGTTGAAGCCCTTCAGAGGTATGCCATTTGCTGCTTCCTGCCAGGCTTTTTGCGTTAAAATTGTTTGCCAGGAATTCCGGCAGAAACAGTAAATAAGCAAAAGGAGACCTAAAATGGTTCAACAGGACCAAATGATCCCCATAGCAACAATAGCAGCTGTCTCATTGCAACTTGTTGCTAATATTAAAGATATTCTGCACAAAGTCTGAGAAACGAAGCATCTCAGCCAGAAGAGGCAAGATTATTTACCTTTGGCGATTAAAGAGGCCCTCCTCAGAGCCCTTGGGTTAAACACTGCATCCCATTGGTTGCTGAAAGTGATTCGGCCAAAGAGCAGAGGAATGCAGAGGATCTCATAAAAACACAAACGTTAGAGGGACGAACTCGGGACCCACGGACACACACACACACACACACACACACCCCAGCAGATCTGCATGTCAGCAGCCTCCTGAGAAGAAGCACTGCTCGGCAGCTGTGCAACTCCTCACCACTTGTGACTGACCACAGCAACAGAAATAGGGAAGTGAAAGCCAGCAATGAGTCATGAAAAGTGTTTATTTTTCCTTTAGGCTTCCTTTAACTATGACAAATGGTGACTTAGAAGTGAATCTACCTATCTACCTTTCTGGAAAAGGCAATAATGTCTGACAGAAAACTAAACCATAATGCATGATAATCCAGAATTGAAGCTCGGCCCTGGTGAGTGACATTTTGACGTAGATGTCCATTATACTGAATAACTAGTTGTCACTTCAGATGCCCTTCTCACTACTGTCCTGATGCATCCTGTAACTTGAGAGTTTTGATAATTCACTATATGGATTAATTAGATTTATTTAAAATGTCAACAATGTGTTAGAGTTTTTAATGATGTGAGGAGTTAAGAAGGGCTGCAAACTAAGGATTATTTTCATTGTTGATTAATCTCTCGATTATTTTCTGTTGTTGTTTGGTCTATAAAATGGCAGAAAATGGTGAA
Organism: Micropterus salmoides; assembly: GCF_014851395.1. Lineage (NCBI taxonomy): Eukaryota > Metazoa > Chordata > Actinopteri > Centrarchiformes > Centrarchidae > Micropterus > Micropterus salmoides. Next base: position 9,548,087 of record NW_024041373.1, read on the forward strand.
AAATGTGGATCAGTGTTTCCCAAAGCTCAAGACGACTTCTTCAAATGTCTTCTTTCGTCCACAAACTAAAAGACATTCAGTTTACTGTCATAGAGATGGAAATAAACCAGAAAATAACCAGCCGAAATCAGAGAATTTTTATTTTTTCCAAAAAATAAATACTCCAATTAACGATTGACTGGATGATGGATTAATAGATCATCAAAATAGTTAGAAATTAATTTAAAAGTTGACAACTAATCGATTAATCTTATAGCTCTAGAGTTGAGCTAAAACAACAATATGTTTCAGGCTGGTCATTTCTTTCAGATACTGAATCAGTTGCCACATGTTTACATTGGGAGTAGGGTAGCTGAAACACTGGTTACTCGTTTGATAAGAAAATTTGTTCCACAGTGCCACATCTCTTACTTTGCAAAGTTTTAAACAAAAATAATATAAAGAATCAAACATGCTAAGGTAGAAACCTGATTATAGAGAGTTTCAGTTTGCAATACAAGACAATAAATCCTATCAGAAACAAAACTATGCCACAGAAAAGTCTGTATGCAAAGTATGCAAGTAAGTTATTAAAGAAAGATAAGGGGGTGCCATCATGCGTCTCCACACTGTCTAGATATTAAGAGGGAATCTTCCACAAGTATTCAAATCATGTGCAACTCATCACCTACTGGTTATCACCGCTCATGGTAGGGAGTCTTTGACCTCTATGACCTGAGTGATGCAGAGACACTTCATTTATCAGACCCAGCAGTGAGTGAATGTCAGTGTGTGGAGAACCAGCTGAAACACACAGATCATCCTCTTCCTTCAGTCAGACACTGATTATTTAGTGACACTAAGCATCACAGTTCAAAAACAGCATGTTGACTTGCAGGTCTTGAGTGTCCTGAGTTGGACCAGAAGTGTTTACAGTAGTAATGAACGCAAGATTCAGACCCACTGCACACTGTCTCTGTAAGGACTGCTGCTGTTTGTTCTTTCTTCAGTTTATTCTCATCACCAGTCACTTACCCCTTACTTTCTTTCTTTCCTAATTGCTATATGAGTAGCCTTTATTATTTTAAAGTAATGTAATGCTCTTAATTCAAAACAGCCTTCCTGGTCCCTTCTGTAGAAGATTGTTTGGTTAATGTGAGAAACAGCAGTTCGTAGTTGAAAGAAGAAAAGATGTAGGCTGTATGTTTACCTTCCGCGACTTCGCAGCGGTGAAGCAGAGAGTTACTGTGACATTCCAGCCCCATCAGTCCAGCAAACATCTTTCCACTAACAGCAAGCTGTTCGTGTCCAGAAGTCAAACAGTGTCAGATCCCGGTACTTTATGGAGTTAACGTTACATCGACCATGTTTTAGAAGGAGCGGAGCCAGGCAGTGGGACTGATCTCATTTCCGTTGTGGAAAAGTGAACCAGACTATGTTATTCCCCACCCCGCTTTGAAATAACTTGTGAAACCGGCTTTTTACACGCGCTCCTTTGTCCACATCAAACATTTCCCGACTCAAGTACTGACGGTTGTACTCCAGAGTCCTACGTTTCTCCTCTGTGGCAAACAGATGGCTCCAGTTGCGCACGAACCGACGGTCTGGAGAGAAAAGATTGTCTTCATGTCATGTTTCTTATGGGGGGTGATTGGGAAAAAAACACCCAGTGATGAGCTGTGATGGCAGACGTAACTGAAAAGATAAATCTGCGTCTCATCGATGAGTTGATCAGTAATCCGTTAGCTGCGCCCATGCGTCGCGCGCGTCTCGTTGCAGCAACGCGAGGAGCTCATACGTGTTCAGATATTTGACTCCAGACTCCTTCTGCCCGCCTCACAGCCGCAGCAGGCAGCCTATGAATGCTCAACATCAAAAAACTAAAAGTCACATAAACTATACGCACACATTTTGAGAGCCATGGCCATTATCATTATCATTATTATTATTATTATTATTATTATTATTATTTATGCCTATTATTATTGTTGTTGTTGTGTTTTAACTTCTAGGGATTTTACATTTAAATCAAATGACTGCTGGCTAAAAGAAATTGTAGTACTACTTTATATAAACTATCCCATTGATGATGTTTTATGTTATTTTGTTTTGCAAAAAGAGTCATGTTTCAGTAAAATGACTCTTTATTGTTCAACACATATTCTGACCCACATGTCACTAAACAGACCATCCAAGTGTATTTTGGCCGTTAAATATACTAGGTCAAGTAATTGTTTGTGTGCAAAAATGCATGTTATTTTAGAATGTATGTTATTAGTGTTCCTTTGTTCATGCAGTGAGGGAATGCTTGAGAAGGGACCCCACAGCGAGTCTTTTCATCCTCCTTCCCACACACCCAAATGGTCTTTTCATTCAGCTCCCTGGCTGATAGACAAGACTCAGTGATGGAGAGCTCACAACAACAGAGCACAGCCTTTACCTTAGTTAGGCTACACTATGGAGGGTAAGAGAACTGTGTGGCAGAGAGGATGAACTCCATCGCCACGCATGTACTGAAGAATCAGATCACCTGTCCAGTATTAAAGATTAGAGGTAGCCTACTTAATGTCACCTAACTGAATGTCTCATGATGAGAGAGTCTTTCCTCGGGCAAATAATAATTAACAATGGTGGCTTTAACAAAGTACTTGTTAAATTACATTTACTTTTCTATACTTGCTTTTTATCTGTGCAACTTCCATTCCCTGATGCACACGAGAGGCAAAAATGGTATTTTGCAACAATTAGTGTGATGACAAAAATGGTGAGGCTTTAATGTAATTTTTACACTTCTCACATTTACTAAAACATTAATGTATTAATACATTAATTGCCGTGCTTTTTGGGTTTTAGTGGCATTATTTTCCTGTTTAGACTCTTCCTAGTGTGTGTGTTAGTGTTCACTCCCTGCATCTGTGTTCTCTTTTAGGTTCTGTTGCCATGCTCCTACTTCATGTTCTCTGTTGTATTTTGTTATACTCGTCTTTGTGTATTGTCACTAGCTTTACTTCCTCTTGTATTTTGTAATCATTGGTGTTTGGTGTTTTTGTCTAGCTTTATTTCCTTTCTGTCTTGATTCCTAATGTGTCTCACCTGTGACTAATTGTCACTTGTCAGTGCATTTTGGGTCCACACCTCTGCTTCCTGCTACTTCACTCAGTCATCCCTTTGACACAGTCTTCTAAGGCAAATTCAGAAATACTTTGATCCCTGAAGGTAAATTCTAGTTACAGTTGCACACATTGCACATCAAGTCATAAGGAATTGAAATAATAATTGAAAGAAGGTAGATAAAAACTTTCAGCATATACCTTTGGTTCGGCCCACTCTGCCGCTGTCTGTTGTCGACATTTTGACTTTCATAGTAGGAGATGCACAGGTGTCACTAATACTAATAACGGTTCAATTCAGTTTAGGTGTCAAAGACAAAACACCTAAATGTAATGCAGCCCCCTGTTCGTGTTGTTCACTATTGTATGCTCTAATGAAAAAGTTAAAATATTGGAGTATGCTCTGAGAGAATAGGTGTCTGGTTGTATTCCTCATCTGTTTTAATAGGTCCATGGCTGTGTTTTCTAGAGAGCATACCTGTTTTCACCAGTAGATGTCAGGCTTCACATTGAGGTTCAGTTCAACTGCCACACACTGCTTTTTTGTAGTTTTAGGAAGGTCACAGCGGTTTTTTATTTTATTTGTGCAAATCGTCATGTTAACTCAATGCTTTTCATTATTTCTGCTTGTATGTAAATTTTGTGCATTTGCTGCAAATATCTAAACATTTTAATAAGCTGTTTCTATTGTTTGTTACATGTCAATTTTCCACAGCCTGGGGTTGCAGATCTGTCACTGATGCCTACAACGCAGTAGGTCAACCAGTGTCCTGCGTCTCTCTCCAATAAAATTCAACAACCCATTAAAAGGCTGACAAACAGTAGGTTATAATCATAATTCTTGTGTTTCATTAACTTAGATCTTATTTCTCTAAAATGTTGTGTTTTCAGTATGGCAAAGCATTCGCTCTCAGCCCTGAAGACCGGATTCAGGTTGTCCATGTGTAGCGCTGACATTGGCCACAAGGTGGCAGACTTAAATTACATTCAAACCTCTTCTTTCACAATCTGTATAAAAAAAAATAAAAAAAAACCCACCAAAAGGAACGAGATCACTGATGACCTTATTTGTGGCTAAAAACAAAACTTCTCACATGTTTATACATAAAGCTGAATTAATCAGAGATTTCATCCTAAAGCCGGATGACATTCTCAGAGGCCGTGAAGCACACAAGCTGCTGTCCAGGATATAGAAACAGAGGCAGTCTTTGTATTGGGTTGGAATAATCAGACTAATAAGAAACACTTTTCTCATAAGTGAAATCTCACATCAAATCTTGTTCCCTCAAACACAAAAAAGAGCCTCTTTTACTGATTGTAGATTATGCAGACATTACTTTGTGGCCGTCCCTGAACACATCTCAATTGTTTCTGCCTCAAACATCCATGAGGATGGTAATAAATCTGCAGGAGGATATCCGGAATATTTGTCAGCGTGCTCCAAACCTTACTTTGGATTCATGTCGCTGCAGTGTGGTGAGGATTGTTGAGGAAAACGGTACAGTGAGAAGACAAGAGGTTTTGTGTGCGTGTGTGCACGCGCATGCCAGAGAACAGGCACGTACAATGTACAAAGGTCACATGTTCCTCCTCCACACAGTGTGCAGTGAGTGCAGGCAGCCAATGCTTCTACCTTTAGATTATCTGTGTGTGATAGAGAGAGGGGGGAGGGCGGAGAGAGAAAAATAAAATAAACACACACATTATGAAAGCAGCTTAAAGACCAGAGAGCATGGTATATTTGGCACAGAACTTTTATTCATGCAAAACAAGTGAAGTCATCAGATCTTTATCAAAGGGGGGGAAAAAAAACACTGTCTATTGTAAAACAGTTTTTATAACAACAAAATTAACAAGCATGTCACAAGACATATCAAACATCTGTCAAATCCCATTAAAAATACATACAATCATTCAACTGGTGTAAAACTAAAGCAGACAATGACACCATAGAGAACATAAACAATGTGGCTGAAGCCTGTGCAGGACTCAGACCACTCCTTCCTCGGGGTCGATGAGTGTGGTCCTACTGGAGAACACATCGGCCAGCATGTGTTTGGGGATTTCTGAGCCGCGGACACGCAGGGCATAGCAGGCGTCCTCCACTTTGCCCAGGCTCTGTCGCAGTGTGTGCAGCTTCTTGGACACCTCGTAGGGGCCCGTGTTCCCAATGTAGGAGAAACCGTCGTGGATCTGCCGCAGGAACTGGCTCAGCTGGAAGGGCGTGTCGATGTCGCCGTTGCCCACGCTGCTGATGCACATCCGCATCAGCTCTCCGGTCAGGTCGGCCACGCCTAGAAGGTAGTCTGAGGGCGTCACCTGGAAGGTCAGGACCTGAGCTCCCGGCTGCAGGGTGTCAACTGAGCCCTGAGGGGAAAACAGGGCGAGAATCACAAATGAATGTCAACAAAAGACTGAGATTAGGAACACTACTTTTGTGCACAAATATTCTTATCCCAGCAGCATTTACACAGAAGGTTGATGGTAACAACAATATCTACAAGATGTGATTGTTACGCTGTGTAGCTGTGCTACTGGTAGAAGGCCCGGGCTGTAAATGAGTCCAATTTCTCTCAAGCATAATGATGCTTTTACTGCAAAATATTGAGGTTCAAGTAATTTTGCTTGCCTCAACAGGCACCCGTCATCTTCGAAAACAACAGGCAGAGTGGATAAAATGACATAATGACACATAATGCTTATAAATGCAGTACATAGTAACATCCAGGGTTGCCTTTGTGTGCCATTATCACTGCTTTGAAAGGAAATAATGTACAAGGAAAATAGAACACACATCTTCTTGAAATAGTCAGTTTGGGGAATACGTTTATTCGCCATCTTGCAGAGTCAGATGAGAAAACCGTCACCATTCTCAAGTCTGTGCGCTTAATATGATGCTAAGGATTTTACCTTGGGACAAAGACAGGCTTAATGCTAAGCTAGGTGCCTGCTGGCTCTAGCTTCATATTTATCATACAGACAGAGTTTTATCGATCAAACTCGAAGTGAACAAGTGTATTTTCTATTGTATTTCTTTAAATCTTGTTAAATTTTAATGCAAACAATGCATGCAGCTTAACCACAAAGTCTTCTTTAAATTTACCTTAGGATCCACCTTCTCTGTTCTCATGAAAACCAGTCTGGCATTGATCTCCTCCAGGCTGATGAGGCTGCGATGACGGATATAGTGCAGGAAAGACACGGCCTCCACGTACTCCTGGATCCCTAATGCATGAAATCACATTGAAATGGATCACCACAAGACACTGGGAAGCACAACCATATATTCAACTGGCCCAACTGTTGAATCTAAGTGGGATTAGGGTCTGGTGGGTGCCTTTATTTTCTTCATTTATTAATTTTATTTTAAAAAAAACTTACAAAAAAGAAGGTCAACCACATATCAAATGAGCCCAGCACGTAGTGTATGTGTGTGTAAACACTACATGGTATCTGCACAGCGCAGATCACAGATGTAGATAAGGATTCAAATAAAAACCTGCTTCCTGTCGTTGTCTTTTGATTGAACAACAGTGGCCATTTTTTTGTGATAGGCTGAGATGACCCCCCATTTGTTTCCCCCGTGTAAACAACAATCAAATAATCACAGGACGGAAGACTTTGTGTCTAAAGTTTACTTTTGGAGCTGGAATTGAACTTCAAAGAGCCTCCTATCTCCGCGTAGCGAAACACAGTGTGCTGCACAGAGCCGAGAGGAGAACGTGGTTCATTTTCACTTCACTCGGAGTAACTTTCATGGCTCTTAAGTCCAAATTACACCAGCATTTGCATTCAGAACAGCTTTATAATGCGTTTCCAAAATCACATGCAGAAGGAGTCATGGGTTCATATTCACAACACTTTTGACCATCTAACCGCAAACCTCTCTTGTATAGAGAGATGCCTCGTCCTTTTCATACATATTATTTATCTTTAACCTAGACTTAACATCAATGGTTTACATGATGTTATGAATTATGAATGATGAATTATTAAAAGGCCCTGAAAATATATTCTCTCAACTGGCTTCTTACTGTGAGTCCAAGAAAACACAAAGTTAGAACAGTTTGGTTATTTCAGATTCTGTAATTGCAATCCAACATTGTGTAGATGTGTTTACATTCTTACAAACTGTTACCGCAGCATCGCTGTACTATTTGTATTATTATTATTCTATTATTTTTATCTATCTCACAGTCAAAAGTGCTCATCAACCAGCGCGGTATGCAATGTTTGGTTCTATGTACAAGCAGTTAGGGAAGCATAGAGTTGTAAAGCCAAAAGATGATTCTTATGATAATCCAGCAAAACTAAAATTCTTCATTGGTCATTTCAGGTTCTGTTCAAATTTAGATGACCTGTCTATAACTTACTGTTTTGTGTAAATGAAAGGTCTAATGGACATCATTTGTATGCATTTGTTTTTTTAGTTTTCGCTGCTCATAATGATGCCAGAGGAATAAAGTGATTGCGCTTGTTAAAGACTGCACGTACCTCTCTGCAACTAATCAGGATGTTGCAATATTTGAATCAAAGCCTGATGGCAGTTGTATGCTTGTGTTGCCAGGCCACTGACTGAGTTTTTAACTGTTAAATTATTGTTTTCATAACTTTGTGAGAAATAAACTTTAGGCTGCAGATTCTTAGGACTCATTATATTTAACTGGGAAATAAGTCTTTGATTGTGGGTCAACAGTGATTACTAATGAAAGGGTCCTGGTCTACAATAAACGTCAAGCGTGTAGGTGAGATTTTAACACAGACCACTGGATGAGACAATGGGGGTAGGGGGAGATCTTTGTGCTATATACATTTGCATTTCCTTTTGTCAGCTCAGGAAGAGCCATTGAGTGTATGCTCCAGATGTGATTTGCCATTTGTTTTGCAGTTTACCATTTGCTGTTGTGTCTTTGAGTGTATTTAAGGAGAGCATGTATCTTTCTCTCCGTGGCCACATATAAAGAATTGATTCATTACATCTCTGACTTTAAGAATGATTTTTGCTTATTTAGTCATTAATATATTTAATGTTATGGAAAAACACTTACATTGTCAGGGTAAATAAATGAACTGCTTATTAGAGGGACCATATCCTATTTTTATGTACTAAGTACTAGTATTTATATATTTTAGGTCCAACCTTTATTTTGCAAATGCAATGCATAACCTTTATCAAAAAAAACACTGCAAACATCTAAACATTGCCGGTGGTCCCACAGCTGTGACACTGGGCTTAGAGAGGATATAACACAATCTGAGGCGGACAGGATACGACATGAAAAGGTTACACAGGCTTTGAGGCAGGCAGGCGGAGTTCAGTTCCTGAGTTTGTGACCAGGAGCTGTTCATGTTATTTACTCTGAAGCAGCAGTTACCTTGGGTCACTCCGACTTTGATTTTGTTTTTGTTCATGTTGATGATGTCTAAACAATGACTCAAGGAAAACGACTGGAATCTAGAGAGATTTTACCGGCACATCATTTGGAAAAGTTGAGGGCTGGGTGTAGGGCTGACTGGATCAGTAGCTTCAATAGTTTTGATCAAAATTCAATAAATGTGTATGAATGGCCACAGATGATGTAAAGATTAATGACCACAGATCACTCAGCTGCAGGTGAACCCTGGGAAATGGGCTGGGTCAAGCTAAAGAGCTTATCAAAGAGCTGCTTTGTCCTGTTATCAGTGGCAATTACGTTCACATGTAGCCCACAATATCTTTAATGGTCCTTCTATATGACAAAAAAAACAAACAAAAAAAACCCAGACCCATTACACATGCCTGGAGACTTCTTGTCCAGCCAAGATTATCTGGAGAGCTCGTGCAGCGAGCCCAGTCTCAATCTAATAAAGCCGATATAAAAGGGGGGGAACATGAAGCGTCTAATTGGTGGGAACTGCCACTGGTCACGTCGCGGAGGATGCAGTGATTCCTGAGTGACCACAATCTAAAAACGACTTCCCCAGCTGCTAGATAACAGCTCACCCCCGCTCTCAGTAATGTTTTTTTTCCTCCAACCTCTGCAGACATTTTGGCTACCCTAACGAAAACTGATATTGATGCTAGTGGGAATACAACTTTTATCAAAGGGTGTGTCTATCATATCCTAGCCTAGATCAAGGTTCACGCTCTCACACTATCAGGGACGCATTTCTCGTGAAAGTTCCGGTTTAATTAACTTTGTGACTCACTAAATCTCAAAAATGATTTTGAAAGACATTACCATTTAAAACCCATTCCTACATCAACAAATGTTGTAAAAATACACTAAATGGGGACTATCTAAGTGTCTGTAAATAAACAATAACTGTCAACAGCATATCTAGTTGCTTATACACTCATCAGCCACTTTATTAGGTACACCTGCTCAATTGCTCGTTAACGCAAATAGCTAATCAGCCAATGGCAGCAACTCAATGCATTTAAGCATGTAGGCGTGGGTCAAGACAACTTGCTGAAGTTCAAACTCAGCATGGGGAAGAAAGGGAATTTAAGTGACTTTGAACGAGGCATGGTTGTTGGTGCCAGACGGGCTGGTCTGAGAATTTCAGAAACTGCTGATCTACTGGGATTTTCACACATTCGCACAACTCTCACAGCTCTAGGGTTTCCAGAGAATGGTCCAAAAAAGAGAAAATATCCAGTGAGCAGCAGTTGTGTGGACAAAAATGCCTTGTTGATGTCAGAGGTCAGAGGACAATGCGCAGACTGGTTCAAGATGACAGAAAGGCAACAGTAACTCATAACCACTCATACAAGGTATGAAGAATACCATCTCTGAACGCACAACACGTCAAACCTTGAAGCAGGTGGGCTTCAGCAGCAGAAGACCACATCAGGTGCCACTCCAGTCAGCCGAGAACAGGAGATTGAGGCTTCAATTCGTGCTCACCAACATTGGACAATAGAAGACTGAAAAAAACATTGCCTGATCTGATGAGTCTTCATTTCCACTGCGACATTCAGATGGTAGGTCAGAATTTGGTGTAAACAACATGAAAGCATGGATCCATCCTGCTTTGTATCAACAGTTCAGCCTGGTAGTGGTGGTGTAATGGTATGGAGAATATTTTCTTGGCACACTCTGGGCCCCTAAGTAGCAACTGAGCATCATTTAAACGTGACAGTCTACCCGAGTATTGTTGCTGACCATGTCCATCCCTTTATGACCACAGTGTTCCCATCTTCTGATGGCTACTTCCCGCAAGATAATGCATTATGTCACAAAGCTCAAATCACTTCAAACTGGTTTCTTGAACATGACAATGAGGTCACTGTACTCCAATAGCCTCCACAGTCACCAGATCTCAATCCAATAGAGCACCTTTGGCATGTGGCATCATAGATGTGCAGCCGACAAATCTGCAGCAACTGCGTGATGCTATCATGTAAATATGGGCCAAAGTCTCTGAGGAATGTTTCCAACACCTTGTTGAAAGTATGCCACGAAAAATGAAGTCAGTTCTGAAGGCAAAAGAGGGTGGCCCGTGAGTGTTTATTGTAGGTTCATTAATTAGACGCTACAATAAACACTCTGTCTTATTATGATAACATTTTTGGCCATATTGCCAAGGCCTATGTTTCAGCCACTGCAGCCGGTTCACAGCTTCCCGCTGAAGCTGTCTACTGCACAGATTCCAAAGCTTTTGGTACCTACCAGTCATTTCGACTCCAAAATGTGTGAAAATAGGGCCCAGGTTTAAAAATGCCACGATTATTTTGTAAATACACTGTATGTGTATCCCAAAATTACCCTTTTAAAGGGCTTGTTTGCTGTCTTGAACCAAAAAGGTCTACGGAAACTCACCTGGCGTGAAAGCTCTGTGAAACTGATAGATGTCCTCTCCTCTGAGCTCCTCAGCGATGTGCCCGATTTTCTGCCTGACTCCATCCAGTTTCCCTTCTGCTTCTTTAAGAATTTCCTCTGCATCTGGTACACTTAAAGAAAACACAGAGAATAATAAGTTAGAGAAATGTTGTTGTTTGAGAAATGTTCTCAAACAACTGTGTCCTGAAACAAAAGTGGAACATTTTGGAGTTGGTTTATTCACTGAATTCACTTTTTCTTCAGAGTATTCATCCTTCAACAGAAGGCTGATGATCATGACCCAAATATGAAACATCTATTGATATTTTAATGTTATTTTACAATGATGCTTATGTCAACATTTAAGTGGAACTACGGCAAATGTTACAGCTTTCCCATAAGCCCCATGAAAACAGATCTGTTTCCATAAAAATAGAACAATTTAAACAAAAGCCGCTGTAACAACGTGTAAATCATCAAATGAGCAACATTCCTCCAATTTCCAATATATTTTTTCAAAGTGAAAAACTTTGTTCCAAATTAAACTGCACCAACATGTCTTTCTATAATAGTACCTACCTGGTGACTCTATGTAAAAGAAAAATTGTCCTCTTGCTTTCGATGGTGACGTCTCGACTGACCTTAACAAGACGCTCATATTTGTCGTGTTTGGTGTCAAGCTCCTGCTGGAAAACTTAAAAGACAGATAACAAAGGTTAGTTTTGAGCACAGGTGTCTTAACACTAATGAAATCCATTTGGGTAAAAAATGCAATCCATATACTGAGGATGCAGTTACCTTTGAAAGCAGCAATGACAGGTGAGGATTGGTGGGCACTCGCATCACAATCCTGCACTGCATCAGCAGTTTTCCTGGGACATCCTTCACCTGACACGAGGCAGAAAAAGTCTGGTGATACTACAGTTTGTGATCAATAATAAATGCCTCTAGATGCTGTCATTTTCTCTAAACTGACCAAGTCAAATTAAAGAGGACATGAAGATCAGTTTAGTCGTTTACCCTCAAACGGTAGATATAGAGCTTGAAAGACTTGTAGGATTTGGTATTTGTTTTGGGTTTGACCCATTTTAGAGACTAAAAATCAGGATACCAGGAACTCCACAAACTTAATCACTGGAGAACCTCTTTAGGGTGTGAACTAGAGCTGAAACCATTGGGCAATCTACAAAAATTAATCTATAACTATTTTGATAATCAATGAATTGTTTAAGTCAGTTTTTTTTTTTAAATTGCCAATAAGAAAACAGTGGTCCAAGCTGCTATTTTCTTACTTTTGGACTGCCGGTCAGATAAATCAAGCTATACGATGACATAACCTTTGGCTTTGGGAAATGGTGAGGGACATTTTCTTTTACTATTTTCACATGTTATAGACTAAATTAATAAATGAATCGAGAAAATGTGCTAATTGATCAATAATGAATATACTTGATAGCTGCAGCCCTAGTGAGAGCTATATTTAGAAGAGAACTGGATAAGAGTTAAGGCTGTCTTTGGTAGGATTACCATTTCTACTAACGTTACTGAAGAAATGAATAAGCTGGAGCTGCAGTATGATCTTGGCAAACAGCGCTGTATAGCCAACTGACAGTTTAAACGTCAATATAGGAATCATTTCACCACATTTTAACTGAGATCAAACTACATGTTTGTGTTTATCTTTACTGTCGCTAACTAACTTAGTTATCCCATGCTGATAACAACTAACAATGCAACTTGCATTAAAACGTTATTATTGTTAGTTGAAAGCTGGACTTACCTTCTCGCTTATTCATGCCTTCGGTGTTGCAAGTTGTTCTTTTAGTAAATGTAACTACTTTAACCTCCGTTGGGGTTATTTTTGAAGGCTAACTGTTTAACGTTACGGCCACTTCAGTCCGTGCTGCCAACCAAATGTAACGAGGCAGAGTAACTTGCTTTACATCTGTCAGGGATAACTGGGGTCACCAGACAAAACAGTTCCTTTTAACATAAAGGTTACCATCTCTGACCAATAATAAACAGAGTGAATGAAGTCTGAACGTCTTACAATGCCAAATAAATCGTGTTTGCTTGTTTTTAATAACAGGCATTCACGTGGTCCTCATTCATCTCGGGGCTTTTGCGCTATTTACACGCGTAGCAGGAAATGAAGAGACGTGCATCATGGGAGATGTAGTAACATTGCAGAAGGTGGCATTCTATGTTGTTACAGCATTTCCCCAACTTAGTCAATTAAAGTACATTTATTTGATTGTTTTGTTTTAAAATAATTTTAAAAATGTAACAAATAATTTAAGCTAAGGTACAAATTAAACAATTAATTGTTTATTATAAGACGTGGATGTCGTCCTGTAATATAACCAACACCATGTTTTTACATATTGTTGATTTTTATTATGAAGCATTCAGTGTCACGCATGGTTGATGTGGCAGATTCTGTATCTATCTAATTATATATATCTAGGGTAATATATCAATCAATGGGGAGTGGCACAGGCCCGCCCTTGCGGCTAAACACTTTCTATTTTCAGTCTAAACGCAGATTAAGCAACCAGTCGTGTCCAGACTGCCATCCTAAATAGGCCGGTGTCATTTGTTGCTATTAAAGTATGTTTCATTTCATCCAACCTTTCTTGATCAGATTACTCGCTTCTCTCCGGTAACCCCTCCTCCAGGGACTCCTGCAGACTGTGTACGTGCCACACGACTGGTGCTAACTTGAGCTTGCGCTTTGCCACTGCACAGCGCACTCCCAGTCATTTAAAAACCCGTTTCACTTATGAATGTGATGAGCGATACCCCCCATGACTGTATATAATGACATATTGATCTGAACTTAATTTTATGCTTCAAAAAAATCTAATAAAAATGTTTTACAATATGCATTCTGATACCCATGTAATGCCCCCCTGGAGCGCAGTCATGAGCTTCATAAACCGTCCACTAACAAACTAATGAGTATATCATAACATCTATAACATAACAAAATATTATTTTGTTGTGTGAAAGGAATTTCACACATGCAAGCCAGGAATGGGGGCAGTCTGTGGGCAAAACACACCGAAGTTGACGTTGACTGATGATGCCTTCGGCTGCTCCCTTCAAGCTCGTACATTCGAGTTTAACGTGTCCGCAGGTCATTTGTGCCTTTTGCAAGTAGAGCACTGATTATGTTTTGTGTTGGTATCGTAGTTGTCTGTTTGTTGATTTGTTTGTTGGTCTGAGGATTGCTGTATGGCACATTATGAATTCCCGAAAGGACTAACAAACATATCTATCTATTTCGACAACTACAACAATGTTCTTGAAATGATTTTCAAAAGATGTTGTATTTATAAATCAAACTTGTTGCAGCTAACAGCATAAAATTAAAAACTGTAATTGGCTGACTTTTCACATTCACAATTGTTGAGCTGCCTTTATTTTGCCAAGTATTAAAAACTTGTCTAAGGTGGCAAAGACAGAAAGAAAGGTTTGCTAAATCAATACTTTTATTTTATTTATTTTTTTATTTATTTTACAATTGAGCTAAGACACACACACATATATATATATATATATATATATATATATATATATATATATATATATATATATATATATATATATATATATATATATATATATATATATATATATATATATATATATATATATATATATATATATATATATATATATATATATATATATATATATATATATATATAAAGGCTGATGGGTGTCTATGGGATCAAATAACATAATCATGATCCTATAGGCTTCCAGGAATTGAGCAAAACTAAGCAAGTAGCCTAAACTAAGGGTGTGTGAGCAGGTGCCTTTTTTCCAAGCATTGTCTGTGGGGGGTCTCAATTAATGTGTTAATGTCTGAGTAGTATTGTGATGAGGTATCTAGTTGGTGGAGTTAATTTTATGTATTTTATACTGTTGGGTAATTTAATCTATAGCAATGATAAAGTATAAAGTAGCATAAAATGGAAATGCTCAAGAAAAGTACAAACACCTCAAAATTGTACTCAAGTATAATACTTGAGTAAATGCGCTTTCAACCACTGCCTATATGTCTGTGAATATGATTTATAGAGGATAATCAATGAGGCTGGGGCCGACGGGTCAAGTCAAGAGGACATTTATCACTTTTTTATTGATTGACCAGAGGCGGTCTGTAGCGTTCACGGGCAAGGACGTGCCCTGATGCGCGACATGACATCGAACTACCTCCACGTGTTTCGAGCCCCTTCATGAGCGGTCATCTGTCCAAAAGCCCTTGAAGGCAACGCGAGGGGGGGCGGCGCTTGTCTGTCAACGTCAGAGCAGGCTGGCCCACAGACAGGCTGAGCGCACACTGAGCGGCGCCATGCACTACGTTCGGACCGACAGCTAGCGAGCAGATATGCCTCCTGAAGATCTCCACCCAGCCATGTCTGCTCTGTCCAGGCCGCACATTGTCGCAATATTTCACTGATACAAGATGCGAAGAGGGAATACGTGGCCCAAAATGGCGGGGTTCTGACTCTTATTTTCAGTCTCGCTCGGTGTAGCGTGGCACAGGCAGTGGATCGTTTCCAAAGTTGTCGGTAGCAGTGCGCGTGTGAAGGATCGGACTTAAAGGCGCAGCGCACCCGGTTGCAGCCTAAAACATGGAGAATCAGCAGCAGCAGAGCGATTTGGAGCGAGATCGACAGTACTGTGAACTTTGTGGGAAAATGGAGAACCTCCTCAAGTGCGGTAGGTGCCGGAGCTCCTTCTACTGCAGCAAGGAGCACCAGAAACAGCACTGGAAGAAACACAAGCTCATTTGCAAGGAGGCGGACAAGGCGCAGCTTCCCAAACAGACGACCGAGCAGGCTGCGCCGTCTGGGGATGACAAGGCACCGGAGACAAGCCGAGAAAAGACGAGCCCTGATCAGGCGGACAGTGCGTCTTTACCGCAGACCACACAGACAGAAGCACCTGGGCCCGGGGACAGACCGGTAGAGCAGGGGTCCAACAACACCGCCACACCTAACGGACAAACCAGCTCGACCCCTCAGAAACTCGCCACGGAGTACATAGTCCCCTGTATGAACAAGCACGGCATCTGTGTGGTGGACAACTTTTTAGGAGCGGAGACTGGGCTAGGCATCTTGGAGAACGTCAAAGCCCTGCACAAAACTGGCAAGTTCACAGACGGACAGTTGGTCAGCCAAAAAAGCGATTCCACTAAAGACATCCGAGGGGACAAAATCACTTGGATAGAGGGGAGGGAGGCCGGCTGCGAGAAGATCCGCTTTCTAATGAGTCGCATGGACGACCTGATAAGACACTGTAACGGCAAACTGGGAAACTACACGATAAACGGAAGGACCAAAGTAAGTATTTCAGCAGGTGGAAACACACAACCAGCATTTGTCATGCCTGAAAGGCAGTGATTTGCAGTGCTCCGTTGTCCCTCAGGAGCCGCAGGTCTGCTGAATTACACCTGCCAACAACATTGTGGGTTAAAAAACACAGTAGTCCATACGAACCGATAAAAAGAAAGTTTTGCAGGAATCTGTCCCACTCAGCAAAAGTCACAGTAAGGCTGGTCAAACCTGGAGCTTTGAGACATATCCATTCTGTCATCAGGGCACCATTAGGTTCAATATCTCGGTGCTGTTTGCTAATTAGACCTGACTTTAAGTGTAAGACACTAGTGACCTCCTTCTGACTCCAGGTTAAAGCGTGGCTAATGCCCAGAGAATTTCCTCAACACAAAGCAGTTTATGCATTTTAAACAACAGGGCTTGCCAAAATGTATGCATGTAAAAGAAAAAAGAAAGAAATCATTTGCACAACAAATGCATCACAAGACACCAGAAGGTACACACAGGTGCAGCCAGTTGTAATAAAGCAAACGGATACTTGAACTAATGAGCAATAACGTGTGGCTTTGGTACATTATGTGTCTGCAGCAGCGTCACAGTAAAAGCAAAGTCCAGTGAAAGCAAGTCCTGAAGCAAGGAGGAGTCCCTTAATATTTGCTGTTAAGCGGCTGCAATTATGTGACACACACACACACACACACAGGTGTTTTATCTGGAATACATGAGTCTCTGCTTGATTTAAAAAAAAAAAAAAAAAGTAATTTTCTTCACAATATATTAGTGAATGCATATCTGGGTGTATTACTATTCTAATGCTATTCTAATCAGATTTAATTTTCAGGGTCTGCACTCAGTGTTCAGTTTATTATGGACGAATAAGCTGAAATGAATGCAGTTTTAATACAACAGTGCTGCAATACATCGTACCTTCATTACGGATATATGGTACGGTTTCAGTGAAACTGCTTTAGAGAGGGGTCGATTCAACTTTACACTAATTTTAGAGGCTTTAGTTTGAGAGGTGGTTCTAATATTTAGTCTGCCCTTGTTGCTAAAAAAAATAAAGTGTGTTGACAATATATTAACACCTCTCAGTATAGTGCAATGCAGTTAACCAGCAGCACAACGTAGAGCCTCCAAAATTACCGTAACGTTAAATTAACACCCCTCTGAAAGATTTTTTTTAACAAAACCTGAAATCGAAGACCTAAATTTTGATTTAAATGTGAGAGAATAGTGAACGATTAAGAGCACAGTTTCCTAAAGTAGATCCCAAGTACACATCACAGTTTTTGTCCAATCAACCACACAAAATAACAAAGATATTCACTCCACAATCACAGAAAAACAGTAACTGACTGAAATTATAATTCAGTTATCAAAACAAGCACATTAGCTTTGTTGATTGACTAATTGATTGATCAACTTATTGTTTCAGCTCCGTGGGGCTGTTGGATTAGAATGCATTGTTTTCAAGCGTGTGAGACTGTATTACACGCCGCACATGTTCTCTAGGTCATGCGGCCCTAATAGACACAGGCTGCTGCAAAACGCACACACCGAAATACGGACATCCTGCTCACACTTGTCAACAGTGTGCATGTATAGTTACATGACAAATTTATGCTCTCTTTCTTCTTATAGAAAAATAACAGGATGTGTGTGTGTGTGTGAAGGTGCTGCAGCCGCAAAGGCAGCATGGAGTCTTATAACTGTGCTGCTGAATCATCAGCAGGGACTGACTGCAGCCTCTGACCTCGCCGTAGAGAGGCTGCAGACTGAAGGAGTTTTGCTGCAGTGATAAATTCAGCTCAGTATCTCACACATACACACACTTGGTGGGACAGATTGTTCCTGTGTTGCAAAGAAGAAAGTAAAAATGGGAAAGTAAACGTGTTTTCTAAGAAAACGTCTTACGTGATGGGAAGTCTCATTTTCAGGCCGGTTCCTCTGAGACCCTGAGCAGCATGTGTACTTCTGAAAGTTGTCCTAACACCTTGGTGATCATTTCTGACTCTTTTCTAACTGCTGTATGCTGTTTTTGTTTGTTGTTTTGTAAAAAGCAAGCAGCCTACCAATGTCAACCTTACTGCAGCGCAGCTGTTGGGTTGCGTGTGACCTCCAACTCTTCTTTCTATTCTTCTCTAGTCACCATGACCTTGTGGCATGAGACAGCCCCAGGAGGAGATGAGCTGCTCTCAGCCTCTCCACTCTTCCCTCTTAGGGGGAAGTAGACTTTCACTTCACTGACTAGAATTTAAGCTGTATCCCTTTTCCAGTGCTCTGAAATGCAAACCAGTTTATTAGGTACACCTAGATAAAACAACGCAGTCTAAAACACCAGCTCTACAATAAATCCTTCATTCTTGAAGTTTGTAGTGATCAGTTTTTGGATACACTGTTTTTGTGAGGTGGTAAATCAACTTTGTCATTTTGGAGGCTGCAGTTTTTCTTGCATGTGTTCATGTCCAACACATTTATATTAACATGGTTGTTGTTGAACGTCGGGGTAGAGAGAGTTTAAAGTTGTACCTTAAAAGAATTAGGATAAGTAGGTAAAAGCGATCCTCCTGAACACTGTGCTAACCACACTTAGGTCACTGACTGTTTTGTATTTGTCACCTTATAATGTACTGTTATCACAGATCTTTCAGTAAAAGAGCACACACTGGATTGAAGCCGGTGGCCTTTGCTTGCTTCATATATTTGTGTTTTCTGTGCTGGCACAGCGCTCTGATTGCTGTCCGCTGTTATTTTTAGGCTGCTCGTTCTGTCCATTTCTGCCTCACTGGGTCTTAGGAGAAATGAAACTTTTTTTTTTCTTTTTCAGAAAGCACATTATTTCAGTGAGTGGTCAGGTTGTGCAGTGGATCCTCACAGCTCGCCACTGAGTCAAACTCTGCTGAGAACTTGACTTCCTCACCCACTGCCCTAGTTGCCTTGGCAAACACACGCCTGGACTGTGACCAGAGAAAATCAGCATGACTTGCACAAATAAAAGGCGGCCAGTATCAATGGCTCAAAGGGACACCACACAATGTAAGCACAATTCGCATTGGGTCAGATAGAGGGAAAAGATTTTGCCCAAATAGTTATTTAATGTCATTGTTTCCATTTCCCCTTTTCACCTGATAACATTGTGTGAAGTCGCAGGCAGCGGGACATTTGTTTCTCTGCAGCTCCAGCATATTGAATGCTCGCTGATGCCATTACAGCATTATCAGGGAACATATAATGAAGTTTGTGGCAGCAGCATGATTGTCCTGTCACTGACTCGTTGCTCCCCACTGAACGTTACTATGTCCAGCATGTTAAAACGGTAGCTTACTAAGCGAAGGCTCTATTATAAATACTCCTTACAGCTGGCGCACAAGGCTAGAATTTACAGTTGTAGTTTATAGTATGTTGTACATGAAACATGTTAACCCTGTCTAGTATGCCATTTTGTATCTCAGGATTAGGGCTGGGCAATAAAACAGTAATGATAATTATGGCATAATATAATTTCCCTCAACAATATAATGAATGTTCAGTATATCATCAATAAATATTTGCTTCTATTCATTTGAATCACAAACAAATTAGCACCTAATATTTCTATAAAAATATTTATTTAAGAGGCCTGAAAAAAGATTAATCATATTTGTTGAAAAAGATAATAGTTT
The DNA here is from genome assembly GCF_014851395.1 of Micropterus salmoides. Lineage (NCBI taxonomy): Eukaryota > Metazoa > Chordata > Actinopteri > Centrarchiformes > Centrarchidae > Micropterus > Micropterus salmoides. The sequence continues at coordinate 9,567,997 of NW_024041373.1, forward strand.
TAAATGTTCTAACTCAGACTTGAAGTGATCCACTGTTTGGCATCAAGTGTTTGTCACATTCTGACCGTAAAGAAAAGTTTAACCACATAATTAACCATTTGGTTTCTTCAGTTTTCAATCAGGAGCAAAAAACAGCCTTTAAACTTGAAAGAAATAATTATTTGACATATCTGAGATATATATATATATATATATATATAAAATTTATTATTATAATAATAATTATAGATATCGAAAGATATGAAATGTTTTTTGCCATATCACCCAGCCCTACTGAGTATAGAATTTAAATACTGGATTTAGACAGGGACTGGAACTATTTTGTGCTGCATGATTGTCTCAAGTGTGACTCTCCAGTGTGAAAAACAAAGTGACATTCATGGAAAGATAAATTCCCAATGATAAACGTGTATTGATGTATTGTGAGGCAGCGCTACGTTTTAGTCAGGCAGTAAATGTACAGTGTAGGTCACTGTGTGACCGTTAATTAAAGTCTGTCTGTCGTTTTCCAGCTACTGGAAAAGTGAAGGCAGTTAGCGCTAGCTAACATCTCCTCTTCAGACTGTGGTCTGGACGCTGAGCAGGACGTTATTTGGCTGCTAGTTCAAGTTTGTTTGTTGGGTTGTCATTCATCCTAAGTACACAAATGAACAAAATGTCGTTTCTCAAGGCCCATGATACAATACAAGATTACAATAATCAACTTACAAGACAAGAAACAAACATGAAGCTATACTAGACGAGACAAAAAAAGGAACATCTATATTAAGGTGGAGTGAACGTGGTTTGTCTGGAGCATTGTAAAGTGCGTAGTTCAACCCCCATCTGACTCTAAAAATATCTGACTCTATAAAAATATCTGACTCTATAAAAATAGCAGCAGTAGAGGTCAGTAATAATGCTGTAATAATGCTATTCAGTTAGCTACATTTATATGAAGTAACATTAAATATATGCATTTCAGTAATACCTACTTGTTTGGATTGTTACAAATACTTTGCTTTAAACGGTGAGAAATACATCTTGTTCGTTTTACAATCGCATCGTAGCACTCATAATCATTATGAGGTGCCAAGAAATTCCCACCCTTGAGGTGATGCATCAAGATATCGGATCGTTGACCTGATAATTTGTCTATGAAGGTTCTCAGTCATCCAGGTCATAGTTATCCAATATCTTCAACCAAGTCCAGTTGCCCTTTACTTTAACCTTCGTTGGATGACCTGATAATTGTAATCGAATCGTGAGACCAGTGAAGATGTACACCCCTAGTATACAAGTCAATTGTCACGCCATTTAACTCCATCCCACAGCAGCGAAAACAGTTGTCAGAAGCAGTTTAACCTAAACATATTATACCCCAGCGTTGTGGATGACAGTAAGCGACTGTTTTTTACTAACAATTATTTTCATTGTCGATTATTCTGTTGATTATTTTCCTGATTAATTGATTAGTTGTTTAGGCTATAAAATGTTAATCAAAGCCCTCAAATGTCTTGTTTTGTCCACAACCCAAAGATATTCAGTTTACTGACATAGAGGATTAATGAAACCAGAAAATATTCACATTTAAGAAGCTGGAATGAGATGATTTTTCTTAACCAAGAATCACAAAATGTGGCCAATAATTTACTAGGAGACAACTAATCGATTATTGGATTAATCGTTGCAGCTCTAGTTTTTATATTGTTACACGCGGAGTCATTTGTTGCGTGATTTGTAATGTCACAGATTGGCTGTAGACGTGTGTTTTTATAAGGAAGTTGACCGTTGACCTAAATCTTAAAGCAGGTTGGAGGAAGTCATGAGTTTGACGGACCTCTGAGTGTCGGAGCTGGCTGTACATTATACCATAGGCTGTGCGAGCCGCTCCTTCCTTCCGCCTTCAGTACGAGCATGTCGTAGTCAGCACCTTGCATGCCACCTTTTTCCTGCTCATTGTTTTATCAAATACAGTAAATATTAATCCAATAGTGGAGTTAGTCAGAGCACGGGCTCACCCATCGTCCATGGTAGAGTATGAGCCAGTCCTTTCTGAAGCTCCTTCGTAATCCATCCAAAATACTTTGCTATTGTAATCTACCGTTGTATATGTGATAAAGAAGGCCGGTATGTTGGATGTGGCAGGTTGTATAGTTTTAATATGTTTCAGATTATTTATAAGAGGCATAATCTCACAGGTACTTACAAGCAAAAGTGAAGCATTTACTGGAATTTGATTAAGTCCCGTTAAATACATTTTATTCTGACTTTCAGCACATGTTTACTATGCTGCGAGTGTCAATGCAGGACCTGGCCCTGATCCAAGTGGAGCTTTGAGAAAGAGGACTTCTGTTTTTGAATGTTCACAGCTGTAGTTGAAGACAGGGAGGATTTATGGTGAGTGGAGCATGACATCAAAATAATTGTGCATTTAAAAACAATTTGTAAAGTGATTAGGACAGTTTGTATTGCATTAGTTCCATACAGAATGTTTTTGAAAGATATAAATTAATTTATCACATTTAGCAAGTATAATTGTCCCTGTGTTTCTAAACCCCAAAGAGAGGGGATGGTTGATATACTGTAGAGCTTTTATTACCTGTCTCTACTTTGTTGAAAGTGGCCAAAGCAACAACTCCTTCCCTTCTTAACCAAAATGGTCAGTTTTTCAAGTGATCATTTTTTCTGTGCTCGAACTTCTACCACTGGCAACGAGAAAGTATCGGTGACTGATCCAATTACAGAATGAGATCACTTGGCTTATTCAGCCAGACAGCAAGACATCACTGCATAAAACATCACTGCTCTCCTAGCTGAATGCAACAACACCCGTCTGATTGCAGGGCCGTGTTGAAGATGAGCTGATGCCCTTTTATCAAACTTTATCCTATGTGATTTTATGACGAGTGTAAGAGTAGAAGCCTGGTAATGTTATCCCAGCACTGAGTTTAGTCCAGATGAAGCGTTAAGCAGCTCAGCTATTCAGAGCAGAGTTCAGCTATGCATTTATCTTTTGTTTGTCACTGGGAGACACCAGCGGAGTGTGCTGAAATGTACAAGGTCGACCACTTTACACAATCCCCTTCAGAGTATTTGCGTAATGATACCAGAGATTGTGCTTGTGTTTCCGCTGCAACATGTTAAGGGTGAAGGGTAATGCCACTGCTGCATATGTCCCTCCATTGTTTACAGCCTATCGTGAAGAAGAAAATAATAAACTAGGTTGTTACTTTAAACAGGGATTTCCTCTGGAGGCAGCACCACTGTCTGACAGATAAAACGGTGAACTATCCGGGTCTGGGGCCCAAACTGTCTTGGTTCCCACACTCGGCTGCACTACAAGGTCTCCATCCCAACTGTTTGTACTTGTGTTTGGATAAGCATCTCTTCTGTGAAGTGAGCAGACCCCTCGCAGCTTTTCCTTTTTCACTCCACCCCAGTTCATGGCTCACATCTGCGCTCGAACCGAGGATGCACTGATAGTATCGCAGTGATCAGGTCAACGCGAGGTGAGAATTATCGTAAGTTCTGTTGGGATTGGGGTTGTTTGATGGAGCAACTCCCCTCTTTCAAAACCTCCAAAACCAGCAGCAATGAGCAATGTGAGGAAAATGCCTGGTGAGATATGTAGTGCTGCTGAAACAATTATTCAATTAATCAATGACAGCAAATAAACCAACAATTTTGAGACCCAACTGAGTAATTTATTAAACAAAAAATGTAAAGCATCTGGTAGCAAAACAAGAGGTTTAGGAATTATTTTAGACTGGACCGGCAATACCGGAGACTGACCCATCCCTGAGTGACAGGATGAATAGAGTACAGTGAGAGTTTGTAGTGCTTATCTGCCGTGACTTTCTGCTCCACAAAATGAAGGTGATGATTAATGATAGAGTACATGCAAATAACAAATAATAAAATTGAAAAGCGTACTTTTAATCCCTTACTTCACTTTATAAATAGGCCGTTAGAAGGCAGGTTTTGAAGCTTGCCCTTTCTGTCTGACTAAATTCCTATTCACCCTTATGTGCAACTACGTGGCTGTTTCTTCACTGGTGCACCACTTGGCACAGCGTTATAAATCCATTAGATTTAATAATGGAATTTTCATTGTTTATGATTCTGTGGTCCCTGGCAAAACTACAAGCGTACCACAAATGGTCGTATGAAGCAGAAATACAGAGGCTGTCTCTAGGCTCCACAGAATCCTTCACATGCACACATTTTTGTTCTGCCTAAAACTGCAAAGAGGTTTGCATTTTGGACAAGGGATGGAAACTCTTAGCTGACTTTGACATCAAAAACACCACAAAAAACACACTGGAGTTTTCTACTGACCTCATTGAAGTCCGTGTCAGTTCAAGCGCTTCCCATTTCAACAGCTGCTGTGTCTCCTGTCTTTTACTTACTAGTTATTTTGTTTATCTAAATAACTTGTTATATTAGAATAAGTCATGGACTGGCAAACCAGCTGCATGTCTGATTTAATCACCCATTTCACTCAACCATGGAGACCATGGAGAAATCACTGTAATATTTCTATTGTAATAACCTGTTAATAACCTCCTTAGCATTTTTTTAAAATTAAATTGAACTGCACTGAACAAAATTATAAGCGCAACATTGTTTTTGCCCCCATTCATCATGAGCTCAAATATTATTCACAAATCTGTCAAAATCTATGTTAGTGAGCACTTCTCCTTTGCCGAGATGATCCATACACCTCACAGGTGCGGGCCACAATAAAAGGCCACTTGAAAATCTTTGAGTTCAGCTCATAATGAATAGGGGCAAAAACAAAAATGTTGCATTTATAATTTTGTTCAGTGTAGATGTAAGCTTTTGGTTTACATTCGGTTTTACTTTACATTATTACTACTGTGGAAACACTAGAACACAGGTGTGTGTTTTTAGTTTAGTAAACCTGAGGGTCTAGCCTCACATAAATAATGTTAGTCCTGCTCGTGCTTGTCACGTCCCATCCAGTTCAGGCTTGGGTTGCAGTTGTCTGAGACAAAGTGAGAATGAGAAAGAAAAATAAACAGTAGCGCACGACTTGCATGGAACGGATCAGTCTCTCCCACACAGACAGGGATCCTCTGTCTATAATCTCAGATATAAAGTGATGGAGTCAGATACGTTGAACTATTGTAGATGCTCAACAAAAACCTAGTTGTGATCGAGACTGTTACCATGTATGTCGGTATGCCAAATGAGCAGAGAACACAAAGGACAGCGAGAACACAACCGGTTAACCGGAAATTGCATCAAAGTTGTTTTGATGAAAGGAAATTCGTTTTTAAAGAAAAACAACAATATATTATCTAAATGACTGATGTAGGGGCTTGGTAGTGGATGCAAACTGTTAGTGGTTATGATGTCATGATGCTCACTTAATGTGTATCTGTGTCCTAAAGTTTGGCTTTCATTTGGCCTTGTGATCTGATTTGATGACCTCCACCTCGCCCTCAGTCACTCTTTGCCTGTAAAATGCCAGTCTGCCTCTGAAGCCATGCCTGTGGAATGTAAATATATAGCACGGCAAGCGAGGTCAACCTCCTAATGAGGGCCACGAGGAACGCAAAAGAATAAGTAGCTGAGAAGAAAGGAAACGCAAACAGGGATAAAGGTCAGTGGTGAAGATGGTAGGGAAGAGATCCCCACCTCCCCCCACAGTGTAAAAGTGCAAATTTTTGAAACCGGCATATTAAAATAGAAGAAAGGGAATATTAGGGTTTAGCGTACATGTGCGGATTGATTTCCCTCCAAGTCAGTACAACCTGCTGCGCCTTGATGCTGTCTATGTAGCTGCTGCATGTTGCACTTTTCATCAAGGTCCTAGCTCAAAGCCATCTGTGGTTCTCTGAATGAGGGCTTGATCAAAAGTGCTGTCTCTCCTACTGGGTTTCAGCCTGCTGGGGCCACATGACCACATCCCATGACAGGCAAACTGGAGTTAAATAGCACTTCATACAAGATTGGCATTTGCAGATACTAGCTGATCTGCATTCCAGTTGCATGTGTTTCCTGTGGATAATTTATGTATACTATCTTTTATGCCGTCTGTAAGGCATCAGTGTGATTTGTTAATTTCTACTTTATTTTGCATTTTTGCTAAAATCCACACTCTATTACTCCCATTAAATACTTTTGTTAAGTTTTTGAGAAGGCTTAGTTTGCCAAATGGCTTATTCCTCAGGTACATAATTGTGCTGGAGTTCAGCCTTCCTGCAGTAGATGAAGCTTTATAGAGTTTCCACAGCTGTCCAGTCGAAGGAAATGAAAGGCGGAACAGCTGTGTCCGAGTTTTTGTTGAGTGCCAAGCCTCTCACACCTTCAGTCAGCCCACACACACACCCGCGCATGTCTGAATCCACACAAACACGCTTTTCCTAGCGGAGAGTGTTTACCCATCTTCAGCCTTGCAGCAGTCAAGGGTGGGAGGGGTGACATAGCCAAGGATCAGCCAACCTTCCTCACGCTCTGCACGTAGCACAACCATTAAATACTGCTCCCTCTGGAGGGAGGCCAGGAGTCAAAGTTTACAGCAGTTCACTCCTCCTTCTGCTCCAGCCCCACCCCTCTGCTTTCTCTGTCTGTGCCCCTCTCCCCTTTTCTCCCCTCCTCTCTTTTACTCTCTCACGCACACACACACACGGAAAAGCTTAGTCTATTACGTCTTACTGGCAGGAAGCCCTTTTGTCAATCACCCGCCTTGATTCCCAGCAGCCATTTCTTCTGAGACCCACCCTTTTATTTATTTTTGAAATTTTTTTAAAAAATATCGATAAGTCGGTTTGTGCAGCCAGAGCAAGACTCCCCCCCGCCCCCCATCCTTATGTTGGAGTTTTGTTGTTTTTTGGCTTTGAAGGCCCTGATATGTGCATTCCAGTGGTAACCTGCATCACTCAAAAGATGTAAGCACAATGTGGACTGACGCAAGCAACTACGGTCAGATCCGCAGGAAAATAAGACTCAGACGTATGTGTGATGTGCATGTTTTTTTGTTTTGTTTTTTACACTCACTGAGCGTTGCAAGACTTGGAAAGAATTTGCACGCAAAGATTTGGCAAAACAGTTACCATATAGTAAAATACAGTAAGCCTTTCCAGAAGTATGTTGACCAACAGGTGTGATTCTGTTCCAAGCCAGATATTTTGAAATACATAGTGTGTCCTATCATTTCTCTGTGGTCAGGATAGCTTTTCAAGATTCAAACACAGAAATTCTGAAATTATTTCACCTGGCACAAGACCAAGTGTAGGAGTTTAGTCTGCTCTGAGTGTTTATAATAATGTTGCTATGGTTAATGTTGATCCAAGTGCGTGCAAGAATGTGGAGAAACTTGCCTTTTGTTTCTCATATCACTGCTTAGACACGGTGTATGGGGGCTGAAGTCTGCCCTGTGCATTTGTGCACGTTCACTGCATCACCTCAGCTCCTCTGTCAAGTCAGAAAACACATTGCATGGTGTCCAAGAAGTGTTGGTTGTAATTTCCAGCGCTTGTGGTATGATATCTGATATACTGTATGCAGTCTGATATGGCAAGCAGAAACATCATGTCTTCCGAGGAAGTGTTATATCTTGAGAACAGGGTACCCGTGGGGTCTTAAAGGTATTTTAAGTCTTAAATTTATTATTCTAAAACTAAGGCCTTAAAAGTATTAAATTTAATTTACAAAGTATAAAATTTCTTTTTTCTTGTCCTTTTGTAGGATTAAATAATTATTGTAACGTCCAAAAAAAAAAAAAAAAGTGTGTGTGACTTTACAATTTACTCTGTTTGGTGTGACCATAGACTTGGATGTTAACCAGCAGTACAGGTAACGTTACTGTTCACGTCAGTGTTCAGCTTTACGCTCTAGACTGTGGAGTGTTCGCGGTGCACGAGCTCTGCCATCCGAGCTCTGCACGAATCAGTTGTTAGGAAAGAAAACAAAAGTTCTCTGACGTGCTACTAACAAGCGCGTCGACTCAGAATGGGCAAGTGTCTAAAGTTCAGAAGGCCAGAGATGCGGACAAGTTAGCAGACGAGGCTGAGGGCAGTGGCGCTGAGGTTGGCACAACAAGCGGATCAGTGTGCTGGTCAGTCACACTATGGTGAGCGCTAATGAAACAGCGGAGCTGGAAGACCGGCCGCAGGTTCCTGGTCAGTGAACATCACAACAGCAACGGAGAGACAGTTGTGTATGAGATGAGGACCGTGTCGGAGTTGTGCCACTGTTGCAGGGTAACTTTAATGGATGGAATGGAAACATCCAACATGCTAAGGCATATTAAACTTACATCACCCAGATGCGCCTATCACCGGGAGGAGGGAAAAGTCTTTATCCCCGCTGCTTTCAAGTCTGTACTATATTTCAAGCAGTCTTTAGATGCAAAATCACAACAGGATTAATAATCACTGAATCAATTGGCACCTAGGCATATTTTATTACATTACCTTGTCTAGCCAAGGTGTAACTAATTGTAACAACTCAAACTGCACAGTGTATTTGTTTTCACACCATAAGTGTTCTTAGTGCAACAAATATGTATTCATTTACACATTTACTTTACACTGGGGACGCTGGGGACATGTCTCCCATCACTTTTTTAAAAGCATTTGTTAAATATGTTCTGAAAAATGGCCTGCAACAAGAAATGTTGCAAAGAAACGAACAAACAAATGAAAATGTTTTGAGAGGGGTTTATTTGCACAATAAGAAAATATGCAATGCAATGTAAAATAAACAAATGTGCATGTCCAAAAACAGTAACAGATTACTGCATTAGATTCTGTTTGAAATGTCACCTGAATTTTCAGAAAATGTCTCCAGAATGCAGGAAATTAAGTGTTTAATGCTAGAAATTTTCTAGGGGAGGACCCCCAGACCCCCATTTATATCAGCATTGAATATTTCGTCAAAATAGTGTTGAAATATCTTCTTGTCTTGTTCTAATGAACCCAATATTGTGCATGTGAGCTAAGTGTATCGTCACACCCCTAATCTGAACCCCTATGTCCCCACCATTTTTCAACACAAAGTGACGTCCTTGATTCATTTTATGTTATCAGAGTACAAACACACCCCAGAAAGCTATAGTGTATGAAATATGAATGTGAGTATCATAATAAATATTTTATTAAATTCAGGTAACTTTGAGGAGGAATTTTCTCAGGCTTAAAATTCATACAGATTTTCCATTATACAACACTGAAATTGGCATTAAATTTCATCCTTGGTGGTATTATAAAGGTCTTAAAGTCTTAAATTTAACTTGGAGAATCCTGGCGCTACCATGGGAGAAGAAAGCACATGTTTTTTTGTCACAGTCTGCCCCGGCAATGTGCGAGTCCTCACTTGTGTGTGTCTAATTCCCGAGGGACTTTCTGCGGTGTATGAGCGCGTTCGTTCATTCGCTGTTTACACCAAGAAGTTTACAAGAGCTCATAGGGGTTCACTGCCAACACCCAAGCAGATCATGCGAGTCTTAATAGAGCAGGAAAAGGCGAGGGGAAGTTGACGTGCAGCATGATATCTCCGGTTTATTTTCTCACTAGTTTAAAGTTTACAATGAGGCAGCTATGTTGTAAGCAGCCGCTGTCAGTCTTGGTGCAGGTGAGGCAAGGACAATGCCATCAGGCTGTGCCAAGACCATCTGCTGCATCCGAATCACGGAGCTGCTTTTACAGGCCCAGTCCTGACTGACTGGAGTCACGCTGGCCGTTGCATTTGCACTAACACACATCATTTTAATGCAACCCTGACTCTTTCTTTTTTATTTTCATGCAGCACTTCTGTTGACATGTTTAAGAGATCTAAACATTGTATGCATATCTGCTTTTACTAATCATGCTTTTACATCTTCCTGTCTTCAGGCAATGGTGGCGTGTTACCCTGGAAACGGGACAGGATATGTGCGCCATGTGGATAACCCAAACGGCGATGGGCGGTGTGTCACATGCATATATTACCTTAATAAAGATTGGAGTGCCAAGGTATGTGAGTGATGTGTGGAGGAAATGCTGTTCATTAGTACTAGATGATGATTATTTCAATTTGAACTTGAAATTATATTTTTTCTAATATGCTTTGTTGCCAAATAACTTTGCCAAATAATCGCTGAAATAACAATGAAAACAAAATGACTTGCATAATGGCCATGTGTCTGGTCTTCATATTCCTGTTGGGCTTTCAGTCACAAGCAGAGTCAGCACAGTTCTTGTTTCGATGGCAGGGTCGTCACCCTCCATCCTGCTTTATTCCACACGCCACACCCGAGCAGAGTCAGTGGTAGAGGTTATGTGTCAGTACGTGCTGTTCTTCCACTCTCCCTGTTTATAATCCCATTAAAGATCCTGCTAATCCAGCCACACCCAGTCACGGAGAAGCGTGCCCCCATGCTACCTTCTACACATATATTGTTCCTTGAATTCGCACTGGGTGACACAAATGGAGCGAATACGTAAAATTCATGTGAGTAGAGTGGAGTAGGGGTGACCAGATGGCAATGGGTAAAATTCGGGCCAGGAAAGTCGGGAGTGAGCATGGTCACATGGCTGTGGTGGGCGTGGCCTCCAGTACGTTACTTTGAGTTACAACGAACGGTAAAATGCTAAAATGTTTTATTTTTGTTCATGAAGATAACTTTGTCAGGTAACCTTTCCCTGTCCTCGTGACTACTCCCACTATTTTCAGCTATACTTACAAAATACGTAACATGCACGCATGTTACTTGTGGCTATAACGCTGCTGTTGACACAATCTCCACGCTAAAACTTGTGACATAATGTTGCTTTATCACAGTGTTTCTCAAAGTCTTTGTGTCATGCCCCCTTCAGAAGCCAAAGTAAATTCATCATGCCCACCTGTTTTCTCGCATCACCACATGCACCTTTCATTATGGAGAACACCTACTTGGAGTATGTGTTGCTTAAGGGGATGCTCAAGACAAAGGACAGCAACTTGACATACTGAGGGAAAGCAAATCTGCTTTTCAAGGCTTGTGCCCAAAGCTTGCCTGCAGGGTAATTGTGTGACTCAAGGTGAGGCAAGACCTCTTTCAGAAGACAGGACTCGTTGTAGAGCTCATCCATGTCAAAGCGTCTTCCATTTGAAGGGCAGATACAGTTGTGGTCAGGTGCCAGTAGTTTATTTCCTGGGGGTTTTTTTGTTTGTTTTTTTCTTGAGGTTTAAATACTGGAGAATGTACAGATATCGAGTTTTGGCGACATTGAAGTTTTGGCCACTTCTCAAGGTATTGCTCCACGGTATTTTTAGAAACTGAGGAAGTCTCTCCTTGCGTCCCATCCAGTCCCATTGACAAGAAGTAGCTGCACACAGCTGGCCAGGTGTTGGCCAGTCTGGTATTTGCAGGAAGCATACTCAAACTATGTTTTTGGACATGGCGCAGCAAGTTGGGTACTTCATATCAACAAATTCAAACATTTCTTTGAGGGTGGCAACTAACTCTGCAGAGCAGTTGAAATGATGGAATCATTTGATCGCTACGGTCATCTATTTCCAGTGCATTGCTGATACGTTTTACTGCCTTGTATATTATGTGGGCAGGAACACCTGTAATTGCAATTTGCGGGCAGGATCTTGCTGTTGTGTTGCTTCAGGTGTTGGTAAACAGAGTGTCTTTTGCCATAATTCACAGGAGTGTTGTCAGCTAAGACTGAGACATTGTGAATGCTGAGTTTGTGTTCTGTTAAATTCTGAGCCTATTGCCTATTCAAAGAAATCTATCTCTGCTTCATTCATCGCTCCTCCGGGTTCCGGCAGTAACGTTTTTGCTTTTTGGCTGTAGGTTTACCAGGTCCCTGGACACCAGGCTCTGTGACAGCTATCGATGGTTTAATTTCCCTCCGTAAATGTTCGTAATTCAAATAGGGCTGGACCCAAATATTCGACCGTTGGGTACACATTCGATTTTCAATTATGAGATTTGAAGTTTTTTTTTCGTGCGCCTGACCTCCGCCAATAGCAGTGAATGTAACGCTACAGTTCACATCAGAGGGAAAACAAAATGAAGCCCTCAGCTGTGTGTGAGCACTTTAAACTGAGTGACAGCAGTAGAGTGGAAGTTATGGCGTTTATTAATTTTACAATTGCTGAAGAGGTGAACCTTTGATTATTCACTCTTAATTACTATCGAAGCGTCGAACCTCCAATGACATTCGGGCCAGCTCTAAATTCAACAGCGTCGTAGCTAAGTGTCGCAGTTACGAGTAGTTGTTCATCAATTTGCAGAAGTACTGTACACCTGAAAAATACCTCCATTAGATTTGAGTGACCATAATCTGACAACTTTTACTGTTCATCTTATATTGTGCACTAGGCAATATATACTCAGCTTACTGAGACCAGCCAAAGCTGTCCAGTATTGCTGAAACAACATTCATTGTAGCATCTCAACTGTATTCCTGACACGCACCTCCCCAAAAATCTAACTATATGTTGCGGTAACGCAGACCACAAAAAGTTTAATTAGTTGGCTTGGTAGCATCGCATTTCCTTCAAGCCCCCAGGAAGTCAACTTTGAAGCCAACTTTACTAGTGGCCAAACCAGCGGCTGTAAAATGGTGGATACAATTTTTTTTAGAGCGTCACAATCCCAGTGAAACGACAGAAACCAACGCACAAGTATAAATACTCAAGATGACATGGCTTCGGCGCAGACTTGACACAGAAGTATAAATTGGTCTTAAGAATGGGCATCCAGGGGAATGCAATAATCACCTCACATGACCTAACTTATCAATGTTAGTGTGAATTCAGTATTTGAGGGCACCTCACTGCCAAAACGCAGCTGCTAGCCTGCTGCAAACGTTCTGGCTGCTCATCCCTGACTGACAGAAATAGCCAACCTTTCATTCTTCTCTGAAGAGCTCGTGACGTGAAGTAAACGAGAGATTTTCTTTCAGACTTCCTCACATATTTGACCTCCAGATCTGCCCATGAAAATTACTTATTATAGGAAATTATGCTTTGCCTGTCTGTCTGTCTTCTGGCCACATCATACGAAACCTAGGATGACAATTTTTATGTGTCATCAAACAAGCAATATGCAAGTTGGGCACCTGTCTTCTGCTGTTGGAGTGTAGACAAAATAACACCCAATTTAACAGTTCACCATTGTAAACACTATTACCGAGGTTGAGTATATTGCAGCCCACTGACGTACTGCATGTCCATCATGTCCCGGTTGACTGCTTGTTCCTCTTTGTTTACCCAGTTTGTTTTGCATTTGTTATCATGATTTTCAAGATGCCCTCCCTTGACATACACAACAAGATTACATAACCAGTAGGTACAGTAAGTTTCTTTTGTGACCAATGTACCTGCAAATTGGGCTCGGATGACTTGGCCTCTTTGGGGTATATTAGGTGTCTCATATTGCTATGAAAACATGCACATCAAAGTGTTGTTACCATGCTACACCTCTTCAGCAGATGCTGATAAGTGGCATTCAGCCTAACCTGTGCCCCACTTGTGTAGCAGTGTTTTGCATTATATTATCTATCCTGTGTATGCCACAGCACTTGCTTAATGCAGTTTTTGCCTGTTTGTGTATACCCAGTCTGTTCCTGTTGATACTTGTAACAGTGTGCATCATACTGTCCTTAATGCTAATGAACTAAACTGTTGGATGATTTTTATTGGGATGTTCGTGCACAGGCTTCAGTGATTCAAATAAGCCATGTTATGGAACCCTGGTTTCTGATTGGCTGTTTATGAGGCTTGTGTTGAGCTGTCTTTTTTAGAATGTGGGTTGCCTGGATACAGGGGCTCCATGAGAGAATGACATTGCTTTGGAATGTTCCAGTTATTTACCCCCAATTTTCATCAACATGTCGCCTCAACTGCTTCACTGCTATGCAAAATAATTTGGGAAAAAAAAACGTAATACTGTAAGTCAAGCATTTATATATAATATTTCAATATGCAGTTCCTTGTATATAATTGTATAAAATAATTTAACAAAGTATCAATGCTTAATAATCAGAAGGCACAAGGTAGTTTATTTATCATTTTACAACACAAGGTTGTATAACGAAAACAAAGTTTGTAGTCCATTCATGCTACATACACAAAACGTAACGGGTAATGAAATGGGTATGAAAATATGGTAACATAAATAAAATGAAATACAACAATATATACAGTTATTTATATACAATCACCGGCCACCCCTGTTAGCTAAGAACAGGAAACTGAGGCTACAATTCATAAAAGCTCACCAAAATTGGACAATGGACGATTGGAAAAACGTTGCCTGGTCGGATGAGTCTCGATTTCAGCTGTGACATTCAGATGGTAGGGTCAGAATATGAAGTTAGAACCTGGTACTAGCAAGGTGTACCTAATAAATTGGCCAATGACTGTAAATTCAGTTGTCTGTCACGTGACATGCGCGGTGACTTGGAGGGCAAAACAACAGACCAACATAGCGGCTCACACCACGACTCCCGACGTCACGTGGAAACTATGAAAACAGACACATAGACACCCAGAACATTCTGCTGTGCATTTTTTGAAATTTGTGTCTGGGATGAATCTAAACAGCGGCAACAAGATAATAAAATGGTTTGATTTGAGCACCAAGCATCATCAATGTAAAACACCTCCCCCTCCTCTCATCTTGCCAGAGCCTTTTGCTGATAGCTCAGAACACCTGACCCCTCTGTAACGATGTGGCACAACAGTCTCTGATTTCCGTTGCTTGGCGAACATGAGTCCCATTTTGTCCAGAATGGACCTTTAGGAGCAGAAATTTTAGCTAGTATTATATGGTGGATACTTTCTTTTGAGCTACCCCCTGCGAAATGACTCGTTTCTGTCACAATTTGATCCATTAGGTCTGATAACATTTGGAAAGTCCAAAGCACAATCATTATTTTACCCCCATTCAAGTTAGCGGAGGGCTAAACCGGATGTTAGCCGGCTCATTGGCAGTAATCAACGCACTGGAACATAGAAACCTTTCCGTCAACTAGCAATTTGACGGTGTAATTGCAGAGCAACACAGACACCAACCCGTGCATTGGTGTCTGTGCGTGGTATCGGCGTTTAATCACCGCTGGAGTATAAATCAAGTGCCCCTTCTCTGCTTTGGATTTACTTTAATGAGCTTTGGGGAATAAAAAATGCACACAAATAGAGATGCGGGGGACAAGAAAATCCTGCGAAATGTTAGGTGCATCAGTGTGAGCAAAAAAAAATTTCGTCACACTCTGGAGCCCTTCTGGTGGAAGCAAAAATCAACGTGGCAGGAAAGGAATCAGCAACTGGAAATACTTTGCTCAGTGTTAAAAGAACAGATTTTGTGCACAGTATGTTTTAAGGCTTAATCTGCACCCCCACCCAAAAAATAAAAGCCATTCAATGTTTAAATGTGTAAATATGGATACTCTGTAACTGCTGATATTTTATGAAACACTGCACTGAAAAGAGTGGAATAAAATACTGTATTTTAAGATGCAAAAGTGCAATGCATAACATTTTTGCTGCACTAAGATGTATAATATCCATCCAATTATTTTCTAAATTGCTTGTCTTGCTCAAGGTTGCAGGGGCTGGGAGCCTTTCCCAGCATGCATTGGCCAAGAGGCATCTCTATCAGAGCTGACACTGTCGAAACATGCAGGCACATTCACACCTTTAACAGTCACGATTACAGTGTTCAGCAATCAGTAGTCACCATTCCTGTCATAACTGTCCAGCCTTAACACTATCACATGACATGACTTAAATTGAAGATAAACGATTTTTACATAATCAAATCTACATCTTACATAGTGAGGAAGTTGCAGTGATTGTCTCTATCTCATAGTCCATCTGAATTTACCAACAGTTGAACATTAAATAAAGTGTCAACAAAGATTACACAAGTATGAGCCCTCCAGATTTATAAGAAACTTTGCTGTGCATGATAAACATTCTTACTGTTATCTGTGAGTAGCCCATGTGACTTCGTTTTGTGAAAAGTGCTCTCAGCGGGGATGGGGGTGTCAGGTTTGACTGGATTTTATGTGTTTAAGTTAGACAGGGTGTCAGACATTAAAAGCTGTTTTGTTCCATCGCTGGTTCCTCCACCCACTAGAAACGCAACTCAGCATTTCTCTTAATGATCTCAATACTGGTCTTTTCATAACTGTCTACAGTTCTAGGTGTGGGCAGTAGCACTTTGCAGAGCTTTCATAGTCTACTAGTACTGAAGTAAATGTGCATGAACTTGCAATATATGTATGTCCAGATAAGATTGTTGCCATGTAATTGTATGTATACAGTCCCAAATCACAAATTTGCCTCAAAGGGCTTGTCTTTTCTGTCATTTTCAAAAAGAAGATATTGCAGGTACAATGCACAGTCCACTGAATCTGAAACCTTGAAATTATGGGAAGTGGATGTTACAGTTATCGTCCTTAAGATTTCAGTCCTGGTTGATTTGATGATACTCATAGTCAATAATAGCAACTGCGATCATATTTCATGCTGTGCATGGTACAAGTGCCTTTCCAAGTACAGCAGGAGTAACAGGAGTCGGTTGCCTGGTTGGTTGAGTTGGATGTCCAGCCTGTTGCCTGCAGTTGTTTCATTACTATTTAAAACTCCTCTGTTGACAGAAAAATGCAGAAAATATCTGTCAATTTAGAAATATTACATATAGATATTTATATATTTTCTATAGATTCAGTCTATCAGAACAGTCACAATCAGCACCACCACTGTGACAAGTACATTGCGTTTCCTGGCTTCTTCACAATAAAAGCTGCCCTTTGTTTTTCCAGTTGAATGCTTTTGACTAGATCCAAGAGGAAATGTTGGATTTGCATTTGCACTGACTTAATCTAGCCATGATACAGCTGTAGGAGAGTGCACAATAAACAGCGAGGCACAGTAACTCTGGGATGACATGTCTGCGTTGTTTCCTGTGAATCCCTCCTGTGTAGGTAGGTTATTTGACTGCACATTAACAATCAAACCTATGAGATAATTAATAGATGTAAAAACAAATGAATGGCTATTGCAGATTAAGATAAATCTTTATTGATCCCCAGCGAGGAAATCCGGTTGTTGCAGCAGCACAGGGACAGCAGTAAGTACAGATAAATAATGAAAGTCAAAATAATTAAATAATAATATGGCATATAAAACTAAAATAAGAAGAGGAAAAATACAAAAATACAAACTTGAAGACTAAATTAAAAGGTAGTGTGATTAATACCAGTAGAGTCAGCAAGTGTATGTACAGTGCACACGATATGATTAAGTAATGGTAGTATAAAAAAGAATATAGTGCAAATGTAAATTATTAACCTAATATAGCATAAAATATGTACAGCAGTATATGGTGTAACATGTAGAATGGTTCAGCAATATAATGGAATACAATATCAAATATAATATGGTATAGTATAATTTATAAGTATAGTATATAACAAAATATATATACACACGCACATGTCAATCAACTATAACATTACAATATGAAGTGAATAACACTGATTATCTCGTCACCATGGCACCTGTCAGTGGGTGAGATATTTTGGCAGCAAGTGAACATTTTGTCCTCCAAGTTGATGTGTTTGAAGCAGTAATGGCTAGACGACTGGGTCAGAGCATCTCTAAAACTGCAGCTCCTGTGGGCTGTTCCCGGTCTGCAGTGGTCAATACTTATCAAAAGTGTTCCAAGGAAGGAAAGGTGGTGAACCGGCGACAGGGTCATGGGCGACCAAGGCTCAAAGAAGCACTTAGGGAGCGGAGGCTGGCCCATGTGGTCCGATCCAGCAGAGAACTACAACTATAGATCAAATTGCTGAAAAATGAATGCTGGTTCTGATGGAAAGGTGTCAGAACAGTCGCAGGCCAGTCAGGGTGCTCATGTCACTTCACTGCCGAAAGCACCTCCAATGGGCACGTGATCATCAGAATTGGTTTTCTTTTACATCACGTGGGTGGCTGGGTGCATGTGCATTGCATACCTGGGGAACACATGCCATCAGACTATTGGAAGAAGACAAGCCGGCGAAGGCAGTGTGATGCTTTGGGCAGTGTTCTGCTGGGAAACCTTGGGTCCTGCCATTCATGTGGATGTTACTTTGACACGTACCATCTCCCTAAGCATTGTTGCAGACACTGGGTATTCCCTGATGGCAGTGGCCTCTTTCAGCAGGATAATGCGCTCTGCCACAAAGCAAAAATGGTTCAGGGATGGCTTGATAAACTAATGAGTTCAAGGTGTTGACTTGGCCTCCCAATTCCCCAGATCTCAATTCAATCGAGCATCTGTGGGATGTGCTGGACAAATAAGTCCGATCCACGGAGGTCTCACCTCGCAGCTTAAGGCCTTAAAGGATCTGCTGCTAACGTCTTGGTCCCAGAAACCACAGCACACCTTCAGAGGTCTAGTGGAGTCCATGCCTTGACGGGTCAGGGCTGTTCAGGCGGCAAAGGGGGGACCTAAACAATATTAGGCAGGTGGTCATAATGTTATGGCTGCGATAACATGCTTTGCATCCAGTGCCACAGCAGTGTTCTCTTATAAAAAATAAAACCTGCGGTGATGTCAAAACCAGTTCCCACCTAAATGACTACACTGCAGATCAGTGCTGCTCAGAATTATTGTAGTAAGTCGGTGTCCATTTTGGGATACATACGTTTGATTGCAGAGTTTTAAAATACAGTAGCTTGATGTGGGTCAGAAGGTCATGTTCTGCAGGCATCCTGTGTTCACTCTAATCCATACATCACCAGGCCCGCACACTGAATGTTACTACCAATGTGGTTGTACGTGCAGTCGAATAACTGTTACAATCAGCAGTCCTTGAGCTGCTCATGTGTTGGGGGGGGGGGGGGGGAACACACTTCTCCTGTCTTCTTTGACTCTATTGTGCTTTATTTAGTTTTATCACACCACCGGCATTCCCCCTCATTCAAAGTAGTATAAATGGGAAAGCATTACTCCACCAACAAAGGGTGTGAACCGTTTTTGCTCTGCTAGTTCGCGTGTGAAGAGAGGGGCCTATCATATCAGCTGTGTGAAAGTTTAAACGGCACGCTTGCAGCAATCTGCTTTTCCACTCTCCAGGTCCTTTATCCAGCCAGAGCAGTTTTCCTGTGGGTTATTCTTCCTATCCCTGCACAGGAAAGCCGTCCCCCGCTGCTGCTTCCGATCCTGAGCTTTCCTCCTAGCCCGAGGAGTCAGACAACCCTTTTCCTTACCATTGTCGTCCTATGTTGATGATTTTAAAAAGCCTAGAAGATAAGAAATATATTTAAGTGGATCTTTTATTACTAATAAATGCAGTTTTTAGGAGGCCTAATCTGAATGTTTACCTTTGAATCAGGATGAACACGATAGGATTTACACCCACGAACGTGATCCCTGCAGAGGCTTCACTTAGTGTTTGCTTCCTACAGTCTCTCTTTACCTTCCTGCAGTTGCTTTGTCCTGATTTGTATACATGACGGGGTTGTTTCTCCTTATTCTGCCCTTCCAGGAACACGGTGGCCTTCTTCGAATCTTCCCAGAAGGAAAGGCCCAGTTTGCCGACATAGAGCCCAAATTTGACCGTCTGCTGCTGTTCTGGTCAGATAGACGGAACCCTCACGAGGTTCAGCCCGCCTTCGCCACCAGGTCAGCATCCAAGTCTCTCCAAGCTCACAAGCTCAGATGATCGGGCCTGTGTGGAAGTGACTCATGGTTCTAATTCTGTCTCCACAGGTATGCCATCACGGTGTGGTATTTTGACGCAGATGAGCGAGCCAGAGCTAAAGAAAAATACTTAACGGGTAGGTTTTGATGTACAGACTACACAGTCCTGTTGTTTCAGGCCCATAGAGCGTGTTTTAATTTTCTCTTTGTGTGCAGGTGCAGGAGAAAAAGGAGTAAAGGTTGAGCTCGGCAAATCATCAGATCCCAGCTAATGGGAAGCCTGCTTCCCCTACAAACGGCCATTAAGTGCTCGGTCCTACGAAAGTGGCCTATAGAGCGCATGTGCGTGTGTGTTTTACATGGCAAAACTGCAGACTTTTGCTTGAATGTGTGGTATATCCATGCTTATGGAGACAAAACAGTCAAATACAGTGATTTCTGTTCATTTCCAGCACACCAGGGCAACACAGCGGACCTTGAATGTCATGACATTGTACTGAAAGGGATTGTGTTTTTGTTTTGTTTTTTCCTTTCATCTCTTTGGTGGAGAATGCTTACGTTACAGCAGACATCAGAAAATGACTTCAAACAGGAATTAAGCTTGCAATAGAGTGAATCTATTGCATATTGGTTTTCACAGTTAATTCCTTAAAGGTACAGTGTTCTGCATATGCTTAATGTGTTATGCTTTTCACATGGAATCAGCTCTTATAAGCTACTGTATGGCAAAATGTGCTTGTTTGCAATAATATGAGGAATGATCTGAATTAAAAACACCATTTTTCTGACAGAAATGAGTTGGTCTTAGTTTAAATTCATTCATTTGCAGCTCAATAGATGCCAAGTCTCTCATTTGTGGCCTTGTTCCTCCTACTCCCAAAGAAAAGAACTTGTTTGACACTCATTTAAGGACAACATAGTCTACATACTGTACATATGACTTGTGGTTTAAGGACAGGCGCAGTCCTGTTTGCAATGCAGTTTCATGCTGCCCTCTGCAGGCGTACAGTGTAATGCACCTTTTATTGTTTCTCATATTCTGGACACCAGGATAAATAAAATAAAATAAAATTCTTTAGACTTGGTGAGGGGAAAAATACATACTTAGCTTCAGGATAACAATCAACAAATTCTACTTTTTCTACCCCTATCAGTGTGATTTCTGGAATTGTCTGTACTAGAGCCTACTCCTAAAATTAATTAATTTGATTAACTATTTTAGTCAGTGCCAGTAATGATTTAAAAGTTGTAGTATAGTGATCTAGTGGTAAATGACACAACCAGTATTTAATTTAGTGGCTTTATGTTTACACTTTCTGCATTAGATAACACTTCATTGCTCTGATAAAGTGAGTCCATAATCTGAAACATTTTAAAACCAATGCATTCCTCTTCCAAGATAATCTCTTAATTTAAGGCTTGCATGTACGTTGTGAGAATGTTAGTTACTTAGTTTTAAGTTTTAAAATATTAATATATAATTTCCATGGTACATAATGTATTAAGGCTTTTAGAATGAAAACAGTTCTGCACTAGTGCAAAACGTGTCCAGCCTGCTGGTCTTTTTGTTCCGCTGAAATTCTAATAAATGTTCCTTTTGGCTTTAATGTCCAGCTCTGAACCACAGTTTCAGTGGTTTGAGTCAGTAAAACTCTGCTTTATTATTCTTATTCTTCCACTAGGCTACTTGTTTCTGATCTACCTGGAGCAAGGCAAGGTGGAAAATATTTACCACCCAGTTCCTTACTGGAATGGAAAGTATATCTTTTTGAGCGGCTGTAAATTCATCTGGCTGTGTGCTGTATTCACTCAATTAGATTACCATCAGGGCAAAGTGCCTCCGGGCCACCGGAGTCATGCAGTGGTCATTATTACTAGAAGTCAGTAAGCATTTTATTATAGTGATCATGTAAGATAACTTTTAATGTAAATATGTGTGTACACTTTTAAGTGGTGTGATTCAGAGATGTATTTGTCACATACACAAGTAATCTGTGTAGTGATGCAATGTGGCTTGAAAAATAGGGATTGGAAAAGAAATCAATATACATAATCTGATATAAGTACAAATATGGTAGTGTACTTGCTGTCTGAAAGGATGGGACTCATACAGGAAACAGTTAACTTCTCTGCCCTGGTATTAACCTTTTTTTTTTTTTTTTCTTTTCTGTAATTCAATTCAATTCAAATTATTCCTCTCCCGCTCTCAGAATGAGACCGTTTTATTGGATTTATGAATATAATGAAAACTTTTGACGGTCACATGTTTTTAAAATGGTGACAAAAGAAATGTAACTGCATTTATCACAACACTTACAAATTTTAATATGAATTAAATGAATACCTCCTCTATATAAACAAATCTGTATGAAAAAAGAACATAGTACATAAAATATTAATACAGTACATATTACAAATGTCAGGAAATATATTAAGCAGTATTCAATATAAACTATACAATGAAGATGTTTTAAGTCAAAAATTAGATCATACTTTGTACAAGGAGTGTGCAAAATTAATGTCCAGTGGACCTTCATATACTGGCAGAGAGAAAAGTCGGTTAGTCCTGCTTCTCTAGACTAAATAGAAAATTGAATGTATCGAGTGGAGGGGCTGCGTTCAGCCCCATGTGCCTCAGTCACAAAGAGAGACCGTGCAAAAATATACAATAAAAAACAATGCCACAGGTCAGCAGGAGTCACTGTGAACTCCTGTCAGTAATGGCTTAGCTCCTCTGGAGGAAGAGGGAGGTGACAACTGTCGTCCCCTCCGATGTAGGCACCGATGCCGCTGCTTTGGCTCCCCCACTCATAGCTGTCAGCAGCCAGACTGGAGAATCAAATGCACACATTAAAATAAGCCATATTACCTCTCTATCTTTTGCCACATTCCAACTTCATGTGCAGTGTTTCTGCGATTAGATCATGGTGTTGGTTTGTTTTGGGGTTTTTTTACCTGGCTTGAATGTTCTGAGGCATGACGCTCCATGCCAGGTCATCATCGCTGTCATAACGCCGTGGGTTGTCGAAGAAGTAAGACCTAGAGGAGAAGACATGACCAGGAAGCCCAGAGCCACTCTGCAGGACATGCAAACAAGACAGTAAATATAAGGCATCATAGTAAGCAACAACAGTAATTTCTTACATTATAAAAACCTCTTGACTGTGTTTCACATAATTTGCTTATGACCCCTTAAAATAAAGCAATATTTACTTGCATCCTCATGAGCAGTGTAACCAAACAATGATTTTCTGAAACTGCAAAATTGTCTAGTAATTCAGAAGAAGCAGAACCACATTATCATGACCCCCAGTTTGGAAGCCGCTGGATTAGGGTAATTGCTGACTCACCCTGTCTTGGTTCGGCTGCCGAACTCTGAAGAAGAAAACTACGAGAGAAGTGGGGAGCAGCTCCCATACAAACAAGATCACTCCAAAGACGATGTAGCCGGCGTCGCCCAGAGTCGACTGTAAATCTGCCTGAAAAACACAACGCGTTCACTATTCCAACAGCCTGCAGTTTTACCCAGAGATGGAGGAAACTGTATAATCATACCACCTCCAATAAGGTTGAGGTTGTGTCTGCTGAAGAATTGAGCAAGAATTTAAAGAAGGTAGATCACATTCATTACACCTGATCAACTAGTCTGAACAGTCAACCAAAGTGTGTTCTTTTCACATGAATGAATAAATCTTAAGGCATTATGACCTCTAGTGGCTCACCTGGTCTGAAACGTTGTACCAGTCGTAGTCAAAGGAGTTAATACTCTTGTTAGAGAGTCCCAGGACGACCAGATTGTAGCAGGCCCTGGATGAGTACAGGAGGATGACGGTGGCTCCTACTGCTGTCACCTGGCACACTGACGTCCCCTGCACAGTTTGAAGAGTTGCAATAAGACGTTACACATTAGTCTGTCTTCATGAGGATGTCTGACATAATCTGATTACAAATCCTATAGAACAGCTGTACTTGTTCAAAGCAGTAGATCAGTACCTGTCATTCTTTGGGTCAGTGTTAAAGGACATAAATGAAAAAAATAAATATGCCGACCCAACTGTGCTTGATTCGAGCTTGTGAATGCACCCCAGTACAACCAGCAATGCACAAGAATGACACTGTGCTGCAGTCACTATGTACAAAGCATAAATTTGGAGGAGAGATCTTCACACAAATCTTTTATTCTGTTGATCCCAGAGAGTGTAAGCACAACTATTCAGATTGGATTTCTACACAGGGCAGGGGAGGACTTCTCACCTTGGATTCCAGGTAAATGTTGGCCAGTGACATCTTAGCGATCTTGTAAAGACACAGGGAGAGTGAGACGGCACACAGGACAAAAAGTGTATCGTTGATTGCGACCCTCACTAGCACAATGGTGTGGGCTTCTGCGGAGGACATCCTCACCAGCAGGGCACATGCTAAATTCACAACAAGAAACACCAGGCTGATGGACAGGAAGAGCAGGTATAGCGGCAGCCTGTGGGTCAGGAAACGAGAAACATATTAAGCCCAAAAAATTTTATTTTTTATTAGCCAGATGAATAGAAAAATATTATTTAATGGAAATGAAATCTAGTAAATGCACGATCCCCTTCTACTAAGGGTCACTGGCTGATCTTACCTGTATCTCAAAAGCTCTGGTGCATACTTCGACTTCGCCTTGAAAACAACCTGTGGGATAAAAAAAAAACAAATCCTAATTTATGCAAATGCATCAGGCTATTTTTGCAGCCCATTTTTCACTTCTGCATTCTTTCTTTTCAAAAAAAAAAAAGACGTTCTCGTGAAACAGGAACCACGCAGTTGAACACAGCAGAGCTTTTGACTTCAGATACACACTGGTCACACAGCACAGTTCCTCGTGTAATGCTTCGTGCCACACTGTCAACTCGAAACTGTGACTCAGATCTGCACAAGAGGATTATGCTAAAAATAAGCTTTAGGCAGTGGCCAGAGAAGCTATTTTGTGATATTTGGATTAAATCAGCAGGTGAAGGAATGACTCACTGCATTGCATTTTGGAGCTGAATGAGTGTGTGTTAAACAGACAGCAACAGGTAATATTCACTGGATAGTCCTATCAGGTGCTGTTAATATTCAGTCAATCAATCAGTCAATTAATAACCTTATATGTCCCAAGTGGGGCAATTGGTTATGAGGCAGTGGGATGCATACATTTAGCACACATAAAGCACAGGGCACATAAATACAACTCTAAAACAAAAATTAAATAATACATAATCAGTGTTGTCTTAGATTGTCAAAGAAAAATATGCTTATTTATAGCTGAGATGGTCAGTTCATTAACAGAAAATGAATGGTCAACAATTTTGATAACAAGGTAATCCCTTCACAAGCAAAAAGGTCAAACATTCGCTGGTTCTCTGGAAAATCATTGACTGTTGGTAGGACAAAGTCAGACTTTTAAAAAAATGCCACATTAAGATCAGGGAGCATGTGATGGACCATTTACACTTTCTTTCATTCACACAAGGCAATTTATTGATTCATTAACTGAAACAAATACTGACAGATTATTCAATAATGAGAAAACATTATCATTTGATTATCATCTCTAAATGATCTTGTACAATTTCACGTTATTACTGGAAGCCATTTTATATTTTGTCCCATGGTAGCACAATGCCAAAAGGTTTCAACCCACTGGTTCACAAGGGGTCAGTGTATGTTTAAAGATCCCCTCCTGAGTGTTTCATTACCCTGTCTATGTTTATGACATATAAAAGTAATAATTAATGTCTAATAAGTTTTTTTTCACAGCAACCAACAACCAAAACAACTGCCTTGTTAAATAAAGTATGTGGCCTCCTTGAAAAATCTATAAACTTTATATCTATAAACTGTCAAGCTGTGTACGTGTGTTATTCTGCACAACGAGGATCAAACATAAAAGTGAAATTATAATAACTTCTGACATTACAACGAAACAGGTGCTGATCCGTGACACACTACATGACACCCCCTGATAGTATCAACAACACCCAAGCCCGGTCACTCACCTGCGCAAAGTAAAGATTCATGAGGCTGAGTGTGAAGAACTGGAGGCACACAGGAAAGCAGTAGAGCAGCCAGAAGAGAAAGGGCCCCAAAGTGTTGGCTGTGACAAAGTTTCTGAAGTAGAAGGAGAAGAGCACGGTGCGCAGGGCCGACCACAGCAGGCACAGGGACAGGAACACGGTCTGGTAGCTGAAGCGCTTGTGTCGGTACCGCAGGACCAGCCAGAGCTGGACGTAGATGAAGATGAAGAGGAGGGAGTAGAAGACGGTGTAGACCACCGTCAGGCCCAAAGTGACGTAGGGAGGCACGGCCGGGCTCAAGGTAGGCAGAGGCAGGGGCTTGTCCATCGGCAGCGGCTCCTTCTCCGGGGCCTCCATGACCTGCGCTCCCGGCCCGGAGGGGGGGTGGAGGAGAGAGCGGAGCGGCCTCTGCCGGTGTTCGCCGCCGGTCTCTCTCGGCTCTCGCTGCGGGCAGAGGAGAGGTGAGAGCCGCGGCAAAAAATAGGAAGAAAATACGGGTGTGATTGGGGCTGTCAGGAAGAGGGAGGGAAGAAAAGCAAGGGGAAGAAAACAAGGCTAACTTCCTGCTGCAGAGCCAGAGACAGCCAGAGACCGAGGCACATGATCAGTGATGAGAACGAGCCGTTTGTCAGGAGCAGCAGCGGGCAGGAAGCTGCAGAGAGCTGCAGCCAGGAGCTCAGTGAGAGGACCAGCCTCCTGCCCCCCACCCTCCCGCGCTCCTTACGTGACGCTACGCATCAGCTGACGCACGCTACTTTACCTTTAACCCTGCGATGGGGCTTCCCACCACAGCGCTGATCCCAAGAGAGCAGCTGGGAGCTGTTAGATGTTTACTTTCATTTTATTAAGGTGCATGAAAAAGCCTAGACACTACCATGAAGCCTACTGCAGTCTTAGTGTTCCTGGTTCTCACTGTCTCACTTCATTGTAAACTGTCAAATAAAGGCGAAAGGCCCAAAAAGATAGACAGAAAAACTATTATACTACTATATAAACTAGAAGTTGTTTGCAATAGTAGCTTCACACAAGTCAATTAATAATAAAAGATTTTTAATCATATCTTATATATTAAAGATGCCTCCCTTGCCCAGTTGGTAATTCGGCCTCCACAAGATATTAAACGAGCAGAATGGTCAAATAATGTCCAGAATGATGCAGCAGGCCAACTTATTCTGACGTTTTGTTGTCTTGAATACGAGTCAAGCCCCAAACATACTGGATCCTACAAATTTCAAATCAGTAGCGTTTTCAATTAGACCCTCTCTGCCTGGAAAGCGCCTCCATCTTTCAAACTGTACACCCTCAGTTTGTAACACAGCCTTTTCTTTACAAATTTGAGGTCTCAACTCGAGGGCACGATTAAGTGAAACTATCTGGGTTGTTTTCTTGGACTGTAGAAGGCTCCTATAAAGCCAAGAAAGACATAATACATCTGTTTTCACAGGCTGAAAAGTCCTCCTCATGACGAACAACGAATTATGTGTAAAATCACATTTCTAATCTGCTCACAGACCTGGGTGAAGTTTGTTATGGTTAGCAGTAGTAGGGTTTTTTGTTTCACAGGACTGGGGCATGTGAACACGAGGAAGGCCAAGGATGAAGGTCACTCTTGCTCACCTTTGACTGTTGTGAAACATTTATCTTTTCGCACACTGGGTCACCACAGGCTCCACACCAAACAGGATGCTGTCAACTACAGTACTTCCCTCTTGGCTGTTAAACTTCACTTTGAATAGCCACATTATTAAAGATTTAAAACATTTGGTCTCTAATGTGTGATATGTAAACAAAAAAAATCGATTACATCATCATGCACCTTGTTTCACGCATTGGTTATAAGTAAATACAAACTTTATTTGTGTTATAATAAAGCTGAGGACTTGACCAGGAGCAGACAAGTAGCTGAAAGTGTTTCAGAAATGGAAGCAAAAGATTTAGTCAAACAAGGAGTGAATAAATGTGACACTTCACTGCTGGTTGCCAGGCAGAATGTTCAGAGACAACATGCTCACCTAACACACACTACAGTTAATAAAATCACTGGCCCCAGGGTAAATATCCCATCGGCCACTGAGAGTCCAACAAGGGCCCAATGTGTATCTCCAGTGCACTGAATATTGACAGCATTATAAAATACATAGGGTGTGTATATAAAGACAAGAACTGTTACTGGGTGTACATGTACATCTGGGATATTAATGTGCTTACTGTTTGGATGTCAATTTATATTAATCTCTGGAAACATTTTAGCTCTATGGAGAATATATTCAGAAACCAGACCAGAAGGTGGCACTGTTCAACTGAACAAAGATGGAAAGGCTGGGACGGCTCCAAGAAAGCATATAAGCAATGTTTCATTTATGAATTCACTTAATGGTCTCTTTCCAAAACACTATAGTATCCAGTTAACTATCTATCTAAAGTCCATATATGGTATCTAGAAAAAATGTTGTAGATATATAAAACTTAATACTATAGTGCTAAAGATGTTGAAATGATCTTAATACTGCACTACTCATCTTTAAGCCCTACCAATCAAGGGGCTGACAATGGAAAATTGGCCCTAAGGGTAATGCTAAAGAAAAGGCTGTGGAATCATTAGAATCATAAGGATTTATTCCCTTTGAAGCATCAATGTGCACTTTAAATTTCACAGCAATCTGGCCACTGTGGCCATTAAGTTTTGGTCTGAAGGTGGTGCAGGAGGGTAGCTCTCTGAGTGTCCACAAAAGGCTCATCCTCTAGGGTTTTGATTCATAACTGATTTGCCTTGTAAAAGAAATCAGTGTCTACCTGGGACCCTTCATCACAAGTTATGGCCTCAGTTTGCAAATGAGCTGTGAGCAGTTTGACCAGATTTATTTGATTTAAGTTTTAAGAGGCAAAAATAGAAGGTGAAAATATCCAGCATTTCAAAATGGAAAAAAAGAAAATTCAAAAGAACCATCCATATAAATAAACATATTTTGTGTAACAAAAATATGTATTTTTCATTCTTACTCCCTTACATGCATGGGCACTCCATACATTTCACACTTGAAGATCATTTTACTCTTCATGAAGAGAATCCTTCAGTTTATCAGAAAACTTCAAATTCAAAATCACCAAATTTGAAAATACATGGTTTTCACTGGACAGGAAGCTGTAATCTGCGAAGTAATAACTAAATGTAGTGGAGTAAAACAGTACAATGTTTGCCTCTGAGATGTAGTGGAGTAGAAGTATAAAACTGAAATACAACAAACTACAAGTACCTTGAATTTGTACTTAAGCACAGTACTTGAGTAACTGTACTGTACTCATAATACAATAATCTGTGCTATCAGCTATCTCTTGTGTAATCTGGTGGTAGGCATGGAAAAAGGTCAGGAAGTCACAAAAATATTATTAATCATCATCTGGAGATCATGATTGTCTACATCAAATCTAGTGGAAAAAAACTGGCAGTAATTTGTAGCTCATTTATTATTTTGTTTTCATTTTCAAAATGCATTCTTATGGACCAAAGTGTTGGCCATTTTAGACTTATGTTAGCACTGAACAAAAAGTCAGAGGTCACTAAAATTAGTGGGAATCATGGGGACCATGAATACCCGTATTAAAATGTCATGGCAATGTGGCCAACAGTTGCTCAGATAAGTGGACCAAAGTGTCGGACGGATGACTGACCATCCATTAGCAGTGCAGAAACCACTCCGAGTTGAATCATATTACCAGCATGCACTTCATTATCCCAGCTGGAGTCAAGTCTGATAGCCACAGCGGCATGCCTCAAATGATTAGTGTATGCTACAGTGCTCTGTGATATTGTCCTTTTCATAATGTTTCAATCAAACCAGCCATGGGGCTCTGTTGCTGGTAACTGGTCCATGCTCTGATGTCTATGCCCTGATGGCCCCTTGGCCTGTCTCCAAATCTGCCAATACAGCTCCAGTGTTGTCCCTTTAGAGACACTTGGACCTCTCACACAGTGGCCCCAGTATTATAGTACCTTATCATCTAAACAGAGATTGCTGTTTTCTACTGTATTGGCAATACTGAAACAATGAGTTGCAAGTCAGAGTTTAAATCAAGGGATATGATGTGAAGCTGACCACAGAGATCCTCAGTGCCTGCCCTCAACCAACCCACATAACTTCTGCCATGCAATGTTTTTGTTTTTCAAAGTGGGCACTGCAGATGCCAGGTGAACCGTGTCATTAAACTGACCCCAAGCATGCCAGCCTATAGTCACATCACTCCAGAAAGTTGTTTTAGGTACAGCATGAAAATAAAAGTATAAGCCACCTCTCATTTCTCTTTCCAGTACTATTTCAGCCCCCCCACCGTCCCCCAACTTCGCCCCACCTCCATCTCTCAAACTCAGACTGAACTTTCTTTAGTGGAGCCTGTGCGTCACTCTCCACTAACCTTGGGCAAACCACAGGACTGCTCAGCTGCTCCTGAAACACGAACTATGGGTTGGCAGGAGAAAGGATGGCTCGTCTGTGCGAGTTTTCTTGGATTTGTGGCGTCGGTACAGAGCATAACGCGGGGAGGGCTTTTTCCGTTCGGTCCAAGCGCAAGAGACCAATTACTGGAAGCAGGGAACGACCAGACGCACCGACTTGAACTGGACAAGCCCGTTTTGTTTTATGATGGCATTTTTGACAGCATATATGTAAGTTAAGCCGTATCTCTTTACACTATATTACTTTTTACACACACGCGTGGGATTTATTGGTCCGGGCGGGCTGTCCATCAAACTTGCGCTATTGCGCATAAGCTAGAAACTCCGGGTAGTTAAACATGAAAGGGGGTCAATGGTAACAACCTTAAACAATGCCTGGAAGTTACAAAATATTTCTGGGGCAGGGTATAACTTTTTCTGTCGCTCAGCGGTATTTGGAAATATTGATTTACTTATCACAGAGGCTGCTGTATCTTGTGAAATGCATGTGTCCCCGCATTCTTACAGCTTCCCCTGAGGTTATCATCTTACTGTTGATACAAAGACCAGAGTAGGCTACTCTAGGAACCTAATTTTGCAATCCATCCCCAAAACACATTACTGTGGGGCCAATGAGAATGAAGTAAGCTTATATGAACCAAATGTTTAAACTGTTCAGGTCCTGCAATATCTAAATAACATACAGTATGTAAACTGATGCAAAATAGTGGCCAGGTTAGTCTGGAATTCTTCACATTTGTTAACATGTTTATTATTTTCTGTTTGCATTTGACAGGTGGAGCTTTTAAATGGTCAATTGCAGAATTTAGCTGAAAGCTGCACCATTGTGTCAAGACAAACAGTCCTTTATGCCCTGTGATTTTCCTTTTTGAAGAAAAGTGCTGCATCCCTGTTTTAATTGTCCTGCATTTGGATAATATTCTATCAGAGAGTAATTATTTTCAAGAAGTATTTCCCTTGAAAAGCAGGAACTCAACCTTTGCCCATATCTTATATTTTATTTAAGAAAAGCCAGTAGTCTTTGTTGTTTATGGAACATTTACAAACACAGAGGCAAAATGTCATGGTTAACACATGAGCCTGAGGTTGAGAATAAATATTTAATTCCTTGTTATAACAATCAGTCTGGGGGAGGGGGGCTTCCCCACTGCTGACTACTTCCAAGTTATTCTTGCATCACATACCACAAACATATTTCTCTACTGCAATCAAGATGACCTAAGTATATTTGTTTGTTTCATTTATGAGACAGTCTACCCTGAACTGTCTGTGCCCTGAGGCTCACAGGAGTGTATTCCTACCAGATGCAGTTATAGAAAAAACATTTTATCTAATTATGAGGAGGTTTTATCGTCTGCTGATGGTGATTCATATTCCGCAACATGTTCAGATCCACTAACCTTAAAGATCTCTCTCTGCACTACGTCTTTAAAAAAATCAGAATCACTGATCACTTTCCCAGCTCGATCTTCCATTTTGGCAAGAAGTTTCTATAATGAAGATTAGTGTGCAATCTTCAGGCTTTCTGGGGCTACTCGTCAGGGGCAAGGACAGGAAACAGTGTGGCCCGGGCCAGCAATAGTGCTCTTGTTTTCCCCTGGTCAGGAAGTGGAGGAGCCCTATGTGCAGAGTGTCTGTGTGCGTGTATTTTTGACATAAGCCCAGATTTTCTTTATTTCAAGCCCTGAGTGTGTTCACGTTAAACCAGAAGTGTGTAAAATCTGTGTTATATGCCATTCTGTATGTTCATTAGTGCTTTTGTAGGACATGGCAGCTGACTCTGACAATTAGTCTAATGAGTTTGGAATAAAGATCAAAGTAGGTCAGAGTGGAGTGGGTTTGCCTCTGCTGTGAAACAGTTCTTCATATGTTATCCTAGTTATTGTAAAGACAGTCAAACGGTGTTGCAATCATCTAATTTTTTGTTATCCCCATTACCAACTTGAGCTTTTAATTTCAGATCAACAGCAATGGCTTTGTTGCCACAACAGAGCCAACAAGCGAGTCGACATATCTTGGCAAAATGCCCCCAATATTCGGCATGATTGCAGCTCTGCAAGGAGACCTGGACACAAGTGATGGTGTGGGGAAAGTTTTTTTCCGTCAAGACTCCAGTCCTGATGTTCTGCGTCGGGCAGCCGAGCACATTAACAGGGCCTTCCCTGAGGACGATGAAGTCAATCCCAACCATGCTGTGGTGATCACCTGGGTGGATGTCACCACCCATGCGCCTCAAAGTAGAGGAGATGCCATTGACAAGAAGGTGCGCATCATGTGGTTATGTAAGTGATTTGTAATGGAACTGTTCGTTTACTCTCAAATGTTTTATTACACAGAAAAACACCTTCCAGCTGGTTATTGCATCACTGGAGAGTGTCTCCTATGCTATTGTCCTGTACCCAAGGGATGGGGTACAGTTTTCCTCCACGCCTGTAGAAGACGGTAGTGGGATCATGCATGCTGGCTTCAGTAAGGGTTTGGTCAAGGGTTTCCTGTTTAACAGTCAGGGACCATACTACCGCACCACCACTGATGACGAGTCATCCGTCAGGGCTTTAGCAGAGTAAGTCAGCCAATGGCTGTCAGCACAGGAACACATTTCCCTACCAGTGTTGCTGTTTGGATAATCTTTCAAGAACAGTGACTGTAAAGGTCTCTTTTCTTCTCATAGGGAGACCAACTCTGGCTTGCGAGGTGTCTGGGTGTATGAGATTGGAACTTCTCCCTATTTTACCAACGTGGCTCCAGGTGAGGTCACTGAATTACCCATTGAGGTGGCACCACAGGGCCCCCCTGAAGGCCACGAGGATGCTGCTGGTGCAAGGAGGCCTGCGTCTACTGATGGACAGGAAGTAGAGTACCCTTCTTATGAAGGGGGGCAGATCAAAGTCCACCCAGTTCAGTACCAGCCACATCAGCCTGAGAACCCAGAAGTGTTAGTGGTGGACGACACAGAAATAAATGTAGATGGTGAGTCCACAGGAGAAGGGCTCAAACTGAGTAACAGTGTAATTTTGTTTTATGCCCATTGACATAACATTTAGAAACATTTCTTATCATTGCTGGGGAGATTAGTTATTTAATCCATTTTCTGTTACTGTCATATTTCTTCTGTGTTTTCAGTGTTCTCGTACAACCTTGGAACATGTGCAAACAACAGAAATAAGTGCTCACAGTTTGCTGACTGCAGGGACTACTCTTCTGGATACTGCTGCTACTGCCGACCTGGCTTCTATGGAAATGGGATACAGTGTGTCGCGGAGGGTAATGTCACGCTTCTGCTTTAAGTGGTTTCAATTTTGCAACAAGATTGAAACTGAGTATTACTGCTTTAGGGCAACAGAGTGGAATGGGTTTGGTTAAAATGCATGAAATATGTGGCAAACTTTAGAGTTTCATGCAGGCTACATTCTATGAGGTCTGAGCTAACAAATTTTGAACCTTAATGTAAAACACTGTGATGTGCCGTTAACGTAAGCCTAGCTAAAATTATCTATAACAAAAATTTTAATGTCATTAACTAGCTGGTGTTAAACACGGAACACTGACAGCATCAGTCCGAAAACATATTAAAACCAAATTATTCTACGCTCACATAGTGGAGCTTTCTTCCAGGTTGGTTTTCAAAAACTGTTTCAACTGTTTAAAATCATTATCTTAAACTCCCAGAAAGCATTTTATGTGTTAATTGTTCTTCTTAGTAGCTGGCAAAAGACGTTGAGGAAAGTCTTTTAGCAGTTTAACAGTTTTACTTCTTGAAATGTTCTTGGAAAAAAAGTGAATTTTTCCATTACACTACTCCTGGATTTCTTTGACCAAATTTGGCAAATCTGTGGGTTCAGTGACTAACTTTGATGATTTTGGTTTGTGTTTGCAGGGAAGCCACAGAGGATGAATGGTAAAGTGTATGGAAGAGTGTATGTGGGCAATTCTCCTTCTCCAGTGGAGTTCAACGGCAACGATCTCCACTCATACGTTGTGGTAAATGATGGCCGTTCCTATGTGGCCATCAGTGACATCCCTTACACCCTTGGGCCCTCACTGCAGCCCCTGTCGGGCCTTGGAGGTGTGATTGGGTGGGCGTTTGCTCTGGAGCAGCCTGGCTACAAGAATGGCTTCAGTATTATTGGTGAGGGGGAAAAACAACTGCACTAACAATATCTGTTCAATGGACACCCCGCTTCTCCTGTGACACAGCTTCTCCTGTGATTTTCTCATGCTTCGGTTGGTTAGAAAATGAAGCATGTTAATGCTGCTACAAGCAGTTTGCCATACAGCTGTAGTTTTACTCACTCTGTCCAGCTGAATTCCCCCCACGTTACCCCAGCTGAGACAGAATGCAGTAAACCAAAGTTCATCCACGGCCACGGTCTTAGAGTTAACCTCCTCTTCTCCATCCTCTGTAGGAGGGGAGTTCACACGGCAGGCTGAGGTGACCTTTCTGCCAGGGAATGAGAAGCTGACCATCAGGCAGGAGTTCAAAGGCATCGATGAGCACGACCACCTGGTGGTGAGCACCACCCTGGATGGCAGAGTCCCTGAGGTGCCTCGTGACTCCATTGTGAAGATCGACCCTTACTCTGAAATCTACCAGTACAGCAACAACTGTAAGATACAGCTTAAACAGAGAATGTCACTGTTTTTTAACACTGAACCCAATTATCCAAAATAATGTCAAGGTCTTTTTGTTTTGTAATCATATAAGTCAAGATATCTTACCTGCCTATCAAACCTTCCAGTGATCACCTCATCCTCCAATCGGGACTATGAAGTGAGCTTGCCCGATGGCTCCACTGACACGAGGACGTTTCAGTGGCGTCAGACCATCACCTTCCAGAGCTGCCAGCATGGCGAGCCTTCAAGAGACATGAAACCAACTCAGATGCTCAGCGTGGACCAGGTCTTTGTCCTGTACGACACTAGTAATGAAATCATCCGGTTCGCCATGAGCAACAAGATCGGGGATATCAATGGTGAGGTCATGGTGATTATTTTTGTCTTCCTGTTTTGGTCTGTGCTCACTTCCTTCCTGGAGCACAACATATAACATCCTCCTGAGCAAGGACAGTTTTACTAAACGTTAGGGCTATTGTTGAATTGTAAATAAGTTTGTCTCATTGAATCGCATGAATTAATATTATTGTAGTAACGTCTTCCTAAAATACACCCATAATTCTCAGGACGGCAGCCCGATGAGAACCCATGTTTCACTGGAAGACACGGCTGTGACACCAACGCTGTGTGCCGACCTGAACAGGGTACTCAGTTCACCTGCCAGTGTGCTGCTGGCTTCAACGGAGATGGCCGCACATGTTATGGTAAGAATGAATTGTGATATAATACCTTTGATTGTGGCAATAAAGAGGGTGTATCTCTCTTGATCTCTTGATTGTGTGTATCTCTTGATTCTCACCATATTATTTTCTGCTTTCAAGTAAATCCAACAGTTTCCAAATCTGTTTAGAGCCAGGATTTAATTAACCCAAACTTTCTAAAGCCTTCCTTCCTGGGGAACTGGGCAATCTTGCCAATCAGCAGAGGAAGTCTCTCATGGTAAACAAAGTTTCCCAGACTCCCAGACAAGGTTAACATGTCCAGTATGCTCCTCATCCCTAGCTCCAACTCTATACAACCAAGAATCTTTAGCATTAGAGACCAGACACGAAAAGCTCTGAGGCCAATACAGTAGAAAAAGGAAGGAAGTATTTCAGACAGATGCTATCTTCAAACATTGGTAATTAAGAAATTTAGTTAAGCTCTCTCCTCTGATCTCCCAACATCTGATAATGAAGGACACTGATCTGGCAAATCCAGACTTCAGTGCTCCAAACTCAAACTTGGACCTGCTGTGAAAGTGATTAGCATGTGATAATTGGCTCTTTTCTTTATCAGACATCGATGAATGCAGAGAGAATCCTCAGATCTGTGGCTCCCATGCTATTTGCAACAACCAGCCCGGGACCTTCCGCTGTGAATGTGAAGATGGATATCAGTTTGCCAGTGACGGGCAAACCTGCATTGGTAAGTGGTGTTTGTGGGCTTCCAAGTACAATTATATATTTCAGAAATCTCACCTGGTAGTTGGGATGTACAGGTTCAGACATAAACTGTAATAAAATGCCTTAAAATATTAAGTAGACCAGGGAAGATCAAGATAAAACACACGCATAAGTACACACATACAACTTTGAACTGACTGGTGCAGTGACATTACAATTTCAGAGATTATCTAGTTGAAAGTGTAATTAAGTTTCAGGCCTATATTGCATGCGTGACTGTGTCTGTAAATGTGTGTGTTTAAATAGCCTAATACACCCACTGTGCTGTTTGTCACCAACTGTAACCCACATATATTAAAGGTGCAATGTCTAAGATGTAAACAGGGCTCTCAAGTTTTATCAAAAGTTTAGAGTGAGATAACGCGTGTTAGAGGAGGAGCCACTCAAATATTTGCAGCAGTGGCCCCTCAGCCCCTCAAGCTTTTACTGGCAGTTAGATTTTACCTATAGTTAATAACTGACCTGAACAAATAGAAAGTATAACAATAGGTAAATCTGATTAAAAAAACTATTTATATATATATACTTATATTTCAAAAATACAACTGTATCAAAACTAAAAAGAAATTTGGCTCCAAACGAGCCCACTGAACAGGCGTGCTGTACACATAGGCCTACAGTAGGATGGCAGAACTTGCCCTACGCATGTATGCCAAGCTGTGTGTGTGAGTAGACTGCACATTTCAGCTTATGAATGGTGTTTTGTGTTGTAATTGTTTGTTGCACATTTAATGCCATGACAGGGGTAGGGGACTCCCACTTAAAGCACTGTGGCCAGCTATTTTCACTATCATGATGGATGATAGCTTTCCATCCAGAGCCAAATATAGAAAAATATCTGTAGTCCACTTTCTACTTCGACTTCACCACATCTCAAATGGAAATATTGTAGCTACTTTATCTGACAGCTTTAGTTACTAGTTACTTTAAAAATAAGATTTTTACACACAAAACGTATGAAGAGTTTAAAAAATAGGATGTTATGATATAAATTAAATTACTTAACAGTTTATACAGTCCAGCTATAGTCCAGCTAGTAGAACTACATCAGCTAGGCTAATTGACAGAAATGTCTGTGTTTAGAGTAAACAAAGGACTTCTCAGTGTGAGAAATACAAGGTTTGGCGTGTGACCGTGTGAACTGGCTGAAATGCCTGTGTCTCACGGTGAATGCGTGAGACTTGAGAGCCCCTGTAAGTGTTTTTAAGACTTTAAAGAATTAAAAAATTAACAAACTCCATCAACAGATGAAATAACAGTTTTGACATTATGTCAAAGACATATAAGTATAGTGTTGCAGATATGTAGAGATATCTACTGAAATTAGCGTGTCTGAAATTAGCATGCTAACTGGCTAGCCCCAGTCCATGCTGTCTCGTAATACCCACTTTGTACCTGAAGAGTCTGATAGTTTAGCTCAGTCCTTCACCCCTACCATGTTCAGATTGGATATGTGTGTGAGTAGCGAGCTCTCTACATTACACAAGCTCTTAGCCTTTTTAGTCTAATAAATAAACAAAATAAAATCACAAAATGTTAAGAACTGACTTATTCTTACACCTAATCTCCTTTTTAAACAGAAAAATTCTACTGTACACCTTCTGAATTAACGTTTCTCTCTTTCAACTAATTGCCTTGTAAACTCATAGTAAAACATACTTCACTTTCAAACAAAATACTGATCAAAGTGGCCTCTGTTTGTCTGGGAGAATGTGTTTGGTTCGGTCTGGTTGCCTGGTCTGGATGTGGGAGGCTACTAAGCCCGATTCTGTTGCTCGCTCGCCTGGTTCCTGTTCTAGTACCCATTCTGGACTCAGTCAGCTAATACGACTGATAAGTTAACTTCATGGCTAACTGAGCCAACTAGTTAACGGCAGTTAGCAGCAGTTTTGACCTGATATATAATATGTTGCCCCCTATTTTTGTGACATTGAATTAAACAGTTGGAGAGTAGTCTCAATTCTTACACATTGCACCTTTAAATAAATAAATAGTTCAAAGCTACAGCCGCTAAGCTTTGCGTAGCACAAAGATTGGAAACAGGAGGAAATAGCTAGCCTGGTTATGTCCAAATGTAACAAAATCTGCCTACCAGATACAACACATCATCTCCTTTGTTTACTCTAAACACAAACCAAAGGTTTCCCCATTTCCAGTCTTTATGCTAAACCAAGATAACCAACTGCTGGCTGTAGCCTTATATTTATGGGACAGATTATTACTCATGGCAAGAAGGTGAACTATTCCTGTTAAGGTAAAAAAAAATGACAAAAAGCATGACAAATGTTAAACTGTTTAAAAGTTAAATGTGATGTCTGGTCATTTTGAAATGCTTTAACGTATCAGTATCCGTATCTCAATCAAATCCCAAAATGAATGAACAGTACTTCCCTGGTCTTCTTCTCTTCAGAGGTTAATCGACCTGTGGACGCCTGTGAAGCAGGCACCCATAACTGTGACATTCCTGAGCGTGCTCAGTGCAGCTATACTGGAGGCTCGTCCTACATCTGCTCCTGTCTGCCAGGGTTCATAGGAGATGGCAGAATCTGCCAAGGTACTGCAAAGAGACACTAAATATTTGCCTGTGCTGAAGAATAATCACAGGAATGAACTGCTTATCTACAAAATGGGCCTCATTCAAAGGATACAGAATTTATTTAACATTAATGAGTAGTTATTGCATCTAAAGTATATTGTAACTAATTAGTTTTACATGATTTAGTTAATTACTATAACATTAGACTCACAGAACTGTATCAGTGGTTTGCATATTTTAATCCATATACATTACTGCCAGCCATTTAAGCTACAGAATGTAAGTTTTAAGACTGATCAACAACTTTAAATTAACACACTGGCTTCCATTATTTTTAGTGCAATATCAAAATCTAATTACAGACTTGAAACTTGCTGTAGATAGTACACCACAACGAATATGTTTTTCACTTTTGTTTTGTTTGTCAAAGTTTCATCAGGAGGAGAGTTTTAACTCCCTCCTTGCAATTGCCTTTTGTGTTGATGATTAAGTTCAACGACAACAAACATCTGCTGAAACTTGTAGGTGCTTAAATGGTGTGGTTAAGTCATATAACATGTTTAATGGTTGGTAATGTAATGTGAAGTATTTCTAGTCAACAGGCTAAAAGTCAACAGGATAGTCCTTGAACACAAGTAGTCCAGATTTCAAATCCATTATATGGACTTGGAGGCTATAATTGGTAAACCATCTGCTCAGGACTGGGGGAGGTGAGACTGCTTACATAATACAGCTGCTGTGATTGAACAGTAAAACCTGAAAAACAGATGGGAATTTCATGTGCCCTGCATTGGCGTGTAGGCTGGTCCTCAGTAGTGCTCATTCAGTTTCCATTCATTTCACCCCTTTTGCTTGGTGCTCTGCACTCCGAGGACAGTTATGGGCACAGTCTGACCCAGATCATAGTGTAGATCCCCGACCATAAAAGGACACAACGAATCGGACAAGCACGTAACATTTTAGCTCGTTCAGTTTTTCTCTGCCCTCGCTCACCCTCTTTTATCCTGCCTGAAGACATAGATGAGTGCCAGCCAGGCAGGTGCCATCGGGACGCTGTGTGTTATAACACCCAGGGATCATTTAACTGCCAGTGCAGGCCGGGTTACTATGGCGACGGCTACTACTGCTCTTCAGGTGAGTCTTTTGTCACTTTTTGACAAGCAAACACCAAGTCTTACTCAAACAGTGCATCGCTGTCAGTTGACTTGGTTTTATATTCAGTGTGGTAACATTCAGTCTGTGCTGCTAAGAGTTTATTTTGGTTTATTTTGTCGTGGGACTTTTGACAGTTTTGGTAATAGTTTTCTTTGATTTAGTCAATACTAGAATAATTTCCATTCTCAGCATTGTTTATTCCAACCATTTGGACAAGGGGAGTGTTTGGAAATGAGTTCCCCGCCAGAGTATATTGGTGCCAGCTGGAACCTGTTTTTCATTTTCTTCTGGATAGTGAAAGGAATTTGTCCTAAGAAGGATGTGGGAGTTTCTGCATAGCTGAAATTAAAGCAGAAGAATATAAAGGAAATATAAATTACCTTGTGAATAAGTTTGTGACATTGTTGCACAGCATCTGTGTTCACTGTGGAGCTTATAAATATATATATATATATATATATATATATATATATATATATATATATATATTTTTTTTTTTTTTTTTATATTTCTCTCCAGAGAGGACAAAAACACAATGTGAGACTCACAGAGATAGTCTCCAGGGTGGGTCTCCACGGGGCCCCCGACCTCCCATTGGACAGTACATCCCTACGTGTGATGAGAACGGTGACTATGAACCCATGCAGTGCCACGGCGGCACGGGACACTGCTGGTGCGTGGACCAAAATGGGCAGGAGATCAGCGGGACTCGCTCTGCACCTGGCACAAGACCAAATTGTGAGTGGACAACAAGAGACCAAAGTGTAGCTATCTCTGTGTATTTAAAGACCGAACAAGCATGACCAACTGAGAGTTTGAAGAAGTTTTTGTTGACCAGAAAACTAAACTGATTTGAGGTTGGTTTCCCCCCCACAAGACCCCTGATTTGTCAGTGTTTGTCTCCGGTAGGTGCTGATCCTGTGCCACCTATTGGACCCATCCCTCGACCCGATGTCCACCCCCTGCCTCCAGGAACACACCTGTTGTATGCCCAGAGCGGCAGGATAGAGCACATCCCGCTGGAAGGTTACGATATGAAAAAGGACGGTGCCAG
Source organism: Micropterus salmoides (assembly GCF_014851395.1). Classification (NCBI taxonomy): domain Eukaryota; kingdom Metazoa; phylum Chordata; class Actinopteri; order Centrarchiformes; family Centrarchidae; genus Micropterus; species Micropterus salmoides. Next base: position 9,608,919 of record NW_024041373.1, read on the forward strand.
GGCTGTCCTCCACCTCCCTGTAAGTTTCTTTAAATTAACTTCCTCCTTAGAGAGAAAGTTCTACAAGCAGTTTGAGTGGATCCGTGTGATCCATTTCTATTTTGGTTTTATTTTTTTTGTGGTTTGAAATGCTCGCCAGGAGTGATTTATTTAACATGTCTACAATCCAATACCAACATTTTCCGGTAGATTTTAATAAGCTTTTCTATTTGTGAAAACATATTTGGTTAAAATGTATTACGATGTGAGGTAAAAGGGAATATTGAATTGGGTTTACGTCTGTCCTAACAAATGTTTATAAGATCTTATGTTTCCTAAGATCTCATAGCTGTACAATAAGCACTTTTGAGTAAGTGAGTTACTTAATATGCGTGATCATTCAGATTATACTTGAGAAAACAATCCCAAAAAGCTACAGTATGTTTGGATTTCTCAGTTGTGTATACATCATGAGCTCAGCCTCTTACACAAGTCGCTCCCTTGCTGGTAATAATACTTGCGTTCTTGCATTTCTTACGATTTCCCCATGTGCTTCATGCATTCAAGGCCTGCGCTTTATTGGAGGCACATGGTGACATTCACACTAATTGCTAACATCTGTTTGACTTCTTTGGAATTGCAATCTGCATCACACTGACTTCCAAACCAGCTGGTTTGAAGCCTGGCCGGGTTGCTCATGCTCAGTGTGTGGCTCTGTTTGTTTGGATTCATGTCTAGACGTTAATGTCAAAAAAATACACATCTGCTCTTCATGTTTTTATCTCAGGCCACTCTTGTTTGAACAAAGTGCACTTCAAAGATTGTTGATTGTTGACCCCCTCTGCAGGAAAAGGTAATCATTGGAGTGGCTTATGACTGTATGGAGAAAATGATCTACTGGACTGAAATTACGTCTCCCTCAATCAGCAAGGCCAGCATCCAGGGAGGAGAACCCGTTGCGGTCATTAGATCAGGTAACGTCCCTGTTCACGTTTATCCTTCACTCTGCTGGTTCTCTTTCATTTTTCAGCCATTTGTGAATCAGGAGACTGTTTTCATAAAGCAAAGAAATAGGGCTGCAACTAACGATTATTTTCATTGTTGATGAATCGGTCAATTATTTGCTTGATTATTTGTTTGGCGTATAAAATGTCGGAAGCCCTAGATGTCATCCTCAAATGTCTTGTTTTGTCCACAATCCAAAGATATTCAGTTTACTGTCATAGAGGAGTAAATAAACTCACAAAAAATCACATTTTAGAAGCCGGGATCAGTCCATTTGACTCCAACCAATTATCAAAATAGTTGGCGATTAATTTAAGAGTTGACAACTCCAACTACTAACTTCTCCAACTACAAAGAAACCAATGTGCTAAATGTAACTTCTCAACAGATTTGGATAGCCCAGAGGGTATCGCCGTCGACCACTTGGGGCGGACCTTGTTCTGGACAGACTCTGTGAAGGATCGCATCGAGGTGGCCTCTTTGGACGGGTCTCAGCGTCGTGTCATTATAGACTCTGATCTTGTCAACCCCCGTGCTATTATCACTGACCCTCCCAATGGGTGTGTACTGTTTCACATTCTTTTCACATGGTACACATACGAGAGTGAGATACCAAACTGCTAAGTTGTTATAAGCAAAATCATCCCCTCTCAGTTCTGATTTGGCAGGACACAATAAAAACATTTTTGGGAATAAGCTGATTTCCTTTGTTTCAGAGAGTTAGAAAAGAAGATCAATATGAAGCTACAGCTAGCAGCCTGTTAGCTTAGCTTAGCATAAACACTGGAAACAGGAAAACCGCTCGCCTCTGGTTTTTGTATGAATTTAAGAAACGAGACGTAATGTGTTGTGTCTGGAGGCAGATATGTTCACTTCGGACTGAGCCTGCCTAGCTAGTGTCCCCTACTTCTTGTCTTTATGTTAAACTAAGTATACCAGCTTCTGGCTCTACATGAAAGCGGTACTGATTTTCTCATCTAGCTCCTGTCTATTCCTTTAAATCTTTGTAAATACACACCTGGATAGCACCACAGTTTGTGTTGCATTATTATCACATTTATCATAAATCATCAGACTCACGAGAAGCTTAGCAACACGTTTGATTATCTACTGTTAAAGCATCAACTGTATAGGTAAAAGATTTTATTAAATTGTGTTAAAATCTACCAAAATTTAAATCTGTTCACTTTGATAATGACTGACTCCACACCTGTCCCTACCACAGTCATCTATACTGGGCCGATTGGAACCGCGATGCCCCCAAGATTGAGACCTCTTACATGGATGGATCCAACAGAAGGGTGCTGGTTAAAGATGATCTCAGCCTGCCTAACGGATTGACTTACGACTCTCAGAGCTCTCAGCTTTGTTGGGCAGATGCAGGTAGCTACTGTAGATTTTTAGATGGATGACTCATTTATGAAATGATGCTTGCTTTGTGATCGGTAATAAGTGTAATCTCTTGCCTGTAGGCACACATAAGATGGAGTGCATGCATCCTGGCCGGGGTGACCGCAGACAGGTTATGGAGGGCATTCAGTACCCTTTTGGAATCACGTCTTTTGGGAAGAACATCTACTACACTGACTGGCGGAGGTTTGACTTTTTGTATTACCATGAACATGTTTGAAGTCTACCTTTTTCTCCAGTGACAACATATGGGGTGTAATTTAAACACATTTTGTGGTAGGGGTTTAGTTCTTGTGTACCTTGATGTAATTTGGACAGTTTAAAATGACTACACATTGGAATTTATAGCATCAAGTACATAATGCAGGCTTTATCCATGGTCCACTGTGCAATGTAAGAACCCAGATCTGTCAAGGTGGAGGAAGGAGAGGGGAGGTCAGAGGTTCTGAAGCTCCCAACACCTCAAGACTCTGACACTCCCACTTTGAAGACTGTGGAGCTTTCTTCCCATGCGCTCAGATTCTGTATGTTAGCCACTGCAAAAAGGCGGGGGTTGGGGTGTCTATTTGTGTGTGTGTATGTGGGGTGAGGAAGCATCTTAAAAAGTGGCAGCTGCTTGCAATTTCTCAGCGTCTGTGAGTGACCTGCCCAGGGCCTCTCTCTGATCTTGCCAGAGCAGTAGCCTCTCTGGAGAAGGTTGAGACGTGGTGGGGGGGAAGGCACACACAAACTATATGTCAGTTATGGCTAAGAAACCTACGCTAACATTTACTCATTCTCGATGTACTTTATACAAAACACTGGGAGGCAGGGGGACATTTCTCAAGCTGATAGTCCCGGATTGCTAAACTCCTGTGCTGACTGTGTTTACAACAGGGATGCCGTTGTGGCTGTGGACCGCTACACTGGCAGGCAGTCAGACGAGTTCCAGCCTCAGAAACGGACCAAGCTATATGGGATCGCCACAGCCTATGCCCAGTGTCCTTCAGGTAAATATGCCAGTTGTGAGGATACATATAGTCCCCTTAAATTCCCCTACAAATGTTTGCTCTTGAAGTCTATAAAATGTTTATTTATAGGTACATTTTTTATTTACCTAGTAATTGGGTCTTTTCACGCCTGGAGTCACCTTTATATTACAATTACATTTGCGGGTTGAGTCAGACTTAATATACTTTCCATATACTCTTCAGGACCTAGCAGCCCTGTTTTGTGACCTCTGTGCCCTCGGTACAAGTGCAGAGTGCGAACAAGAAAAATCACAGGTTCACTCCTTGACCTGGAACCAACAGGAGGAATTCTGCATTAAGTAAAGGGATTACTGATGTGCAGCATCAGGCCTTATCCTCCCTTCTAGATAAGGCTGCATGCATAAAGCCAGGGAATGTGGAGCCAGGGCGGGAGGGGGCCTCCAACATCTGGAGTTTGCTTGTGTTTCCTTTAAGAATATATCTGTTGAACAAACAGTGAAGAGACTGTTCTCTGCTGTTCCCTGCTATGGGGGCTTTGGCTTATGATATATACAAATGTCCTGGAATGTGCCACGTTAATGACAGTTGGTATGTTTTTTACTTCCACCAGGACAAAACTACTGTGCTGTGAACAACGGAGGCTGTACTCACCTCTGTTTAGCAACCCCTACCAGCCGCTCCTGCAAATGTCCCAGCAACGCAGTGGCTGTGGGCTGCGTGGAGAGAGACAGCGGGTACTGAAAGGAGGCGGCTGCGAGAGTTGACACTGTTTGGATGTTTGACCGCAAATTAGGAGCCACTCAGCATTACTAAACTATAGCTGCTGAAAACGCCACTGAAAACCAGAGATGAACTAAACTGTGCCTTTTATCGCTCAGTGTTATGCTTATCTACATTTTTACATTTCCCATTGCCTTTATAAAACCACAAATGCCTTTGAGAATTGTAAATACAAACACTATTATTTTTTTGTCTTTTCCTGAGTGCACATAACCTGAGAATAAAGCTCAAGGGATACATAATTTAATGTGAACTTCATCACAGCATGTCACGGCATGACATCATCTCATGTCAGATGCTGTTACACTGTGGTATGGTTGGATTAGTTTATCTCATTGAGGTATTGTGAAGTATGACTAGTTTCTGTACATGCTGGTGGGATGAGTTTACATGCTGGGCAGCAAAAGAATAAACTTTTTCTAACATGTTGGTCTGCACTGTCTGTTGCTTTAGTGTCATAATAGCGACACCGTGTGTTAGGTAGAGTTAATTACAAGTCCATATTTGGGTGCCAAAGCTTGTCAATAGGGTTGAAAAAAAATACCTGTCTAAAGCAGATTTATATAATGTAGGATATATAGTTTGTAGGGTCCCTAAACACTAATATTATATTAAATTTATCATGAAATACTCTGTAAATTAGTTTCACCTCATTTTGTTATATATTATATTATGTATTTCAAATTCATTAAATAGACGTTTACCTGAATAACTGAGCCAACCACCTGAAGAAGTGACGAAATGTGGCACTAGGTGGATTTAATTTACCAGGACACTGGACAAATGACTAGCCCTATCATGTTGCTTAAGAAATAATATAGAAACCTGCCTCTAAGTGCTAGTTTGTTGTTCTCACGTGGCCCATTTACAAAATGCAATGTGTCAACTGGATGACGTTTCTGATTTGTAATATATATATATATATATATATATAAACAAAAATGCTGCCACCCCCAGTCTGTATGCTGCCGCAACAAGGGAGACACTTGCTTACGTCAATGGTGCGTTAATGGGCTCTTGATAAACTCGGAATTTGGTAAATTTACCACACGAGCCTCAACCTTTGGAAACCACAATATTCACAATGGGGTTGCAACCTTGCAACTAAAGTTATTATTTATCAAAATATTCTTTGCTATGAGACAAATAAAAGCAGCAAATCTTGATAAGTGGCCGCGGTGTATTCGTGGATTTACCGAGACTCAATTCAATTAAAATTAGCTTTATTAACATGAATGTGTAACAACAATATTGCCAAAACATCATACATACCACATAAGAACAATCAACCCCATACATTTCAATAAACAAGTAATTAAAGCGTAAAGTAAAACAAACTCAAACAAGCGTTCCTGAAAGAAATGTATTGACTGATTGGGGAACTTGTGTGTTGTCCAATGGGAAGCACGGCAGGAGTCAGTGGGCATGTCACCGGTTAGGAGACTTCTGTGGCGACCCTCAAACTTGTCTGCGAGGAATATTTTGCCGTGGACAACGCGGATTAAAAACAAATAAATTAGTCTTTTGGATTAATTATTTTATAAATGGGACACCGAGACGCCTTTCATTTTAGCACGTTGTGTTTTGTGCCAAGTCTGATGATTTTAAAAGTCAAACTGTCTTTATCTAGAGGACTCAAACATGATAACTGTAGGCCTAGTCTGTGTCGAAATATGGGATTTATATCCTCTAAGCAAATAGAAATAAAACATTAACTAAACTTAACAGAATTAATTAAATCTTTGTTCCTAACCGCCATTAAAAGATATTTTCAGTTGCTCACCAGCCGTTGATGTTCTGGGACGTTCCAAAAATAACGGCACACAAGGAAACGGCGATATTGTACGGGATTGTCTTGCAGTCAGCACTTAGGGCAGAATCACACAGAGTAGTATCTGCTGGACGAAGGCTAGCATCAGCTAGCATTAGCTGGCTTTAATTTATGGGAAACGAAGGTATGTATGGAGGGTTTTCGGATTAAAACTTGGAACTGAATTTCATGAATGTAAAGATGTATCTATAGCTGGACCGTGTGCTTATAGTAAAAGCCTTTAACGATGTGTTCGTTGCTCTGTGTTACACAGTTTTGACAGCTGCCATACACAGTAACGTTACGATGCGATGCAACAACCACCATAACAGCTAACGTTATGCTTGTTATTAACAAAAGAACTCAAATTTCGGAACATGTGTTTTGTCATTAAAGTACGTTGTAGAACACATTAGATATAGCGGCTCTGAGGCTAATTTGGCGTTTATGCAAATATTACAGTTAAAATCATCGAGCTTTCTTGCTACCTCTTATGATCAAGTTAGCTACAACAATAAACCTAACTGTCGAGCAGAACTTTCAAAATAAAATTTAAATGGCAACTGAGAAGCACTTCAGTCCTCAAGTGGAAGAAAACAATATATTCAGTGGAAAATGTAAATTAAAAACAATTACAGAGTTTGTGGTACATAGTTAATATTTGCAATCATATATGAGAAGAATCTATGCTATTAAGGAATAGAATGTAGGATGTTAATTTATTATTATTATTCTCAAAATAATTGCTTTGCTGAAATTCATCATGCAGAAAAAATAAAGTATAGAATATATTCTTTATTTGTAGACTTTGGTATGTAGGAAATATTTGTTTTTAAATCCTATTAAGGAAACCTTGAACTAGGGCTGGGCATATGGCCAAAAATGTTATCATGATAAAATAATTAACACTGTTTGATATTGATAAGTTTAAAGGCTGATTTTTGATGTTGAGTGAAAGTTGAAGAAACCAGATGGTTAATTGTGTTTTTTAAACTATTCTTTATGGTCAGAACATGATAAACACAGGCTAAACAATTAATCTATTACCAAATCTGAGGTTGAACATTCAAAACAATTATGATAAAATATTAAGAAAATATAACAGAAATGCATGAGGAAAATTAAGTAAAACCTTATTTCAGTCCCTTTTTCCTCAACAAAATAAATATCTTAATAGAATAATTAAGTTCCAATTCGTTCATGATTCAAATGAATTAAACCAAACATTTATTAAACATTTGTTATGTTGTTATTGAGGAAAATTCTATTGCAATAATTATTGTTATTGTTTTTTTGCCCAGCCCAAGTTTTGGCATGGTGCGAGTCACCTCACTACTAAGACTTAACATTTTGAATTGTGGGAATGAATGCTTTACTATTACATATGCATATCTATTGCTTTAGCTATATTTACCATGTGTGGTTTGTAATTATAGAAACAAAATGGCCTTGCATTAGAATGTATCGCCTTTAAATTAGACTTTTTAAATTTACAGAAATTATTACTGCTTAGTAATTATTGTTATAAAGTAGTAAACATCTCATTTAATTGTTTTGTAAGGGTTTCTACCGAGATTATACATACTGTACCAATTTAGGTGCTTTTATTCTGAAAACAAAATACCTTACCGGAAATGAGTTGCTTCAACCTGCCAGAAGACTTGACGCAGGTTCTGTCAGATATCGCTAGCTAGCTTCAGTCAGTTGTTTTGGTGATGCAATTGTGTGTCAAACTAGTTCGTATGAAGTTTCGGGTTCAAATTAGGTTCAAGTGCTTCACAAACAACTGAATTCGTGGGCAAAAGCGAAAGTGGCTTTGTCAGCTAAATCTGTTCTGCTAACCTTTGACACTTGAATTTTTCTGCAGAAGCACAATTTAAAATGGGCAAAGCAGCGCAGTGAATTATGAATCTGCTATGAATGACTCAGGAGAAGAGTTGGGGCTTCATTCGCTGCTGCCCGGGACACTCTTAGCCGTCTGGAGGATTAGGGAGGAAAACAAAAGGAGAATTTTGTCGTTCCGGACTTCCTTGACGCCCTGACAACATGGCCAGTCCACAGCAGAGTGAGCTGTCCTACGCCTGGGAGAAGTACATGGACTGTAGACTGCAAGGAGCGGATCTGCAGGTAGGAGCTGCTGGCAGACACTGAAGCAGGAGCCGGGGTGATACAGGCTCAGCTCAGGGGTCTTTCTGTGGGCGGAGGTGTTGTTTACTTTCAGTTCCTCGACTGCAGGATAAAGCCTTAACCAAATAGAAATGTTATTTGGAAAGTCTTGAATAAAGTTAGCTATATCTTGTTCATTCTGATGGAGAAAGTAATTGTTTACATCATGTTTAAGTTTCCAAACTGGTCATGTACAATATTTAATTCTTAAAGACTTATAAAATAGGAAAATAAAGTTGATACAACTTGCAAATACAGCATAACTCATTTTATTGTAGCCCACTCTGAAAGAATGAGGGTTTCTTGTTGGTTTAGAGTTTTTTTTTTATTTGACACACCATAATCCAAATATTTAGTCCTTACTGCATCTAAACTGTTGCAGGGTGCTGGTGTCAGTATGAGATTTGTTTCATTCCAAGCAAATGTTCACAAGGTAACATCATCCAACAATAGCAAACATTGTTCACATTCTTTTAGTCTGCTCCTTTTCATTTAAGCTGCTTAAATTACCTTCCTGTTTTTCATTTGGCCCCAGATGCCACTTTTTAGAGTCAGAAATGTATCTGATACATAAACGCAAGCAGGACCAGCAGTGAGTCACTGCACAGAGGTAGAGGTGTAAACCACAGGTTGCACATTATGAGTGTTGCGCAAGTGCACTTTTCCTTTGTCGGTGTATCACAGGAGTGAGAAGCAGTGGTTATGAAATTGCCCCCCCCTTCTGTTCTCAGGGAACTTAACAGCAGCCAGATCACGAGACTTGGATTAGGATCGAACTGCAGGCTAAAAGTGATCATGACACACACACAGATTTAGCCATTATGTTAGTCGATTATGTTTGATTTATCATGTATAGGTCACCCTTACAAGACAGAACTGCAACCATTTTTAAAGCTAATGAGTGCTAAGAAAGTCTGTAGCGGTTTTTTTTTGTTACTTGGAAAACATGGCTTCCTTCCTCTACAGTCATCGCATCTGTGGTGTTGTGTGGTATGCTTCGTTGCTTTGTTAATCACGTAGGTGTGGATCAGGAAATCAGCTGTAGAAATGGTGTGGCTTGATCTCAGTTGCCATAGTAATGCTTGGACAGCACCAAGCAGGCTCTGCCCATCTTTTACTCAGTAACTTTTTATGTCACTTTTCTGTTGTGACAACTCTCTTGGGATGACGCTTGTCACCTTCACAGTGATCAAACTGTTATGTGTTTGTGTGTGTGTTTGGATGAGAAGCAGAAAGATGGCTGTGTGAGCACAGCTGTACTCTCTAGTGTGCTGAGACCGTAGCTTTCCCTGCTGGTTGAATCTGATGGGGGACACAGTGACAAGCTGTAGCACTCACATGGATACTGCCGCACTGCTTGCACATCATATTTTTTCTTCAGCTCATTCTGCCAATCCCATGAGTGCTGCACACGTGTATGCTGTACGTCCTTAGCATCTCACCCAAAGTGGCGTCTGCTAGTTGTTGCTGCCAGTACGCAGGTAAACGTGACAAAGTAATCATAGAAACTGTCCAACGACTGAGAGGGCAAATGTGAAATGTGGAGGGCAAAAAGACACCATCTCCTGCAGTAATCAATACGGTGCCAGGGGGAAAAAAGTGTGAAAGCACTGGTACTGCAGCCTCACTCTTTTTCTCTGCCTCCCTCATCTTTTATTCTTTGCATTCTTGTCTCTCATCTCTCTCTGCTTTTCATCTGCATTTCTGTCAGCATTAATCTCTCTCGCTGGTATTTCTGTCACGTATTCACAGCACACCATGATGACCAAGGGCAGGAACAGAACTAGGATGACTTGTTGGATGGGGTCAAAGGGTGACCTGATGTTTCACCGTAGTCTGCCTCTTTTTGTTTCCTTTTTTTTGGGGGGGGAGGGGGGCTTAACGAAACTATAGTCTCAATAGGGAAATAGTCTCAAACTGTTGTGGTGGATCTCCCTAGCTCTGTTTATAAAGTAGAGCACTGGTTCAGTTTCCCACTTGTTGCACCCATCCTCCTACTTGCTATATATGAACTGTACATTAATGTGCATTAATGCTGTACATTAATGTAAACAGCATTTACTATATGGATCAATCCACTAAAATCAAAATCATGTTTTGTATTTAATTTGCAGCATGTACTTTAAATAAGCACATTCATATCATAGCTTCATTATAATGAGAAGACTGGCATTAAGCCTTTCTTTTCATTCTTTAGAATTTCTTCCTTTATGGAGCCAAAGCTATCGTATTAGTGTGTCCTGCGGCAAAGCAAATTTGCCTTGGGCACACTTACATCGGAAAATCTGTGGGAACACTTTCCGTTCTGCCCGATCTCTCAGAATCTTGATGAGCGGAGTCAATTTAGTAAAATGGTTAACGAGCCAAACAATAGACCTGGTTTTGTTGCTTGTGGAACGTTGAGTTTCATTATGAGCTAACAGGATGTTTCAAAACACCAAAGCAAGTTGTTTGGAACACTTCACTTTTTTCCGTCTTCTCGTATCAAAGGGCTCCAGCTAATTGAGGTTTGCTGGCTCTTAGTTACTCTTATATCACTTTAAACTCAGTCAGTTGCAGTCTTGGACTAATGTTAATTTGGTTGAACTTAGCTTTTTGCATAAAAATGGATGACCTGTGCTTGAAAATACATTTTTCCTGCATGGTGTTGGGATTCATCTTGTGAGTATTGTTCTATGGCTACTCTTAACAGTCATGTTTTTAGAATCATGATGGGCTGTAATGTAAATGTCCATTGTCTGTATTTTGTTACTGATATACTTGTGTGTAAAGCTGGTTAAATAGAGTGATTTTCTGAATTACAACCCTGGTCACACATTCCACCCACATTACTTGTCATTAGCTTTCTAAGCTCAGTTTGGTGCTTTACATTCCTTCTGTGGTAAAGCCCCGAATCCTTGTCCAAAGAAGATTAAACTTGTCGAGCAAAGCATAAGACAAAATGTGTTGAATACAAAGGACGGGGCAAAGATGGCAATGCTGGTTCACCTTCATCCCCAGAGTTAATTATTTGGCTGTCAGGGCTGAGCAGAGTCCGATGCACCATACTTTATTTCTGTTATATTTTAGTAAAAGACAAATTGCACAGTGCACATTGTATGTATTATCAGAGACATGATGCTGTGTAGTTTGTCTGGCATTTATGTCAGCTGTAATATAACTGCTCTAGCTAACTAAATAAATTAACGATAATGTGCATGGATCATATTCCACATCTGCGCAGAGCAACTACGAGAACAATACTGTGAGAAGTAATTGCTACATTAATTGGTGTCTTTTTTTCATTTTCATACAGCAGTGTAGTAAAATGGGGAAATTATTTATGATATTGTTTTTATTTTGAGAGTGGATGACACTGACTAGTGTAAATCCAAGGTTTATTAAAAGGGCATCATAAATGATGTCAGTTTAACCCTAGGTAATGTGATTTTGTGTTATATATAGCCAAAAGGCAGCACTGTTTCTCAGCAAAATAATACAGGACAAAGATTACAGTACATAACCTGTCCTAGCAGTTCAACATCACTTAAGTGCATTTTTTGAGTATTATGGGATTGATTCAGATAAGTAATTACCTAAAACTGAAGCACTAACCAACCAGACCATGTTCAGACTGGAGATTTCTCAGCCTTCATCTTTTCAGGGTTAGTAATCCCTAACCTCAAGTGATGGGGGAGTTTCACACCAAGAGCTTTTGTTTCATAACTTGTTAAGTCAAACCAGTCACAGTCTACCTACTAGAATGTCAAAATCACATGTATGTTTCAGCCCTGAGAAAAACATGCAGTAGAAATTATATGCCTAAACATTTTAAACATATCTGGCAACACGTTTATTTGCCGTTAATGCTCCTATACTTTTTAGTCAGTTCACCATGACTAAGGTCATTGCACTTGAGAGAAAATCAAGTGCTACTGTTCAAATGTGTAAAGTGTGCAGTCAGGCTCTGATTATCATGTCTTGTGATCAACACAATACTTTCATCAGTTGATTGTTTACTGCCGTATCTTTAGACTTCTTGGTTGACCACAGGACCTGTTTCACATCTGCATTTATTGTTCCGCTTTGAGTTTCAACCCAACTCCTACTTGCTCTGGTCTCCAGGGCTGTTCAAAACGATTGGCTGAATGGATGAATAATTCATCTCTCTAGTTCTGGGTTGAGTCAGACTCCAACCATTGCTCTGTCTGAGCTTTTTCCACCCAGTGGCATGTTATTAAGTCAGATCTATCCTTCAAAAACACAGTCTCTCTGTCCACTAGGGAAGAGAAAAGCCAGAGCAGGCTGTTTGGATTGAAATTTTGACCAACACCAGCTTGCACACTATCTTCCTGTAATAAAAACAATGAAGCGGAGACCGGTTTTCATTTCCTCCACTGTGGCTATGCTCAAATAAAGGTTACTGCTTGTGTCAGTGTGGACCAGACAGTGACAAAAACAAAAACATGCTTTTTGATAGTAGCCTCTTGACATTTTGTCATGTGGCTTAATGGGGAAAAGAAAAAGTATTTGTGGTGTAGCGTGAAGCGGTTCTGCTCTCTTGACTCATAGTTTGTGAGGAAATGCAGAACGTTAGGGGCTCCTCATGATGCTCATCACCCGAATGTCAAATTAGATCAGTAGGGATCTCAAACCGGGAAAAGAACATTACATAACCAACGCCCCACGTCCTCTCTCACGAGGACAGGATCACATCGCTTTCACTGCCTCTGCCAAGTTGTGGTCTACCCAATTATCCAAAGAGAGCTGGAGAGGAAAGTCTGTACCAGTGTGGATGACTCAGCTTCAGACTCCCATGACTAGGCCTCCCATGATCGCCATGTTGGTTAAAGGCATTGTAAAAGAAATAGGGCACGGCCACCGTGTCCGAGCAATTGTGAGCGGAAACTTCACTCAGACTTTCAGCATTCAAACATGGATTCCTCTCACATAAAGCCAACCTTTGACAAAAGAAAAAGATAAAACATAGAGATAGATACACAATGTGTTTGCTTCTGAGATGTCCTTAAGCAAGTGCTTGCGTTAGGTATGTTGTTCTGTTGCTGAATCTGACCCCTGACCTTACAGGAATAGGCCAGAATAAGAGGATTATGTATAGTTAAACATTATCAAAAGCTGGATAGTTGTTTTCCTCAATTCTGATAAATCTATGCTGGTTGTGTTTCCATTATCATACGACTGTAGCGAATTCATTTCCCCTTGGCCTGGCTGCCCTTGGACTTGCACAGCAACAGTTAACCAGCAGAGATGAAAGGAAAGGCCTGCTTCACCAAAATGATATATGGTTAAATTATATTAAATAAATTCTTCTGTCAACAAATCATAAAATAGCCAGAAGAAATCGCTCTAAACATACCACTGTCGATAAGTGTAATTTGTAGCTGTATGTTTTGCCAAGAAAGCCTGTGTAAGGCTACATGACAAATGAGCAAATACAGCAATTTATCACTGCGGAGGAAAGGTCAAAGCTTTCTTTTTGTTTACAGAAATGTGTTCTCGGAGCTTTGTGAACTGTTGATTTCCCCTCCGAGCTGTATTAATCAGCATTGGCAGTCTCTCCATTATCAAATCACCCCGGCTGGTTTATGTGGAGGGCACTGTAATATTGGATTAAAGCCTCGGAGGAAAAAAAACAACCCTGTTGCTGGGAAATTAGTGTTATCGTGAATCACTCAGTTTCCCTTTCCCATATGAGGACCACTGCCACAACAGGTACACGGATAACACAAGGACAAACCATTTTAGATGCTCATTTTGGGAGATAATTTTTAATAGACTGAGTGCACAGCTCCAGCATAGCTCCAGGGCTTATTTATTAAACTAATAATAGTTTTGGCAACCTTGAAGCTTTGATTTCCTGCCAATCACTCCCCCTGTTTATCTTTGCTCTCATCTTCTGCTGCATTTATTTCTTTCGCCTTTATGTTCTTGTCAGCTTTTATGTTTTACCCCTGTCCTCTCCTGTCTCTCTCACGATCCATGCATTTCTTTCTTTTCCTCTTCCCCGTCTCCCATGTGTGGTGTTGTCCAGCCCCCTGGTGTGCAGTGACCCCCACCCATCTACCTACCCACCCACCCCCTCACTACTTGGGTGGGTTGGTTTCTCCGCTGTTGAAGTGTCACCTTCTCTGCCCCTCCTTGACCCTGGTGAGTGTAGTCAACTCTGCACCTTCATCACCTACAACTTAAGATATTTGCGTGCTTGACATAAATGTGACAAATCAAACAAATATGCAATATCGCCTGTTTGCTAGTTACATCTATTTTAATGCCCATCATAGAGGTAACGTGAAAACAAAACTTGCTGCGACAGTTCTAACACAGGAAGGAAGTTGACTCACACCCCACATAACTGTACTTTAGAGCTGGATTTTGCCGCGAGTAGCCTCCGTCCCTGTCCTCACTGTGCCTGTGAGCAGCAAAAGCCGAGGTGTGACGAAGCAGCAGGCACCTGAATAACCGATGTGAAAGTTCCCCTCTTGTGTTTTGTGTTTTAATGTAGAGTGAGAAAATCAGCTGCATCAAAGTGCATAGCTGTCTTCGCTGTTTTATGACATGTGAAGTAGGTACAGGAAATGGTAAGCACACTTTTAACTGTAACTGATGCCATATTTACTTTACTTTCAGTTTTAGTCCCTTTCTGCTTCAGTGTATGAAATGCTAAATTATTCCAGATTTGAGTCCATGTCGAAATCTGTGTCCATGCAGATAAATGAGCCACTGTGACTAAAGACACTTAAAATTAAAATACACACAAATACATTGTAATCTTTGTTGATGACTATTACTGGTTATATGCTGCCTGTAAAGTTGAGTGTCAGTGTTAGTTGATATTAGTTAGTTACATATTTTCTTTAAAGCAGGGGGAATTAAAGGGGCTATATGTAGTTTTTCAATGAAATAACTTATCAATAAATCACTTATTTTGGCTTATTTTTCAAAACGCTTTAACCTCACAGAAATAAACCACACACCTGTTTGCTCTGTTGTTTGGAACACCCACTTTTCTGCCTCTTACGTGAAGGAATCGGGTCTGGTCCTCTGCATGTGCGCTCCCGAGCCTCTTGATTACTATAGCAACTACACCGCAGCTAACGGAAGGGAATCCACTCACACCATAAAACGACTGGCTCCCAGCACAACACAGACTGGCTTTCATTTTAGCCTGCAAGAAATTATGTAACAGTACAAAGGAAATGTGGAACGGTATGTTTATACTAGCCTATATTGATGCAAGGCAGGGCAGCCAGCTCACGTTACCACTGATCTGCCGCTGTTTGCTTTGAAACATTCAGTTTAGCTTTATTGTGGTTTTACCGATACTCAAGTACACAGCTTCTTCACCTCTCAGTCATTGCTAACTTAATGCAACATAACGGCGCAGGACAACAACACAGTGGAAGACCCATTCACTGCAGTAACTTTACTTACAGTGTTATAACTGTTAAAAAGTGTGACAACAGTCTCATGTATAATATTCAGTTTAGCTCACTAACCGTTTTTGTTATCATCCAGTACATTTAGCTGCATTCAACTGTAGTGTTACAACAATTGTTTGTGAGTGCGTAAGTCACTGTCAGTGTGTGTGAGAGAGAGAAAGAGAGAGCGGCCCGTTTTTTTTATTTTCATAGCGTAGGCTAACTAAACCAGCTAGTTATTATTATTGACTTTGTTACGGCTTAGTAGACCCAAGTGCAGGACTAAGAGAGGGAGGAGACTGGAGTTAGATAAAAGAGGAATATTTATTGCAGGGTTAAAGGGATCGGAGATTGAGCGAGATAGACTGGAAGACTAGATGCTGCAGAACCGGGTTGGTGGCTGCTGTGCAGAGCAGAGGGAACCGTAGATTACAGTCCAGAGTGTGAGAGGCTGAGCTGAGCAGGTCCAGAGCAAAATACGGGAATAGTTAAGCTGTGCAGGGGTCCATGGAGAGTAGACGGGATGAGCGCTGTTTTCAGTAGCGGAAAGTAATAAAATGTTATTATGAAAAATTCACTTTTAACTTTTATTATAGCCTAATAAATGTTCTTCTTCTACAGTAGGCCTAATATAATTATTTAAAGGTGTTTATTATGTTGTTTTTGTTGTAGCCTACAGTTTACTGATTAAGTTTAAAATGTAGGCTATTTGACTTTTATGATCTGAAATTATGAAAATTTGGAATGAAATTAAGCAATTGTAAAACTAATAAAGGCCATAACTGCCACACTGCTGTTGTCATCTCTCGATTTAAAGTGATCCCACACAGCAGAGGTCTTCATTTTGTTTTCCCTTTGATGTGAACTGGACTGCTGCATTCCCTGCTGTGAGCGGCGGTCAGGTGTGCGAAAAACACTCAATATTCAAATCCCAACATAGAAAATCGTATGTGTACCGATTTGAATAATCAAATATTTGGGTCCAGCCCTATCACACACAACCTTCTTTTGATACATGCAGACATGCAGAACAGCAATAAACAGTACACATAAGTCAAATACAGCAATCATTATGGTAATCTTGATAAAATGTTAAACATGCAGTTGATTGGACGGCTTTACTTGAGGATTATTGAAGAGTTGTGATTGGTTCATTTCATGGACAGTCTTACAATTTTCAGCAAAAAAGTTAAAAATGTGTTGAATGAGAAAAGGAATATATTTGTCCTTCATTTGAAAGACTCAATGTTGCCTTGCATAAAAGGGACTGACTGTAGAAGTTGGGGCAGTCAGGAGAAGGACTTTAAATTTGATGTCTGTTGCTACATGAAAACAGTGCATTAAAAATGCTCACCACCTTGGCAGATTTATATTGAACTACTGACAGCATTCCTTAAATAACAAAATTTTTAAGCCCTAATTTTAGTTAATTTTATTTGCAGATTGTTGTCTTGTCAGTATCCTGTCAATGCTATTATGCTAGTGTAATGTGACTGGTACTGTGTGGAGTCTTTTCTTTGGCTTTGTGACACGACACGCCAGGAAGGTATTAACACACTACCCTGGAACCACTAATGTAGTTAAAAGCGGTCAGGTTGGTTGTGTGACTGTTAAGAAAGTCCCAATTGCCTTGCAAACTCTGGTGGTGAGAGTTTCCTATTCTAGGAATAAGGCTTTGACCGCAGCACTGTGACGAGACTTATTTCATGTTTACATGGTCTTTGTATCCCCAGATTCAGGGATTCTCCAGTAGTGGCTGACATTTTTTTGGTATTCCTGTGGGAATCCCGCAGGATGGGAGTCAATTTCAGTAATCATCACATGACTGGGATTGGAGAGGAAAAAAAGTCAATGCGAGCGGGCAGGACGGATATCATAGATCCATTTTTATATATAAATATGGAGTTCTAATATGAATAAATGCTACTTTCAGATTTTTTTTATTGGGATCAGGATGGTACTGCAGTCATTCTCCCAGGATTGGGAGGAATTTTAGTATTTTTGTGGGAGGGGGAAAGGGGGATGGGACAGGAGTGAAAACTCACTCCCGTGTCACCCTCTTACTGTTCTTTTATTGCTGATTTTAAATTGTGAAACACTGTACTGTCCACCAGACTATTGTTCAAAGTTATGAGCCTTTACTTTAAACATGAATAGGGGGAGTTTGTTCAGAGATAGAAAACACAGTATCTGAAATATGACTCAAGGTTTTGGGGACTGGATTCTTTTGGTATTATTTTGATATGTAAGTATAAGTATAAATAATTGCTTTTTTTTTTGTATTGGAAGGGAATCAAAAAAAATATACTAGCTTTCAGCAATGTCACTGACCTGATAAACTAATGGATTAATTAGTTCCACATAATGACATTAGTGGCTATTACATGGATACAGTCATCTAATTGACTGTACTGTTATGTGTAAAGATTACAAAACACAAAATGATTTATATTTAGAATTCATTCACGCGAGTGCCAATAATAATCTGGGTTTGATTCATGTTGCTTCTTGCCTGTCTTATGTGTGTCTCTGTATCAGGTCAGCCTTCAGGGTCTGGAGAATTTCCTCTGCCTCTTTCACTACATGCAGCATCAGCCCAACCACAGCACCAAAGATGCACTGAAATTCTGGTAGGTCTTGTTGTTATTCAACATTTTTAAATGTACTGTGATGGAGGTGTTGTCTCACCAAGGGTCGTAAACACCATGATGTGTAACGAAATACAGTATTATAAACTGCTGCCTCAAAGAGGGCATGGTGTTAAATCAACACGGCAGTGATGGTCATTATCAGTTGTACAGTGGGCAAGAAGAAAAGGAATAATGTTACAAATTCATAAATGTGATGCTGTAAGTCATTAGTGATCAAACAGCTTTGGTCAGTTTTTAATTTTACAATCAAAGGTGGCTTAATATCTGAATGGTTGTATGAAACTAATGCAAGATGGTACTCAGGTTGTTACCAAAGAAAATTGACAGATTTATTGTCATAATTTTCACTATAGTAGGGGTCGCAGACATTATGTAATGTTGGTGCATTAGCTTTAGTACCTTGGAATTTCAGCTGCATAGATTTACATATTTATGAGGGAAAAGTGTGGGACATTAGTTCCTCAAGTGCCTCTTGTTTCTATACTGTTCAGTGTAAATAAGTCAGACACACACACTATCTAGAATTAAGTGGGTGCATTAGCATTCGTGAGCTATGTGTTCCCTCAGCTGAAAAGTAATTAGTTTGAATGGGGTTTTGGTTAAAATGCCTGAAATAATGCCCTTGTTTAAAGACAAGCTTAAGGCCGTTTAATGTTTCGCTCTGTGAGATAAACTATTCAATGTTCTGTTTTTCTTCCATTTTTTCCTGCAATAATTAAGCACTTAGCTAAAAGATGTTTAACTACTAAGGGTTTGTCACAAAATCCTTAATTCATTATACTGCTGGAAACTGTATTTAAATTTGACTAGAATTTATGATATTATAATAACTTGCTTCTTATTAATCTGAATTACAGTGTTGCGTAAAACCTTTAAAAGCAGTACTGATTTATAACTGAACGGAACATATATGAATCTCTGAAACCTGTATTTTGACATCAATCAGAGCCCTAATCCTTATTCTTGATGTATTCATATATTCTGGGATTTTGTCAATACAGAAAATCAGACAGATATATAATCAGATAATCAGATATTTGGCATCCTTCAAAAACATGTTTGTAAAAGACTAATATTGTACTAGCTCCCTCTAGTTCATAGGACATTAATAGTTGCTTGCTAATGACATTTTTAAACTGAAGCATTCAAGTAAAAACAATATAAAAACACTGAAATAACCCAGTATCACTGACATCAAACAGTGCAAGTATGAGTGAACCATTTCATCTGTCGCTATGTTAGCCCTGGGTTCTGTCTTACATGTTGTCTTTGAGTCTGTCATCATCATTGAAGCGGTGTCGTGAACAGCTGACTCCTGAGCTTTCATGTTATTGATATTCTGTGCAGTGGTTAGTTTGTGGTCTTTAACATCAACCGATTTTTAACATAGTTTGCAGACTGACATCTTTAGAGCATCTTTAGAGCATCACCTGTCTTTTACTCTAGCACATGTGTACTGCACCCATGATGCACGATGCGGTGTATGCGCACACAGGAACCCTGGTTCGGGGCACTCTTGAATGAGCTGGAACCATGCCAACCAACACAATATTTTAATATTATCCATTTCTTTAAGTGTCCTTTAATCATTTGAGAGAATTTTTTGAAATGACAAAATGAAAGAGATATTTGCTTACTTCTAGCCAAACCGAAAGAGACAGAGCTGAACAAAGTCTGTACTGTATAATTAACTCAGTTGGAGGGAAGAACATCACAATAATTGGCCAGAGGGCCAAAATTTGAGATCGGCAGGGGAGAGAAGTGTTTTGCAGCGGGAAGAAATGGAAACCATTATCTCTGTTTACTAAGTCTCTAATCACTGTCCTGTGATAATTATAAAACTGCTGACAGACTGGTGGCACGAAGCTAGTCAATACATTTGTTAGAATAATGCATTCAACATTAGATTAGCAAATACTATGTTTTACAAAACTGGAAGGAACTGGAAGGATTTGTTAAATTGTATTATAAAGTTTCTTCTTTTTCTTAATTACAAGTTGTGTATAGTTGCTGCTATATGTACAGTATGTTTCTTGTTATTTATTTTTGATAGTGTTCTTTGTTGTTGTTGCACAGGACGTTACTCCCATGTGTTTTTTATGCTGCTACAGAATTGCCCTCCAGGGACAATACAGATTTATTTAATTGATTAAAATACATTTACACAATATGTTTCTCCTAGCCTAGTCTTTGTGTTAGCCTTTACAGATGAAAATGCAGGATGGGCTGTTTGATCAAAGCTCACCTCTTGATTGAGCCTTGTACCGTATGTGTGTCTTAGATAATACAATACAAACACTAGCTTTATTATAGCTAGCTGGTACACGTTAAGAAGTCAAATCTGACATATGGTGAGGCCACATTTTCTCTGGCTCATAATAAACAGTGACTCAGACAGTTGACTTTCATTTTTGTTCATTATCTTTATATTGTCTCCTCCTCCGGTATCCGTATCACCCACATTACAATACTATTCAACATGTGCAAATACTCTGTATACTGGAGAGATAAAAACAACTGTGATCTTGTCCTAGTTTGAGTACCGATGCGGTCACACTTGCTGATAGCATGTCAAAGCCTTTTAGATATGTGTCTGGCCTACTTGTAACCTGTGACCTAAATAAGCCCCATTCAATGGAAGGACATGTTTCACCAAGCTTGAATTTTAACTAAGGTTACCGTGTGTCACTAAATAAGTTGCAGTGAATAAGCGTAGTCGCTTCACAAGACAACGCCGTAGAAGTTCTGGACCGTCGATACGGCTTACATTTTAAATATCTGGATATGAATACAAGTATCTTTGCAATGTCAACATAACTAATGTATGCAAAATTACATATAAAATAATCAAATTGGTGATAAGTGCTTATGCTAGTATTGTGTATTACATTAGACAAAATTCTTCACACATAACAGAAAAAACCATAATGACTAATTTTGTTATTTTACATTTCGCTTGGAATCAGTATTTTGGACAAGATTTTTCTGATCTTTCTCTTGTCTTTTGCCATTTCCAAAATGTGTCCCGTACTTTTGGTCAGTCTCAAAGTTAATTGTCCACAGAGAGAGAGTTATAAAGCGTGAGTTATATTATACACTGAAGTGTTGTGGTGTCTGAGCCAAATGAGCCTTTTGGTGTATTCATTGGTATGGTAAGTTAAGGGCATACGCTGTATTTGCACCTCTACAGGTGGAATCTATGCAGGCAAAGTAGACATAAGTACTGTTATTGGTTTGTTTTGGCCGTGTCTTCAGCCACTTCACGCCATCGTCTTCTTCTTCCATTACCTCTTCTAAACAAATTTTAATGTAATCCTCTCCTTTTCAGTTATGCTCGAAATTAGCTCCTTTTTATTTAGCAAGGCCGCTTTCAGTGCATACCTTCTCTTTGCTGCTTTCTACTACACTTGCAGCCAAGTGGTGTACTATTTATCTGTGGCATAGGAACTGTTCAGTGATTCCTTAATAGAAGTAGAGTTCAGGCCCTACTGTATTGGAAATGTCCTGGCAAATGATCCCTGCTGAAGAATGGACACCATTTTGCATAACGTGTTTAGTCTTTGTGGAAGCTCGTGGTCTCGACTAAGAATAGAGCTGGAAGAAATTGACAACAATAGAGTTTTAATGTTGTACACATCTTTATGGAATTAGTGTTGACAGATTTCGTATTCACGCCTTTTTGTGCATTGAAAAAGACTCCTAAAACGGTTGTTATAGTGCTGAGTTCAAAGGCAGTTACTATGAATGATAGTTGAATACGGAGGTATTCTGCAGGGCAGTGTGGGCTTTTCAGTATTGCCAAGGGCAGTCCCCTCACCATGTGACATCACATGCTTTCATGTGATACGCTGATCTGCTGCGAATCTGGGAAGCTTCCATTTGAAATTCCAATTTAATGGAATTTGTGCTACAGAACAGATAATTCAGTCAGCAGTCGTGTGAGGAGGTATGCAGATGCAGCCAGCAGAGCTGCAGTCATGCTTGGGGCAAACACAAGATGACTGGAAGGAAACTGTTGGGCCCAGTAACATTTGGTAAGATGAGAACGACTATACAGAGGCTAGTGTCACAAATGAGTTTTTGTGTGGTTTTAAGTTAAATAATTGTTGTGAACTTTATTAACCCAGCACTCCTTTACATACTATATTATTATTCCTATGTTGGAAGTAGGTTTGGATCAGAGCAGCAGCTAAACGGCAAAAATGTAAACGTGGAAAAGTGGAAACAAAGTTATGTGGTTCCTGTCTGATGTTCGTTAGTTATGGCTCCTGAGGGCCTGTCTGGCAAATTCATGCTGAGTGGTGTAATTGGGGTTGTCCTCTAAAGGGGGTGTGTATCTTAAACGAAAAGAGGTGTGTGTCGTTGAGACGTACAGCTTATTGACAGTTACATTTAGAGGAATATGAGTTTATGGCAGACAGGCATACTAGCGCGGAGGCACTCTGTCAACACTCTTTATAGGACAAGTCAGTTATCTTATTTGCCTTCAAGCTACATGAGTCTAGATTCTAAGGTTTAACTACAACTTGCATGATTAGACCAAGTTAATAGTAGATTTGCTTATTGAGATGGACATTGATGGAACAACCTGGTTGTCTAGATTTGACCATATTGTCATCTTAAGCTTTTTTCTTGTATCTCACTGTGCTTGTATCTTAGGTGGTATCCAGGCATGTCCATTACTTTGACTTAACAGAATGACTAACATGATCAAACAGCAGATTTGTCACATATGTACAATTACAGAATCCCTAACAAACTAATGAGCTACGCTGTAATTTTTGTAAACCTTTTGTTCACTTTAAACTTTTATTATCTTTGCTTGTATGGCAAGAATGTATGTATGTATCAGCTACTTCCAAAGTCGTAACATGCATTCAAGTATCACAGCAGACATCATTTAATACTGAATATCTGCCGATCCGATACTTGTATTTTCCTAGATAACACAGTTGCACTGTGCACACTTCAAGTACATTAAATTAAATTTCTCTCTCCTTTTTAAAGTATCTTCCAGTGTGTGTTGCTTCGGGGCAGCCTTTGCCTGAGTTACCTGAGTGTACTCATTGTATACTGCAAGGTGTTTATTTTTTAGATGCCTTATCAAATTCGTAGCATTTAATGCAGCTCTTTTAACACGAGTAACCACATCCCGCAAATTTTCACTGTTAATCTGATTTACTACAGCGGTATGAACCCAAAATAAACATCTAGCTCTGATTTAATACCAATAAACTGATCAAAATGATGCTGATTTGTTTAACACTTATTACTTTGTCTGGTCTGTGCACGAGAGAACAAGCTAACACCTTTTAAAATGCTTGTTTTCTAAATGTCGTTCGGATCAATTAGGGCTATGCTATGCCAACTTGTTTCATAGCAAAGTACAACGATAGCTGAAATCAAGTAACAGGCACAGCTTCCTAGCTTACTTTTCTCCCAGCAATCTCCTGTTTTATCGGGTTTCTGTATTAATATGAAATGGTATCACAGAGCAACTCGGTGGCTTGCTGCAGCAGACAGGTTGAGAAGCGCAAGTGAAGATAAATCTTCTTAATCCCAAAATTTTATTAAAGAAATTAACTTTGAGCTCGTCCCACTGGTAAACGGCTCCGGATCAGAGCAGAATCCTGTGCGACTGGGTGTTTATTTGTCCAAAAAGCTCTGGAGCCACCAGAGCTCCCTGTCACTCAATATCTATAGTGGGTGAGCAGCGGCTCTGTCCCTCCGCTCTGCTGGCTCCTCTCCACACAACACTTGCGAAAAGCCACGATACATGCAAATTTTTCACTCAAGTTGAAGCCGTATCTCCTCTGTTGCAGCTCAGACATGAGTGGGGCCAGTAACACACTGGCGAGGGAGTTCCTGACTGATGTTCATCAACTATGCAGCGCGGTGGCCCAGAGAGCAGAGGCACGGGAGGAAGATGAGGAGGAGAGTCACATGGTGGCACTGGGAGAGTATCTGGTCAGGGGACGGGGCTTCCTGCTGCTCAGCACCCTGGACTCCATTATTGACCAGGTGAGGATGTTCACCACAAATTAATCATGAAAAGACGTCTCCACTGATCATTCAAGACCTACATACAGTATATCCCCTTGAAGCCACATCACACCGTCTGTGGATTTAAACTGTAGTTTCAGCAGTGGAGGTAGCAGAGTATGAAATTTTTCATTTGAGCAATCAAAAACATTTCAGCAGCTGTTTTTGTCAGAAATGATGTACATGCTAATGTATGCTAATACATTAATAGCATGCAGTTAGATTCAGTAATATTCACACAGAGCTTTAGGCCACTGCCTTTAGTTTCAAATTTGGCCTCACATTTTTGATTAATCAATTAAACTTTTTTTTTTTCATGCAGCTGTTAAAAATCAGTATACCCAATTAAAATTTCTGCACATAAGCCTGTGTAACCACTGCTGCGACTAATCTCATCAAAATGAAATTGCTTTGCTGTAGAGTTTTACGGTACAACGAAAACACACGTAAAAAGCAACAAAGATTATGCAAACATCAGACAGACATCAGCTGGTAAGATTAAAGGGGTATTTAGTGACCACAGTCCAATAAAACCCATTAGTGAAAAATACGTTATGCAACGATAAGATGCTGTATAATCTCATGTACAAACAAGATGGTATTCACTAGAACATACTGAATGTTTAAAATTTCTCGTGGAGTTTATGCTTATTTATTAACTAATTTCAGTGCTCTGCTCGCGATTTAGCAGTTTCACATTAGGAGATGCTTACATTTCTGTGACGGCACCTGAACTCAGATGTGAGAAACTGAATGCACGTTTTGATTTCCAGACACTGTACCCAGTTATTATACCACCACATAACCAATATTGTGTCCATATTTATTTAGCCTGCGTCTCTACATCGGTAACTGGTGTTATTACAACTTGCAGGGTGGTTTTATCTGAAGAGGAAATGAGCTTTGCAGGGCCCACACATTGTTTGATTTTCTGATTGACTGCAGAAAGTTGCTTTTCGTTCTGCTGCTGCTGCATGCAGGATGCTGATATGCAAATCTATTTAGATTGGTCTATTTAGATTAGAATGGTTTTTATCATACAATGCACACTGCCTACACATTGATGTACTGTCTGCACACTTCACCAGCAGTTAGCACACAGTTATGTACTGATTTGGGAGATGTTCCTATCCAGAGTGAATTATGATGCTTTCACATGACGAGTCGCACTCTGCACATAAAAGGTCAGCGTGAAACCAGGACAGAGTTTGAAACAGTTTGACCCCTGAGTGTTGGGGTTTAGCGTTTTTCTTCAGTGGTTTTCTGTGTCACACACGGTGCCACTGCTGTGTAGAGCGCCAGTCTACATGAAACATAATGGTTTAATCAGGTCTTAACTGATTTGATGCTTATCATGTGAAATTAGCCTTAAAGAAAGTAGACAGTGACATCAGTGAATAAATAGGCCTAATACGCACAAATAGAGTGTGCGACAGTGTGTCACGGGCATTGCCGTGATACAGTACTGATAAAGTACGAATGGTTTGGACAATCCATTAGCCCTTGTTACCTTTTGACATAATTTAAAGACCAATATGTTTTTAAAAGGCTCTGTAGGCTCCAGAGAGAAAGATGTGATCACCACATGCAAGAAGAGAGTCCTCTGACATGAAGTAACAAAGGCATTATTGAATGAAATATTGTAATCTAATGAATGTGACCCTGTGTGTCAACGTCCCTGTGGTCTTATATTCTTCATATCATTTAGCTGATTTCACACTCATTCATTATATTTGTCAGTGAGTCAAGCTTTTAGTGTAAACATTTACTTATTTGTGGTATATTAGAACTTGTGGCTTGCAGAACATGTTTTCAAATCATCACTCTTTTGAATTTAGTAGATTACAGTATTTTGAGTTGGGTTTCTTCCTCTGTGCTGATAAATACTCCCACCCTGTGCCACTCGGTCTCTATCTGTTTAGTTGTGACACTGTTTAGATGACTCAGATCTAGCTCAGGAAAATGTTCCTAATATAATGGTAGCAAAACTCTTATTCATTTTCAAGTGTTAAATGTCAGACTACTGTCATCTCTGGGTACATCATCAGCTGAATTATTCAAATGTTTAGCTGCAACCAGATAAAAGCTGTATAATAAGTAGCAAGAAATGTCAGGACAGAAATTAAACCATCATTAACTCCCAATAAAACCGTGTCAACATTACATACTTTGTCCACCAGAGAACACAGACAGGTTTATTTATTTTACATTGTAAAATAAACTGCTCAATATGTATCTTGGTCACAATTTAAAGAAAACAAATCTAAGTGACCCCGATCAAGATTGTTTCTGTTTTTTATTTTAAAAAGATAATGAAATGACTGACGGTCGGTGTTGTCACATTTTTAAACTCTGATATATAGTAAGTATCAGCCTCACAAATCCAGTATTAATTATGTTATTGTTAGTTTGTTAGAGTATCTGTAATTAAATAGAAGTAAAAGTATTCATAAAAATAACTGAAGTAAAGAATATCAAACAGACCCATTACCTTGCTTATTGTCTAATTCTCTGACCATTCCATGACGAATGGAGCTGCATACCCTTAGCAGTATTTCTTATTTTTCATCATAAGAAAAACAAGTAGCTGAACACAATACTTTGAAATGAGCATGGAGTACAACAGATTAAATGCAGTTTTTTGCAGTGTGTATTATACAGTAAAAAGAAAATTATTTGTGTTTTGACAGTTTAGTAGAATCAGCAAGCTGATCATTTTTAATTCGCGCATGGAGGAGTTGGTTGATTGTTTTTAATTAACACATGAGGGAGCTGGTTCTCTCTCTGCTGTGAGGTATGCCCTGGATAGCCATGAGATCCCCAAGGTCTTGAAGTAAGACTGTCATGTAGATGCTACATTGCTCCCTCACACACATGTACTGAAGACTAACAAACTAACTACCTACTTAGCTAACTGAAATGCACAGTTGCACACAAATCAACAAATACATAGCTAACCCCTGGGATGAAAACATTTTGGGGAAACAAGTGCATTCAAACAAAGCATATCTTAAAATAGCTAAATTCTCTCTGTTTAAAGTAGTGAAACCTAAAGGGACATTTGTGCTGTGCATGTACAAGAGTTTGTCTTGATGGGAGTGTCAGAGTGTTGCCAAAGGGAGGGAGGCAGGGAGAGCTTTCTAGGTAACCTCAATGTGTTTTGTTGCACTCTCAGGAATTGACCTGCCGGGAGGAGCTACTCACTCTGCTGCTGTCTCTTCTACCACTGGTGTGGAAGATCCCTGTGCAGGAGGAAAAAGCCCCAGGTCAGTACCCACAAATACTTGTTCATGTTAATGTGGATGGTAACCGAACATACCTCACACTGCCCAACTGTAGTGGCATGTGACTAACTCTTAATACTGGTTGGAAAATGATGAATTCAGTTCACATATTTAATTTCATGAGAATAAAATTTGCTGTGCATTACAGTAAAGTTGTACCGTTGAATCGTTTGTACAGACAAACTAAAATGCAGACTGCATTTCATGGGCCAGAAACATTTTCTAGCCTTGTTTATTTATGTATTTGTTTAATCTTCCGTTTTGTACATACTTTTTTTTAAAAACTTTTTTTTTTTACCATTATTATTAAGGTTAAGCAGTGTTTCAGCACTAGCTATTGTGGGTTTATGTGAAGGCAGTGTAATGTGTGCACGTTGCTTTTGACTGTAAATAATGTATGTGATGTTCTTATCAAATAATGATGAGTTTTGTTGTTTTATGAAGTATATTACTTAAAAGTTGTTAAACTTGTTAAGCATTGTAGTCAATGTCTCTGTTATGTTGAATTGTTTAAAACCTGAGCAGCCAGGCAGCAAGAGAAGACTAGTGGTTTCAGAGACCTGTGACCTCAGGATGACACTGGCATTTAGTACAGGACTGCTGATCCTCTCTAACATAGACCCTAGACATTTTTACTTTAATTAATTCTTACTCACTAAGTATGTTTTAGGAAACACAGAATGGCTGCTGATGTGCTGCTGAGCTTTATGTTACGCATCTCACACTTAAAAAATAAGTTTTTTAGAAATTGAAAATTCCTGGTTGAATGTTGCTGTTGAAAGTCTTATTTCCTAAAATGTGACATAAATTGGCATTAATACAACATGACTAGGTCAACATGTACATCCAGAATGAAACAGGTTTTTTTTGTTTGACAGATTTCACCCTGCCGTCCCTATTGGAGGTATTCCTTAGCCGGGAGGTGAAGGCCAGCCCTCTCAGAGCAGGACAGAAGGCTGCAACAGATGAACAGAACTCTGGGAAGAGGTCCCGTGTTGGCAGTGGCACCTGGAAGTCACGGCGATCGCGCAGGACAGCACAGAGATACTCTGTAAAGGATGCTCGGAAGTCCCAGGTTTCTACCTCAGATTCAGAAGCCTACCCTGAAGACAAAGCTGTCCCGGGCCCCGGTGGCGCAAGGAGCCGAAGGTCACATGGCTCCACCATCCGGGTAAGCTGTCAGCATCATCGTTCCGAGAACTCACAGTTAACATCCACCGCCACCATCACCGCAGACACCATGAGTGCACCATACCCACACCCCCGAGCCCCTGGGTCCCAGTCGGCGGACACTGAAACCCTGACAGACCCAGCTGCAATATCAATTTTCAACCGCATGGAAAACTCACCCTTCGATCTCTGCCATGTCTTGCTTTCCCTGCTGGAGAAGGTTTGTAAGTTTGATATGAGTATCAACCACAACCCTGGCCTGGCAGTCAGTGTCGTACCTACTCTCACTGAGATCCTGACTGAATTTGGCGATTGCTGTGGCCCAGGAGGGGGTGGAGGTGGAACAGGGGTAGAGGAGCTTGCTGGAGGATGGACGGAAGAGCCCATCGCACTGGTCCAGAGGATGCTTCTGCGCACCATCCTGCACCTGATGTCAGTGGACGTGAGTCAGAGTGAAAATCTCCCAGAGAGCCTCAGACGCAGCCTGACAGACCTGCTGCGAGCCACCCTCAAAATCCAGAGCTGCTTGGACAGACAGACTAACCCTTTTGCTCCTCGGCCTAAGAAGACCCTGCAGGAGGTCCAGGATGACTTTTCCTTCTCTCGCTATCGCCATAGGGCGCTGCTGCTGCCTGAGCTTCTAGAGGGAGTAGTACAAGTACTGCTGGGTTGCCTGCAGGCTTCCACACCCAATCCCTTTTTCTTTAGCCAGGCGCTGGAGCTCATCCATGAGTTTGTCCAGCACCACGGCCTGGAGCTGTTCGAGGCCACAGTGCTGCGGCTAGAGGGACTTTGCAGGACCAGGGATTCTGAAATAGTAGCAGAGGCTTCAGAGAGACTTCGAGGTCTTATTGCAGGCGTCTTCAAGATCATCAGTGCTGTCAAGAAGGCAAAGTCAGAGCAATTGCATCAGTCAGTGTGCGCACGCCGCCGCCACCGCCGCTGTGAATATTCCCACTTTCTGCATCACCACAGAGACCTGTCAGGTCTGCCCGTCTCTGCTTTTAAACAGGCTGCTAGACGCAACCCCTTTGAGGAAGACGGAGAAGGCAAGGAAGGGATGGAGGGTGATGGAGTACGTTACCCCGAGCGCTGCTGCTGCCTGGCTGCCTGCTCTCACCAATGTCTGCGACTCTTGCAGAGACTCTCCCCCAGTGGGCCAGCTGTGTTACAGGTCCTGGCTGGGGTGCAGGCTGTTGGAATCTGCTGTTGTATGGACCCCCGCTCAGTCGTAGAACCCCTGCTGCATGCCTTTCAAGCTCCAGGGCTGCGTAGTTACCAGTCTCATGTTCTCAGTGTCCTGGGCAGACTGATCCTAGATCAGCTTGGTGGAGGGCAGCCCTCAGAGAAAGCCAAGCTGGCATCCTGTAACATCTGCACTCTAGACAGAAGCCAGCTACCAGGCCTGGAGGCGACACTCCAGTACGGGGAACCTTCAGCCATTTCTACCAGTCTGTGTTACCGCTCCCAAGGTATTCTGCCAAGTGGAGGGGGGGCAGAGGACATGTTGTGGAAATGGGATGCTCTGGAGGCCTACCAAGAGCTAGTGTTTGGCGAGGACTGGCAGCTGAGCCAGCAGATAGCTGGCCATGTATGCCACCTGACTCTGCGGGGCAATGCTATAGTGCAATGGCAGCTCTACACGCACATCTTTAACCCTGTGCTGCAGCGAGGGGTAGAGCTGGCCCACCATGCCCAGCAGCTGGGAGTTTCCACTGTCTGTACTCAGGTCTGCAGCTATCACACACAGTGCCTGCCTGTGGAGGTACTACTCATTTACCTGCAAACGTTACCTGCCCTTCTCAAATCAAGGTGAGCAGTTTTAAATCAGTTTACGTTTTAAAGTTTAAATTAAGTTTGTTTTTTTCTTGAGTCCTATTTGCCTTTGATCATCACGTCAGTCTCTCTGAGTTTAACTTTTCCTTGTAGTATTGGAGAGCATTTCATGGTTCTGCCAAAGATGTATTTTATATTTAACATTTTTTAGATAGAAAGATGTGCAGCTGCAAACTGTTCTTAGCTGCTCCTTTTTTAGACAATAACGTACAATCGGCCAGCTTAAAGTAAGACACCTCATCCACTTGGACTTTGTTTGTCATTAGAGCCGTCTCTCCAGGTCATTGCTAATGTATGCTAATAAACTATTTATTACAGCTTTGTGCACAGAGTGACAGGTGGAAGATTATTGACTGTTTATGTAACACTGTTGCCAGTACAGTAGTCTGGAAAAAGAAGGGCGTTTGGTGTTTGTTCGGATACATTTAACAAACAACAAATTAATTGTTTAATACTGTATTAATTAGGGTTTTACTTTTGGTTTGAATCAGCTGAATGTTGTCTGTGAATGTGAGTGTGAATGTGCGTTAACCCTGGCGAAATGTCTGGGTTGTATGCCAGCTGCCTGCCCAAAGCATGCTGGGGTAGGTTGCATCCCCTTGCAACCAGGATCAGTGGGTATGGAAAATGGGTGGATGGATGCTTTGAGGCTGTCTGTCAGTGGTGGGCTGATTGCTTTCCTTATTAAAATTCAGAGTATATTGTTCCACTCTCTGCAGGTTGGATGATATTTAAAGTCTTTACATCTGTGATGTTTGTCAAAGGACCGTTTCAAAAGAGACTATTTTAGGTCCTTGATGAATATGGAACAGGCATCATTACTATACAAGTCTTATATTCAGTGTTGGTGGTGGTGTTCTACCTAAACTTAACATCGTAGCTTTTTTTTGCCCTTCACGTAACTTCAATGTATTTTTGTCCAAACACCAATTTATTAACGCTCAATGGATGTTTGTAATGTACATGCACTTAAGTAACCTCATTAAATAATAGGTTGCACCAGGGATGTATATTAGAATACCTTTTGTATTCATGATATATTTGTTAAGAGCCAAAACCTGTCTTGATTTTAAGGTTTTACCCATACTCAACGCACATTAAGTAAAATATCTACCACTATGTGAGGGCAAAATAAGTATTGGCTGTTAAATTTACACGATATGGCCATCTACCATCTTACTGTAGCTATAAGAGTGTAATGTCTTTTTATTCTTTTGTTGTTCAGAACTTGTCTAAGAATTTTACTTTTTGCAGCTTTTAATTGTCTGCCCAACACATTGAATTTACTCAGTTTTTATTGAAACTTCAGGTCACAGCACACAAGGTAAATAAAATAGTGGATGCTCAAATGTTCCTGCTTTTATGAAACAAACAAAAATGTATATAATGATGGTTACTGAACTACTTCTTCTGAACAGGGCAAAACCACACATCCTGGCATATATATGGTCAATCTCACTAGGTTACACTACACGGCTCCATCTTGTGGGCTAATTACATATTTATAGTAAGTATAGTATAGTATATATGGTTTTTTTTCTTTCTTTTGAAATATTTGCACAACATTCAGTGAGTCACAATAAAAAATATTATTTGTATTGTTAAGCTTGTTTGACACAGATGTGACCGAGGAGAAGTTTATCAGTTGTGTACACTTTGATGTGTGTGCGTGTGCTTGTTTTAATCTTCCACTAGTTTTATGTCTTACTAAAGTACTGATATCCAAAGTGAAATAATTACTTAAGTAAAAGTTTAATCAAACTGAAAAGTTATTGAGTGATCTCGTGATTTCATTTTTATACAGTGCACACATTGATTTAAAAGCATGCCCACAGGAAAAGTTGTTGTTCCAAGAAAGACATGTAATCTTTTCAAAGCTGTACATCATTTGACATCTCGCCTGCCTCTTCATCATCTTGCGCCGCTCCAATGGCTTTCTGCATAACAGAACTTCATATTTTTCAGAGGAGAACATTTAATATTCAGGCTAATGGATAGCCATCCTGATGGACTTGCACACCAGTAATGAAAAGAGGAAATGTACTGAAAAAGCAGAATTAATCAACTCTATATTAATTTAGAGGAAGACTGGAGAAAGGTTCAAATTAGTGAAATAAATCTGCAAGTTTATAATCTATTAAATTTATCTATTTCATGCACTGAGCTCAAAGTGTCAACTGAACATCTGTTTCAGTTCCATAACATACTGGGTAGACAATCCCATGCTGAGATTAAAGTGTTTTTATTTTAGTCAGTGCATAATGTCAGCACATCTCTTGAAAGTGTTGGTTTTTTTTCTCTCCAAATGCTGATTTAACCTTCACTCAGAGGTGACACATTGTTCTTTTTAGGTAATTTACCCTGCATTGTAATAGCGTCATTTATTATTTATCACTGCCTCGATTGTGTGTGCGTACTAGTAGTAAACAAATTTAAATGGGTAAAATGTCAGCTTTGTTTTTTGCTAACTATGTGTGATTCACATTCCGATAACTTTGACACAATGTGACTGAAATGTGTCTTCGGTGTGGCTCAGTAAAAGAAACAGAGGAGGGGGAAAAAAGATAACAAAGCAAATTCGTTATATAAAGTAGGAACTTTACAAATATAGCAGGTGTGTTTATGTGCAATTTTAGCGTGTGGTGCCCTTCACAGTTAATTTATCACGTTAATGGAAGTTGACTAATTTATTTGAAGGCGTTGTTGTGCCCTGGGGGAAATGATATCGGCAGCCTGATGGGAGGAAATTAAATCAGTGATGGGAGGAGTGTGAAGGGTCCTGTGTGATGGCAGTGGCTTTTCCTCTGATTGAATAGTTGTAGAGTTTGTTAGATTTGATTGAGTGGTCCCTTTTTTTTGATAGCTGGGAGATCTAGGAGAGTTTAAATGTGTGCAGTTCACATCTACCCTTTCTGTCACCATATTAATCCTTACCGTGGCCAATTAAAGCCATTTGCAAAGCTATATTCTTCCTGGGGGTAATTTTTAACTAAATGAATGGCATAATGCATTAAAATCTTAAAAATGAATGATGAGCCTTGCTAATTGCTCTATTTATGAGTTTGTGTATTGTCCATTTTCTGTTTTACTTATTGTAGCTCCTAATTTTTTTCTGTTACAGGGTGATCAGAGACCTTTTCGTCAGTTGCAATGGGCTCAATCAGGTGACTGAGCTCGTCTACCTAGACCAGACGCGCTCTTTGGCTTTGAAGGTGTTTGAGACGCTTATAATTGGCGTTGGACACCAGCAGGCTGACGGGGTGCTTCAGGAGCTGGAGAGTGCTGACGCTGAAGAAAGGGAGGCCGTCTTGGGCCTAGCTGAGGAACTAGGGTCCCGCGGGGCTGGAGAGGGTCCGCAGAGCCTCAGCAAGTTTTACGAAGGCCTAAAGGAGGCCTGTCCACGTCACAAGAGCCGGGGTGGGCAGGGCCGTGGGTCAGGGCGCAGCCGAGCAGAGACTCACCTCCATGTTATTAACCTCTTCTTGTGTGTGGCCTTCCTGTGTGTCAGCAAAGAGGCTGATTCTGACCGGGACTCAGCTAATGACTCTGAGGACACTTCAGGCTACGACAGTACAGCCAGCGAACCTCTTGGCGGGCGACTGCCTTACTTGTCCCCAGATAGCGTGGCTCTGCCCTCCAAAGAGCAGGTACGACGTGCTGCAGATGTTTGGTCAGTGTGCCGGTGGATGTACCTGGCCAGCCCCTTGTTTCAGAGGCAGTTCTTCCGGCTAGGAGGACTGGATGTCTGCTTGCGCCTCATGGCCATGGTTATTCAGAAACTTTCCTGTAAGACCAAGGATGGGAAAGCAAAGAAGAAGAGGGATGGTAAGGGCAAAGGCAGCCCTGAGTCCACAGCCCCAGCTACCTTAGTGGGACTGGAGGAGACACGTCACGATTCAGCCGACACCCCTGGCACTGGTCCAGCTGAGGGAAAGACCAAAGATCCAGCAAAGAAGCTGGAGGAAGAGTGGCAACTACAAAGTATCCGTCTCCTTGAGGCCTTGCTGGCTATTTGTCTGCACAGTGCTAACTCAGCACTGCAGAGGATAGAGCCTGAGCTTTCTTACCAGGTATGTCATTATTATACTAGTCAGCTAATCCCTGCCTGACCACATCATCCACAAAAAGAAAACACATTTGCCATATTTTCCCAGGCTTCAGTTAAACTGTCTCTTCTCATCTATAGCTCCAGTCAGTGGAAGAGACCCTGTTTGAGGTGAGAGACCAGCTCTCTCGCTCAGGGGTGGTGAACTCTGACCTTGCTGTTCCTCTGTTTGACTCGCTCCTGAGAGTGGCCTTAGCAGAGGTGTCATCTGGTCCTGATCCCCCTGTGGAGAAGCCAGACAGGGTGAGTCCTGCCTTGGGAGAAACTGTGAGTGAAGTTACTGCACTTTTTTTTTTAATATTCTCAAGTTTCTTTGAGCTACTCTTATATAATGAGGCAAGGTCAGGTTATAGACACTTATATCTGCAGCTACAGATAAAGATAGTGCTTTATCTTTATCTGTTCTGCTGGACAGCCTCTGCTCAATAAAATTATGCTTTTTTTAAATTTTCAAATTGGATATTTTTGTTTGCACCTTATGTGCACATTTTCTTACAACTGCAAAAATCCTCCCAAACTCACATCTACTCCATTTTTAATACCTGCTACTACCCAATAGACACTATAGTTACCCACTAAGTGAATGTTGCTACAGCTTCATTTGCTGCTATTTTTAAAAATTATTACCAACAGCAGGTTTTAAGATGCTGACCATAAAACCTTTGTTTGTGTCATTCTCATCTCTCTCCCATAATTTCCGGTCATTTCTCAGCTCCATGATATGGGACCAAATAGTTACATTTCTTTTTAGTTTCACGAATTTGCTTGTCTTTTGTGCGCTGTATTTTATATTTTATCTGTCTTGACCTTCCATTAAACAGATTCTTACCACTAGTTTCAACAAGATGACAAATGGGCTAATGTTTCTGACAGTGTCAGGCATACAATACAAAAAGCATGTGTGACCAGAACAAATGGCATTTTGTTGCCACCCAATGATCTTAACTTATCTCCCAATGTGCCCAAGGAGCTGTTGTCAAGGGGACAGTTATGGTCAGTACTACTGACCAATACAGGTGTTAATTACAGATGATTTGATTTTATACACAGCTGGGTTTTTTTTTAATGAAGCAGATTGTCTTCAGTCACCACATAATGCTTCTGTGGCTGAACACCATGGGAAAAATACAAAGAGCAGTGGTGTTTATTTAGGAGGCAACCGTACCAATCAAATTGAAACATTTTCTAGCCAAGCGTCGCCAAGCATCAGGGCGGCTGTGTATGGCCACTCACACTATGTTGCTAAGCAGCCATTATCTGCCTGATGTACAACAGAACAGAAGACAAAAATAATGATGGTTTAGATAAAGCAGTGGATGCAAACACGAGCAACCATGGCCCCATTTTGAAACTGACTTTATTTTAAAGATTTTTACATGTTAATGTAAGTTCTTTCAACAACATCCTCATGAGCATATAAAAATGTCTCTCAATTTTTGTAGTTTTCACATATGTTGATCATATCTCACAATAATGACGAGACGAGTGAGAATGAAGATCCTTCAGTCACGGAAACTCCTCTCTGTTGCTGGCTACATTAATAAACCATTCTCAAGACCATATATGGTTAGACCCAGACATGTAACTGCTTGTATTTGTTCAGAAAAGTTAGACAAACATAAATAAATAATGTAAATTGATGATCACTTTTTTCTTTTCTTTCACTTCTTCTGGGTGTCCTCACTAAAATGACTTCCCCCTCCCGATCTCACAGCCTTAGATGTGTTTTTCACAAGTCTTAAAATGCCTGTCTGACTAAGCCTGAACCAACACAGGAGGATTTAGCTTTTTATATAATAGATTTACCTATTTCTTAAGAGCTTAGCTCTTATTCTCAGTGAGCCCAGCAGAGTGTGATGTTCACTTAACCATTGCAAGTATGTGCAATGAAACTCCAAGATAAGTGTTTGAAATGTTTACTTCACCCGCAATTGAATATCAAAGGTTATTTGTTTTACAATAAGCTCTTTGAGCTAGTAAACGGTTTAGAGTTCGACTGTTTACTTTAATTTATGTGTGTGTGTGTTTGCCTACGTGCACATATGATGACTAACAGTTCACATCAAGGAACTGGGCTGTGTGAGTGCAAGTCAGCTGATATTTGTCTTCTGACCAAAATCATGTACTTTTTCCCCCTCATCACTTGAAAACATTTTGTTGGCAATTGATGCGCTGTAATAGTGGAAGGACCGCTGCTTGTCATGCTAAGTATATTTTAGCACACCATTCTTAGTCCAGGAAGTTTTTTATAAACAAGATTTGGGTAAGCTCTTGCGACATGAATCTTATCATACCAACCACTTGACAGTTAACCAGGCAATGATCTTTGTTTGATAGCATTGCATTGAAATTCATAACTGTTTCTTACCTTTGCTCCATTCTCTCTCTCTCTCTCTCTCTCTCTCTCTCTCTCTCTCTCTCTCTCTCTTTTCTGTCGTAAGCTCCAGGTGTTGGCGGAGGGGGTGGCCCCAGCAGGCGATCTGTCTGAGGAGGTGGACGAGGCGCAGAGCTGTGGCGTCAAGCCCCCGGGGGAGGAGGAGGGCTACGACGCTGACAGTGAAAGCAACCCTGAGGACATGGCCAAGCAGGAAGAGGGTAGGTCCACACACTCTTTAACTCCCATTTTCTCCTCCTCAAAAATCCACAGCTACTGTATACACCTGAGCGTTCCAAATAATAGTAGCTTAGGCTGGTTAAACATTACTTGCATTTGTTTGCTACACTTATAAGTCTTGTAACTATCCACTGCAGGTTCATTTTTTACCCTTTTAACTTCCATGGGGACATTTTAAGAGCGCTGTAAATCACTTTTATTTCATGCACTCTGTCTTCTTGACAGTTTGTTTTTGTTGGTGATAAATGTCAACAGACTAATCTTGATGGATTGAGAGGTCATGTATTGGTCTCAACCTCTAAACCAGCTGAATTTTAGCCTTGGGAAATCTTGCTTCTCCCGCTATAGAATTCAATTAGATCATTCAACGCATGAATTATTATTCATTATTGCATTTCCTTGCATTCACTGGAAGATTCTATGTTAAACAGTTTCATGGTTTTTGAGCAATTTGCATTGTAAAAACCACATCCTCCTTTGGTTTGCTGTTGAGGATATTTAGCAATAACAAGTGACTATTTTTTATTGCGTACATATGACATAGCAGAAAGAGGCCCTGAGCTCTTTCCCTCTCACAACAGCTTCTTGTGTCTGTCAGCTCTCTGCCTCTCCACTCTTGCAGGTTAAGAACGTGGCCTTTTTACTTTTTCATCCCCCTCAGAATAGAGTCATTGTTTTACATTTTACAACTGCAGGCAGCTATGCTCTGTGGCCTCATGAGCTAAATCTTGTGACTTTAAGTCCACATCAAATGGAGTTTAACTTCCTGGAAAACTCTTGCGTCCTTTAATGTCGAATGAATCTTTTATGTCAACCTCATGCTAGATAAATAAATAAATAAACTCCAACTAGTGCAGTAAATGTTTTTTTGGCAATTACGCCTCTCTCTGTCCTTCCACTCAAATTGAACATCCTGGTTGCTGCTTTAGTCGCAGAACTAAAATCTGTTCAAACTTTTTTACAAAAACATAGGATTTCAGTTGCTAAATGCATGGTTGCCATGGTGTGGTTTAGTAGCAGTGCTTTTGAAAATAATAGTTCTGTTGTATTTTGGTATGTTGATTGATTGACAGACAGGTGTCATAGCCTATCTAGTCCTCTGTGGCATTTGCCACTCACTCATCCTACAGCTTCTCTCCCCAGGCTTTTCTCTTTATGCCCAATTTGTGTGTTCTGGCTCCAAAAAGTGCTATCTCCTCTCAGTCCAATGCATGACATCACACACACTACGTCTATATTTTTTATTTTCTCTATGTCATAGTCTCTTCAATATATTTACACTTACAATACCAACTTCCTGTGTTTAGTTATACAACCTATGAGAAGAGGTTAATTAAATATGATTTGTGAATTAAACATTATTTTCCAAAAACACAATGAAAACTGAGAAGAAGTACAATCTGGTGGTTTGCTGCAAGTTCACCCACAGACCAAACCCAAGCATCTAGAATTTCCACAGAATGGTATCAAGGGATACTGGGATGACACTCTGTACGCAGCTTTTGCATTAACCGAAAGCTGTGTGTAGCTGGATGTGTGAGTGCTAGATGGAGACAAACTGTGTAGCTGTGCATGGGGAGAAAGTGCTAGCTTCATTAAGAAAAAGGAGGTCCCAGAAGCAGTGCAAGAGCCTGCTGGGCTGCTCTCCTGTAAATCATCACAGAGACTCCCATGCTGCTCTGAGGCTGAGCACAGGACTGAGGCTAATTCATTTTTATGAGTTGCCTCCAAGATGGGAG
The DNA here is from genome assembly GCF_014851395.1 of Micropterus salmoides. Lineage (NCBI taxonomy): Eukaryota > Metazoa > Chordata > Actinopteri > Centrarchiformes > Centrarchidae > Micropterus > Micropterus salmoides. Next base: position 9,647,899 of record NW_024041373.1, read on the forward strand.
GTTGGAGCTGAAGCACAGATGTGGATCATGAAGCTGTTTAGGCACCACAGCCTGCCAGTGTATGTTTCTGTGTTACCATGCGTAGCATGCCAGTCAGAGTGACTTTTACCATTTCTCCATGTCTGTGTGCGAGTCTCTTGTTGTATCTCTGATCTTGTTCTGGTTTGTGTGTGGTTGTTCTTTTAGGAGTGAAGGTGGAGTCTGCTGTGCTGCGTGAGTTTGAGGCGGTGGTGGACGGGCCCGGGCGTGGCGTGCTGCTGTTCCCGCAGATCTGCACAATGGAGCTACAGCTTCTCGCCACCAGCTCGCCAGACCTGGAGGTTCTGAGTCATGTGTTTCACAGCCTGCGGGGTGCTGTACATGCCAACCACCGCAATGCTGCCTTGCTCTATGACCAGGTCAGACTGACCACGTTTTACTTTTTGCATTACTCTCAACGACCTCAGCAGTCTGTATTTGTCTTACTTTTCACCTTACTGTGCTCTGAGGAATATCGCTGACCCCTTGTTCTGGTCCTGACAGGGAGGAGTCAAAACCATTCTGTCTGGCTTTCACAACATCCTCAGCCAAACAGACCCCTCTTTTACAGGTTTGTTATTTCTTCTGGCTCATTTTTGCCTCTGGCACTGTAGGATATTATTCATGTGTGACATCTAAGGCTGCTGCTCACAGCTTGGCTGGGTGCTGTACATGCCAACCACCGCAATGCTGCCTTGCTCTGGGTCCTTGCGGTTCAAACGTCATACTAGGTATGAGTAACATTAGTAATTCTTAGGAAATCTGTACCCAATGGATTGATTTTATATAATGGATTGTATGTTTATCTTATTTGGATCATGTGCAAAGTCTAAGGTAAGAAAAAGGTGTATAGTAACATTTTGACTAGTTTATCAAATGTAAATGCTCCGTACTTGTATAGCGCCTTTCTAGTCTTTTCAACCACTTAAAGTGCTTTTACAGTACATCTGCATTCACCAGTCATACACATTCATACACTGAGCCTAAGTGCTCAAACGGAAACTAACATTCACACACATTCATACACTGGCGGAACAGCCGGCCACATATCATGGCTAAAACATTGAATACATAGTTAATATTAAAGCTGCAAGCAGCGTTGGACGGACCCTCGCATCGTGCCGCATGTCGGGGCGTGACACTGTCGCACCGTGTATTCTCCCGGGGACTTTAGTCAAACATGTAAAGTTTGGTTATATACTGAAGTTACATCAACTTTCGATTTTTTTTCACCGTTCGACGAAAACTCACCATTTGTACAACTTTTAGTCATCATTTGGGATTAGAGTAGACAGAGAAAGTTTGAGGTCGATCAGATTAATTCTCTAGGAGGAGTTCATTCAAGTACGCAGTGTGTAAATCATCCAAAAATTACCATCCATCCATAGTCAACCGCTTATCCTGCGTACAGTGTCGCGGATGGTGGGAGGAAGTCGGAGAGAACCCACGCGGACACGGGGAGAACATGCAAACTTCACACAGAAAGGCCGGGGCAACCGGGGTTTGAACCCACGACCTTCCTGCTATGAGGCGACAGTGCTAACCACCGTATCACCGCGCCGCCTCCAAAGTCTTTATACCATCAAATTCAAAATGGCCAACTTCCTGCTGGGTTTGGGGCATCGCTCCAAGAGGCTTTTTGGTACGTCTGGACATGATACATGTGCTGCAGAAATTTCGTATATGTAGGTGAAACGTGCCGCGGGGCTACTTCGTTAAAGGTCACTTCCTGTTGCCAGCAGGTGGCGCTATGACTGCGGGTGAATGTTGACATATACATGTGTTCAGGGCGGGACTTATTAAACGTGTAAAATTTGGTACAGATTTGAGCATGTCCAGTCAAGTTACAACAACTTACTGTGTCATAGCAAAGGGTGTTACTTTGTCGCCAGGCCACCGCCCCGCCGTTAACCGAAAACTTACAAGTTTTACAACATGGCATCGTCTATGTGTTAAGGGTTTTCTGGGACAGATCGGAATTTTATATGGAAGTTGATACTCCTGCTAGTAGTTGTCCATCGTAGCATAAAACATGACATTTCCTGTTGCCAGCAGGTGGCGCTATGACTTTGAGTCATAGGAGAATTTGAAGTCAATTGGATTGATTCTCTAGGAGGAGTTTGTTAAGTATGTAAGTGAGTAAATCACCAGATATGACCATTATATCCAAAATGGCCGACTTTCTGTTGGATTTAAGGCATCACTCAAGGAGGCTTTTTGGTATGTCTCCTCTTGATGCACGCACCACAGAAATTCTGTACACGTATGTGAAACTTTCTCCGGGGGCTGCTCTGTAGGGGGTGTTACTGAGCCATTTTGCCACACCCATGTGCGAGTCCCCATAAAATATGAAATTTGTCGCCCCGCCTGAATTATGTGCAAAGTTTGGTTTTTGAGCATGATTAGGCCTCCAAAAATGAGATTACTTTGCAGGGAAAAAATCCTCCAGTTTCAATAGGGTCCTTGCATGTTTCATGCTCAGGCCCTAATGCAAAGCAAAGGCAGTGGGTGATGCTGTTTTGTGTTTTTGCCTGGGCTGGTCTGTTGCATGCCCAAGTGAATGAAAACTGTTTATGTAATCTACTCTTCATTGGTCTACATTCAGATTGCCAGACTGTGCTCGTGGAGCTGCTGGTTGCCATGGTGAGCCACCGAATCACAGCGGAGGAACTGGCTCTATTGATTCGCCTCTTCCTGGAGAAGACCCCACCTACTGTAAATAGCAATCCCTATCAGTCACCCAACAATGCACTTTTCGCTTACATTCAGGGTGTTGACACTGATAGCTTGTGCTCACAGTGTATGCACATTTAATTTTTTCAGTACAAACAAGAACTTATTTGTACAACATCTTTCCTCTCACACTCTCTTCTCACTTCTTGGTTCTTTAAAACTCAACATAATGCTCCCCTCTTCAACTTCAACTTCTGTCTCTATACAATTAACACCAGTATGTGGAGAACAGATGTGATGCTACATCTTATTACCACAGGTCTGTCTTTAATTGGAATACGGTAGGAGACATCATTAATAACTTGTCTCCAAGAAAAGGGCTCCCAAAAGGGAGGAGAGGGGTTTTATTTTTAACCATGTGAATGTAATGACTTATGACCTGTGTTTTTCCTCTAGTGAATGAGACACATTAATGACTGCAGTGGCTACATGTATACTGCTACCCCGGCTTTTCAATTGTAACGTGCTTTGCTATATTCTTGTGTGTTTGTCACTTCTTTATCAAGACTCACAGGGCTGCCACAGCTTTAATGCTGAGCCATTTCATATTGATGACACTGTTAAAGCAATAAAACTGCTCAGTAATGGGATTTTTCTTAATTTCACTTAATCTAGGGATTAAAAAAAACTTAATTGAAAATGTTTAAACATGCAGTTAGCACATATCTGTCAAGTGGTTTCTATATAAAATGTACAACACTTTACTTACCATTTATTTTGTTACCTGCCAGGAAATTTTACTGAAAGGCATCCTACAAATTGTTGAAGCCAACATGAATATGGAACCTCTTCACTTCCTGACCTTTCCAATAATCTTCGGGGCTTCGACACCAGGAGGGCTGTCCACTGGCTCCAGACAGAACGGTGCTGCTGGAGGGAAAAGCGTTGGTTTGCTCTGGAAGGGTAAACTGTCTCCTGGGCGCAGAGAGGGAGAAATCGACCACCTCCGTTCCTCTCCCTGGCACATTGCTCCTCTCCACTTGCCCCTGGTAGGGCAGAACTGCTGGCCCCACATGGCCAGCGGCTTCAGCGCCTCTATGTGGCTGAGGGTGGCAGAGCAGGAAGAGAGGGACGGGGACAAAGATGAGGGTGAGACACAGATCCTTCACCTCAACACTTTTAGTCCATAAACATGAACTGGTTTTGAGATTCTGTAGTCATTGTTTTCCAGAGTGTAACGCCCCTGCAGCCGAGTCCCACCATGACTCCTCTCAAGCTGGGACGAGATTAGTAGAGGAAGGCCCTGGCCTCATTCATATTCTGTCCATGGGCTCCAAGGCACTGATGCTTCAAGTGTGGGCAGACTTCTCTACAGGCTCTCTCACATTCAGGTGAGCTCAAGCGTAGACTACATTCTCAAAGATATGTGTAAAGAATGGGTTATTGTTTCTTATTAAGTGTTTATATTTTATGGATGTTGAAGTACTGTAATGTTCTGTTCCCTCAGGATTTGTATAGACCCAAACGATGAGATAAAAGCAGGGCTGCTGGCGCAGGCAGACTCTGGTGAGGAACTAGTCACTACAGGCCAATGGCAGCACCTTGGCCTCACTTACACTCAGCAGCCTGAGGGCAAGAAGAACATCCATGGCCGTGTTGTTGTCTGGGTGTGTGGCATCAGGTGAGGAACATGTGGAACATGTGGCCAGAGTAAAAATGTCAGTTTGTCAACATTTGTCAATGTCAACATTAACCTTGTCTTAAACTGCTCCATGTTTCAGAAAATGTGAGGTTTCTTTGGACTACACCCTACCCAGAAAGTCCAGCTTATCATCTGACAGCAACAAAACCCTCTGCATGTTGGGCCACTGTACGCCGTCCGCTGGGGAGCTGTTGAAGCAGGGTGGACTCTGGAGCATGGGCACTGTGCTTCTCTTCAATGGTAGGACTCCTGTTAACCCCTGTATGGTTTATCTGACTGGAATCATGTGTCCGTAAGCTCTTAGACACTTAATCCCAGTCACTCTGTCATCATGTTACTTACTCACATGCATACGTGCAATCTGTTAATCCTTTATATAATTTTACCCGTCTGGCCTCAGTGCTGTTATCTGTTACTCAGATTACCAACGTCTCTCTTATAAGCAGTATGTACTGCACATAAATGTACATTAGTGGTTTGTGGTGCAGTTATATTTTAAAAGCGTATCCCGTCTAGTGGCTGTAAAAGGCTGGTATGATGTGTGGCATGCTGTAGATTCTCAGCATTCTCTTGGGAGGCTTACTGAATACTTCTCCTGTTGCCTCTAATTGGCTGTGAACGGCTCGCCTCTAGGCGATGTCAACCTGTGAACCCAACTGATGTCTTTAGACAGGCTTTAGCCTCTATGCTGTTGGAGGGAACAGTTTCTTCTTGGAGATGAATGACTTTGAGATTCACTATAGTTTTTGATGGAATAGTACAAATCATTTACTCATGGGGTTGATTTAGGGCCCATGTTGGGTTTTTCACAATTTCAGATAACAGAAATTTGCTGTGTTTGTCTCATTGAGACAGTAGTTGTAACTCTGTTTGTCTCCATATTTCAGGATCTAGAATAGGATCTGAAGAGGCTCTCTACCTGTACACCAGCGGGCCTGACCTCACCTCGATCATGCCCTGCAAATATGGCAAGCCCAGTGGGACATTCTCCAAGTTTGTCACTGAGGAAGGCCTGAAGTGTGAGCACGTACGAGAGCTTCTGATGAAGAACAAGGATGTGGACACAACAGCTTTGGTGGTAAGGGGTGTATTTTTTACATGAAGCATTAACTTAACATCACCATCGCAACACAAAACATGCACTTATAAAATATGAAATAGAGAAAGAAATGTTATTACAGTTGATGTTTCATCTGTTACCAAATTAAGTCAGTTGTGTTCAAATGTAGTTTGACACTGCTCTGGAACCCCATACTTGTGCTTTGTGATTCAAGTGCTCTGTAAGCAAAGCAAATCCCTCATATGTCTCATTTATTGTTTCATTTCACGGTGTATGAGTAATGTGCGGTTCCAATTAGCTGTCATTAATGACACTGCACGGTAGGAAGTAACTCTTCTCCACTGGAAAAAGCTATTACAGTTAAACTGCAGCTATTTGAGTGAGGCTGAAAATAGTTTTTCTCCGATTAAACGTTAATGGATTTGTTGATAATAGCTACTGATTAAAAAAAAAGGAGAGAAAGACAAGAAGAATGAATGATTTCCCCTCCACATCTTTATAACTTCTGTAACACTCTAACCAAGTCAAACCCAGGTGTAAATCCATGCTAGCTTGGGCCCCTTCTTTGGGTCTAATTGAATTTCAACAGAGAGATCTACCAAAGTAAATTCCTAACACTGTAAAGAATTCAAAGTTACAGGATGAAAGTTTTGCCTGAAAATGGTAATTGTGTGTATTGTGATTCTTTACAGGAGAGCTTGGCCGTAGTGTATGCCCCCAGCAGTCCCAGAGTCTACACTATATATGAGCCTGTAATCAGACTGAAGGGTCAGGCCAAGACGGTGGTTACCCAGCGGCCGTTCAGCTCCAAGGAAGTGCAGAGCATTTCCCTGGAGCCGAACTCTCTCAGAGCGCTGCTCCCCACTGAAACCCAAGGCCTGCAGAGCGTCCTGCACAAGATCGGAGGAACAGGAAATTTTGTCTTCCTGTTTGCACAGGTGTGATGGTCCATAATTTTAATGAGTCAGAGAGGTCATGATGAGTTCCAGTTGTTGCAATATTTTTGAAATGCTGTAGATTGAAGCGGATTTATTCCAGAAAGGGAAAAGTGATGGTTTGATTAAAGAAACCAGTAATATTCTGTGAATTTTACAAACAAGTGACCTCACTGCAGTGTAAAAAATGTCTCATAACATACTGATAGCATTAAGTTCTGCTTGTCAGTTCTTCCTCTATTACTCCTTGATTGACACTCATTGATTGGACAGATAGAAAAGGACGATTAACACCAGGGCTAGTTTAAATAGTTAGTATAGTATAGTTATCTTTGCTTTTAGTGAAAAGACACAAGATATTTGATGACATCGCCTTGGGCTCTAGGAAACATTTCTCACTGATTTCTGATATTTTATAGACCAAACAAACAATCAATTAATCCAGAGAATGATTGACAGATTATGAAATAATCATTACTTGCAGCCCTACAGTTCAGAGACCCATTATATTTTGAAGTATAGCCGCTACTTCCTACAAATGTTCATGAAGATGCTCCTTATGACAAACACTGCAGGGAAATTCATTTTTAAGCCCAAAAGATAAATGACAAATCTGTAATATTTTATAAGTACTGTATCTTCTAAGGCAATGAATGACCTCACGTTTGAACTCTGAACAAAATTACTCATCTGATTCTGACAATGTGAGCTAATCAATTATGTCAATTACAGGCCACCTACCTGTGTAGGATGAGGAAAGTCATATGAGTGTTGGTGCATTTGTATGATATTAGGCTTGTGTGTGCTTCTGTGAGAACACAGTAACTGTAGCAGGAACAGTGTAAAATGTTTTAGAAAGGGCGCAACACACAACTCCATTTTCATGCCTGCATTGTTCACATTCATACGTTTTTCTTTGCTCTCTGTCCTTCCTTTCTGTTCCTCCGTCCCTCATCTCTGGGTCTGCGGCATCCAGACGGTGGAGCTGAGTGACTGTGAGAAGACCCAGGCTCTGGCCCTGCGGGTGCTGCTGTCTTTATCCAGGTTTAACCAACACCGCATCCATGAAATGGACTGTTACCATGGTTACTCTATGATCCACCAGGTCCTCATCAAGTCCAAATGCATCGTGGGATATCATATGCTAAAAGTGAGTCACACTTTGAACTCTTTGCTGTCTTCTGTGCCCACAACCTCCGCTGATCTGTGCAATAAAACATATTCACCGCCACTTGTTTTTGTTTTTCATACCATGAACCTGATCCAGCCCGACACACTGGTGCCTCTCTGAGATGGTGTTTGTGACCCTGCTGTTACTTGACCCTCTGGCTGTGTCTGTAATTGAGCTGTGTGATGGCTATGTGCTGAAATGGATTCTGTCTGACTTGATGAAACACTGAGCTCCTGCAGAGTCACACAGCACCTCTGATCACCTTTGTCACTTTAGGCTCGCATTCGCTGTATTGTATATCACAGAACTGCACTGATTAGTGATATTAAACACTCGCAATCATTCGTGTATGATAAGGAACATGCAGTTGTTTTCTGTTTTGTGAGATGTGAAAGATCTCTCTTTTGCCTCTCTCTTAAAAATCCATCCATCCATCCATCGTCAACCGCTTATCCTGCACACAGGGTCGTGGGGCTCTTAAAAATCCTTTAACTGAATTAATTTCCACAGATTAAAAATGTGTGCAAGACTGAAAGCTTCTATCTTACCTTAGTCCAGAGACACAACAGATTTATAACCACTGCGGCGAAGCTGGTCAGACTCTGATCAATACAGATAGGGCTGCTCAGGGAGTAAATGGCATTGGTTTTGACGGAGTGATAAGCACTCCCAAAAAATGTCATTGAGAATTTATTGATCCTTCACCTGTCTGAGACTCTGCACTGTAAGGTTGTTTCTAGGAGATAGTCATTGTCAATATGTTGAAGTATATGTGTGATGAGCGTGACCAGCACTCTATTATAGAAACTGTAGAATTGACTGGATTTCTGATGTGGTGGCCATATTCTGTGTCTGCAGACTTTGCTGGATGGATGTTGCACTGGACCCATCCTCATCCTGGGGGACGATGGGCAGTTCCGTTTGGACACCGAGTCCATCGCTGTGGTGCAGGATATCAGGCTTCTCTCAGACATCCTGTTGGACTGGAAGATCTGGGCCAAGTCTGAGGTAAAAACAGAAATCATATGTTCATATTTCATTAGTGAAAGGAGACATAACAAAATGTGAGAAGTTGTCAGAATATACATGCGTTTAGTGTACACAAGCATCATATTTCCAACTGATGATCATAAATGCAACTTAAGACAACAAATAAATTGTTAAAAGACATATTAATTTTTATTTTATTTTAGTCAAACATGAAGTGAAACGACAGTGAGGATAAACCGACACATTCTGTACGTTTTTAAAGAAAAGTAGGAAAAGCGATAATTGTTAATGCTGAATAGTTTCAATGAATCTGCACATTCCCAGTTTCTCTCAAGATCTGTTCATTTATTAACATCCATTGCTGATGAGGGGAAGAAATGATGATGAGTTAGTAATAAATTCATACATCTTGGGAGCAACTCTGAGTGGTCACAGGCTCATCGATTTCATTTTTTACCATGTTTCAGCATTTAAAAGAAGTAAATTGGTTTAAACTCGTTTTCACATTGATTTTATGTCCAAACAATCCCAACTGTTTGGGGAGGAAACCCTACTGGACTGATGATCATGCAGTCTGATTAGGTATCAAATAAATGGTTAAACTTAAGTTTTCACACTAGAAATTGAATTTTTGAAATCAGAGTTCCACACAGATTTTAGTGTGTTTTAAAAAAAAAAAAACAAGAATGAAAAATAATGAGTCCTGTATGTTTTTCATTCTGTGTTGCGCTATTTTACAGTGATGAGGAGTAATGCTACTCTCAGTGCCACCATTAGATGATGAAGAATCGGTTAATGTGTCTGCGCCTCTGTTGTTTTACTGTGTTTTCTCTGTTAGTGTGGAGTGTGGGAAACACTGCTTGCTGCCTTAGAGATCCTCATCAGGGTGCACCACCCTCATCAGGTCTTCAACATCCGTCAGTTCCTTAAGGCTGAAATAGTGCATCGCTTCCTGCTCACCTGCCAGGTGTTACAGGTAGGTTACCACCGTTAAGCTGCTGTAGCAATACTCTTTATCTCATCAGAGATTGTTACTGACCCCATTGTGTTTGTCTTAAGGAGCATCGGGACGAGTATCTGACTGCCGTCCCGCAGGATGTCTGTCTGTCATTCGTCAAAATCATCCAGGAGGTACTCGGGTCTCCTCCGGACATGGACCTGCTAAAACTGATCTACAACTTCCTGCTGGCTGTTCACCCACCTACCAACACCTACGTCTGCCATACTCCGTCCAGCTTCTACTTCTCACTACACATAGGTGAGGATGCAGTGCAGTTGAAAGCAGCACCTCTGCATCATAGTGTCGTTAATTTAAGTTCTTTTGATGTCTCTTATTTGTCAGACGGGAAGCTGTACCAGGAGAAGGTGCAGTCCATTATGTACCTGAGACACTCCAACAGTGGAGGAAAGTCCACCTGCAGCTCTGTGGTGTCACTCTCCCCAACCGTATTCACTGATGCTCCACATGAAGGTATATCTACTTAAAAAAATCTGCTGGCCTTAACAGTAGAGCTCTTCTTTATTATACATCTCAAATATCTTGCAAACTATGCTATTTTTCCTCTTTTATGTCAGCTTTTATTGTTCTACTCGGTTTTACAATTATAAGCCTCTTTTATCCTCATAACCTTGCTTTTTGAATTTCTGTTCTTTTTATTTCTTGTAAAGGACTTTGTAACTCTAGGAAAGGGCTGTTAATCAAATAGATTTGGCTGTGTTACTACAACTGCCATTTCCTGCACTGACCCTGTTTACACAAGATATTTGCTCATCACAATTAATAGACAATTTTGTCAAAGAGCATCCACGATTCTGCAGTGCTACTGCATGTTATCGTCACAGCTGCAGGTCTATCAATATTGCTATTTGCATTTGCAAGCGTTGTATCATGTGACTGCGCGTAAATAAGGCTTTGTGGCCTTCAGTTCAAGTGCTGAATCATTTTGTTCTGTTTTCCAGGCCATTTCCACGCTACGTCCCCTGAACATGGAGGTGATGATCAGTCGTTACGGCTACCTAGTGTGGCACCGTCTCCGTACTCCTCTCCTCTGTTGACACCTCGACTCGGACACGGTAGCTCAAATGAGGCAGGTGAAGGCGATGGGGTTTCCCTCGCTACACAGCAGGCTCTTGGCAGCACGGAGACACTCAAGAAGGGCGGAGGTGATGAGCAGCTCGTGAGTAGCTGTGAGTCGGCCAAGACGATTTGTGATTCTAAGGACATAGGTGAGGGAGGAACCCTGCGCACTCCTTCCATCAGCGTGGAGGAGGAGCGGGACGAGGCGGCGGAGGTGGACAGCCTAGCGGAGGGCAGCGTGGGCGTGGCGGAGTCCGAGGACAGGTTTGACTGGGCTAGCGATGAGGCTCCGCGCCGCCCTGACAGCCTGAAAGGCATCCAGTCTTTCCAGAGGAGCCACAGCAACCTAGCCAGTCTGGGCCTGGCCTTCCCAGCTCCAAACGGCTCACTGGCAGTCGGTTCGCTGGCCAAGTGCAGCTGATCGAGGCTCCATGCCTGAAGACTGGGAGAGCTACACCTACTCTCCTGGTTATGAGAGGACGCACAGCAAGACTGAGTCCAATGACAGGTACGCTGTAATGGTGCCCTTTAACAAGGCATGTGTCACAAATACTCTCAGGATCAATATCATTACTAATTATAATATTAATTAAGTCAGCCCATACCAAACCTTGGCCTATCTAAATGGCTTGTGGTGAGCACTGACTGTCTCTTTCAGCATTTTATCTAATTTTTATCTAATTGCATTTCCATGTGGGTTTTGTTCTGGTACATAACTCCAAGATAAATACTTCGACCACAGGTGTTCTTTGATAAAGAAGACCTGGGATTTGCATAATCTAAATACAGCTTGTGGTTATGGTAATAATCCTTACTTTGAAGATGATTTGCACTGCAATGACAGTTTCAGTTTATTTCTACCAGCCATCTGGTGACTTAAACTGATTCATTCAGAAACAAGTTCATTGTAGTGCTGTTTTCTCATCAAAGTCCCTGTTGTCCTTTTATTAGTCACAATGTGGGCTGTCTGACATTAACACATCTTGTTTCGTTCAAGAAAAAATGATGGCTTAAATTGAAATTCATGGGAGGTGTTTGTTTTTTATTCTGATTTAATGCTTTAACTGCTTTTGCACTGTTAATGAAAATAGATCATTTCAACATCATTTCAACAATAAGTCTTTACTGATGAGTACGGCCGTTTGTTGTGTTCATTGATAAATAGCTTCTCTTACAACTGATTTATAACACGGAGTTTCAAAATATTCACTCTTACTTATCAAAACAAATTTCTATAGCACATGCTGTGTGCCACACACTAGTTGCCATTTTGTTTGTAAATACAAAAGTTCTAAGTTCTAAGATACTGAAAACTAGCTTTCTCAGTTCTAGCAGGGATGATGATGAAAATACCTCATTTGAACACTCTGCTCTCTTTATATAGTTGCCTAAATAATACAAGACATTAATCTCAATTATTACTTCAAAAATGTTGTGAAAAACCTGAAATGATATTAGAATCTAAAGCATATGCTTTCTTAAAATTTTGAGAGCACTGATAAGCTAAGCTGTGTTTCCCAGGTCCAGCACTGAGGACTGCCTGGTGCTGATCTGCTGTGGACTCTATGATCTCCTGAGGGGCATCTTGCTTCTGTTGCCTGACCTCATGCTTGAGGAGGTGATGGACAAGCTCATCCAGCCAGAGGCCCTCATTGTCCTGGTCAACCACTCGTCACCTCTCATCCAGCAAGGAGTCATGAAGGTTGGTCTGATTTAGAGTCAAATTTGATGCCAAATGTTTTTTCTCATTACCATTCCACATTTACGCATTTGTTTTACATTTTAGAGGAGCTTTAGCAGCGCTAGTAGCTGATCATTACCTTTCTAGTCTTTATGTTAAGCTAAGCTAACCGGCTGCTGGTGGCAGCTACATGTTTTATCATACAGACGATGTGAGAGTGCTATTCATTTTTTCTTCTCACTCTCGTCGTGAAGGCAAATAAGCCCCCCAAAATGTCAAACTTCTGTAAATGTCTGTGTTAAAGATTTCACCCCCTGCGCCTAAAGATTGTAAGAAAATTCTTGTACTCTGAAATCTTCGCCAACATGTTATTTCACCTTTCTCTCCTAGCTGCTGGATGCCTATTTCAGCAGAGCCCTCAAAGACCAGAAGGAGAAATTCCTGAAGAACCACGGCTTCTCGCTGCTGGCCAACCAGCTGTACATCCACCAGGGCAGCCAGGGGCTCCTCGAATGCTTCCTGGAGATGTTGTTTGGACGGCCGGTGGGCCTGGAGGACGAGTGAGTCTGGGAACAATACACTTGTCAAGCCATAATGTCTAGTGCGCCATATGATGACTGTTTTATCTTATAATGTAATGCATAGGATTGTCTGCTGTGAATAAATGTGTTTAATGCCCACGCATTTATGTGCACTTTTTTTCTTTTCTGTATTGCTTTCCAGTCTGGACCTGGAGGAAATGGAAAATATCTCACCCTTCAGAAAGCGCTGTATCATCCCAGTGTTGGGTCTTATCGAGAACTCCCTGTATGAGAACTCCTTGGTGCACAACATCCTATGCATGCTGCTGCAGCTCCTCAACGCCTGCCCCAAGCTGGCAGACATCCTGCTAGACCATGGACTTCTCTACGTGCTCTTTAACACCCTCTCCACCCTCAATGGCATGGAAAACGGGTACAGCTGCCAGAACAGAGGATGATGATTATTATTATTATTATTATTATTATTATTATTCATTCAAACACCTCCACGGGTTCATGGGTTTTGTCTTGAACCTTTGAGCCATGAATTAAATCATTAATCCTCTCACTGTTCATTGTTTTGGCATATACATGTGGTAGACTCACTTCCTGTGCCTTATATTTATATATTTTTTGTCTTTCTTCCTCCCTCTGTAGTATTCCCCTGAATGACTACAAGCTCCTGGTGTGTGACATCCAGCAGATGTTAGTAGCTGTGACTATCCACTCCTGCAGCTCTTCAGGGTCCCAGTACTTCCGCATCATCGAAGACCTCATTACCTTGCTGGGTTTCATGCAGACCAGCAAGATGCGTCGCACACAGGGTGAGGAGGGATAGATTTCTGAAATTCAGTACACATGCAAAATACATCAGTGTTGCCGTCAACCATGCTCTGCAGTTCTGGATGATATCAAGCTGTCAAGCTCTGCTGCAGAGAGAAACTGTGCTGTCACTTCTTTATCTACAACCGTAGAGTGGAAACTCATTTGAGAAAAAATATAATTTGAGAAATATCTCACATCTCCATCTTCCCTCTAAATGGTGCTCTCTCGTTTTTCCCTAAGTTTGCTCTCTGGAAAATATCTCCCCCATCTCTTCACATTAGCACTTTGCTGTTTTTTTCATCTGATATAATCATCCTATGATCACAAAAACATTACAAAAGCATTGTGGCTCTGTACATTAGTTTTGGTTGTTTGTCATTTAAGTAATTTTATTGGCTGTATCACTGCCCTCATTGTGCCCCATGCAAAAATATATTTTTGTATGCTTATCCTAAGATCGTGAATTACATTCGTACATGAAAAATCTAATTGATCGAATTATCTGTCTAATCTAGTTAAAATTGGTGAATACCACAAGTTCTCTTTTTTCAATTTTGTGTGCCACAAATCAGTTCGTACAGGTGGTTCTTGCATGCAGCTCACCATCAGTCACTCATGAAGAGCATCCTGTTAACTTCTAACATGACCAAGTTCGTTGTCACTTATTTTATTCCCCCAGAGATGGCAGTGGCTTTGCAGTTCCGCGTCCTTCAGTCGGCAATTGAGTTCATAAAGACGACAGCCAATCAGGAACCTCAGAAGCTGAGCAGCTCTGTTAATGCGCCGATCTCTCCGCACCACGCCATCCATCAGAAGCGCAGGAGCATCGCGGGTGAGTAATTCAATCTGATGCAACAGTTGAAATCTGCTCTGCAGTTTTTCTGATCCAGAGTGTCGAGGTGGAATTGACCACCAACCAGTGTATCCACTCTAACCTATCTGTTCATTGATCCTCTCCTCATCCCGATCTGAAGGTTCCATTGCCATGAAAGACTCCATTATCCCCCGCATCCCCAGACAGCACTCATGCTCTTATGGCCAGATCCCCCTGTCCCCTCCCTTCGGCTTCCTATCCCAGGACTCCCCCCTTCCCTCCCCCCATGGAGCTCCATCCTACATGCTCCACTGTGATGCAGGTAGCTTGGACTGCGGTCCGCAGCAGAGAACATCCTCCCTGTCATGGGGCATGTCTCCTGATTTTGCTGTGAACTCACCCTTTCGCCAACAGTCATATCAGGGGTATAATTTGCCCAGTACCCTCGTGTGCTACTGGTGCCTTTTGTGTGTGTGTGTTTGAATGCTTAACTAAATCGGTGGGTTTTTTTTTAGCACAGATGGCATTTTGATGAGTGAATACTAATCCTCTTCTCAGTGCTCAATGACTTATGAGATATTTGCATAACCTTACTCTGACCTTGAAAGGAAAAAGGCGAATGTGCTTCTACTTACGAATGGCGTACCATCATGTGCGTCCAATTTGTGTTTTCACAACTGAGCACATACCAATATTGTGCTTGTAGGCCGGCGGCGGTTTTCCTTGGCCCAGAGTGACTCTCTCCTGATGCGGATGCGCTCTGTAGCTAGCGATGAGCTCAATCAGATGATGCAGAGGAGGATGAGCCAGGAAAACCCCATTCGTGCCAGTGAGACCGAGTTCGTCCAACGGCTGCAGAGACTTGTGGTTCTTGCTGTCAACAGACTGATTTACCATGGTAAAATAACTTGTTCTTCTTCCACTTATCTATTTTCTTCTTTGCCTTACATGAGTGCAAACCAAACTTGCTTTCTAATCCTGGTTCTTTTTGAATGTGTGTCTCATTTCAGATGTGAGTCAGGACTTATTTGACCTGCTGAATATTCCCGACTCTCCAGACCAACAGCTTTTCACACCAGATCCAGGTGATCAACCACAGGATGAGAGTGGCTGCACCTCTGTCCCACACTCTCCTACTCCCTTCACCCTGCCGCCGGCCAGCAAGAAGAGCTTTCAGAAAGACATCCTCAAACTTATGATGGACGGGATCAAAATCAGCTTGGTATGACAACAGTCACTGAGAAGCGTTTTTTGTTTTGTTTTTTAGCTGTAAAGATCTAATTGTTTTATTGTGAGACCTTGTGTTGATGTTTGTGATCTCACAGGGCAGCACGGGTCGAGGAGGAGCCCCACACCAGCAGTGGCGAAGGATCCTATGGTCGTGTCGGGACACTTTTCGGGTCCAAATCGGCCGCTTGCTTGTGCACACGCTCAGCCCCGCTCTTCCCCTGTCTGACAGGAAGGAGGCGCTGGAGTTTGTGTTTGATCCCAGACATTTGGATATCCTCAAAGAGAGCCTCAGCCCGGGTCTAGAGGTGAGTGTGAAGGAAATACATCATCTATTGCATCGTGTATTTCTACCTTACACGTCAATTTGGCTTTTCTTTTCTGCCAAGTATAATACCCCAAAATGATCTATTTCTGGTCATTTTTACCTACCCAATGCAGAAATTCTTACTTTTTTGTTTGTTTCAGGGGAAAGTGTGATTGATGTACAGTATAGTAGCATTGTTTGTCATTTTCATTCCTACAGACAGGTTTTCCAGGAGCTGTCAGGCCTTGGCTCTAAAATAACTCTGATTGATGTTTTCATGCTTGTCTTCAGCCTCCTTGCTTTGCCACTGGAGTCTTCTTTCACTCTGCGTCCTCCTCTCAGTCTTTACTTGGGGTCATTCAGCCGCATAAGGCTTGTTTTCTGTCAATCACTGTATGCAACTTTCTTCAGACACAAATTAAATTGTAATCTGTTCTCTTATTTTTCACTCAGCATGGACCGAAGCTGTCACTGTACTTGTATGAGATGCTGCACGATCACAAGGACAGCCTCACCAGAGACGAACAGAACACCGTGGGTGTATTCATGACCTCGCTCAAGCTTTGTGGCCACCGCTGCATCCCACCCAATGCTCCACACAAACAAGACTTGCTCAAGGCAATAAAAGAGGTAACTCCTACAAAGACACAGTTTTTAAGCATATCAAGTCAAACTTGAATTTTCCTGTTTGACAGTTCAGCAGAATGAAATATTAATGTTCTGTACAGGTAGAATATCTTGGACATCCAGAAATGCTAAGTGCAGCCTGTTGGGTTTCTTTTTAGTGAGAGAATAAAGTAAATGAGTGTTAAGAGCATGTGTACCTGTCATTTTATTTATACAGGAAAAAATCAAATATGAAGCAGACGAGAAAACAAGCAAAGTGGCATGGGAAAAGAAAATGGCCAACACTCAGAGGAAGTGAGTAGGCGCTTTTTTCCTGATATGCGGTTAATGTTTGGTACCACATCACGATTGGTAAGAATCGTGTCTTTGTTCCACTCTTCTATTCACCCCATTCTTTCTCGTTTCTCTGCAGTCTTATCCAGAGGCTAGATGGAAAGTCCAAGGACATTTCCAAGATTGCAGCTGATATCACTCAGAATGTGTCTCTGCGACAAGGCATGGAGAGAAAGAAAGTCATCCAGCACATCAGGGGACTCTACAAGACTGACCTCAGCGCCAGCCGCCACTGGCAGGAGCTGGTGCAACAACTCACACATGACCGGTGGGCATCGTAATTTATCTCTCACAAGGGCTTACACAATATTGGAACAAAGTACTATAATAAAATCGTTCCTGTAATGATGATTATTCTTACTCTAATGTTGATTATATTTCTGGTCATTTTTAAAAAAACATTTTTAGAGAAAATTACATTATAATGTGAAACAGTTAAGAAGGGGTTTGTTTGAATAAAATAATAATTATCTCAGACTTGCAGAGCACCAGAATATCTTAGAAGAAAGTAAAATTAGTAATTAGTTTTTATCTATACATCCATGTCAGGCAGAGCCGTAGCCAGGAATTTTAGCACATCATCATGCTAATATTAACAAGTGACAGCACTAACATGCTGATGTTTATCAAGAATAGTGTATAGAATGTTCACCATCCTAGCATGTTAGCATTTGCTTATTAGCACTAAAAGTTTGACCTCCAGGTGGCACTACATGATATACATGTTATTATAATTGATTCTAAGGAGGACATAAAGAACTGTATATATTGTTTTATTTTTTATGTTACCATATTTCAATATAAGCCTACACTTAATTAGGCTATATGTTGTGTGTGTATCGTGAAGGAACTATGAATTTCATTTCGTTATGCAGCCTTGTGCTTTATAATGACCAATAAACAACATTGTACCTGCACAAATTCTAAAAGTGTGGCTGAAACATTTCAGTCTGGACCAAAGAGGTGGACAGATTGGCCGACATTATTTTTTTATTTTTATATAAAGTGTTTATTTCGAATATAAATAAAACAGAAACATCCGACAAGAAAATGCAATCAAATAAACAAATCAAAATAATTAAATAACACAATAATAAATACATTAATAATAATAATATTTAGCCTACAGCCAAAGTCATTTTTTGAAACTCTTGTCAATTTCTTTATATATTCAAAAAGGAGTGGGAAGAAGAAGAAAAACTCCCACCCCATGTCCACAAATCAAATGCTTCTAAATCTTTATACCTGATTTTAAACTGATTTATGTTGCTTTAGTTCCTCATTGAGACTGTTTAATAACATTAGCATCTGTAATTTTCCACAATTTTTCCACAGTTTCTGTGTTATGTTAACAGCTACAATACATGTTTGTTTCCCTACACAATAACCTAAATTCTGTGTGAACTCTTTCCCCACAGGTCAGAAATATTATTATGGTAAAGAATTACCAAATCGTGTTATTTTTAGGCCTGTTTCTGGCCTAAAACAGGCTTTAAAAAAACTCACCATTGAAATTGTGCAATATTCTTAGCATGTTAAACCTCCCCAAATTTCCTAAAACAATATTAACCTCGATGTCCTCACTGGTAGCCACGACCCTGCAGTAAGGTTACTTTTGTATTGTTATGAGTAGACAAAGTTTTTGAGAGGGCTGTAATCATCTGTTTCAGTGCGGTTTGGTACGATCAGACGTCCTACCCAACGTCCTGGCAGCTGGACCCCACTGAAGGCCCGAACCGGGAGAGACGGCGGCTACAGAGATGCTATCTCACCATTCCTAACAAATACCTGCTCAAAGACAGATGTAAGCCTGAAGGTGAAGAAACCCTTTTCTTGTACCAATATGGCAAACGTCTGTCAAGTACTAGCGTGTTTGTCCCCTTTAGTGTTCTAAATCTGACCTCCATGTCTTGTTTAGACACAGTGAAGCCACCGTTGTCCTTCCTGTTCGAGGATAAAACCCACTCCTCCTTCTCCTCGACTGTCAAAGACAAAGCCACCAGTGAGCCCATCAGGTATAATTTTCTAACTGTCTCGCTGCCTGCCTGTAAGCCTTTAGTAAACAGCATAACCCTCTTAGGAAGCCACATAAACGTCTTATCAACTTGTACTGCAGTGAGAGGTGCCTTTTGTTTTATTCAGATGGTGTATTCACAAATGTCTTTTTGTCCTTAGGTTCACCAGACGGTGCATCAGCGTAGCCCCCTCCAGAGAGACAGCAGGGGAGCTACTTCTGGGTAAGACACTGACCGTCTCTCACAGCTGCTCCATGCATATTCTATTCAGCCGGTCACAAGGCACACAGAGTAATATGGTCTCTCTGAGGCACTAGAGAATATTGTTCTCCCCTCACACACTAGTGTTTGTTAGTTATTCAGTGGGGAAAGCTTTTGTTTGTCTTTCTCTTAGTACTCCAAATGTCACTCACCCTGTGCTGTCTCACAGGAAAGTCTGGGATGTACTTTGTGGAGGACAACGCTGCTGATGCTCATGACAACCAGGTAATACCAGAGAGTACTGTTCAGGATTATTCTCTGCCAGAGAGATGGCACTGCGTTATGTGAGTCCACCTGGCCAACTCAACACCGGATGTGTTTATGTGTTTGGACAGAGCCTTCATGGGGAGACCGAAGCACCTTCTTTCTCCTGGACGTACGAGGAGATCAAGGAGGTGCACAAGCGCTGGTGGCAGCTAAGAGACAACGCTGTAGAGATATTCCTCACCAACGGCAGGACCCTGCTGTTAGCCTTTGATAATACCAAGGTGAGGCAAAAACACAAGTCACATGGAATAAAAAGGAAGGAAGCCATGTTTTGACTAGACACAAATACTGAAATGAATTCTGACATTGCTCATGAATGTCATGCAGTAGACGTTCTAGTGTTTAGCTGTTTTATTTCATTGTTGCAAAGAACTGAGTTTGCTTGCCATCCATGACTAGACTACCAAGCAGATCACACTGAAAAAATCAGTCCGTGTTTCATTTGAATATAAAAATGCAGCCACACAGGAAGGACTGTGACAAAAATGACAAGATGAAAGGCCCCGCTGATGCTCAAAGAAAAAGATGGTAAAAGTAGAAAAAATCATGCAGGTTAAAACAAATTGCAGCGAGATTTTAATGTTGAATTTCTGTTTTGGTATTCTATCCCCGATACCTGCCAGGCTCTGTAGTATTAGTGCCAGGAATCAATCATAATAATAAGATACAAGCTCATTATACTCTGCAGGGACCAACTGTTATCATTTTACACTTCTTTCAGTGAAATACTGAAAGAATTATTAAAAATGGTCAAACAACTGACTTTTAAACAAGTTGGGGGGTTAACAGCAGGTATTTCAAGATACTGAGCACATGGAAGCCAAACAGATAATCTGTTGGCCTCGGATTGTCTGTGGACTCACCAAAACCTTTCCTTGATAAACAGGCAAAAAAAATGTTCCTGTGCTTTTTGATTGATTGTATTGTATTTTACTTAAATGTCTCAACAACTATTGAATGGATTTTCATGAAATGTGGTACACACCTTTATGTCCCCCCTCTGGATGATTTGCAATATTTTGGTCATTCTCTGGCTTTTCAACTGGCACCGCCATCAGGTCAAAATTTAAATTTGTCCAAAACTTTGGTTTATGACCAAATGCCTACCAACATTCCCATCAGCCTCAGCTGTTCTTTGTGTTTTGTGCAAATTACATGTAGCAAATGTTAGCATGCTAAGCTAAGATGGTGAATATGGTAAACATTATAAGTACCCCCTTATCATCAACATGTTAGCACTGTCATTATGAGCATGTTATCATGCTAATATTAGCCTTTATCCCTAAGCCATTTGTCCCTAAGTACATAGCTGCTAGTGTGGCTGTAGACTCTGTTAAAGTATGTTTTGGGGAGAGAGCAATGGAGAACGACACAAAGGTCGCTTGGACAGGAAACTGGGAAATTGGGTATTATGGTTGACTAACTCTTCGGCCACTGTGACACCCCTTATGATTGTTGAAGGCTGATAGGAATATTTTAGGTGTTATTAATAGTTTAATATTTAATAGCAGCATTCAATATCTTTCCAGTTCTCTCTAAAGTATTCTCCCACAATCTTAGGCATGACTTGGTGGGAAGGTTTGATCTTTGAGATGAATGAAACTAAAACTCAAGACTAACTGAGATGTTCTATGTGCATTAGCTGTTGTCTTAAGGCACCAGGCTTATTTATAGTGGGTCAGGAAACTAAGTGAAACAACAGGTTTTAATTCTGCATCATTCAGATTGCATTTGTAAGTTAGTACTTTTTCCATGTTTCAGTCCTGACACTAAAGATGGAAAACACCTCTGTTTTCTTGCCTTAGTTCCGTGACGACGTCTACCACAACATCCTGACCTCTGATCTGCCCAACCTACTGGAGCATGGAAACATTACAGCACTCACTCAGCTGTGGGGGTCGGGTCAGATCTCTAACTTCGAGTACCTCACGCATCTCAACAAGCACGCGGGCCGCTCCTTCAACGACCTCATGCAGTACCCGGTGTTCCCCTTCATCCTGCGAGATTACATCAGTGAGACGATCGACCTGCAGGACCCGAACATCTACAGGTCAGTTGTTTAGGTTATGTCACGTATTATGTGAAAAGGAAATTTAATTAGACAATGACATTTATAATGTAATGAAGATTAGCATTGTATAAAGGATTTGTACCTGTAACTCATACTATCTCCTGTCACTGATGCATCCAATGCTAAGTCTTAAAATATTTATGCTGCTCCCAAATATTCTTAAAAAGCTTCTCAGAGCCGTTCCACACTATAATTTTAAATCAAGATAGATGCAGTTAATTGACATATTGTGGTCTTTGTTCATTCATTTATTTATTTATTTATATAAACTGGATGACAAATACACTCTCTGAAGTCAATACACTCATGTCAGTGTTAAACATCATGGTTCTTTACTGCTTTGCTTACGTGTTGTTGACATGCAGGAATTTAAGCAAACCCATCGCAGTCCAGTCGAAAGAGAAAGAGGATCGCTACGTGGATAATTACAGGGTAAGGCCTGTTGTACATTTTACCATGAGTTTCTTGGTGTGTTTTGGATGTTCCGGTGAGAAAACACATCTTTTTGTGCAGTACCTTGAAGAGGAGTACAAGAAGGGCATTCGAGAGGACGACCCCATGCCTCCTGTGCAGCCTTACCACTACGGCTCACACTACTCCAACAGCGGCACTGTGCTGCACTTCCTGGTCCGAATGCCTCCCTTCACCAAGATGTTCCTTGCGTATCAGGGTGAGCCAAGCTTTAACTTTTAGTGAAAGTCAAGGAAGAAAAATCTTAAACTGAGAATAATCAGATAAAAAACTGGAGTCTCCAGCTGTATTCAGTTTTACAGATCTAAAGTTTCAACAAGAACTGTAAATATTAATTGACTGACAGTCCAGGGCTCTTTAACAGCAGATAATTATCATACATCTCCAAAAAGCTTTTAGCAGCACTGAGTGCCACCTGCATTACATAGATAGCTCCATCTTGGTTGATGCTGAAGCTTTTAGCACTGAAATGCTGGAACATCCTGATCTCAGATCTAACTGAGCAGCGTGTTGCCGTAGCAGTGTTGCATCACATGCATTAGCCATGAAAGGTTACTTCATCTTTATTATTTTCTATGATCAACTCCTCGCCCTTCCCCTTCTCTTTTCTATTTCTTCCTGTTTTGTTAATTCCCCCCCCCCATTCATCCGTCTCTCTCTGATCCTCCGAGGCATCTTTTTATGTGATCGGAAATGTATTCAGCAAGCGTGGTGTCTAAGGTCGTGAAAGGGGATCTTTTTAATCAGTGAGTCGAATCTGTAATTAGATTGTCTTTGGCCTTAATCAGACCAGAGCTTTGATATTCCGGACCGGACGTTTCACTCCATGAACACCACGTGGCGCCTGTCCTCCTACGAGTCTATGACTGATGTGAAAGAGCTCATCCCAGAGTTTTTCTACCTCCCAGAATTCCTGGTCAACAGAGAGGGTAATTCTTTTCCACTCCATTTTATATTATTAATATTTACACCTGTCATTTATACCAGCATGCATATTTCATAGCTACTCATTAATGAACAAAGTATTTTTGCCAAATTTTTTTTGCCTTCACAGGTTTTGATTTTGGTGTTCGTCAAAATGGTGAGAGAGTGAATCATGTGAACTTGCCACCCTGGGCCCGCAACGACCCGCGCCTTTTCATCCTGATCCACCGACAGGCGCTGGAGTCGGACCAGGTCTCCCAGACGCTGTGCCAGTGGATCGACCTGGTGTTTGGGCTTAAGCAGAAAGGCAAAGCGGCTGTCCAGGCCATCAACGTCTTCCATCCAGCTGTAAGCAGCTGCATATTTCATCCCACTTGCTAGAAGTTATTGGAAAGTGGGTTGTTGCTTACATACGTTTTCATACCATTGTTCACAGACCTATTTTGGCATGGACGTTTCGGCCGTAGAAGACCCAGTGCAGCGACGGGCCCTCGAGACGATGATCAAGACATACGGACAGACACCCAGGCAGCTCTTCAACGGCTCTCATGTCAGCAGGGCCGGTCCCAAACTCATGATGGAGGGGGAGCTGCCGGCAGCCATGGGTCTCCTGGTTCAGCTGGCCTTCAGAGAAACCCGAGAACAGGCCAAGGAAATAGTCTGCCCGGTAATCTTCTCTGTGGTTATAGTGACTCTGGGAGCCTGCTGTGCGCGGAGGAAGACGTGATTTAATGCATCATCCATGAAATGATCCGCTGCTCACCTGGCAATTTCCTCTTCCTCCCCCACAGAGCCCACTGCCGTGGATCAAAGGTTTGAAGTGGGGCGAGTACGTGGGTTCACCCTCTGCTCCAGACCCGGTGGTGTGTTTCAGCCAGCCGCACGGGGAGAGGTTCGGATCCCTGCTGGCTCTGCCAACGCGAGCCATCTGCGGGCTGTCCCGCAAGTTCTGCCTCATGATGATTTACAGCAAGGAGCAGGGTAGGACGCCCACCAGTCAGTCACACGTCAGCCCTGGATGCTCAGGGTGTTTGGACAATGGCCTGTTGACTCCATTAACTTTATGTTCCCTGCTCTATAGGTGTTCGGAGCATGCACAGCACAGACATCCAGTGGTCAGCCATCTTGAGCTGGGGCTACGCAGACAACATATTGAGGCTGAAGAGCAAGCAGAGCGAACCTCCCATCAACTTTATTCAGTGTTCGCAACTTCACCAGGTGAAAACAAGTTAAACTCCCGAGCTTAAAAAGCTCCAGAGCACCTGTTATTGAAAGACATTACTGGTGTCTCTTCAGTGTTACACAACTCTGCACTGCACCACCAATAGGCTGACAGGTTTCTCCTTTCCTCTGTCCAACCGCCTGTCTCTCTCTTCTCCAGGTGACCAGCTGCGCCTGGGTGCCCGATGGCTGCCAGTTATTTACGGGCAGCAAGTGTGGAGTCATCACCGCCTACAGCAACCGCTTCACCAGCACCACGGTGGGTTTCCATGGTGATGTCCCCCTCTAACCTGCCGCCTCCACATTAACAACCCACCCACCTCCCATTACCCCCCCCCCCCCCCCCCACACACACACACACCCCTTTAGACCGCCTCACCGTGCTCAAATGCTCAGCTTCATTAGTCACATCACAGTTGCCCTTGAAATACATTTCCACCGAGCCCACAAGTGGGATTAGAGGTCTGGGAGTTCAGTCATCAGAGAGGCTTTCAGACTTTCATCGGTCCCCACCAATAGGCATGTAGATGTCTCTGAAGGGTGTTTCAGTAGCAGTTGATTTGTGCTGTTCAGAAAATGCTGTGGAAGATTAATTAATGGAGTATTTTTTTTTTAAGGAAATGTTGAAACTAAGATAACTCATCCATCCTAACACTCACATGCAACTATTCAGACCTGTATGTCCTCTGTGTATGGTCACTAATATGTGTCTTGATTTGGAAAATGTCTTTCCATAGCCTACAGAGATGGAGGTGGAGTCTCAGGTTCACCTGTACGGACACACAGGGGAAGTCACCGGCCTGTTTGTCTGCAAACCCTACAGCATCCTCATCAGTGTCAGCAGAGATGGCACCTGTATCCTCTGGGACCTCAACAGGTCAGTGTGTGTGTGTGAGAGATATGGAAGAAGAAGAAGAAGGAAAATGTTTTATTCGTGTATTTTTGTGTGCGAGGAGAAATGTAAAATAAAGTGATGCTTTTTGCAACATGCAGAGTTTGTGTGGTCTTTCAGCTGCTATGTGTTTCTTCAGGCTCTGTTACGTACAAAGCCTCACAGGCCACAAAAGCCCGGTGACGGCAGTGTCTGCCAGCGAGACCACGGGTGACATCGCGACAGTTTGTGACTCAGGTGAAGGCTGCTTCGCTCTGTATCCTCTCAGACTTCATCATGTCACTTTTCCAGGCTGACACAATGTGCTTTGGTCCTTGATGTGAGTTAATGACACACGATTCTTTGCATTCAGTGGGCGGCGGCAGCGACCTGCGCCTGTGGACGGTGAACGGTGACCTAATCGGTCACGTCCACTGCAGGGAGATTATCTGCTCCGTGGCCTTCTCCAACCAGCCTGAGGGCGTGTCGGTGAACGTCATTGCAGGTGGGCTGGAGAACGGTGTCGTCAGGTGGGCAGAAACTTTTATTGTTACATTTTTGTGCTTGTTTTCTTCTCGAGACAATGAATTATTCACACTGATTGTTTGTCTTATTATGTCTGAAATATTTTCAGGTTGTGGAGCACCTGGGATTTAAAACCTGTGAGAGAGATCACCTTTTCCAAGTCAAGTAAACCCATCATCAGGTATCTTATCAGCGCTACAGCCGTGCTATTATTTGCTTTTATGCCCCTTGCCACCATTGTAAATATTCTTCGGTATAAATATTCAGTTTTGTTGTGTGGTGAATGCTGATGAATATGTCCTCTCCTGTGTACCTCAGCCTCACGTACTCATGTGACGGCCACCACCTCTACACAGCCAACAGCGAGGGCACAGTGATGGCGTGGTGTCGGCGGGACCAGCAGCGCATGAAGCTGCCCATGTTTTACTCCTTCCTGAGCAGCTATGCCGCAGGCTGACTGTGTGTCTGACGTTTACTACTGTCCAGTTCTCAGCAAGAGGAGCCCCTTCTCTTCTTCTTTCTCCTCCTCCTCCTCCTCCTCCTCCTCCTCCTCCTCCTCCTCCTCCTCCTCCTCACGGAGAAGGACGTGTCAGCATGGCCTGAACCTACTGAACCCATCCTGACTTTTAACTAATGCCATCCCCAGCTGGGCAAACTCTACCACAGTTACTCCCAGCATTAAGAAATAATAATGAAAATAGTATTATATGTATATAATATATATATATTTATAAACGTACTGAAGTGGAATGTTGATGGGTGAATATTTGGCTGGCTGCAACAGACACTTTATACAAAATGCATTTCTGAGAGTGTGTTGCTTTGTGAAGTCTTTTATTATTTAGTTTCTTGCTGTTGAGTCCGGAGTTTTTGTTGTGCAACGATCTTTGCCTGATGTTGATTTAGCTGTTTCCCGGTAAGCTGCTACCGTCTGGCCAAAGCCAGACCCAAAGTGTGAAGACCCCCCCCCGTCTCTCACCTCAGCGGCACTCGGATCTCCTGCGGCGAGCCGTCTGACAAACTGCTCCCGTAGCTCGGCGAGTGCGTCGCCCTGACTCTGCAGCAGCCAGGAGGGAGGGAGCCCCTCCTCGCGTCTGTCACAGGGAGACGTCCCGCTCTGTGGGAGTGAGACGCCGCTCTGCTGGGCTGTCTGCTCCACTCAAGTCTGAACACTAGTGTCGCGGCCCTGCATCACTTCGTATCTGAGTTCAGTGGAGGGATGAGGGGGATGTCAGGATGAATTGTTCCTTGTGTTGCCTGTTGGTCTGTCCTACTTTTGCATGCTAGAATGATGCTGACCTTGACTGTGTATGTGGATGTGACATTTCCTGTCATGATACTTTATTAAGACCTGCCTTGGTTGAACCTCTCTTTTTGCATTGAGAAATGTTGATGTTCATTTATTTATTAGAAACGCTGCAGAGGCTCATCTTTCTTTCTTTCTTTCTTTCCTTCTCTTGTGTTTTACTGGTTTAAACTGTCCGCCACTCAAATGCACTAAAAGCTTTTCACTACTTAATGTAGTTGACTGAAATTCTGAAAAAGCAAATAACAAACAGCCTTAGAGACCTAAAGCTGGAGAGGCTGAGGGGAATCTCCTGAATCTACGAGGCATGCTTAGTACCTGTGCAGCATAACAAAAGGTAATAGTAGGCGGGAGGGTGTGGTGAGGAGCATCATGCCCTGCAAACTGTGTTTCCTGCGCTGATGAAGTTTACAGCTTATTTCCAAATCTTATACACTACATTGATGAGTCTGGGAAACT
The DNA here is from genome assembly GCF_014851395.1 of Micropterus salmoides. NCBI lineage: Eukaryota > Metazoa > Chordata > Actinopteri > Centrarchiformes > Centrarchidae > Micropterus > Micropterus salmoides. The sequence goes on from NW_024041373.1 coordinate 9,675,251, forward strand.
GTTCCTTTCCTTAACCCACCCATTGATCAATGCAGCTATTCTTTACATTCCCACTTAGCACCATTTAATTGAAGGAGAGCCAATGATTTGTTGTCTTAACATGAGCTTTGCTTTGCTTTAATTCCAGTGATAAATGTAATCTGTAAGCAATATCAGACATGCAATAGGTTGTTTTTTTGGTCACATTTCACATGGGCATAAACCAGGAGTTTGTTTTAACACAGCTGTGAACAAAGTTATTGTGGCTGCAGCAAGCCTTCTGTGATGAAAAATGATGTCTTACATTTCACACTTGGTGTTTGACTTTTTTTACGAGAAAGGGAATATTTCTTATATCAAGACATCATTCCTATTGTGTTGTTGATTTTTTTGCTTCCTTCTCAGCCCATGTGGACCCTTGCTGTACAAGACATGATGTTACTGTGTTTGTGGACTGTTTTTTCATGCATGTGTACATACATTTCCTCTCTGAAGTTTTTAAAAGTCTATGTCTATAAGATCCACAACCTTTCTTTGCTCTTGAACATCCACATGTGAGATCACATAAATGCCCCCCCTCTCCCTTTTTTTTTTGTTTTTGTTTTTTTGTTGAGAAAATGACCAGAAGGTGAACATGATAATGGACAGTGTTTTTTGTTCTGACACTGAAGGAAATGTTCTCCTGTTGATAAGTTAAAATAAGCATAATTTAAAATCATAGGCTTAAATAGTGTCATTTAGGACTGAGGTTCTGAGAGGTCATGTTTTATTTTTCCTTTTGTTTGTATATATGTGGGTGTGTGTATGTATGAACAAACCAAGTGATGAGTATATTATAAATATATAAATATTTGAAGAAATGTTGGTACATCTCGTCGTTTGTGTCCGTTTCTCACTTTGTGTGGAGAAAAGTGCGTTCAGGGGCATCCAAAGGGGGGGTGGGGGGGCGAGATGTCAACGCTGATGTAAAAAATGACAAGGGGAAAGCCTGCAGACCTCAGGTGCCTTCTGCAGCTATAAAGCACATTTGAAAATCAGCAGATCCTAATTTGACTAATAGGCTGTCCCGGTGCGTTTAGGGCCAGTTTGTACAGTAGAAACATCCTGGCGTGTTACTGCTGCAGCTCCTGGTCCACTGATCGAGTGCTCCCTGCCCCACAGCCTGTATCTGATCGTCATACAGAGGTTTCCCCCCCTGCTGCATGCGTAACATCTCTCCAGGTCCAGCCGTGGTGCTCACCAAGACCTCGCCGCTTGGATCTCATCTTCCTACACGGAATACGCACGACTCACGCAGCGAACCGCTGAGGCGAAATTAAAACGCAAGGATTTACCTCCCCGGGTTCAGTCCAGACCGAAACGAGGCTGGGATTTCCTCTTATCATTTGATATTTGAAAGATCCTCTTTTTTTGTGTGCGTGTGTGTGTGTGCGTGTGTGTGTGTGTTGGGTGGAGTCAACCCGGAATTCTCCAAATTGGAAAACCATTGGCACATTTCAGGTAGGTCGGCGGCTGTAGCCTACATTAATCTGCTCATAGCCGAGCAATGCAGCGAAGCATCAGGAGGTGTTTTATATATAATTCTTTAATGCAAAATCATTTGTTTTTTTCATGATGTGTGGTTTGCTGTTTTCTGCTCTAACCAGGGCCGCAGCTCGCACGGTGTGTTGTCCACAATTTAATCCCCTTAGAAAATGAGAGTCGCCCATGTTTGACAGATGCATCAACAATTAGCATCGTTACATTCGGATAAAACGGTGCAGACCCCGTTAAAGCCCCGAATGCAGCCGTGTGAGCGACAGGGTGGACGAATCGATGGGGAAAGGGCCTGATAGCTTCCTGCGAGGGTGTGATTAAAAGCTATAAATTGGCTTTAGAGCCATAATGGGTGGGATTGGAGAATTAATTTACCTGCTGCATCCCCCTATACAAAATATCTGCTTTAATAACGTCCGTTTAAATACAGTTAAATTCGGATATATGCGATGGAAATGAAAGAAAGAATTAACATTAAGTGTGAACTGATTCAACAGCACCCCACCTCAGTGAAATGCTTCATATTTTCATGCACATTATTATAAAACACATCTGTGATCAGGTGTCATCTCTCTCTCTCCCTCCCTCTCTGCTGTGGCTGCCAAACTGGGACATTTCAGGAGCAAGGGGGTCAAGGGGCCTAAAATGGGAGCAAGATTTAATTGTTACCCTGGTAGATGCACAGAAAGGCTGATTCTTGCAATGGAGCAGATTAAACACACTGCAGTTGCATTAATACACAATGTGGAGAAAGTTGAAGGCGCAGATATCTGTTCCAGTCTGTAGGTGCAGGGGCGGAAGAAGGGAAGTTGCAGGTTTGAAATCCCTTGGAAGGGCCCAAGAACAGATAATTTAAAAGGAAACAAGGCAACAAAAATACCTCATACTGAAGTGCCCATGAGCCCTGTGGGGAACCATGCAGCTCCAAAGAGGTGTGTGTGTGTTTTGATGCTTCCCTTCTCTGTAACATCTCCCCCAGCCTGTTATAAAGAACAACTTGACCAAAGAGAGGAAAAGTAATCATGCATGAGCGCCGACTGAAAAATGACAAACCGCTGTCCAGCTGCTACCTTCAAAGCTCTCTTCTTCAGATAAAATGGAGCTTGGCTGCTGTCCAACAGATTCCCCCAGACAAAATGGGGTCCTTTAAATAAAAAAAGGTTGTGGTAGAGAATGACTGCTCCAAAGGTGGGGGGGCAGAGACATTGCCTGGGGTGGGGGTGGGGGTGGGGGTTGCTGCTTTGTGGATTTAATGTGATGTTCATTGACTCTATGTGTTTCCTCTTTGTGCCATGCGTTTGGCGTCACAGGAGCACCATGAAGGACGGTATCGCCAACAACAGCACAGCCAGCATCTCCCACGCCAGGAAAGCTGTGGAGCAGCTGAAGATGGAGGCCTGCATGGATAGGATAAAGGTACAGGGCTTTTATTTTTTAATCTGTGTCTGTGAGCAAGTGTTTGCATGTCTTTCTATTTGGCCAAACATGTAGTCACACACTAATCGTTGGAAACTGCCTGTTCCCTTTTCATGCAACTGTAATCTTTGTTAGTTTTTTTAAAGAAAAAAAAACTATTTTCACTCATCAGATTATTAAACTAGATATTGCCATATTATTATTATGTGACAGCTAAACATAAATCTTTGTAAGCTGTAATGTGATTAATTGTTACACTGACTTATTTTAATAGCAGTAAAATAGGTGTGTAAATGAATGGGATACACGAAGGGTAAAAATTTGTATATCTAACCTCCACTGATTTAGACACATTGAGTGTTTAGAGCTGTATGAGTCTTTAGCTCCCAGCAAACATTTCTTTCTTTTTTTCATTTAATGTCTGCATGTAGCACAAAAAGCTGTTTTGCTTGCTTAGAATTGGTAACATTATCGTATTTGCCTGACATGTCTTCATATTTGCACACAAATAAATGAAAGTAATCATTTATTTAACTCACTTGGGAGGGTGAAACACTGATGTTCATGTATGTATGTATATGTAATCATCCACGGCTCTAAATAGTCCCCCATTAATACACTATTTAGTCCTGTTTGAGTAACATCTGATAAAAACTACAGTGCCCAGCTGTTTGGAAATGACTGAGCGTTTTGTTTTGTTTTATTAATGAAAGTAGGCTATATATTCATGAACTGTTTTCAAAGTTACTTCTTCATTAGGACCAAATGGGCTTGGGGGCCGAGAGTGACGGGAAGGGAACGTTTTGAGAGACGGACTGACACATTGTTGGTTTTGGTCATTTCATGGAATTTGTTTACTGTAACAACAACAGAGAATATTGCCATCCTTATCAGTTCAAGCTTCATCAGGGAAAATGTTGTTCCTTCCTAAAAAGAGGTCCGAGTTTAACAGGTTTATTTGCTCGAGCCCACACTACATGTGCCGGCATGGTGACATCGTCACCCTCCAAACACAAAATTAAAGTCTATAGTTGGAGATTTTGTGAAATGCTTATTCACATTCTTGCCGAGTGTCAGTTGAAAAGACTGATGCCAATCTTGTGTCTACGGTAAATATGAAGGTACAGCGAGCAGCCAGCTAGCTTAGCTTAGCTTAACATAAGGACATAAAACACGGTGAAACGGCTAGATTGGCTCTGTCTACAGGTGTTAAAATCTGCCTTCCATCGCCTCTAAAGCTTAATTAATTACCACATTATGTCTGGTTATATCTAGTTCTTTTGGAAGTGAGTGCCCAACTGGCCAAGAAATAATCTGGTACACAACAAAATAAAACAAAAAACTGAGGTGTTGTTTTTAGACACAGTTTTGGTACAAATCAAATAAACAAGATATAATAATGTTAATTGGTGGGCTTTAAAGGTGCTACTTCTTTTTTCCAGTCTGTGTGCTAAGCTGAGCTAACCAGCGGCTGGCTCCAGCGTCATATTTACTGAACACTGAGACTTTGGAGTGGCATTGTTCTTTTCATCTACTGTAATTCTCAGCCACAAAGCAAATAAGCGTTTCACTAAATGTCGTACTATTCCTTAAATGTAGATGCAGGAACAGACAGCGTATCAGCTTTACACTCCTTAACAGTGACTCCTTATGTTGATTCCTGCTTCCAGTAGTGTGCACTCTTTGTCAACCCAAACTGTATATTGGATGGACTACGAGTAAACCATCACCATCATCTTGCATCTGTCCTCCACAGACTCTCTGTTCTTTAAGAGTACTCCACTGATGTTGCACTCCTGTAACCTTATCAGACTCACGATGGACAGTTTAACAAAAAGGATTGAAATCAGCGCAGCAGGATAAGAGATATCATTAGTAATCCACATATTGTTCTTCCTGGTGCCTACATTACCCACAATGCAACTCAACCGGTGACAGATCGTACAGAGATTCGGGTAGGGAGCAGCTAATTTGGCCTCGAGCCGCTAGCCTCAGGCAGAGATGAGTGGCAGTAACTCCACACCCCCAGACTTTTTTCATTTACAAACCTGTAGTCCTCAGACCCTACCGACACCGGCGACATCACGTGAGGCAATTTATCTGCCACAAAAGGCTTTATACAAATTTTCTCATATATGTAAACATTCATAATCCACCATAATTAGAGTACTGTAATTTATTCCAACAAGATGACACCAAAATAAATGTCTGTCAGCTTCGTTTTGGTGCAACGTCTTCTGACAGGCGTCACACGCAGCCTCAGTTCACCTTGAAAGCTTTGGTGTCGCCACCTCTCTGTCAGAGTGGATCAGCTGTGTACAGCTGGGAGACCCAAGCAGCACCAGTGTGGTAACTGCGAGGGGTAAACCCAGGGGCACAGTGGGATACGGTGATTGTTGACCACTTCTGACAGTAGTTTCCTAAAAATTTGGGTCATGTTTTCTGAGTATGATCATAGAGATCGTCCTCGGTTAGCACTTTCTCAGGTCTCAGTCTCATCTTACATTGCAATTGTTTGATATTGGCAAATGTGCAGCAGACTTGTGAGGTTGAAACTCCCTGTCGCAGCAAAGAAAATATATTATTAGATAGATAGATATTAGATATTTAAATTAGTCAGTGTTCGCTTGTTCTATATAAAAATCATATTCCCGACACCTATAACCTCCTGCAGCTCCACCAGCCACCAGTTATTGTGAAGCAGTTCAGGCCTCATAAAGAGTATGTGTCCTCATCAAACAACGCCTGGTTAAATATTGACTTTTGAGCCGTCTTTATAGTTGAGGTCAGTCAGCATGTTTTAAAATGTCATAATACTGTTGCTGTAAATAGAGATTTCTGTATTACTTTGATTCATTAGATAGAACCACTTCAAAATCATCATATATTCACCCAAATAAAAGGCAATTTTACAATAATATGTTTTTGTAACATATTCTTCGCACCAGTGTTTATGAATGACTTCTTGTGCAACTTAAAAGGCCATGTCATCATCTCATTTGGTATGCTCCTCATGTGCTCCGGGAATGATTGCCCCACAGCCCCGAGGCTGTTCGCTCAGCATTATAGCCGGGCCTGGAAGCCTGCCATACACCATCATCCCTACTCAGCACAACAAAGGCTGCTTACAAGAAAACCTGCTCTAAAACTAAGTGATTATCCCCAACTTGTAATCAGGGTTCGGAAGATGTCTTACAAAGGTCTCTGATTTAACCTACAAGTTGACTTTTTGGCACATCTCATTTAAATCTTTCACTTTTCAGTCAAGAAGTCATTTTTTTTAGCGAATGTTAATGCCCAGACAAAACTGATAACCTAGCTACACACCCGTTTGTTCAAGTGCACAGATTCCCCTTACAAATATAATAATAAGATTGAATCCCCTTTCCCCAACCCCCCAGTACAAAGCCATAAACTGAATGCAACCCATATCAATATTGCCATTAAATAGCAAACCAGAAATGAACCTTGAAGCCTCAATGTGTTCAGCTTTTTTACCAAGATTTAATAGAAATGTGAATAGTAACAATGTGTGGCATTATTATATCAGCACAATGTTGAATGCAGTGGTAAAGATCCAACCTTTAAGTACTTTTAGGTGATTAGACTCAACCTCTGGCTGCCATATTGGAGCTCTTCCAGTTTTAAGCGAGCCTGCGACTTCGTCTGTTTCAACAGAATTGAAATAATGTAGTCGATTTCTGAGCTGCAACTTGAGACACTGAAATACAACAGTTTGCCCCTTGAGTCTCCTCTCAATGTGAGACTAGGACAAATGCCACATTCTCGTCAGACCATACTAAATTTGGGCGGCTGTGGCCCAGGAGGTGGATGACAGGGTTGGCGTTTCGATCCCCAGCTCCTCCTGTCCACATGTCAAAGTGTCCTTGGGCAAGACACTGAACTCCAAATTGCTCCCGATGGTCAGGCCAGCACCTTGCATGGTAGCTCTCTGCCATCGGTGTGTGTGTGTGTGTGTGTGAATGGGTGAATAAGAGGCAAAATTGTAAAGTGATTTAGATACAAAGCTCTATAAAAATGCATACATTTACCATTAATTTACCATATACCATAACAGGTGAGTGGAACAAAATTCAGAGGTGGTGAAAAGAATTACAAAAGTGTCAGCAAACTGGGAGCAAAATGGATTAATAGAGATTATCGCTGGCGATTACATATAAAAGAAATCCAATATTAACACTAATGATACTGTGAGATGATTTTGAAATGTTAGATTTTTGGCTATGTCAATATAGTCAAATTAACAGCAAGTTTTCTCGCTGATATGTGGCTAGCATAACAAACATCACTTTGGATATTTGGACACCAGTCTTAGCCGTCTCTTTGTTGTTATACATTTACACATTATATTCAGGCCTACAGCCAGTTCTCTAGTGGATTCTCATCATGGTGCCAAAAGACACAATTGGAAAAAATTGGTTTGTGAACCAGAAATATGTGTTTTCCATTTCCAGTTAGTTTGAAATGGAAAGAATAAATGCGCTGCTACAACTAGTGGGCAGAGCCATCATGACAAAAGGAAATAACAGAACATCCAAGCATGTCACTTATGGGTCACTAAGCAAGAAAAATGGCACCAGCATCGAGCGTAACAAGGCCGTTGTTAATTTGCACTTTAAGTCGTACACTGTTTACTGGTAGAATGCTAAATGATCCATAATAATTTGCTGTCATGCCCAAAATAGTGTCCAAGGTAAACACACTAGTTTATAGTATTGCTGAAGGTGAAAGGTAAGTAGTAAAAATTATGTTATGTTAAATGAGCTGAGAAGTGTTCACATCACAAAGAGTCTGACTAGATTTGACATGTTTTATTGTCACCTGACGCGTCAGACTCAAATGTAAACTAGTCTTAAATGTCACAGCTGATCTATATCTGAAAGGCTTTCACTCAGCTCCGGTGTGGGTCTGACAAAAATGTATGCTTTCTGAATAATTGACTTCACAGTCTCATTTGGCTGCAGTGTGTTTGCTCTTATGTGAAAACTTGTCAGGAACAAAGCAGCTGTTTTTTTTTTTAAAGACAGACAGCCATGACTCTTGATAATCAGGCATATTTGAGTTTATACAAGGTGTTTCATCAGGCCAAAATGTCCTATTTCTTTAAAAAAGAACATTATTCTTAAAGTGAAGTAAAATATGACATTAGTAAAGTTTGGTTTTAGCCAACTTTGAGCACATTTATATTCGGTTTTACTATTTTTTTCAGTGCTCACGTTTCACGTTCAAAGAAAAACTTAATGAATGCAATAAGGATGGATGTTTGTACTGATTAAGACAGCAAGCTCCATTACGCCTTAGGCAGTTATAAATATTATATCTGAGGTATTATAAGATTTTTGTCAATTCAGATCCTCAAGTCCTTTGACGGGAGAGTTAGTGTGTCAAAATTATGAACAGCTTTAGTTGCAGCATGATTTCACAGCTGTATTATTTCAGCAGTTGTTGGATGATTGATAGGCAGGCAGCTGTTTGTGCTTTAAAAAAACACTTAGCACGTCAGATGTGGAGATCCAAGAAATTCTTTGTTAATGGCCTCAAAAAAGAAGCCACTAAAGTAGAACGTGACTACAAAAGAAAGCAGAGAAAAGTACAGCGAAAGTGGAGAAAACAGCCAGTTGGCCACGTCTGGCGATCCCTTAAATTTAATTAAAGGATCTGATGAGGGAGAGTGTGTATCAGTGACAAGAGCAGTCTCTCTGCTGCTGATTGAGGGATCACCACATTCTCATTAATTGCTCAATCAGCCAAAGGAATGTGATCTGTGCTAATTAGAAGGACTCTCCTTCCATCATGGGGCTGCAGTGTAATTACAGTCAGTCTGGGCCTAATGACATACGCTATGCAATACCACTTTTTCTCCTGTGGGGCTCTCGTTCACTGTAGAAACCCTGGCTGCCGTTACATGATAATATAATTAATGTATTTACTTTGATTATGAGAACAACTAAGCTGTTTACTTGCATTGCAAGACAAGGCTTTGTTAATGTTAATGTTACCACTTTGTGAAGGCTCGGATACTAGATACTAGATTTGTGCCTGAATTAGGTCAAATACAGGACATTTTAAATAAATATGTAGCTAAACTAATTAAACATTTAAATATGTTATGTCTTCTGAGCGAGTAGATAATTTTTAATATGACTTTTAAGGTGACTAATATAACAGCTATCTGAGTAAGCTCTTAAAATCAACCAGTTACACCAGAATAAGTGTTTTCTGTGTCATTAGTTTAGTTTATGACCAAATACCTGCTAAACCAATCACATTCAGCCTCAGCTGTACTTTAGTGGGAATGAAATGACAGCATGCTAATATGCTAATATGCTAAACTAAGATGTCCGAAAATGGTAAAAAAAAAAAAACATTATACCTGCTAAACATCAGCATGTTAGCATTGTCATTGAGAGCATGTTAGCTTGCTAACGTTAGCGTTGAGCTCAAAACACTACAGTAGTGGTTTCACAGAGCTGTGGACTCATAGTCTTGTTTCAAACTTACTGGTACAGCATGAGGTATTTCAGTGGTTCCCAAAGTTTTGCTGTGTGTGACCCCTTAAAAAGAAACAATTGACCCCCTCAATACAGGTTATGGCCTTACGGTGGACATGATGTCTAAACAGTATCAACCACAGAGGGATTTCTTTCTCAGAATGCTTCATTTGAAGGATTTCTAGATGCCCTCAAAATATCCAGTATTTCACAAGAACAGGAACAGAAAAACATAATTATGTGTAACAGAAATATGTATGTTTTATCGTCCCTGTAATTATCTCGAAACTCCACAGATTTGTCTTGGGAATCCTTGAGGGAGTCCCAAGCCCCAGGTGGGGAACCACTGAGGTAGAGATACAGCAAGTAAACCTGAAGGGATTTTGCTTCAAAGGAAATAAGATATAAAAAAATACATTTTCTGGAATTTATTTTTAAATAGCTATGGGAAGGTGTCTAACAAGGTGAAAGGGTAAACTTGCATGTGCTATTCTGTATTTTTCTTATCATCAATTCCCATGAAAGGACCAAAACCAACAATGGATTGTTCCTGCTGACAAATGCTTCCCATGTAGCCAAAGCCTGATATACCTCATTCCTCTCTACCACCGTTGTTGCACTGGATCAAATACTTTAACTTTTACTTTGAATCCACAGCTGAAAATAGCCCCCAACAAATGCACTACTAACTCCTGTATGATTAATTTCAGAATTTTTTAAAAAACTAAATGTATCTATTTTTAATAGATCTACGTTGTCAGTATGAATTGGCTTGCGGTAGAGTGCCACAGGGTGGGAAATACAGAAAGAACTGAGAGATGAACCAACAAACTATTGGTTTTCATGGGATTTAGTGAAAGTAAGAAAAATACCCCGGTCTCATTGTTCCCTTTTAAAATACAGAAATCTCTGCACCTGATATTGATCAACAACCCAGCATATGATTTTATGCTGTGAGAGAAAAAATAATAATGTAATAATCCATGTTAAAGACTAAAGCTGAAAAGCAGCATGATGGAGTTTATGCGTTGTGTTCTCTTGTGAGAGCAGCAGTGGGTGAGGTGAAGTGCCAGGCAGGAGATCAGATGGCTCGGTCCTCCGTGTAGATCCCTGAGCCCTCACCGTCCCTCTGATGCAGCTGCTCCTCTGCTCTCAATTTGCGGCCTCCCCTCCCGTAACCTCCCACTCAGCTCCCAACTAGAAACCCACATTCACATGCACTCTGGCCATACTGTAAAATTTATAGTCACTGTTTGACTTTGAAAAAGACAATATGCTACTTTTGTGTTGTTAGCCCTCATCAGGGCGGTGTCTGAGTTTGTTTCCAGTTTCCTTATAGACCGTCTGTCAGTCAGTCATGTGACTCGTACATCATCATAGTAATCACCATCAAGTAAACAAAACAGCATTACTGTCAATGTGTAATAGATTTTACAAAATACAGTATTTGCTCTTAAAGGATAAAGAAATGATAAAATAGAAATGACCATAAATACAAAAACAAAAATACATGAATGATTAAAAAGGTTAAACCTCAATTTTTAGTCATGCTAATGGCGTCGTGCTGATGATTTTGGTGACCCACTGACATTTCCTCTAGCACCTCCTTCAGGCTAAACTAAAATGGTGAACATGGTAAGCATCATACCTGAGCATCCGCATGTTAGCATTGTGAGCATGCTGATATTAGCATTTAGCTCAAAGTGCTGCTGTACAGCCTCACAGAGCTGCTAGCGTGTCTGTAGACTCTTAATGTTGTGCAATACAAAACAGCTGATTCTATACTCTTTCAACCAAACATTTTCAAAACACAGTACAGTCAATTGTATTCAATCTCTTAATACTTAGAGGGATAAACCTAACTACAATTTAGTTAAGGTTATCCATGTGTATGTATGACTTGGCTAACACTTTTACTCCTAAACTACAGTTCATATTATTCTCAAAAACAAATGTAATCCAGTGAACTTTACAAAATGGCTTTAAGTCAAGTCCTTATTTGACCTTTTGGGCTTATAAGAGCTGAGTTGAAAACCCATAAATGCCTCCCTCTGAACAAGTAACGCCTCTAAATCTCTCTTTCTCTTTGACAAAGGTATTTTGTTAATGTAAATGATGTATTGAAAGGATGAGACCAGAAGATTCATTTCCATAATATGTGCAAGTTCCTATATCTAATTGCAGCATCTACAGTGTATAGTATTTTTATAAAATTATTTTGGGGACATTTTATGCCTTTTTTTAGATAGCTACAGGAGAGAGATGACAGAAAATGATGGAGAGATAGAGAGAGAGATGCAGCAAAGGTCCCTGGCCGGATTTGAACTTTTAAGTCTGATGAATTATATATCAGAAAACCAGAAACAAACAACCTGATGAAGGAAAGACAGCTGAAAATGTTGTAAATGAAGCATGGTGTGCTGGAGAAGAGTGCGACTGGTTTAAATTTTCATCATCGAAGATAGTTTTCAGTTAAGGAGTTGGAGTCAGGAGGCATCTCTTTGTATTTACGTTTGTGTAATAGTTATTATATCATAGTCAGCAATGCATGTCCTTTTCCTTTGTCTCAACCTTTCAGGTGTCCAAAGCAGCTGCAGACCTGATGGCGTACTGCGACGCCCACATACGCGAGGACCCCCTCATCATGCCCGTCCCCGCCTCCGAGAACCCTTTCCGGGAGAAGAAGTTCTTCTGCACCATCCTCTGATGACCTGCCGGTAGAGCTGTACGGCTGCAGGCATGGCGTTGCCTGGCTTCTCTGTCTTCACCACACCTGAAGCTACTGGCCATAGGCGTTGAGTTGAGTTTTGCCAGGTGGACACTCTGTTGTTGGTCAGCTCTGTCCTGGTGGCTAAAGGTTTTGGGGGAGTCAGCTACCAAACTGGCAACCCAGTGAGCGTATCATGTCTTGTTAAATAGGTTCGTTATTGCTTTGTTATTAGAGAACAGCCTTGCTCAGTGCTTAATGAGATGAGAGATGTTTTTTCTTCTTTTTTTTTCTTAAATTGTGCTAGATCTTAACATGCCTCAGGAAACAGAAATTTGCCCAGTGTCTATGACTTTTTTAAACAGTTATTTCCCTTCCCTTTATCTGAATAAAAGAGCGTTCATCTTTGTATTATCTGGAACATAATTTAAGTTAGTTTTTTCACTTCCTTTCAGTGAACAGGTCTGACTATTTGTAGCACCACTTACCGAAAGTACTACTGAAATTTGACACTTCCCTTATTAGTGGCTTCTCTTTTAATTTTCCTCCGGAGTCACCAATGAACCTGCTCGTGTCAGTCCAGAAGTATCTGTTCCCACGGACTCAGATTAGAGCGTGGGAACAGAAACGTTATCTCATATAGTAAATTATTTCAGTTTGTGCAAAATGCATTCGTAATATGAAGGAGGTGGCTACACATCGGCTCTGCTGCAAATAAATAAACAGAGTATTTATTGAAAGGTGTGGAGCTAACGTTTCAACAGCTAGATGAGTTCTTCAGAGTTATCACTGTGCAAACAACTCTTAAGTCAAAAATAATTTATGAATCTGCCACCTCCTTCCCAGGCCCGCTCTAATGCATTCTACCTTTACTGCGCTGTTTGATTTACTCTTCATATAGGCTACTTCAAATCAGAGAAACTATCACTTAATCCTGCAGCCCCCCCTCCCGACTGGATCTTCTCCTCTCATGTCCTTAATGGACTCATTTGTTTTCTGGGCATGTTTCCTGAGCCTGATTCTTTTTGCCTGTCCTAGAGTGAATGGCAAGGCCTTTGACATTAATGCCAAACCAAAGGCCTGCATGTTTCTCTGCTCCTTTTTGACAGCCTCCTCTGTTTCTGAGGGCCTGCCAGTCTTTTAGAGTGTACAGTATGTTACAGTGCCAATTTCTGTGAGAGCAGTGTGATCTTCGCACTGCGGTCCCGCAGCCTTTTTTTCCCTGTTTTGTTTGTTTTGGAATAAAAAGCACACTGTCGAAACATTTCCTTTACATGGTAGTTGAATAGCATTTGCTAATTTTTATGATGAATTGTTATGATCGTTATTAATATTGTTATTATCAGTAGTATTATTGAATATTTGTTGCACAGCACTGACAGCTAAATGACGTGTAGTGCTACTAAGCTTGTATGATACTTAGGAAAAAACATTTATAAATCATGCAATTATTGATACTATCTGAGTATTTTTTAAAAATAATGGTAAGGGTCGTTTACATAACATGATGCCTTTGGTGGTTCAGGCTTTTTGCATCATCGTTTCTGTAAATTTAAAAGACATGTCCTCTTGGTACTTGAACAGCCATCGCATTAGGAGTCAAACTGATACTGGACTGTCACAAACACAAACTATTAGACTCAAATTGTTTTCAGGATCATTATTGTCTTTTTTTCCTAATCTAAAAAACCTGAGACTGACCTCAGGGTGCTCCCAATGACCTCATGTTAAGGATGGTGCCAAATCTGGAACAAGAAATATAACGGCTAGAAATGAATATTGCATGGATTTATTTCTATCTAAAACGGAGAGAACTATTACGATATGAAATATTGCCTCTTCATTGACTTTCTGGGTGCTACTCTGCACATAATTGGAGTCCGGATATGTCGACAATGTGCAGCTGTATTCATGAATGGTATTATCGTTTTGGTAAAAATAAATAAATAAATAAGCATTTAAATAGCAGGCTTTGTAAATCCTTTGATGGATCAAATGAATTAAAGGAAAACGGCAACCCAAATGTGCTGTGTCTTCAATATTTCTGCCTCGTGTCTCTCACTGACGTCTTGAGCTACAGTCTGTCTGATCACACCGATAACATAAAAGGCTGCTGCCAATCGTTCTGGGTCACACAGAGGAACATGATATTCTGGTGTGAACTGGAGACCTCCTGTGGCTGAGCTGAACCACAAGCCATCTGGATGCACTATTCATGTGTTGTGGCATTTTTTAAAAGGATTGTGATTCAGCTCAGCCTCAGGCAGTTTGCCTTTTTACACAGTAGACAGAAGAAAAAGCATCAGCCGACACTGCAGGTTGCACAAAGAATGTCCCTTATAATAATTCAGGGTATCAGCCGCTGACATGAACATTCACGTTTTCTGCTGTAGCTGTTTCGTGTGTCCATCCATGCATGCATTTACAGTCTCACCTGGGAACAGACTGAAATTACAGCTTCTTACCAAGTTTAATTGAATGTGGTTGTTTATTTTTATACACCTATTATCTGACTTTCAATATCTTTTACTGCACTTTAAGATCTGGTGATCATAGCAGAGTGAAAATAGCTTGTTTTAACCTACCATTTGCTATCATAGGTCACATTCAAGTTAGAAAAACTGCCAATAACTTCAGTCATTGCACACCTTTGATATATGACATTAGTTAAGACAAGTCAGGTTATTGATTTCTCTGAACCAATCCCAAAGCAGCATGGATGTAATTAAAGAGAAACAAAGAGGAAGAGGGTTTTTTAAGCCTTGGCACAGCTGTGGTGTGCATTATTTTCTCCATTTATTTCACGTCAAAGGCCCTGAAAACCGATTTTCACGATGAATGATGGGGTCCTAAAGTTAGAACCCTTTTTTTGAAATGTGAGATTTCTTTATATCTTTTTCTTTCTTTCTTTCTGCACAGTTGTCACTGTTTTGAAGTGGGCAGGACTCAGTTTGGAAAACATGAAGTCACAAAGATTTTGCAACATTTGAGTCAGAATATGATCAACGGTGGTGGATTGTTTGGTCACTGTCAAAAACATCTCGTCCAACCACATCCAAACAGTCCCGATGAAGCAGATTATTTTTGAGTGTTTATAAATATCTATGTAATTTATTTTTCTAGCTTTAAATTTTTATTGTTGGTTAATTCATCATGACTAATCGAGGTTATATAAGAATACTTAACAATGACAAAATTAACAAAAATTTGCAGTCTGCACAACATGCAGCACCCTGTTTCATTAGGAAGTCTATTCAGAAAAAACATTTTATGGGAAAAAAGTGTAAGTACTAAAATATGAAAAATATAAGTTAATGCACTAAAATTAAAAACAGAAATTCAAGAAGCAGGTCTCAGTAATAGTGTGTGCATGGTTCACAGCTGGGACCATACTGGATTAAAAGAAATCTATACAGATCCACAGAAATGTGTGGTTAGTGCTGAGTGTTTTGAAGGCTGCAAAAAAAGACATATCAAACATTGCATATGCAAAAGGTTGAAAGAGAATAAACAGAGCATAAATAGGTTTTAACATATGAATAAAAAGTTAAATCAGAGTTGAGAACATAAACAACAAACTAGGATAGAGGAGGGCTGGAAATCCGCAGTAGAGCAGGATGTTAGGTTGTTTCAAGAAATCCTGAACAGGCTATGAATAGCCTTTGCCTTCCAAATGAATAATGCGCTGCAGAGATCATTGTAATGAGTATATTCATGAATATGACTCCAAAAAGAATTATATAATGCACAGGAATGTAATTATCCCCAGGGCAGTAGGTTATCTAATACAGAGAATCTGTGCTAGAACAATTATCCAAATTGAGCAGTGAGCCCCCAAAGTGTACGCAAAAAACACGAGAATAGTAGTAATTTCTGATAAGATTATCTACAGTCACAGCATGCTGTGGTTTTATTTCTACTCATAACACTGGCATACAGTGTGTTACATGCCAGTGTTTCCCATTACATTATTATTTTTAAGGGGTGGTGAAGTCTCCAAAATAACATTTATGCTTCACAGGAATGAAATGTCTACAAGCACTGCAGCAGGCACTCTGGGTGAGGTTGTCCACTCTTCCTCTCCAAACACTGGTGCTCTCAGAGTCAGAAGAAATCCCCTTCAAACATCCCTCTCTATGCACAATAGATTCTATTTAAATGATTTATGTGCAGCACAGAGCAATGGGTTTAATAAAGTTCTATTCTAATCTTAAAGCCACAACATGTCACCTGGGTTTTAGAGGGATGAAATGATTCATATGTTAATTTTCTGCTCTGCTTAGAAGGTTTTTCTCATTTCATAAGGTAATCACAATGTGGGCTGAAGCAAAACAAACCACAAAGACTGAAACGTCTTTATGAGATAAACAAGGAAAGGTCCACCTCAGCTACACTGGTTGTAGCTGTAATCAGTGTTTCAATTTACTTCTAAAGACGTGTGATAAACTATTTATTGTGCTTGCTCTACCATTCTGTTTACCTTTAGGTGGTTTGCATGGAAACTGAAACTGCATGATGCACGCATTTATCTCTTAATATGTTATACAAAATGATAGTAGATGTTGTTTAGTGCAGAAATCTCAATTGGAATACATCATATTTTAAAGGGGCTCTCATTATATTTTCTAACACCTGAATATTGCGTATCATAGTATATGTGCAGTTCATGCTATATGATTAATACGAGTCACGACACAAACAGGTGAGACACAAAACAGAAACAAAAGCATGTGGTGTACACACAAAAACAACAAACAAACAAAACAACTCAGCTTATATAATAGTTTACTTAACTTAACATTTAGTTGACTAATAGTTATCTCTTTTTTTTTATCTGCCATACTTTCATACAAGTTCATACAACTGCAACTACTACTGCAATACTGCTATTACTACTACTACAACTACTGATATTAATAATAATAATAATAAACTGTATCTAGAGGTTAATTATATCTTCACAAATGTTTATATTTTACTGTAGCTTCTATATTACAATACTGTTCTGATTGGCTAGAGAGCGTCGAACTCCATCTCCCATGGTGCACCGCGGCGGGGCTCCTCGTCTACCATTGGTCTGTCTCTCCGAGCAGCGGAGGCAGACATAAGGCAGTGGTGAGAGCCCGGCGGAGAGCTGCGGAGCTGAAATGAAGCGCACACTCGGAGCGGCTCACACCGTACAGCGCCGTGCGGCTCAGGAAGAGGCTCCGCGCCGCGAAAGCTGAAGGCTGCTCCGGCTGAGTGAAGGGCTCCGTCCATGCGGAGGCTAGCGCTCATTCTGCTGCCCTGTGCTGTCGCCGTCCTGGTGCACTTGTGGTTGGCACAACGACCCTCCTCCACCCCGCTGGACAACAACATACACACGGGTACTTTATAGCCACAACCCCGGGCTTCTCCTAAAAAAAAAACTTTTTTATTATTTTGTTTTACAGCCGGGCTGCTTTCTAACTTTGCTTTTACCACCCCGGAGTAACATGTTTGTGTGGGAACAGGTAGTTTGTGCTCGCCCGCTTGACTACGTGTTTCCGCACTAGAGTGTGTGTGTTATGTTGTTTTAGTGAAGAATAATGTGAACGTAACAGTTCAGTAGTGTTGGGCGTTGCTGGGATAGTCTAACGGCTAGAGACAGAGAGACTGGAGCGAGCTGAGCATGGCATCTCCGCCTTGTTACAGTGCAACTAACTGCGCTGTGTGCTGCTTTGAAATGGATTACCGCTTATTATCAGGGGTGCAGCGGAGGGTCAAACCGCTTTTTTTAAACAGAGGAAGATAGTTTAACTACCTTTTGATGCATCGGTCATTGGATGCATCTTAGTCAGGTCAGTGCAAACTATAAATACCAGAGGAAGCTGCTGTCAGGGTCAGGAATGTAAAGCAAGTGTGATTTAAAGTAGGCTAGTTGCCTTATCTTAATGTCACCAACCAAGGGGTCATATGTTAGGGTAGGAAACGACCTCCTTTTTGTTTGACATTTGTTTTTCATGCATGGCTTTCTGTTTCCGATACAGATGAAGCTCTACCTTTCTGTGAAGTTTTGGTGGGAGTGCTGTCAGCGAGACATCATTATGAACTGCGACAAGCGATAAGAGAGACCTGGCTGGGCTACCTCCGAGATCACCCCCACTTCCAGCACAGGTCTGTCTGGGGTGAAGTTCCAACTTTACCACTTGTTTATCTTTCTTTTCTTTTGTTCCAAGGCCAGATTCATACAGTGGAAATAAAGCCTGCGGCTGGCAGCAAGTAACTGACTGCTCCGTCAACCCTTTTATCTTTATGTGACCAGAGGCCAATATTGTTCTCTCTTTCATTCTTCCTTTTTGTCCATTTCCTCCTCCATTCAGCGATCTGAGCTCAGATAAGGTGTGATGGCCTTTAAGCAACCCTCAGTAACCATGGCAACGGAGGGTGGATAGATGGACAAGCTTCAGAAATATTGCAGCCTAATATCGCACAAAAAAAAGGTGAATGAATTATAGCGATAGTGTTTGTGCTTATTTCCAGAGTGGGGGTGAAGTTTATTGTGGGTGAACATGGGTGTCCCATTCCAGAGGAGGACCGAGAGGATCCGTACTCCTGCTCCCTCCTAAACTTCACTGAGCCAGGTAAAAAAAAAAAAAACTCACACACACTAATGAGTGGATGTCTGTAGCTGTAATATGGAAAGATGTATGTCAATAGCGGAGTGAAAAGAACCAGTGTTCAGAAGTAAAACCTTTATTCATGTTCACCCACAGCTCAAGGACACCGTTCTTTTCCTTTCCATACCCAAGGCCAAGGCAGAAACCTCTTACAGTCACTGCAGCCGTACCTAGCACTTAAAGCTATACCAAGCACTCACGCAGTATAGGAAATAATTGAACAGGCTCACTGTCAGATTGAACGTCCTCAGTAATTGTTCTGTCTCTCACCTTCACAGAGCCGGTCCAATTCAGGCGTTTCACTACTTTTCCTGGTCGGTTCAGTGTCTGCTGCCTTCATGAAAACATAATTACTGCTCATCGGAATAGGCTTTTTCAGACGATGGCCTTTAGGGTCACGGTGATGTTTTATTTTTCCAGCCCATTCTCTGCTCTCCACCGTGTTAATGGTTGCAAGTATTGACGTGATTTGTTTCAGAATCGGAGGCAGGCGGGCAGCTTTGGTGCGAGATGCTCGGTGTGATTGGAAGAGAAAGAGACAATGGCTGCCTTTAAACACAGTTGGGTACCTGACTCAGGATTCAGGTCAAAGCACACGTTAAGCGGACAATTAATTGTTGTTGAAATTTGTTTGTGTGCTGCATTTCCCTTTGGGACTACAATAAGGTGAATGCTAATTAGCTTCTCAGACTTCTCAGACAGAGCTTTAGTAATTCTGTTGCTCACACTAGGTGTGTGATTGATTTGATTTTAATAAACAATCAATTATTTAAGTAAATTCGCTGGTTCCAGCTTCTCAAATGTGAATATATTAGTTGTTGAATATTTTTGGGCTTTTTATAAGACAAAACAAGCAATTTGAAGAAGTCAACTTGCGCTCTGGGAAAACGTGATGGCTAGGTTTATAGACCATAGTTCATCTATTGATCAAGAAAAAAATATGCAGATTAACCAGTAATGTTTGTAAGTTGCCTGATTTACTGTTGAGCTGGACACGATCCAGAATATTAAATACCTTTAGTTGTTGCCCAATATTGAAAAAAAAATCACCAATAAATTCTAAATAACACTGACTTTGCTAGTTAATTATTTATGATGTATGCAAAGTTTGATTCATTTTCCCCAGAATAAACAAGCATGCTGTCCAGTAGCAATAGACGCACTGCTGTTATTAATTTTGACAAGTGAGCACAAACAAATCATTTATATTTAGTGAGCTTAGGAATATTGAATATATCCTCACACACTGGTAAAATCCTGCGGCTCAGTTCCACTCCGTCATTGTGAGAAACATTTGGTTTGATGAAGTGCGGCTTTCTCTGTGTTTGATTGTTTGCCTCTAATTGTCTTTATTTTGGATTGAGCAGCGGAACTTGTGTAGAACGCATATAAAGTAAAAAGCCTGCTTCCATTTAACAGCCTTGATCTTTTCATTGATCTCCTGGGTAATAAACTGCTCTTTTGTAATTAACAAACCACACTCACGAGCAGAAGCATGCTTTGAAGACAGCGGTCCTAAGAACCAGCTCCTCAAAGTGCTGATGGTGTAGCTTTAGCGGAGTCTGCCTTCTTCTCTGAGCGCTCTCCCTCTCCCCGAATCGCCCGGTCTTCATCACCAAAAAGAGGCGGTCAGCAAGTTGGGATCGTAATAAATTTCCCTTTTCCTTGTGCAGTAATCTCTGCCCATCCCTCTGTCCCAGGGGCAGGCCAGGATGCAGAGATAGAGATTGTAACGTTGTCTGACCCCTCGACGCTCGCTCCCTCCGACGTGTCGGCCATCGCCCTGGATTTCAAGGTCCTCCACCCTGTGGTGATCACCAGGCTGGGGGTGTTTACCAGCGGGACCCGGCCGGAGCTTCAGAGCAATGTGACGGTGAAGCTTCTCCAGCTGGACCAGGAGGTAACAGAGCCTCAACCTGTGAGCCTAGAGGCAGACCCAGTGCTGGTCCTGTTCACTGCCTCAGTTATAGATAAAAAAATAAAAAATAAAAATGTAGCTCCTTTTGGATTACTGTCTGTAGTAGAGGTTTTCGGTGTAGATATGGTAAATTTGCACAGAGATAAAAAAAAAAAAAGAAAAACATGAATTCTTCAGGAATTCTTGATGGATAAAATTTGTGATTTTTGCAGGAGGCTGTGGTCACTGCTCGCTTCAGTGCCATCAGTACAGGGACCATGGTGAACGGGGTGTGGTACAAACCAGTGGAACAGTTCATCTTGCCTAAGGTCAGTTTCCACATCTACTCAGGGCCATAGCCAGGACCCACATTTTTCATAGTTAGCTGTTTCAAGTTTTGTTTAAAAGGAGCAGTTATAAACAAAATAACTTAATCTTCCCTATAATTTGTACCAGATTCCTGTACATAATTCTTTCCAGGAAGCAACCCAGGAAATTACTTAATTAATTATTTCCCAACAGAAAATAAAACTAAATGCAATAACAAGGCCCCACAATACCATCAAATAGCAACCAAACATCATGTTAAAAAGCAGTGCTTCACTGCTTTCTGTGGTTGAAAGTTTCATGTTTGCTTTGTTGCATCTGCAGCCAAACCCAACAGTGATGTCACAGGGTGCTCGAGTACACCTGTCGCAAACCAGGGTAAAAACAAGATTTTCAGGGGGTGTTTAGTTAAGCTTAAGTAAAAGTGTACTGGCGAATGTAAGTTTGCTAAAACCAACAAATCCAATGCAGATGACATGAAGTTAGTGTCCTCAATAGCAGCTACGGTGCTGCATACCGTATTATATTTAAATAGTGTTTGATAGAACAACACCATGCTACATGTGCAAAGAATAAAATGTCTGTTTTTTAATCCAGGGTTTTGAGGGGACGCTGGTTTGGAAGAATTTGGACTCTGCTGGTCTGACCACAGTCAACTCTTCCTCTGTGCAGCTCAATGATGGAGGAGGTGTCCTCAAGATCTCCTCCGTACGTACTGGTGTGCTGTCAAATAAATCTATAAAGAATATTCTCTCTAAAGTTTTCAAGTAAAGGAAAAGTTCAAGAAGTTGAAAACTTTTTCTGCTGTTTCTTTGAATTGCAGATCGCAGAGGGCATATTGCCTCATAGAAGTGCGCTTGGATTTCCCGGTTTGGCTGGAGGGTTCACATTTACTATCTATGGTTAGTCCAGCAACAGAATTAATTTAGAGCTTTTTGTGAAATCCGTTAACTTGCACTATGAGTCAAATGTTGTATTAAAAAAAAGTGTCCCTATATAAGAATAAAAAAAAAAGACTCACCCTGGCAGGTTATGAGATTAGCTCCTTTTTTGCCTCAGGGCTTTTGCATATGTGTCAAATGGGAAATTAAATTTTTTTCCTCGCTCTACCCAGTTGTGTTACGTTGTTGACTGTACCCCCTGCATGTGTTTTCATTTGAGCTTTTCTGAGAATTAATTTGTAGCCATTTTGGGGGAAACAAACTGAAATTCAGTTTCCAGTATCTCTGAAGACAGAACTAATGATCCATTCTGCAAAATGTTAAAATTTTATCATATTGTTTATCCAGCCAGTGTTTTACGTTATTATCCCTCAAAAGTGCCTTCATTTCTTCAGACTTTGGGTTAATAAAAAGTTAATGTTACTTTTTAAAATCTCATTTTGGACGGAAAACGCTTTCAACACTTCCCCCAATTTATCAGTTTTTTATGCTTTTTTCCCGTATTACTCCTACCATCTGCCTCCCTACGCCCACCACCTGCGTGTCAGATGGAGACGGCCTGACGGGGCTCCTGCGAGGCCGCCCTGCCAGGATGGAGCACCATGCCTCCAGGCTGAGGGAGGAGGACGCCGCCTTGCAACGGGAGAGCCTCAGGCACGGCGACATGGTGTTCGTAGACGTGGTAGATACCTACAGGAACGTGCCTTCCAAACTGCTTCAGTTCTATAAATGGTATGCCAAGTGCTAATGGCTCGATTCTCTGTCTCAAATTGCCTTTGCCCTCTGAGGAAATCAGCAACCTGAAATGAAAGTGTGTCGTTGCCTTCTAAATGTCTCACTATTAGAATCATGACTGCAATTACTCAGTCGGGGGGAAAAAGTACAGTTGTGAGTCATCAGGTAGCAAAATATGCAGAGTGGTCTTTAGTATTGACTTGGCAAATAGGTTATTTATTTGCAGGACCTCCTGCCCTTCACTCTCAGCGGTATTTGATAGTAAATCCACTCAGGGATATTGCCAAAAACCAGAAGGTGGGCTTTAATTAATTTAGTAAATTCCATCTCCTGGCAGGTCTGTGGGAAACGCTGACTTTAATCTGCTGCTGAAGACTGATGATGATTGTTACATCGACGTGGACTCAGTATTAATGAAGATTGACCACAAGGGTCTAAAGCGTAGCAATTTCTGGTGGGGGAAGTAAGTACACTTTGGTGTCTGATCCTGTTGACAATGTATAGTTTGCTTGTCCACTTGTGTTTGCAACTTAACTGTCAGCCGAACTTTAGATGAAAGAAAGCTCTGTCAGTACGATGACGACTCAGGTGAAAGGGAGACAGGATGTGATGATAATGCACCTTCCCCTCCTGACCCAGTTTCAGGCAGAGCTGGGCGGTGGACCGCATTGGGAAGTGGCAGGAGCTGGAGTACGCTAGTCCAGCCTACCCAGCGTTCGCCTGTGGCTCAGGCTATGTGGTCTCTCGTGACCTTGTCCAGTGGCTCGCCAGTAATGCAGATAAACTGAAGGCCTACCAGGTAGAGTACCCAAGAGCAAGTGACTGTAACGGCATGGGGTCAGATAACCACAAGTATAATGTGAGGAATCAATGCTGGATGACTTGTTACAGGGAGAAGACGTGAGCATGGGGATATGGATGGCAGCTGTTGGACCACAGAAATATCAGGTAAAAAAATGTTTTGAATATGACGTCCAGATCTGCTAACTCCAGTGAAGCACCATGACCACAAATTATTTGGTTTGGTTGATTCTAATATATTTATAAAATGCAACTGATCAGATTTTGTTAGGGATAGACCATGAGGTCCTACACTTTCCATCATTGTCCCTGGTGTTTTCACAGTCCATCAACATTCATGAAGATGAGACACACATTCAGTCTGAAATGTTTGAATATAGTGTAGAAAAAGTAGAAAGTCTGTTCATGTTTATGATCCTTATTTTTTTTTCAGCCCACAGACAAGGTAAAAAGTATCAGACAAAAAAAATGACATCATAAAAGACAACAGTTGTTTGACATGGTTCAAGATGCAAGCTAACATCTAACTTGTGCGAGCTAAAATACAAAATCATAATATACTTGCCATGCTTTGCAGTAATGTTAGTTTACCTGTCCAATAGGATGAAAGCCAGTTTTTATATTCTAAACAACGCGGCGGTCTCTCCATGACTCAAACGCCTTTCCGATGTTGACCGTAGTATTGTAGTCATGACCGCCCCAAACCGAGACCAAGTCAAGACCAAGACTTTTAGGGGCTGAGACCGAATCTAGACCAAGTCGAGACCAAGACCAAGGGAGGGCGAGAACGAGTCAAGACCAAAACCAGTTTCCCACATTACATGACACAATAAAATGTGGAACGAGATCATAGGTACTTCTCACATTGATCTGAAGGATCCATATTCCCATTAAAACACCCACATACAAACACTAAGAGCTGAAATCAACGTAAGCATCGCCATCGGCAGGAAGGGTGACAGTCGTTAACAGTAACAACACAAGGTTTAATCAAGGTTATTGGTTGCATTTGAAGCAATACGTTTTACATCTAATCAAAGTTAGGATGTTAACAAATAAATCAGACAATGCAAAAGCAATTTATTGATATTCCCAAAGTTATTGTCGACTGATCTTGAAATAAAATCCAGAGTCCTCAATGTCCAAGACTGAGTACAAATGCCGTTGAGTCCGAGACGATACCAAGACCATCAAAATTGGTCTAGTTGACCGTGTTTTCGCTTGACATCCATCTGATTCTCGTTTGGCCTGACGGGCATAAAAGTTTTTTTGTTGTTTTTCGTCCTTACGCGGAATTGTGAGCCTGTGTTGTGCTCGGAGTTGGTCGTTTTTTGGTGTTAGACTCCATTTCGTTAGCTGCGGAGTTGTCGCAATGTACAGTTCAGAATCGGCAGGCAAGAGGCTCAGGAGTGCGCATGAACGTCACAGCCTATGTAAACTAATGGATTTCGGCAGAAAAAGATTTCTTCACATGTGAAGCAGCATAGAAGCTGTTCTAAGCAACAGAGAAAGCCGGTGAATGGTCATTTGTCAACCCGTTCACAAATCGTTAATTTCATTAAAAAACAACATAGGCCCTTTTAAAAAAGGGGGGAAAAAAAGAAAATTAAAATAATAAATATATCAAGATTATCCCCTTAACTGGATTATTCAATAAAACCTCTAAAACTTGAAATGTGCTGGTGGAGTCTGGAAACATGGAGTTCAGTTTACAGCGTATCAAAGGCGCATGTTAACACTTAAACCTGAGGAAGACCTAAACCAGTATACGGCTAACTCAGTCTGTGCATGTTAACACCGCAATTGTGCTGCCCCTTTGCTATTGCCAGGACCCCGGCTGGCTGTGTGAGAAAGAGTGCTACCTGGACATGCTGTCGTCCCCCCAACACACAGCTGAGGAGCTGCACATCCTCTGGGACAGGAAGAGGGCCTGTGGAGACCCCTGCGGTTGTCCCTGGGGCCACTAAACCTGGCTCACACTGCACTTACCAGGTGGCGCTGTGGGTAGAATGCACTCAACACCGGTTGTCAGTTCAGTTTCTGTGATGTTTTTCTTCATCAAAAAGAGTTGTTTCAGAGTTTTATCAACTATTATATAAAAATGCTTAGATTTTTAAGATTTTATGTTGCAAAATAATCTTAAAAACCTTCAAATTGCATTGCAGGTTCTTAATATTAACAAAAATACTGTGTCAACGTAATAAAAAATGTGCAGCTTCAGAATATGTTAAAAACTCATTTAGCTGTAGCACACTGTCAGTATTTGTATCATGAACTCTGTTATTAAATTTGAGATTGAAAATGTCTTCAGTGGAACAGACACAATGTGGAAACAGACTCATGGATTAAAAGATGTTTTAGTATGCGGTAACTGACAGGGGTGGACAAGAACCACGTGCAATACCAGCATGTGGTGGTCATCGTGTACAGAGTCGTTGCTGTAAGACCTGAGTACTAGGTAATATTATAAATATAAACGTTTTGGTTTAAAAGGGATATTTGATGAAGTTTTAAAGGTGATTGCTTTACATTGCTATATTTTGTAAATTATTGTCTTAAGCTCTTCATCCTCTTTACTATTTGTAGATTTAAGACAAGCTTTCTCACAAACACACAGATTGTACTGTAACTGTCATTGTGCAAATAGTGATGTGGCCTTACTGTATTTGTTAGGCGTCAGACTGTATGTATGTTCACACATGGTATCGACACGGATTTAAATGAGTGTATTTGCAACACAAACTTTTGGAACTTGACCAAGCAGTCAGAGTGACTGTGAAATAGACTCAGTTGTTTGACACTGGTTTTATGAAACCCTCCTCAGAGGTAATAAAGAACACTTCAGAGAGATTTGTGACTTCCGTGTTGTTTATTTTGGGGATTATGCAATCGGTAAACTCAGGTGCTGCTGATTCTGTGTCGGATCCATGTTGAGTCTGTATCTTTGTTTTAGCCGTTTGTGCTGCTCAGTCGGCAACCGGAGACACACAGTCAGCAAACACACTTTGCTCATGCTGTTACAGAAGTCTGTTTTTTTTTTTTTCAACTTAAAAGGAATATGGAATCACTTTGATCTCTACTGGTGATTGTTTTTCTGAGACAATAAACCAGACCCCGCTGGAATTACGTACAGGGAAACCTGTGAAGTGTGTTAGCCCCAAATCAATCAGGGACGTCATGTTAATCAATAGGACTGAACACATCCAGCCATCAGCTTGTAGACACTGAACCTTTTAAAATGTTGACATAAAGCAAATGTGGCAAGATGTTTTGAGCCTTCACTTAGCGTTTAGTTGCTGCAGTGATTTGATTGTTTATTGAAGCAGAGCCATGTTATTGATTCTGAGTCACAAAAATTATGCCTCGCTGTATATTTTTGTAGATCATGAAACATAAGACAAGTTGTTTGTTTTATTTAGGCCTTTCCTACCTGCCAAGAAATCTGTTCCTGCAATTAACCTGACATTGGAGCACACATTCCCTTTCCTCTGAACACCACCCCTCCTCTCCCTCCACATCTTATCCTTTCGCCTCCCCTCTTTCAGTGAGCTGCATGATAACAAAGTCATATCCGCATGTGTTCCTCTCTCCTACATAGATAAGGATGGCATTTTTCACCCCATCAGCCTCACTCACTGATTTGGCTTGAAGCCCTTCATTGTGAACCCAGTGAGAAGCATGGAAATAACACTCGCATGAAAACAAGAGCTCATTTCTGCCCTAGTGCTTCTTTAGAAGATGGAAGTTATTGCATTGATCTAAACTGTGATGAGCGCTGTGGGTTTATTGTCACTCAACGATGTAAAATGTTGAAATTATTAGCATTTTATTATTTTAAAATCTTCTGCCTCTTTTTTTCCATGTGTGTGAGCCCTGCCATACATAATCATTCAACCAGGCAATCAAATCAACCACATCAACCTCTGTGGCAATGTGTGGCAAATTGTAGTGTTCACCTAATAATTACAGTCGTGCATTGTATTATGAGTCTTCCTAGGCTTGTAATGTATTATCTCAAATTATTTCCTGCCAGTATACAATGTGTGGCGTTTATATAATGTGTAGTGTATTCTGATGAAAACTGCTTCATATACGGAGGGAGGGGGGTGCTCAAGTATTGGCAAAAGCAATCATTAAATGGTGTGAAATAATTTTGTGTGAAAGAGGAACGCTACTCAAGAATTCCTTTGTTCTCTGAGAGATCAATATTTGTGAACAAAGTTGTTACCAAAGCTGGATGGTTAAAGAGTAAAGTATAACTAGAAAAAATATATCTAATCAAAACAGGGCATAATGAAAAGATCTCAGAATATCTGATCCATCCATATGTTTAATATGAATAAACCCCACACGTTTTGAATTGTGTCTGCCCTTAAGCGCATGTGTAATCTTTTCTAAGCGACGACAAGAGTACAATTCCCTGAACCACTGACTTATTTTCACTCTATTAATATTTTTCCATGAAAGTGCAATCATCCGTTTAGACTGTGACAAGCACTGCTCTGAGGAACTAGAGGGAACTTGGGCGCTCGAGTTAATTGTATTTATAAAATCCTTTTCATCTCTTCTCACCTCTTCTTAAAACTCATCTTGTCGAGCTACAGACTGAATACAAGAGTGTGTTGACATTACAAATTTTAGTCTTATTTCCTTGATGTCCGAATTTGGCAAACATTTAATTTTAGTTTTTCTTTATTGTCTGACTTACAGCTATCAGATGAGTGCCCCTTAATCAACACCTCTCACCATGTTCCAAAGAAGCAGTGAATTGATTATAAACTGATATTTAACACTACATATTATATAAAAGTGGATATTGTTACAATACATTACTGTCATACAGTTTAATTGTCAATGTTTAGGTCAGTTTGGCCTTGTTTGCATTCATACTACCATTTGGAGTCATGGAAACTTGATGTTTCAACCATTCATCTGTTTCTTTTAGCAAAATATTTCAAAAGTTCCATTACTTTAAGCTATTGTAACCATTTATTCATTACTTTTAGGTATTTCAATTGTTTATACATTACTTTTAGCTAACTATTTCAACAGTTTATTCATTACTTTTAGCTAACTATTTAAATTTTTATTCATTACTTTTAGCTAAATATTTAAACCATTTATTCATTACTTTTAGCTAAATATTTAAACTGTTTATTAATTACTTTTAGCTATTTCAACCGTTTATTCATTACTTTTAGCTAAATATTTCAACTGTTTATTCATTACTTTTAGCTAAATATTTCAACTGTTTATTCATTACTTTTAGCTAACTATTTCAAATGTTTATTCATTACTTTTAGCTAAATATTTCAATAGTTTATTCATTAGTTTTAGCTAAATATTTCAGCAGTTTATTCATTACTTTTAGCTAACTATTTCAATAGTTTATTCATTACTTTTAGCTAACTATTTCAGCTGTTTATTCGTTACTTTTAGCTAAATATTTCAACTGTTTATTCATTACTTTTAGCAGTTTCTGCAGTTTATTCATTACTTTTAGCTAAATATTTCAACAGTTTATTCATTACTTTTAGATAAATATTTCAGCCGTTTATTAATTACTTTTAGCTAACTATTTGAACATTTTATCCATTACTTTAAGCTATATCAACGTTTATTCATTACTTTTAGCTAACTATTTCAACTGTTTATTCATTACTTTTAGCTAACTATTTCAACCGTTTATTCATTACTTTTAACTAACTATTTCAACTGTTTATTCATTACTTTAGCTATTTCAGCAGTTTATTCATTACTTTTAGCTAACTATTTCAACTGTTTATTCATTACTTTTAGCTAACTATTTCAAGTTTATTCATTACTTTTAGCTAACTATTTCAGCTGTTTATTCGTTACTTTTAGCTAACTATTTCAACCGTTTATTCATTACTTTTAACTAACTATTTCAACTGTTTATTCATTACTTTTAGCTATTTCAGCAGTTTATTCATTACTTTTAGCTAACTATTTCAACTGTTTATTCATTACTTTTAGCTAACTATTTCAACTGTTTATTCATTACTTTTAGCTAACTATTTCAACCGTTTATTCATTACTTTTAACTAACTATTTCAACTGTTATTCATTACTTTTAGCTAAATATTCAGCAGTTTATTCATTACTTTTAGCTAACTATTTCAACTGTTTATTCATTACTTTTAGCTAACTATTTCAACCGTTTATTCATTACTTTTAACTAACTATTTCAACTGTTTATTCATTACTTTTAGCTATTTCAGCAATTTATTCATTACTTTTAGCTAACTATTTCAACTGTTTATTCATTACTTTTAGCTAACTATTTCAACTGTTTATTCATTACTTTTAGCTAACTATTTCAGCAGTTTATTCATTACTTTTAGCTAACTATTTCAACAGTTTATTCATTACTTTTAGCTAAATATTTCAACCGTTTATTCATTACTTTTAGCTAACTATTTCAACCGTTTATTCATTACTTTTAACTAACTATTTCAACTGTTTATTCATTACTTTTAGCTAACTATTTCAAATGTTTATTCATTACTTTTAGCTAAATATTTCAGCAGTTTATTCATTACTTTTAGCTAACTATTTCAACTGTTTATTCATTACTTTTAGCTAACTATTTCAACTGTTTATTCATTACTTTTAGCTAACTATTTCAACTGTTTATTCATTACTTTTAGCTAACTATTTCAATGTTTATTCATTACTTTTAGCTAAATATTTCAACTGTTTATTCATTACTTTTAGCAGTTTCTGCAGTTTATTCATTACTTTTAGCTAAATATTTCAACAGTTTATTCATTACTTTTAGATAAATATTTCAGCCGTTTATTAATTACTTTTAGCTAACTATTTGAACATTTTATCCATTACTTTAAGCTATATCAACCGTTTATTCATTACTTTTAGCTAACTATTTCAACTGTTTATTCATTACTTTTAGCTAAGTATTTGAACATTTATCCATTACTTTAAGCTATATCAACCGTTTATTCATTACTTTTAGCTAACTATTTCAACTGTTTATTCATTACTTTTAGCTAACTATTTCAACCGTTTATTCATTACTTTTAACTAACTATTTCAACTGTTTATTCATTACTTTTAGCTATTTCAGCAGTTTATTCATTACTTTTAGCTAACTATTTCAACTGTTTATTCATTACTTTTAGTAACTATTTCAGCGTTATTCATTACTTTTAGCTAACTATTTCAACAGTTTATTCATTACTTTTAGTAACTATTTCAACCGTTTATTCATTACTTTTAGCTAACTATTTCAACTGTTTATTCATTACTTTTAGCTAAATATTTCAACAGTTTATTCATTACTTTTAGCTAACTATTTCAATGTTTATTCATTACTTTTAGCTAACTATTTCAACTGTTTATTCATTACTTTTAGCTAACTATTTCAACCGTTTATTCATTACTTTTAACTATTTCAACTGTTTATTCATTACTTTTAGCTATTTCAGCAGTTTATTCATTACTTTTAGCTAACTATTTCAACTGTTTATTCATTACTTTTAGCTAACTATTTCAACTGTTATTCATTACTTTTAGCTAACTATTTCAACCGTTTATTCATTACTTTTAGCTAACTATTTCAACTGTTTATTCATTACTTTTAGCTAACTATTTCAACTGTTTATTCATTACTTTTAGCTAACTATTTCAACTGTTTATTCATTACTTTTAGCTAACTATTTCAACTGTTTATTCATTACTTTTAGCTAACTATTTCAACTGTTTATTCATTACTTTTAGCTATTTCAGCAATTTATTCATTACTTTTAGCTAACTATTTCAACTGTTTATTCATTACTTTTAGCTAACTATTTCAACCGTTTATTCATTACTTTTAACTAACTATTTCAACTGTTTATTCATTACTTTTAGCTAAATATTTCAGCAGTTTATTCATTACTTTTAGCTAACTATTTCAATAGTTTATTCATTACTTTTAGCTAACTATTTCAGCTGTTTATTCGTTACTTTTAGCTAAATATTTCAACTGTTTATTCATTACTTTTAGTAGTTTCTGCAGTTATTCATTACTTTTAGCTAAATATTTCAACAGTTTATTCGTTACTTTTAGATAAATATTTCAGCCGTTTATTAATTACTTTTAGCTAACTATTTGAACATTTATCCATTACTTTAAGCTATATCAACCGTTTATTCATTACTTTTAGCTAACTATTTCAACTGTTTATTCATTACTTTTAGCTAACTATTGAACATTTTATCCATTACTTTAAGCTATATCAACCGTTTATTCATTACTTTTAGCTAACTATTTCAACTGTTTATTCATTACTTTTAGCTAACTATTTCAACGTTTATTCATTACTTTTAACTAACTATTTCAACTGTTTATTCATTACTTTTAGCTATTTCAGCAGTTTATTCATTACTTTTAGCTAACTATTTCAGCAGTTTATTCATTACTTTTAGCTAACTATTTCAACTGTTTATTCATTACTTTTAGTAGTTTCTGCAGTTTATTCATTACTTTTAGCTAAATATTTCAACAGTTTATTATTACTTTAGATAAATATTTCAGCCGTTTATTAATTACTTTTAGCTAACTATTTGAACATTTTATCCATTACTTTAAGCTATATCAACCGTTTATTCATTACTTTTAGCTAACTATTTCAACTGTTTATTCATTACTTTTAGCTAACTATTTCAACTGTTTATTCATTACTTTTAGCTAACTATTTCAACCGTTTATTCATTACTTTTAACTAACTATTTCAACTGTTTATTCATTACTTTTAGCTAAATATTCAGCAGTTTATTCATTACTTTTAGCTAACTATTTCAATAGTTTATTCATTACTTTTAGCTAACTATTTCAGCTGTTTATTCGTTACTTTTAGCTAACTATTTCAACCGTTTATTCATTACTTTTAACTAACTATTTCAACTGTTTATTCATTACTTTTAGCTATTTCAGCAGTTTATTCATTACTTTAGCTAACTATTTCAACTGTTTATTCATTACTTTTAGCTATTTCAACTGTTTATTCATTACTTTTAGCTAACTATTTCAACCGTTTATTCATTACTTTTAACTAACTATTTCAACTGTTTATTCATTACTTTTAGCTAAATATTTCAGCAGTTTATTCATTACTTTTAGCTAACTATTTCAATAGTTTATTCATTACTTTTAGCTAACTATTCAGCTGTTTATTCGTTACTTTTAGCTAAATATTTCAACTGTTTATTCATTACTTTTAGTAGTTTCTGCAGTTTATTCATTACTTTTAGCTAAATATTTCAACAGTTTATTCATTACTTTTAGATAAATATTTCAGCCATTTATTAATTACTTTTAGCTAACTATTTGAACATTTTATCCATTACTTTAAGCTATATCAACCGTTTATTCATTACTTTTAGCTAACTATTTCAACTGTTTATTCATTACTTTTAGCTAAGTATTTGAACATTTTATCCATTACTTTAAGCTATTTCAACCGTTTATTCATTACTTTTAGCTAACTATTTCAACTGTTTATTCATTACTTTTAGCTAACTATTTCAACCGTTTATTCATTACTTTTAACTAACTATTTCAACTGTTTATTCATTACTTTTAGCTATTTCAGCAGTTTATTCGTTACTTTTAGCTAAATATTTCAACTGTTATTCATTACTTTTAGCAGTTTCTGCAGTTTATTCATTACTTTTAGCTAAATATTTCAACAGTTTATTCATTACTTTTAGATAAATATTTCAGCCGTTTATTAATTACTTTTAGCTAAATATTTCAACAGTTTATTCATTACTTTTAGCTATTTCAGCAGTTTATTCATTACTTTTAGCTAACTATTTCAGCTGTTTATTCGTTACTTTTAGCTAAATATTTCAACTGTTTATTCATTACTTTAGCAGTTTCTGCAGTTTATTCATTACTTTTAGATAAATATTTCAGCCGTTTATTAATTACTTTTAGCTAAGCATTTGAACATTTTATCCATTACTTTAAGCTATTTCAACCGTTTATTCATTACTTTTAGCTAACTATTTCAACTGTTTATTCATTACTTTTAGCTAACTATTTCAACCGTTTATTCATTACTTTTAACTAACTATTTCAACTGTTTATTCATTACTTTTAGCTATTTCAGCAGTTTATTCGTTACTTTTAGCTAAATATTTCAACTGTTTATTCATTACTTTTAGCAGTTTCTGCAGTTTATTCATTACTTTTAGCTAAATATTTCAACAGTTTATTCATTACTTTTAGATAAATATTTCAGCGTTTATTAATTACTTTAGCTAACTATTTGAACATTTTATCCATTACTTTAAGCTATTTCAACCGTTTATTCATTACTTTTAGCTAATATTTCAACTGTTTATTCATTACTTTAGATAAATATTTCAACAGTTTATTCATTACTTTAGATAAATATTTCAGCCGTTTATTAATTACTTTTAGCTAAATATTTCAACAGTTTATTCATTACTTTTAGCTATTTCAGCAGTTTATTCATTACTTTTAGCTAACTATTTCAGCTGTTTATTTATTTTAGCTAAATATTTCAACTGTTTATTCATTACTTTTAGCAGTTTCTGCAGTTTATTCATTACTTTTAGATAAATATTTCAGCCGTTTATTAATTACTTTTAGCTAAGTATTTGAACATTTTATCCATTACTTTAAGCTATTTCAACCGTTTATTCATTACTTTTAGCTAACTATTTCAACTGTTTATTCATTACTTTTAGCTAACTATTTCAACCGTTTATTCATTACTTTTAACTAACTATTTCAACTGTTTATTCATTACTTTTAGCTATTTCAGCAGTTTATTCGTTACTTTAGCTAACTATTTTAACAGTTTATTCATTACTTTTAGCTATTTCAGCTGTTTATTCGTTACTTTTAGCTAAATATTTCAACTGTTTATTCATTACTTTTAGCTAACTATTTTAACAGTTTATTCATTACTTTTAGCTATTTCTGCAGTTTATTCATTACTTTTAGTTCCACAGTGGAGGGCTCAGAAATCAAAGTCCCAGTCACCTTTAGTGACAAGTCAAGATTTTCAAACCATAATGACACAGTAAATGCTACGTCATAGATGATATGCCACCAGTGCAAGTATGTGTAGTACCTATGTGTCGTATTTTACAGCACTGTGGAAACGTTATGGATAAATTAAAACGTACCTGTGTCAAAGTAAAGACACCACAATATAGATCAGGCACAGCTGTCCCAGATCCTAGAGAGAAGAGCTTACAGTCTACTGTGCATCTGCATACTCATTCAAACAACTCTAGATTCTTAGATTTTCCTCACAGAGCATTACACATTGCTGTCAATCAGCCTCCTCTTCCCCCAACACTCCATCCTCTGTGTGCACTAAAACGAGGAGGAAAATTTATTCATGACACCCGGCATCTAAAACCAGTATTTCTGACTGATTCTGATTCACAGGAATGAGGGGATATTATTAGACTCACAACTATGCCCTAATGGGGCAACATTTTCATTCCCAATTTGAAATCGCACCCACAGCTCTCTCTCTCATTTCCACAGTAGCTACTGCTTCTGAGCCTGGTAAGGTTATGTCTGTCACTTTTTGCCGGACACAGCTGTGAAATGTGACATTGTGGATCGGTTAGATGATGCATTCGGTAGAAGGCTGGCTATTATACAGTAATTACACACGTCTTTGACAACGTGATAGGAGTGAATCATGGAGTTTCATAAGCCCTCTTGAGTCCTGCTGCAGTGACATGGCAGATTTACTATGATAGTGTTTGTTAGAGATAATTAGTCATTCAGTCATTACTGAACCATTACTGACAGTCATTCTGTCTTAAGAGGATCATGAATTAGCTTGTGGGTGAGATTCTTGGAAACCACACAATCATTTGATGTAACCTGATATAACACCATATATGGATGAAATGTCATGATGTCAGCTAAGTGAATCCATTTCAGGCCTCAGTTCAGCAATAAAGATGTACTACAGCAATTTAGTATTGCACTAGCACGAGACTCCTGACTTGTTCCCAAGTATGGGTCAAGTTCTGAAATCGCTGGATTCTACGACTCCAATAAAGCAATGCAAAAGCATCTTTCATTAGACTTCTCCCTGGTAAACGCCGACATCTTTCGAACTCCATGCCCCAGTTTGTAACACAGATTTAATGTTATAAATTTGTAATCTCCAAATCCAAGCCGATGACTTCACTAGGGTTTTTTTTCCTCAGACTTCAGAAAGCTCCTTTCAGAGCCAGAGATGATATCATACAACAGTTTTCAAAGCCTGAGTAGTACTTAACTCCCCACGACCAACAAACTGAACGCAATGTCTGTTTAATCAACATGCAGTCAACTCAAAGAAGATAGTTTCTTGTAGACACCAATGATTGCAGGTGGAAACAAGTGAGTACTTTGTTATTCCTCTTTATCCCCAATGGCACATGGGGGCGCAAAGAGATTTTCTACAAACAAGTGTGTGCCAGCAGAAATATGCATGAAAACATGTGTTGCTCTGGGAACAGTGAAATGAATATGATAACACTGACAAGAATATCGTAAACTGAATTAAGCTTTTTATTAAGCCTGTGGATCAAGTGACATTGCAGGATAAGTCTGTCAAAATTCTATATTTTTAACATAACTTGTCAACAAATCCCACGCAAAGACCAAACCAACACTAAATTGATCCTACTAATTAGAATTGTCTGTGTCCAATGCCTGATTTAGCTCATTTTTCTGTACCATCGTTTTCCAAAAAACGAATGGAAAAATATCAATGTGAAACTTGGTTGCACTGGGTTCATTACCATGAACACGGTCACTGTGGCCTGTTTATGTCAATCCTATGTACTGCATCCTGCTGTCATAGATATTTGCTAGTACATCAACTCAGCAGCTGAAAATAGTCCAACAATTGTTCAGCTGTTTTTTAAGTTACTCAGCCTTTAAAAACGAAAGTATATATGTGTGACCTCTTAAAAATAAAAAGGCATCAGTGTGAAAAAATGGGCTTTCATGGGTACCATCATGGAACATGGTTCAATATGGAAACCAGTTGAAATCACATTGAAAGCTTTCAGCAGTTGTGTTGGTGGATTTCTTCAGAGGCTCTTGTAGAGGAATAAAATGTCCTGCCATTTGCTCCAGTGGAGCAGCTCAGCAGCTCTGCAGTTGTTCCAAAGTGTAAAATGTGTGCAACTGTACACCTGTCAAGCAAGGTGCACCAAAAAACAGCAATCTCAGTCAACTTTACCCAGTAATTATTTAAAGGTATAAATTAACACAACGAAAAGACTGGATGGGTGTCGGCGTATGAACACAGCATAATCTATTTCCATTATCAGCAATGAGGTTTTCAAAATGTTGCTGCCACGAGAATATTTATGAAGTATCTATTGGAGTGCTACCAAGCAACACAAATGTGTAAAGCGCAGCCCAGTGATAAATAATCCAAAGCTTGCAGTGGATGAGGGAGACAGTGAGTGAGCCATGTCGCTCTTCACACAAAAGCTATTTTGTTTTGCTCTCAAACAGAACTCAGACACTGTGGGTGGAGAAAATCAATCTAGTCAACCTAGCGAGACAGAAGAAATGAGAACCGTGAGAGGCTTTGATTATTGTGATGGACTTATGTCAGCTCTGCGAAAGCCACTTGATATGTCTCTGCTGTTTATCAAATCAGAATTGCATTTGCATCACATTTTCCTGCACTTGTGGCTGCTTGGAAGGAAAATTAGTAGAGGAAACCGGTCCCGCAGATTTTCAAGAATTTGACATTTTGATGAATAGATGTATTTTCACAGATGCCACAATTCAATCCGAAAGACACAATTAACTGAATTGCAGCCGTCAAGAGCAAGAGCATCAGTGAGTCAACAGAGCTGTCTGGGACAGATAGCCTCTGTCTGCAGGGCTGCGCTTCTTTTCAGCAGCTGAGGGAAAAACTCACAACAGTATTAACAGAAGCAGCAGATAATACAGAATTAAGATGACTGATGCCTTGTATTTCAGACCAAGCTCGCAGTAAAACACCAACCATGTCCATAGCAACCATTCTGTGCGAGTGTTCAGTCAAGGTCCCTCAAAACAAAGCACGTGGCAGCCCATTCTACAATAACTTGAATCTGCCAAGTTGTCTTGCAGCCTCCACTATTCAACACGCAGCTGCAAAAGTATTGGTTGCCTTGACAAATAAACACAGGCTTCTGGTGCATATAGGAGAAGGCTTAAGATTACATATACTATGGATGATGGCTCAATGTTATGTAATGATGGGATGATGGGATGTGCATAGGTTAATGTTTGAGATCCTAGATGAGACAGGTGCAGTGTAGGAAAGAAGCTTATAACTACTGTAAAAGGCAGAAAGACACAACTTTTTTGGTTTTCAATAACACCTGTGTGCTCAGTAGATGGTGCTACTTATCTCTGGAGAAGGGTGCCCATTTCATTAAACATGTTCAGTTCAAAACAATAAAAACCAAAGTAGCCTTGATGCCACAGGGAGATGTTTCAGAGACAAGCCCACAGGTTATATTTAAACGTTTTTTTTATTCAATAGATGTAAATAAGTTCTTAACTGCAGCACAGTGTCTACTTACAAATATAACTGAATCACCCTAATACAATTTCAGAGATGTTCTGAATCTGAACCAGAAGGAAAAACCGTCTGCATTAAACCCAAGTATCAACAGAGCATTCATATGCACTACTTTGCATATAATGCCAGCATGTTACATAACAATTTGACAATTGATTTGCAGAGGGCTTTTCTAAAGGATTGGCACTCCGGTGGCTTAATGATTAAGGATCCCCAAATCTGACATCATACACTCAGGACATCCACATGATTTTAAACAGGGACTTCAGAAAAAATACACCAACCATTCACTCCACCCTGATAAAAACACCAAAACATTAAAAAAAAAAACAACATTTATATGCACATCAAAAGGAAGGCTTTTACACTTTGTTGTCATCTTATTATTTGTCATTTTCAGGAAAGCAAATTTAAAACCATAACAAGTTAGTTTCTCTATAAATTAATTTCTTCCACTGACACACACGCCTACACTTGGATATAACTTACTGATGTGTAAGCAAAACTTGAAGGATCTACTGCACAAAAGAGAGAGGCAACATTTGTGGCTGATTTGCTGTCTCATAGCTGCAGTCAAAGCTGTCAATATCAAATTCAACTTCTCAAGGTTAATGAGTGACCCATAAAATAGTTGTAACATACCGCTGTGTGCGTTTTCAGGAATGTGTATGTCTGCATCATTAGCAAAGCTTCTGTGTTAGTGGAGTGTGTTGGGCTAGCATGTGATTCGCGTAGCAGCGAAAGGTGGGTGAGGTCAGGGGCTGTGGCTGTGGCGTGGCTCAGTACGGGACTCTGCTGTGGCCTCAGCCTCGTGGTGCATTTGGCTGAGGTGTTTGACAAGGCTTTCCAGTTGAGGGTTTCCCCCAAGCTCCCCGATGAGGCGGTAGGCCTCCACTTCCAGGTCCCGCAGAGTCTGACGGGTGTAGGCAAACGAGCCTACCTTCTCCAGGTAGTCCACACAGTATCGTTTGATGTCCATGTTCTCTGTGCGCTGCCTCAGGATGTTCTGCACCTGGGTGCTCTCCGGACGCGACCATATGGCATGAATGGTGGGAAAAGAGAACTTGCCCTCGGTCAGGTCCTCACAGAAGCTCTTATTCTCGCTGTACTCATGAGAGCTGAGGTTGGCGTAGTCGTCGCGGATCTGGAAGAAGAGGCCCAGCGTGTCCAGGAGGGGTTTCAGGTCCTGTTTCCAATCCGAGAAGAGCTGCATCAGGCCCACGGCCAGGCCAAAGAGCCCTCCAGTTTTCTGCAGCACCATGTTGCGATACTCCTGCTCTGTGGGACAGGTGTAGGTGTCCCTCCAGTGGATGTCCAGGCCCTGACCACGGTGCAGCTCCAGCAGCTGCTGGGTAAACACTTGGACAGCCTCAGGGTGATCCAGGGTCAGCACCTTCTCCAACCCCAAAAAGTAGACGTAGTTGGCCGAGTTGATGACGGAGGGAATGCCATAGATGCTGTGGGCCACGGGGAAGCCTCGCCGCAACTTGGAGCTGTCCTCGATGTCGTCTATGAGCAAGCTGGCGTTGTGCAGCATCTCTGTCACTGTGATAATCACCTGACACAAACAAAATGATTATTAAATTACATGATTATGCAGAAATGACAAATGCATAGTTTGAGAGTGAGTGTGACAATCATATGAGCTTTTCAATTTCATAGTATAGAACACGTTTTGATGTTTTGCTGTACTAACTTTCGGGAATAATGATACTTAAACTGAGAAAACCCTCACCCTTCTCTTGACTAGAAACACAGACAGTCTGAAGCTCTATGTAAATGATGCATTACAACTTGTATACAGCAGAGGGTGCCATGTCAATACTCTTGCCTGCACTGCTCCACTAGTGGATCATCAGCAGACAGAATAGTTGTTGCTGAAACTAACCAGGCAGTCAGAGAGTTCAGCAAAAACACACTCTAGACTGGGACCGTTTCAGATTCAGAGATTGATAGGACTGCTGTTGATGTTACCTGGTCTGCTCTGAAACTCCGAGGTCGTGCCTGAGGGAGAGCAACAGTGGCTCGATGAGTTTAGAGGATTCACATTGTTAAGCAATTACATGCAACACCACAGGGCTTAGCACACTTTTGCCTCCTCTAAAGAGAGAATGACCTGGGCTTAGTACAGAGCCATAAGTGATGAGTGTATTGACAAGCTCCAACAGCTTTACTGTATTAAAGCCTATATCAACATTAACACATATGCACAACTGCGGTGAGTCAAGACTTATAGCAAACCGTCCTCTGTCCATCAGGAGGAGCCTTAACCTGACAACCAAAATGGCTTTATTTCACATCCATGTTCAACACAAAACAGCCGGGGTTACTATCAGGTGTCTGCTGTCTTGGTCTCGCTGTGCAGCCTGCTGGAGTGCTCTGCTGATTTAAAAGACAAGTGGTGTGGCCTGGTAATGAAAGCTGTTTGTATGGGGCTGGGGAGCACAAAGAGAGGCTCAGTGGGTCAGGCAGATGGCCAAGGCTGGGCCAGTTGAGCAGTTTATCCGCCAAACACAACCTTTCCTGTGGCAGGGTCTCGACACTCGCTCACCCTGCAACCTCAGTGAGCCACTTACAAGAGAGGGGGGAGGGGGAGGGGTCTGTGGGTAAAGGTACAATGAATGCTCACATGAACGACAAAATGGAATATTATGCAGCCAAAAACACCCTCATGGAGTCGATGGTTCATTGCAAACTGACTGTTCTCTCTGTGAAGTACAATTCCATGTCATGACAAAGGAACAAGGGGACATTCAAGACAAGACTTAAAATTCATGTAAACAACAGCGTCAGATACCAACAGCAGCTATGAAACCCAAACACAAAAAGTTTTCCGATTTTGGACATAGGTGTGTCTGCGTTCTCCAAGGATTCTGATTAGTCAGCC
This sequence comes from Micropterus salmoides, assembly GCF_014851395.1. Classification (NCBI taxonomy): domain Eukaryota; kingdom Metazoa; phylum Chordata; class Actinopteri; order Centrarchiformes; family Centrarchidae; genus Micropterus; species Micropterus salmoides. Next base: position 9,716,236 of record NW_024041373.1, read on the forward strand.
TGTCGCTGTATAATGCTGCTGTCTAAGTGCCAAGTGCCTCCACAAGACTTCATTGATTATCACCAGAGGTTACTGACCCAGAAACTCAGTGTTTGCCGAAGCTACAATCGGTGATCCATTAAGAACGCAGAGATTCCTTCACAACAAACGAGTGCATTGGGACCAATACATTGAGGGTAAATAACTATGAAACAGACAAGTGAGTTATGTGCACCCATAAACCTGTCTCACATAGAGACTACAGTAGGTGCTAACCACGGCAAGTACACCTGAGTCAGACTGCAGGACTGTTAGAAGTCTTGCCAAGGTTTTAACATGGCCATACCAATTTTTGGAAGATGCTCAAGAAGTCACAGCATAATCTTAATCCTCGATTTAGGCCTATGTTTTGTTTTTTTAAATTGTGTTGTTCCTTGATTCCGTATCCCATCAGTTTGTCCTCACAATTTCCCACAAAGTGGATAATAGAGCCCGCAACTAATCAACTAACTTACAATACAGGCATTTCTTGCAGTGTTTTATAGACATGGTGGCGCACCTTCACTGTCATCGTACAACATTAATACACTTATGAAATCACACATTAACATTTAGAGAAAAGAACAGACGAGCTATTTCAGCAAAGGTCATATATTTAATAAGTGTGGCTATTGCTTAGGCTGTCATCTAGCAACTGAATTGATCACGAGATGAGATGTGTCAGGGTCTGCTGCAGCTAAACTACTTCCTGGGAAAAACCCTGCAATACAAATGTACTGTCTAGCCTGATCCAGACTTTACTGCAATACAATCTGCTGTTGTCACAACCTCTTATCTGCTCGATGTAATGATAACCCTCTAATACATAACAGGTTGTAGCCAGAAATTTCACCTGTTAAATAGGAATTACTGTTGTAACACTGTCCCACAGTTATGAGTTGCTACACATATTTGATATGCTAACCTGCAACCCAGTTCTAGTATCACTCTGCATCCGTCATGTTAAAACCTACTAGTACCTCAGAGCCCGAGGCAGCAGACATTCTCATGAAAGACACATGTTTTCAAAGTGAGAAAATAGTATATAAAAGCTAACCTTTCGACATTGTCACAGAGAACAGGAGGAAGCCAGTCAGCTAAAGGTCGCAAGGTAACCGATGTGAACAGGGGGAATTTCCTAAACCTCCGCAACCTGTGCTGTACTACACTGTAGAGAAGCACATATGGGGCTTTGATAAAAAATTCATTGCCAAGTGAATGAGACATTGTCACTGCCTCCATCTATCTCAAGGCACGGTTGTTTCCATGGCGGCGACTTCTTGGCAGCAGTGTGCTAATGGTGATGAGAGGAGTCTGCATGATGGGTTCAGCAGGAGTTTATAGAGCTGCTGCACGGGGGGGGGGGGCAGAGGGAGTCATAGGGCAAGATTATCCTTTGATATGTGAGGTAAATTTAAAACCTCAACTACCCGCTGTACCGTAACAAGGCCATTCTGTCTGAAGTGGAATTATCGGGAGAACAAAAGTAGATTTGGTTTCAATCTGCATATGAATGTAGGCCAAATGAACTGCCAACTAATCGACATCAAAAGCTGATCAGTCAAACTCAAAACTCTAACATCAGTGTAGCTTTAACGAGCCTATGTGCACCTGAATTGAATATGGCAGCACTACATCAATCAAGGAATGCAGCAGCATGTAATGTAAAAATAATAATAAACGCCACTTTGAATGTTGAGTCGCTCCTTTTATAAAGACATACAGCCCACAGTAATAGTAGCAGTGTGAAAGCTGTGATTAAATACATCTCCACGGATGCAAAGTGTGAGATGGATACTGTAGCAGGGGGAGGGCTGACATCACAGGATTGAGCTATAATATTCAACAACTTTATTACTCCTCCACAGGACTTTTATTGTGCACTGGAAGATGAAATGGCCACAGGAGACACCAGTCTGACCTCTGAGCTTCGCTCGGGGTGGGGGACTGTTGAACAGCAAACCTAATGAGACCTGACAGGCTCAGCACTTAGCATTCTGCACTGCGAAAGGCATATAGATTCAGAAAACGCAGCTTAGTCTCCATATCTTCATCAGTGGACACAGAACCGGTATTCAGCCACAACAATGCTAATGCAATCAGTATAATGAGGCCAATGGCCTCCACTCCCTAAGCGGACAGTGGTGAGGGTGCTGCTCAATAAAGCAAATACATCCTAACTGGCTAATTTAAAATTAATCTGACTAAGGAAAAGCAGAAATGCCATTCAGCCTGCTATCTGTATATACACTCCAATATGTCTGTTGCAATCTAATCAGCCAGCATCCAAGAATGTGTTAAAACTCTGCTATGGATGAGTGGAGGTGTACGTTTGCCTGGGAAGCTAACTGAGACTTGAATCTTGTTAATCCTTTGCTCACAGGGGTGATCAGGAACCCAAGAAGTTAAAAAAGAAGCAGTAGTCTCTCACTTGAGATGAATGTTGGTCCAGCATGTCTTACAATACACAATCAATCCCTAAAAATGCTGCTTAATAGTTCGTTGTCACTATCATTTACAGCACCATCTGGAATACACTACACAATAAAACAATTAGCTACCATGGCCTAAGTGCTGTCATTCAAAAAGCACACACACTCACATAGATTTGATGACTAAGACAGTGTGCTGCCTTCCATTATATCTCACTTCCCAAATAAAGTGTTACATGCATTTTATCATGCAATATTAGCATACAATAAACAAAAGGTAACTATCCCCATCATATTCAGGAATCCTGGGGAAACCCCTGGGTTAGAATCAACAGTTACTGCGACTCTTGCAGTTATTACCATCAATTTAGTGTCTTCCTTTTTCCATCCAACTTTAAAAGAGAAATCTAATGTGACTAGAGGAAGAAAAAAACTCAGTGCTTTAGAGTCTGGGAATCAGACCAGTTTCTCAGAAATTGGCTTGACAACGGCTCACGTGCAGTCAGTTAAAGTGCTTAGTGATTATAATATAAAGACCACAACTCACTGGGAAATCTTGCTTTCACTCCAACCAGAAACAGCACTCTCTGGTTAGAAACGCAGGGTGATAGACACCATGCCTTATAAAAGAGGCTTTTCAGGTACAGATGGGATTCATGCCGGAATCTATTCAAACTGATTTTTATTAATTTCAGATGATGTGGAGTAAGAAAGGAAGGTGGCAGATGACAACATTCAAGAGAAAAAAGTTGAACTAGTTCATCTGGCGAGTCGAGTAGTAGTAGGAGGGGTGGGGGTGGGTGTCACATGACCAGCATGTACATAAAGACAAAGACATGAGCACCAAAACAGGAAATAGAAACTGATATGAATGAAAATACAGTGAATTGAATTCAGTAAATAATCACATACACATTTAGGTGCAAATAATGTGCAAAAGATTAGAAAAATGAATTTGTGTAGATAAAGCCTGTGTTGTTTTTTTTGTTTTTTTTTAAAAAAGGTATGGATTTTTGCATCAGTGTTATTCATCTTTATGGATATGGTAAAAAACAGTTTTTGTCAAGTTTATTTATACGGCACATTTCATATGACAGGCGCAGACTCAAGTCTAGGCGGCAGGTATTCATGGATTTGAAAGCCTGTGACGTGTTTCTGCTGTATAGTGCTTAATTTTGTTTAGTTTAGTTTGTACTGTACCCATCAATAGCTGTTTCTTTTTTTTACTTTCTTTTAAAGAATTTTGATAAATGTTCTCTAGTATATTATTAAATAATGTTATTAATGTGCCAGCTGAGCAGTGTTAAAGCTGTGAGTCATGAGTGGACAACTTCAAATGAAACAGTATAAACAGCAACCTTGTCAGAAATGGCGAATAGAATGAGAATAATAAGCCAAGGTGTTATGAATACATCCGCAGTAGGTGGGACTTTATCCGTAAATAGAATGATACCATACAATTAGACATTACTAACCACTGGACATAAATGTAACTCAGATGAGATGATAATGTTGGTCCATGTCTGATGGATGTTTAAGTAAACATCTGTTTCAGTAATCAACATGTTTTAGAGTTATTCTGTCCCCCCCGCTAGTTTAAAATTGTTTGATGCAGCTTTAGCATTTAGGCCAAGATTTCCTTACTTTAGACAAGATCTTAAACGCACTGCAAACAAAATGCTTCCAACTTCAAAAGATTCCTGAAATCAGTAAGGGAAAGCTGCATTATTTAACCTACAGATCAAACAAATGTATGTACAGAGCCGTTTTGTTTTTGAAGGTGTCGCTCCACCCTTTTCATTTCATTCCACTTGATCCTCAGATGCATTAAAACCTTCTGTAATAAATCATAGATGCTCTGTGCTCTACATCCAAAGCCTTACATTCAGTTAGAACAACTGAGCTGACAGAACATTCATTACACTGGTTGCATTACAAAATAAACTGCCAATGCAGAATGAGCACAGCATCATTTCACCTTCCTGGACCCGTCTACTACAATAAACACGAGGCCTGAAATGGCTGATTTCTCACCTGCAGTTTGTCGTCTGGAACATTGAGCCAGTGGTTAAATGCTTGGGACAGTTTTGTCCTCACCTGCTTTCCTGAGAAGAGAGCGGAAAACAAAAGTTTAAGTGTTTTAAATATGTCTGTAGTATGCAAAGGAAAAAGATCACAATGAGCTCAGTCTACATTAAAAATGGGCTTTGGTGTTTAGGCTTCACTGAGATTAGCATTTTTCCCCACCTTGTGTTGCTGATATTTGAAAATTCACACTTTGCTATATTAACACAGCTGGTGCATGCATGGTTGCTACATATTCCCATTCTTGTTGTCATAACTTCATCTAATATAAATACAGTATGACGTAGGGCTGGGCAATAAAACAATAATGATAATTATAGCATAATATAATTTCCCTCAATAACAATATAATGAATGTTCAATATATCGTCAATAAATATTTGCTTTAATTCATTTGAATCACAAAACAAATTAGCACCTAATTTTTCTATTAAAATATTTATTTTGTTGAAAAAAAAAAAAAGAAAAAAAAAGAAAAAAAGAGGCCTGAAAAAAGATTAACTAATCATATTTGTTGAAAAAGATAATAGTTTTAAATGTTCTAACTCAGACTTGAAGTGATCCACTGTTTGGCATTATGTGTTTGTCACATTCTGACCATAAAGAAAAGTTTAACCACATAATTAACCTGGTTTCTTCAATTTTCAATCAGGAGCAAAAATCAGCCTTTAAACTTGAAAGAAATAATTATTTGACATGTATCATGATAATTATCGATATCAAATGATATGAAATGTTTTTATCGTGATAACATTTCTGGCCACATCGCCCAGCCCTAGTATGAGGTCAGACTGATTACACTCTCACTATTGACATAGACCAAGAAATAGCTTTATAAGAGAGTCCAAACAGACCAGAAATATTCTAAAATAACATATTTTAAAATATAATCAAGCAGTTATTTAAAGTAGAGCTGAAAAAAAAAAGAAAAGTAAGTAATATTATTGCGCTTATTTTGACTAAAATTGCAATTGTGGTAAGATTTGCGATATTAGAGGGAATGATCATTTTTACATAATTCTTCTCATTTTCATTGAAAAACCTATTTATGTTGTGATTTTCGCAAAGACAACATAATTTTCAGTTTCTGTATCACTGATCGAAGCGTCCAGCCAGGTTTCTGAAAAACACACAATCCCAACTTTACTATTACACATCATCAATCTTATCTAATTTGGAAAGAAGACCGCGAACATTGAGGTGCATAATGTGTAGACCTTTAGTGAAACTGAAGTCCAGGATCGGTGTCTCTGCTTGTAGCTTTTCCACCACGGAAGAGCCAGCATGAGTCTGTGCAGACCTCTCTGTGTGTCCCCTGCTGTCAGCTTCCGACTGCAGACCGCTCCTTTGGCACAGCCTGTCCGATGGTAAAGAAACCCCCCCCCACCAGGGTTGCTTCTCCTGAGAGACGGGGATCTGTTTCTGCTGTGCTGTCATATCCATTGTTGCTCCCACAGAGAAGTGTTCTCTGTTCAGATGCTTGCTGGCTCGTCGTTTTAACTTCTCTTCTGACTCCGTTGCCACACACCTGCCGTCCGACACACCCCCTTTCCGCAGCCAGCTACCCTCCATGCCCGCCTTAAAATCTCTAATTCTCCAAGATTGATTTTCTGGCCCAGGGCACTGATGATTGTCTCCCGATAACAAAAGGCTATGATCAACTTATCTCTCCTGCATTCTCTTTGGACAATGCCATGCACGCATTTGTTTGCTGAGGAGTGCCTCCAAAAACTCATGAGGATTGCATTTCGTCCAGAACCTAAAATCTTGCAAATGCCAAGCGTTTTTTGATCATATAGGCCATATATTGCAATTTCAATAAGATTTTGGTTTAATGTTCAGCCCTAATTTAAAGGTTGACAATTTACCCCCAGTTAATCCATTACCTCAGTTTTTTTTTTTGTATTGCAGAGCCAACTGCTAACATGCAATACAGACTGAGCACACACAAACACACTCCGTTTAGGTAACTGTGGAGGTGACTTGGCTAGAATAACTGAATCAAAAAAGTCAAATAATTAAAGCAAAGAAGGCTCTGTAGCTGGCCTAAATCAAGCACAGGAAGTGTTCTGTTGTTTAAAGAAAAAGTTTAAAGGCCTGTTATCTGATTGCTCACTCCAACAATCTTAACACAGACTGGTGTGAGTACAAATTTAAGCAATAGATAGATATATTTATCAGGTACACAGCTTCTTCAGTGTCTCAATCTCTGTAACTTACGTCACCCACGTAATATACAAGACAGCATAGAACATCACCACATTGGAAGAAACATTCTCTACAGTAATGTTACTTACTACGGTCTACCTTTTATAAAGTGTATCAACAATCTTGTTTGTACCAACTGTTTCATTATCATCCAGTACATTTAGCTGTGCTCACATTGCTGAGCCTCCGATGAAAGATACACAGTAACGTTACTGAAAAGTGGCAGACGAGCTAACCCTGATGAATAACCTCGGCTAAATGCAGTAAATGTAACATTTTCATGTTGTGAGCATGGATTAATTCAACCTCAAGCTGATAAAATATATTACTGTAACATTGCTGTTGGAGTTTATCTGAGTTCCCAGCATGTTGTGTGAAGCTGTGTCCTTTTTTGTTTATAGCTACTGTCACACTGCCTTTTTTTCCTGGGAGTACTGTTCCAATATGCTGGCTCGCTGCACTGTATGACCTTTTTATATACAGTCTACGTGTATGACGCGGGAACGTTGAAGTAACAGAGCCTGAACATGTCTGTGTGAAAAGCCACCGTCGGCATGCTGATGTTTCCGTGTTGATTGCAGGATCTCTGTATGAAAGCGGTTATTTTTCACATTATGCTTGCTCATGAGTTCAGGCGAGCACGCGTAGGAGCACACACCTGCTTGCCATCTTAAAACCACACTACTAGTGGCGGCTGAAAACTCCATAATGCCCCTTTAATGGGAAAGCCTTCCAGTAATGTTGCAACAGAGGAAACATCCCAACTAACTGAAACTCCAAGGACGTACTGTTCACCCAAATACAATTCTGGAGTTAGGGGAGTCACTTCTTCACTGACAAAAAGTGGCCAATCAAAACCATATAACTTAGGCATTAATAAAATAACATCTTTAACATAGTGAGACCATATCCTGTTGCCAAAACACAGATTTAAAATGTAAGCACCATATTTGTCAATTGTCATGATTGTGTTCCAAAACAAAACATGTGAAACACAATGTGAAAAACGACTGAACTGAATAAGTTAAATGGATTAATTTAAGTTCAAGCTTATTGTGCCATACTGTACACACTTACACGAAATAAAGCTGTATCTCCTCATAACACAAGGCAAAGTGTTATCTCCTCTCATCTCATGCAGTTTATGGTGAATGCTGGGTGCATGTTTTTTTGTTATTATGTCTGCAGCATGTACAAACAGCCTCTCATCACATTCGTCACCCTAGGCATTTTGCTGATGCTATGATTCAGTGTGACTAACATGACGATCCAGCGTGACTCATCAGCAGCGTATGTGGCTTTTGAGGACTCTTAAGCTGCACGTCTGTGTGTGTCCACCTCATCTGCCACTCTGAAGCCACTGACATGGAAAAAGACTCACCTGGCAGCTGCAACAAGTACTTGTATGGTTCCAGCAGAATTCGCTCCGAGGCAGCTTCCGAGTTACCATCCATTGCTTCAAGTTTATACAAATCTATATTGGAGGACAAAGAACACAAGTGTAAAGAAAACCAAAACACAATTGTTGAAGACTGTCACAAGATAAATACATTTTTTTACAGCCTCATAGAACTTTTATAACAAAATAAAAGTCAAAATAAACATGTTTGTTTTGAATAAATGCCCCTTTAATTGTTCTAAATAGGGAGAAACACTTAATTTATTAGTTTGCATGAGACAACTGACTGGTTCATGGAAAATGAAAAAAGCAAGGGTGGTATTTCAGTTTCAGCCATCTGGAACTTACAAAATGGAAAACAACAATAGTCCTAGTTTTTGTTCTTGTGTTAATCTCTCAAGACTTGGGATGTGAATTTTTGAAATGGATACATTCTTTCATACCAATATTACAGACTATTGCACACAAAATAATTCATGAAGCCACATGTGTTCTGTTTTGCATTTCGTTGTACAATAAATAGTTACTTTCTAAACATTTGAGCCATCGAGCAATTGACACCCCCACTTTCTAAAAATAGGAGATTATTATTACTTTAGAGATTACAGGTGACCTGGTGTAGCAACAGTTTCAAGCTACAAAAGTCAGTCATCCCTCTGATGATTAGGTTGAGCTGGCTTACATAAATAATAGTGACATCACTGAGCTCTAGTTAAAAGGCTTGGTGTCTGCAATCACAGAGTAAACAGAAGTAGTGAAGATATGTATAATTCTAATTCGTGATGCTTGCAGCGTGTTCATGTTGGATTGCTTGTATCTGTAATTTCTCAGCACCAAACTCGAAGCTGGCTCTTAACTAACAGAGTGGGGAACCAGTGTTGAGCAGACAGAGCTGTAGTCGAGGAAACTGCAGAAAGAAGTGTGTTGAAATGACAAGAACGTTGTCAGCCCCGAAGGCCATCTTAGTGTAACTGACATCAGATACATAACTGCAAAAGCCGCCACCCACTTGGCAGCATAATACACAGGAACTGTGGGAGTGATACTTTTACCCACTTATTGTACTTTTCCTTTAAATAAGCAAATAATTGAATCACAGGAAATGAAATTGAATCACAGGAAATGAAACGAGAAATGCAAAACGAACCTCTCTAACTCATCTAAACCAGAAAATGAAGGTTTTTGGCAAATCTGATTAATATTTTCATGATGTACTGCACAGCGTGTCCAACGCATTTGAAGAGCCGTGAAATCCCCTTGGTGCATGGTTACACACTGACAACATGATGGGATAAGTTAAAACAATCACATTACTGTTGAATCACAGAAACCAGTGATGTAGCAACAAAAGTAGAAAGGCTGGGCTGCCTGTGACCATCATAACAAAAATCCTTCACGATCATTCAAAAAAAATGACTGTGCAGCAGTGTACGTTTCATTTCATAAAAAGGCCCAGACTACATAACTTACATCCAGGTTATATTATATTAGGAAGACTTGATATCTTGTCAGGTGTTATTTAGTCATCATTACTTTTCAAAAGCTGATACTGTGGCATGTAGATGAGTTACTAGTTTAATAGGTACAAATGTACCTATCTAACAAACACAGCCCTGAAATACACATAATAAAACTTGTAATTCAGTGTTCAGTATAGTAATATAGCATAATTTCACTTTAATTGCACACTTAATATCATTTGGTGGGAAGAGATAAACAAATCTATTATACGCATGTATCCTCAGATCATCTTTAACAAGTGCTTAACTACAATATTTACAATCTAATTTCCTATTAACATATGAGTTTTACTTTAAAACACAAGCAGCTACTCCATACGTATACTTGTAAAAATGTTATGATGACATTGAGACAAAAAGCCAAAAGTAGAGTAAGTAAAGTATTGTAGGAGGGACAGGTTTCTGAAAAATATAGGTTTTCCCACCATGTTAACAATGTGCATTCCTTTAAGTGAGAACAGCGACAATATTAATTACACATTGACCCAAATGACACATACACAGCAAAGCTTTAAATCTAAAACGCTGCTGTGATATTTAGCCTTTACTTCAGGTCACGTCTAGTGTTTTTAACTCCACCCACCTTGGCCGATGTCTGACAGTCTGCTGACGCCAACGGTTCCTGTTAGCCAGGCTGCTATATTGCTAGCGTTGGCAGGCTAACATAAAAGCGCCGGTATACCACCGTTGAGCAGTTCTTTCTTTCTTTTATGAAATAAAAACTTCCACTTTAACGCTGGTCGACTAAGGCACACGATGTGTCTGCCACATACACACTTTCATACCGCGTTAGGTCCGTGTGTAACTGGCCAATTCACCAGATGCTATGTTAACCTAGGACAGTTTCATCAACGCTCAATACAGACACTTTTCAAATCAAGCTAGGTCTGTTGAGCTACCTATATATGCTTCGACTTCGCTACAGAGCAGGCGCAGAGTAGGTGGGGAATGTAACATGGGTGCCTCGTATATTGTGTGTGTTACATTTAGCTTTCTACATTGCCCGGTTAAAGCGTTCAACTGTAAGAAGATCAGAAAAACACACCTCCGCCTTGTCGGGCCAGTCCATGATACATATCGAGCGCTCACATATGTTCCAAAACTGGGAGTTGTAGTTTTTTTCGTATCCTTCTCTCTGTTGTAAAAGCCGCCCAGTCGTACGCTTCATCGCGGATATTTTTCTCCTGGATCAGCCAATCGTGTGCTGATTGGGCGTTTCTCGTCACAGTGCCATCCAGTGGGCGAGCGTGTTTTCGGAAGAGGCGGGTCGACGTGCCCGTCAATCATCCTCAGGAGGAGGGGGAGAGGATCGCAGAAAGAGCTAGGCTAGAGGAGCTACTCAACAAGGCAAACAGCAGCGCTCTGCGAAAACCACTTTTACCCATCCGCATCCAACATCAACCGGGGGCCAACGGACGACGTTAAAACCTGTCAGATGTCTCACGTAAATGTTCCGATGGATTACTAATACACTTTCGTTGTAAAACACAAGTCTTTCTCAACTTGACAGCATAGGTAAGCCTCCTTTTGTTCGACAAAGCCATCGCTATTTTGAACATTTTTACTAGCCTGCTTCCCTGCTGCTACCAAGCCAACCCCGACGTTAGCTAACTTGTTAACTAACGCTGCGATGTGTTTAGGGGGGTTAGGGAATGAATGAATTAGGCGACTGGACAGCGAAAAGCTGACGGCCGAGAATACAGAAAAAAACTTGGGTCAGCTCGATAACAAAGTTATGCTGTAGCCAGCCAAATTAAGCTGATGAGCACAGCGATATGCTAACGTTACTCCGGGCTCGAATAGTTTGAAGCCTGCTGGACAGGAGTGTTGTGTTGTTGAGCGGAGGAATCCTCGGAGAGGCTGTCGTCGAGGTGCGCCTGTGGTGTTCCCTAATAGCCGTCAAAAGTGAGATTACACGAAACCATCGGCGACCTGTTTACGCTTGACATCGCTGCGGGATGTGATTTGTCGACAAGCGACTCAACGGTGTAATTTAACAGGTAAATTACACTGTCAGGCTTTTCTTTTGTGTCACCAGGATCGTAAGCTTCTCACGATTGACTAGTCCGGTGTAGGCTGGACTAGTGTTATCCGTGTTATCAAGGAACTCACCCGTTTGATCAATAAAGCGAGGTGGACTATTTTCCCTCTGCTACAGAGCACTTGTGTTATTCACAATGCTGTGTGTGCGTGACCAGTATTTTGCACATTTCCGTAACTGGCAACATCCCCGCTGACAAACTGACTGTATCATTACAAGCAGAGCTTTAAATGGGCTTGACGCTTTAGTTACCACACGGTACCAGATCTTAGGACCGCGGAGAAAAAAAGAGTGCCGTGGCTCGGGCAGTGTGTGCATTATTGTTGGTGGTGGTCAGTCACTCACTTGCAGCGGCTGGTCTGGCAAATCGTCTGGGGCGGATGACATTGTATCCTCCGCGACCACGAGCCACCCATGAGGACTGCGACCTTGGCGTGCGTTATAACAATAAAATGTTGTAGGTATTAATACGATGTTGCTGCGTTACAAGTCCTGCCCGAGCTTGACCTTGTTGCGAACCGTTTCGTCGACTTGTTTCTTTGTCAGAAGCAACCTCACTCAACGCTACTCCGCGAACAGTCAGCGAAATGCCAGACCAGTCGATGAAGGGAACATTTTGTGAAGAAAGAAAGTGACTTTTAATGGTGCTGCACGGCCCATTCTCACTTTGTCCAACTTGACGCTGTTATTGCGACACAGCTGTGATATGACATTTGTATGAAGGTCTGGGGGGTGGGGGGGGGGGTGGTGTTGCCTGCCCATAAGCAGTGTTATTATCGCTCTATTTTTTGCTGTCGAGTGGACTCTGCGCAGAGAGCAGCGCACCGACACAAGGGAGAGAAGCGAAAACGAAAATGCACGGTGTCGGGGCGGTTTTTCTCTAAAAACCAAGAGATTCGTCTCCGTGAAAGGCATGGCTCTGACAGGGGCAGGTGAATTGCGACCACCGGTTACCGCAATTTCCAGTGTTTGTGCGCTGAAGTGTTTTCCTTTTTAGCCGTCTGTCAGCTACAGAAATGGCGTCATCCTCTGCTGTAGTGTTGGGATAGTCAGTGCAGTGCAGACAGCAGGCACACCACGCTGCCGTACTCAAAGAACCGAGCACCGTGCGGCGTTTACTGTGTTATCACTTTATCCCAAAGCACTTCATTATCCATGCATTTGTCTAGACCGAAGAAGGATGTCGTCTCCTTGGCCAAGCGACGAGTTACGTTGTGTTTGCTCGCCCTTTGTAGCCACAAGCCAAGTCTGCCTGCTGCTGGCTGACTGACTGACTGACTGACTACAGCGCACTGGGCATTACATAAACGGCTTTAAAGGCTCTGCGAATGAGAGTGATCAGCACTGCCACGGTTTTGACTTTGCAACACAGATATTTTTGGAGAATGTGGTTCGAAATCTCGGGCGCACATACCATCACCCCATGGTATTGCTTGGGATTATTTAAGCAAAGCATATTTAAACTTTTCTTAAATCTATTGGATTCAGAATGAAACCCGCTGTCCCTACAATAAGATTTCATGTGCAGGCGATGTGTTTTTCTAAGTCATGTACAGTGTGTGTCTGCCGCCCAGCTTTTTCAGGGCATCCAGCAGTGTAGCAGAAGAAGTGATGTCATCATAACACAACAGTGTCTTGTTGTGTCAGACTTGAAGTTGGCACTGTCAGTAATGCCTAACAGCTTCTCCAACCTCTGTTTTCAGCCTCAGCTTCCTTACACTGGTCACCTAGAGGACTCATAGAGAGATGAAGGTATGTTCATTCATTTTTCTTGCATGTGGTTAATGTTACTGTCACTACTCTTCTGCATTACCTACCGGGGCTTGTTTTCATTTAACTGCTGGACAAACATGGCCTTACCAGGCAAATCAAACACACAATGTTGAATGTGTATTTCATATTCATGGCTTCATCTTTCCTTCTCATAAGGCTAGTGTGAACTTTTACTAAATGTCAATTTTGCTTTTGTTCAAACACAGCCAGGCAAATATATCGGGACGCAGGCCAAAATAATATGTTTATTTGATAAGCATGATATTGAGTTTCCAGTGGCTTCAGCTGTATTTGTGAACACAAATGGGGAACTGTAATTTTGATGTTATGCTTTGTTGTGCAATGTTTATTGAATGAAATGCTGAGATGGGGCCTGGGCATGTAGTAATATGTGAATTTCATTTAAAAAACTGCTTTATAGAAAGTGTCTCATCTGAATACATCATAAATGTATGGGGCATAATAATACACGAATAGCTGAATAAATTAGTGGTGAAATTTTGATAATATTGAAAAAGGCATTTCTTTCTCTGAACCTCAATTTGAAAGAGTCACAGCTGTCATAGTTTTCAGGAAATAGGCTGTGATTGTGGGATTTAATTTTATAGTTTCAGTGGATTGTAGTTGTGGCTGTTGTTATACCTATGGGGGGGGAGCAAAGCAAGTGGAAGATGTGAGCATTTTGATTGGAGAGTTAGTGGTGGACAAATTAAAAGCTGCTCTAGTAATATACTGTAGTCTGGCCCTAATGATGCTATGCTTGTTGTGGTTAATAAAACTATACCACCGCGCTCACTAGTAGATTTGTTAACAGTCTACCAAAGTATCCAATTAAAATGCAACCAAAAGCATCATGTGATGTGGAAATGGTTCCCAGCATTCATTCATTGAATGTTGTCAAAACCATGGGAGAAGGAACTCATTCTGTTACAGAGCTTTACATTTCCTCATAACTATTTCTGCTGCCTGTATGCATACTAGTCCTACTAGTAGTGCTGACATGAACATGCCTGATGATTTGTGGTTATGTAATGAACTGTTTGTGTCTGAGGAAGACAATCGGCTCCTGATTGCCATGACTACAAATGCATTTCTAATCAGTTTTTCGTTAATGTGCGCGGTTCGTGCAAGTGGATCAGATATATATATAAAATGAATTGTGATGGTTCACTCCTTAGCTACGTGAAGCAGTTGTGTTTAATACTTTTTTACCAGCAATGCATTGCTAGACTTTTTTTGTTGCCCTTGGCAATCCTTATATTTGAGCCCTGCGAGTGTCTAATAAAGCTTAATATGTGAAAATTACTTCTTGTTGCCAGCAGTTATTTTCTCAGGCTGGATAGCAGTAGCCTCTTATTAGATGATTGTTATGCTTATACTTGCTTATTTTCATAACTGCTGACTGGAGTGATGTTTTCACATTGACTTTTCTGGTTTAGTATTGTAGACTTTGTTGTTTTCATGGTGTTCATCCGGCTGTATTAATGCTTGAGGAGTGCTCACTTGTTTTACTGCTCTGTATAGCAGGAGCATCTGCTCAATGCTTTAACGGTGAATCGCTCTGTAACTGGGACAACTTTTCATTATGTTTGTTTAGCATTTAGCATTTCGTGTCACTTTGGCTTATGGTCGACAGCCTTTCTTCATCAACTGCACCCACGGCTTTAACACTGTTCATCCTCAAAGTGGAGTAATGTGTTGGATAATTGTTTAAATTCTTCATTATTATCTGATTGTTTAGTAATAAACTTAAATCTGCTAACATCCTGTAAATGCCTTTGCTTATAGTCCTTGTTCAAGCTAAAGCATTATGTATTATGTACTACCTAGATTACACTTTGTAACCTAGACTAGATTTAACGTCATTAAACATTTTACCATTTCATATTCATGGTCTCATACTGTCCATGCCATCCATCCAGTCCATCAATTCATTAATAACATAACATCGTCTATATGCATGTAACTACCGGTATGTGCTAAGACAGTGGTACTTCTAAAGAATCCCCAGAACTTTACCTTACACTAAAACAACCAAAACACTTGCCTATAACGTAGGGTTGAACAATTAATCCAAATATTATCGACACTGCAAAAACCAAATTGTAGGAGCTACACTTTTCTGATAAAGTTAAAATGTAATTTGATTCCACTGTCCTGCGATGGACTGACGACCTGTCCAGTGTGTACCCCGCCTTTCACCCGATGTCAGCTGGGATTGGCTCCAGCCCCCCATGACCCTGTATGCAGGATAAGCGGTTGACAATGGATGGATGGATGGATGATTCCACTATTCTACTATTATCGTGACTCCCCATATGACAATGGTACAGTCAGTAGACAATGGACAAACTTCTAAGCTGAATTCTTATTTGAGGTACACCATTGTTGCCTTGGGTCCCCCGTTTTTGTTTTCTTTAGTTTTTTCCCCGGTTGGAAGTCGTTTTTATTTGTATTGAAAAAAAAAAAAAATATAAGTCACAAAAAGATAAAGTTAAAATGTGTCGCAACATACCATTATGAATGAAGCATTGTGGTGCTAGAGAAGCCCTGGTCTACAAATCATGTTCTTCTGATGTAAGGGAACATGCCTGTTTGGTAGTCACTTCTGACAAACTGTGCCCCACTCTCGCTTAAACACCAGTCATGTTCTGAAATCTACAGCATAACCAAGTGTTTCTCAATGGGGGCGGCACCGCTGCCCAGGGGGCGTTCAGAAGATGAAGGGGGTGCTGGAAGCAATATTTTGGAAAAGGAGGCGTTTGTTGAGGCGAGTTTACACAAAATATTCACAGCAATAAGAGTTTAAACTTTCAACTACTTGGGGGAAAAACTGTGGTGTGCAACATTAAAACCTGCCAATTTAGTCCAGTGCGACTTGCGAGACGGTGTGTATCGTAACTCTTCATCTCTTCAATGTTTCTGTCAGCTCCTTGTGGCGCAGCTCCGTGCTGCCTTCATGGACATGGGAAGTCAGAGGATGATCTGTAAACTGTACTATGTAAACTATGGAAAATGGACGCCCTGTTTCTTGTTTCTTGTTTTACCGTGGTAAAGCTTTAATTTATCTAAAAAATACACCATGAATGCCTTGTTATCGCAGTGGTTACACATTTATAAGAGGGATATTCCGCTGTCGGACTTCCCCTGAAAGCAACTTCGTCCAGCGCCCAGCACCTGATGCGACACCAGCGAGTGCCGTAAAGTGGACCCAACTTCAACCCTGTGAGTTTATTCCTAAGCAGTAATGTGACTTGTAGAGTTTTAATAGTCTATAAAAATGTAACCTCAAAAACTGAGGCGAAGCCTTGCTCTGTTTGGGACTGTCAGCTGCACTTTATCATAGCTGCTTAAGTTGTGTGAATTTGTGGTGAGGTTTCTGTCTGATCACAGGTGTTGTCGGTTAGTTTCATTTGGTAAAAAGGTGCCACAATCACATTTAAAGAGGTTATTTCCCCAAACAAAAGAGACAGAAGACGAAGGAAGACTAAATCATGTATGTTGACTCAGCAGGGATGATATTAAATAAGTTGATCTACAGGAGAAACATTTTAAAATCAAATAAGAATGCCCGAGAGCCTCACTGCATTCATTATATTCTATTATATTTATATTTTTTTAATTGTCACCTGCCACCTGAATTTTGTGTTTCCTTTAATATAAATAAAAACATCTCCACCAGATTGGTGCAGAAATTTTCACCAGAATGCAGGAAATTAAGTCTTTAATGCTCAAAATCTTCTCCCCAGACCACTTCCAAGAAAACAGTCTCTGGGTTCACACACATTTTCTGGGAGGACAGTTAATTTTAGATTAAATATAATTGCTATTTACATACCTTTCTTCTTTCCTGGGAAAGTACTAAATCTGTAGTTTGCCATTCAATTATGTGCTTTTTTTGTGTTTTTTAAAATAATAATAGTAACAACAAACAATAATAATAATAATAATAATCAACAATATTTAGGGCAAATGGCCAACATCTTTTTTTGATGGGAGGGGCGGTGAGGGACCTGGATAATGGATAGGGGGGTGCTGGCCCAAAAAGGGTTGAGAACCACTGGTGTAACCCAATGTATTTTTCTGTCATTCATTACTAAAATTCCTTCTAAAACAGCAAGTTATTGGCAAAATTAACCATGTATATTATATTGTACTCTGCATGGAATAATGGAATTAAACATTTTCTTTGTTTTGACATCGGTATCATATATCAGCCATCGGCCGCCCTGCTCTCCAAATATGGGCATCAGCCATTGAAAACCCCATATTGGTCGACCACAAATTTAAACCAGTATGAATATTACTTGTTTAAAAGAGGCATCTAGGCCAACCTCAGGCACACAGAGAGAGAGAGAGAGAGAGAGAAAGAAAGCCCTATATCAGTAGCGGTAGCCTACCTTAGAAAGGATGAATGCCAAAGGTTACTGTAGTTATTTCAACTTGGATTCATTATTTTGATCTAACAATGTGTAGCATGTCCATATAGACATTTATTTGTATGTGCGATCTAAGCAGCTTAGATCTTGTTCAAGTGGGCGACCCAGCTGGCTTTAAGAGGTTTTATACATCCAAAGAACTTTGATTAAAAACCAGACCTGGCATCTAATTACATTAATTTATTAGAACGTGTAGCTACACACAACGTGTAAAAGGGGACAGGTGTCTAATTGGGACCATAGTTAAAGCGCCGCTCCATCTATTTTACACATGAAGTTTAGTTTCCTCATCATGAGGCTTATTACTCTGCCTATAAAAAATGTTGCATGATGTCTTCTGTGGCTCTGGAGTAAAACTAACCCAGATGATGTCACCGGTGGTTACCTCAGTTTGGGCTTCATATTTAGGCTTTTTGACATAAAGATTGCATTGCAAACTGGTGGTGTGGGGTTTGTAAGAAGTGGGCATTTAGGAGGAGGCCAGGAGGTTTCATTAAATATGCTTTATGGGACATGAAGCCTCTGCTGCTTCAATTATGACCATTGGGTTTTAAGTTGCGAGTCCCCCAGCTTTATGGATGTGCAATGCTAAAGTGCTGGATTACTCCTTTAACTGTAAATGGCAGTCCAGAGTTGTTCCATTGTGGCAAAACCCGAACTGTTCAGACAGTTTTTGATCGAAGCTGTCTGTAGGATAATTGCAGTGCTGTGGGAGTGAAATGTGTTGAGTTGTTATTCCTGCATTTAGACGAGTTAACAGCATGTGGTGCTGTAGTAATATGGTACATAGTAGAGCATTTGCGAAGAGACCCTCAGCAGGTCAGGTGCAGGAGGCTGCTGTTAGTTGAATGTGTGCCTGCCTGGGAACCAAGGACTTGGTTGGAATAAATGTTGCTCAGGTGAGTAAAGTAGAGCTGCAACAATTAACTGATAAGTTGTCAACTATTAAATTATTCGCTTTTTTGATAATCTATTTGATAATCGGTTTGAGTAATTTTTAAAGGGAGGGGGAATTTTTTTTTTCTGATTCCAGCTTCTTAAATGTAAATATTTTCTGATTTCTTTACTCCTGTTTGACAGTAAACTGGATATCTTTGGGTTGTAGCCAATACAATATATTTGATGGTGTCATCTTGGATTTTTTGATAACAGCTAATTGATTAATTGACAATGAAAATAGTAAGTAGTTACAGCCCTAGAGTAAACTATATAGTCTGATCTATGAGTTTGTAAGCATGATCATTTAAGATTTGCCTGATTAATGCAATTGTCTGTGTTTTGTGGGTGTTGGATAACATCACACATTCTTTAAGTGGGCATATTATGCTCATTTTCAGGTTCATAATTTTATTTAGGGGTTGTATCAGAACAGGTTTATATAGTTTCTTTTTTATTTATTTATTTATTTTTAAAATACGTATTTTTTGTCATACTGCACATTGCTGCAGCTCCTCTTTTCACCCTGTGTGTTGAATGCTCCATTTTAGCTATGAAGTGATGCATCTCACTTCTACAAGATCTTTGTTGGGAGTTGCACATGCGCAGTACCTAGTTAAGGACTTCTATCCAATCAGAAGCACAGTAAGGCGGGTCCTGAAAAGCTGGTAAACACAGCTTCAGTTCAGCTGTACAAGTTCCCTATACCAGCTTAGCAATATAGACTGGAGCAAGAGTTTCAGAGTGGTGTTATTAATCTGTAACAGATGTATCTTCCATCCGTAAAGTTTTAACTGAGCTCTGTCTCTGCATCACAGTAACAACTATATGACCTTTGACTGCCTGGAGGGTAGCTAGTGTTTCAAAGGGAGAGGAGAGGCAGCAGGCAGACGTCTTGTCACTGTGTGCTACAGCTCAGAGTGTTTTTCTCCGGTGTTTTTGAGGGTGTATCTGACTGGACGCCAGGCAAGCATTATGATGCATGTTTTCTTGTGATATCACAAGAAAGCGGAAGAAAAGGCAGTTCAGAGCAGCATTTTCTGTGGGAAATGGAAACTCCCTTTGAGGTGGCTTTTTCACTTTGCAAACCTATTACATGCACAAAAAAGATACAAACTCAATAAAGGAGAGGGAAAAAGCCAAAAATCATAATGTGACCTCTTTAACAATAGTTGTCCATACTTTCGAGTCCATGTGTTTGTGGTTAAGAAATAGGTTTCTTCAACAGTATAATTATCAGTGATTTATTGGAACTTGTCTAAAACTGTTATAATTTTTCTAAATTAAAATAATCTGTTTA
This sequence comes from Micropterus salmoides, assembly GCF_014851395.1. NCBI lineage: Eukaryota > Metazoa > Chordata > Actinopteri > Centrarchiformes > Centrarchidae > Micropterus > Micropterus salmoides. The sequence goes on from NW_024041373.1 coordinate 9,736,387, forward strand.
AAGTCGTGTCCTTGGTTTGAATTGCTAGTGATACCGCAGGAGTGGATTTGCTGGACTGCTCTAAATTGTGGAGAATAAGTGTATACACAAAAGGTATTAAGGTTGTTCTGTGTTTCTAGTTTAAAGCTGCCATGGCATTGCTAAGGCAACTCCTGCTGAAGCACCAGTCACTGGAATTGTGGTGACTCTGGTCTGGACAAAGAGGTGATTCACAGCAGGATTATTGTACGAGTGAGCTTGGCTGGGAGGGAGCTTAATTCTTTCCTGCGTGCCTCTTGTATGTTCCTTTGTTTGGCCTACAAGCCTATTCATTATAGCACAATATAATGGGTCAAAAACTATTGTTTATAATATTTCAGTAATGCTGCTTAGCGCCTGAATGGTATGCTTATACAGACATCAATACACTGTAATTCTCAGAATGAAAATAACTGTTACACTGAAATCTAGTACACTTGATTTGATTTATGCATTTAAATGTTACGTCATCCTGTTTCCACCACCAGATGAGGCACAGCAGCTGAATATGAACCAGTTTATGTTCCTAACATCATGTTGTGTAACTTGAAACATACCAAAATACAATAGTGACCTATCCATCCTAACAATAACGTGGGTCATTTTAGCTTTAAGAGGCACACAATCTGGATTAAATCCTAGGCAGTTGGACCTGTAGTGACCTAATTTTAATCTTACAAATTAAGAATGCAAGAGTGAAGTGAACCATTGGTGTGAAAATAAGACACAAACTCAACCTTTGATCTAAAGTGGACATTATTCTTTACAATTTCTTAATTGTAAACAAACAATTATTTGTTAATTGGTGGATGAGTGATGATGGGAAATGGGCAGAAAAACGTAACACTTTGTTTTGGCATTTTTAATGTTTTCCTTAAAAAAAAAAGAGAAGATGAGTTTCAGAGATTGTTTACTGTAACCAGTTAGCTAATAATATTGGTGACATAAATTAAAATCACTTTACATACAGAACAGGTTTACCTTATGATAGTATGTATTATTTTAATGAAATACAGGCAAATATACTTTATGTTGACTTTTAGTTGATGTTTTACCATTTACAATATGTGCTTCCATTGGTGCTGCCACTGACAGCTGCCTCTTCATAAAGTCGGGGTAAATGGATTTGCCCCGAGTTTTTGTAATAATTTGAGTGGAGTAGTTGACATCACCATGACGTAATGAACAAAGATTACTACCGTAATCCCCAATCACGAGAGGTCCTTGAGCGTACAGTCAAATATCAGGCTGAATGGTCCTGTAGTATGTGAGTTGAGTTGCGGACAGATATGCACACACATGACCAAACGCATGATTCCCTCCAGGCTTACACTGTGCAGAGATAATGAATGTGATGTAGATAATCTGGGAATAATCATCTGAGCAATCATAGGCTATAAATAGTCTATGATAGTGGACAAAATGGGGCTAGAATATTAGGCTCCTCCACTAACCCATCTCCAAACACGAGGCTCATCATGACAACTAGGTTACTATTAGCTGATCCGACAAATTCGTAGGTAAAGGTTCAGCAGAGGTGAACTGTGACTTGTGAATCTGGCACATATTCTTAAATGTGACTGTCACATGATTGGCTTTAATGGTAGTGAATGAGAGGCAGGAAGAATATGGAATAATGCATCAGCAATGTGTCTGCATGCTTCCACGGGACAGCAGCTGATCAGGGATTCATTGAGCCCCTCCCTGATGACTGATATAAAGTGAGTCCATGCACCATAGTGAATTATAATCCACAGTTTACATGCATCACCCACAACTGTGCAATCAGGTTTTTTTTTGTCTTTAGCTTTTACCTTTTGATAGCTGCCAGGAAGTGTTGTTTTTTTTTTACTGAGTTGTAGAATGAAAATGCTACAGTCACTCAGGCTGTCCAAGAAATGCACTATAAGCAGCGTCTTATTTTCAACTGGCGCTCTGTGGAGCTGGCTGTTCAATTTTTCATGACCTGAGAGTCTTTATTGAGCAGAAACCGATCTCATTCTGCTGTTGCCAGTGTCACTCTAGTATATTTTGTTTTGGTAAAGCTGGAATGATTTCAAAGCTCTGACTTAATGTCGCACCATTGCCTGTTGTGCTCCCTGACTAGAAAGGCTTTAATACTGAGTAGGCTTTGGATCACTTGTAATCAGTGAGGTGCTAGTACTCTGTTTAAATTGTCTGTATGCTTCAACAGAAGTAGTCTGCTTTATAGCCATCAACACTGGTACACCATCACCTCTAGAATTAGTTTTGGATGATTTCTTTGTGGAGGAAAAAAAATCTGAATAAATTGAAGTTGTTATCTAATATCTATCTGTGCATGTCTGACTCATAAGTAGATCATCCTTATAAATACTACCTGTATGTGCCTACCTGTATATTTTTTTGTCTCCTCTCAGATGTGATGTATTTAAGCAAAGTCCGTTTCTTGTTTTGTTTCTATCCATGCCAGCCACATGTGTGTTCTGTCACCTCATGCCAACTCACATTTGTATGTGTTTAATCAAGCTCTTGTGCCTGGAGAGTATTTTCCACATCAGTGGCACTAGGTGAATAGCCAGAGAGCTGGTCCAGATTGTACCACCGCTATTACCATTACGTTGGGTTTTGCATGCAGAAGCTGAAGTAGTGCTTGAGGCTCATGATAAATACTGCTCTGCTCTTTTTATGACAGTCTCAGGGCGAAAGCTGCGCTTGTGAGGTGCGCTGCATTTTAGCTCTCTTTAAGTTGGTGAGACGATGTTACACCTCCCGAAGGCGCAGGGAATTTGCTTCTCTGAGTTTAGTCACCTGATTGGTTGATCTTCTGAAAACATTCAGTCATTCAGCACTGGCAGGAGCAATGGAAATAAAAACAAGGAGCCTGTGTTTTTCTTCAGACAGCTGTAGGCAAAATGGCAATCTAATCCAATGAATGCAGGGAGGTAGGACTTTATCATTGGAAACAACAGTGTGTCCTCTATTTGTGTTGACACGTGAGCATGACAAGTGTAAACCCTGGCCTCACTAGAGTGGGATCGCCCCTGCCGTGTTAAGTTGGGGAGGTTTGGCAGCCATAGCTGTCGAGATAACCCAAGCTGCCCTCTCTGACTCAGTAGTATGACTCTTCCTCCCTAAAAACAAGAAGAAAGGAAGAGGCTTAGAGCTGGGGAAATTAAAGGAGACGAGTGTTAGTATGACAGAGGAGCTTGAACAGTGGTATACGCAGTAGCAGCTCAGCTTTGTGTTGCAGCCATGACTGACAAGAGAACTGGTTAGCCAGTGGAAGTGGCTTCTGTGTCATGTAAACCTGGTGCTGGCAAGGGCAGCTGGTGCTGAGGCCAGGCTGCACTAAAGACTAATGAGGTGTTTATCTGAGAGGTGGGGAGGCTGAAGTGCACTGGACTCTGCCCCTGAAACCCATCTGTCAGAATCTCAGACACACTGGAGAAGAGGCAACTTGTCCCAGCTTGGCTGTGACAGGCTCGTCGTGGCCTGCTTCACACAGAAGATGCAATTTGTCCATCTGTTAACAAACATGTTTCTGTCCTTTTTTCTACTTGCAGCCAGTTTGAGCTTTTTTTTCGAAGGATGATAAATGTTTCATTTATTATAATTTTTCTTTGCAGTGATGTATTATAAATATAAAAGTCTCAATTATTTTTAACCGCTGTGCACAGAGAGAACCACATCAGCCAGACTTCAGCCTCACTGTACAGGATTAATAAAAACTGTGTGAAACACTACTTTTAAGTGAACAGAGCAACCTAACAATTATTTTTCACAAAGCTGAACTGAATTGTTACAAATCATTTTTATTTTTAGTATAGAGTACTGCATCTACTTCTGCCTTTGATAGGGCGTTCTATTTGCATGACAGCCAAATTGAAGTTGCTCTGCATGATAACTTGGCTGAGAGTTAATGTAAGATCTGTCTGATTAATAGAAAGGAAGTATTTGCTATCCAGATATTCTTCACCTCTGTTAATGTCTCATTAATAAAATTATGTTTGGGGTTTTGTGGTTTGAGTGTGTGGCCCGACATTGCTACATGTTTTGGTTGTCTGTCAGATAAGATAATGTAGCCTCAGGTGGCAAATAAAGTAATCACGGATTTAAAACCCTTATGTTTATTTGGATTAATCATATTGGTGCTTCACCTGTTGCTCCACTTTATCACGAAAGGTAACATTTTGCTCATGTGTGTGCGATTCATTTCACCTAGTGTTAGCAGCAGTTCGGTGATGACAGATTAAGAATGTCCTGGTCATGTTCATGTTACCCAGATATGGATCAGAATCATTTAATATTGAATATCTGATCCTGATTGAATATTTATATTATACAGCTACTGCTGATAAAGACCTACATAAATAAATCCAATACCGTTAATGTCCTTATTGTTACACTATGTATCAAATAACATCAAGACTAAAGTCAATTGTCATGTTTAATCTTTATAAATAATAAAGTAAAGTAATCAGAACAAGGACACAATGTGTCACAGATGCGAAGTGACAAACATTCTTGCTGAAAATGGAATGACAACCCCTCCTTCTGCGCACATATGCACTCTTAACTGTGAGTAATAAATGATATTGTTATGATGGGTATCATTAGGATTTTATTGAGACTACTACTCCTATCGCTGCTCTTATCGGTTCTTTTTCATTACTAAATAATTGCTTTTAAAAAAATATATTATTTTAAAAAAAGAATAAAGTCATAACAGGATTAGAAATTAATATTTTAAATATTACTAAAAATTGTTTCTAGAGCAGCAACAGTAAAGTTTACAACAGCAAAGTCACTAAATAAACTCAACAATATCTCACTGGAAATTGAAAATAAATAGTGGGCACATAAAAATACTGAGGATGTTTAAAAAGGATGAAGACAGACAGACATCTGTCAGTATCAGTCCTTCCTTCCTTCTTCGTCCTCCGCCTCCCCTCTGCTGCTGTGAGTCACTGCCTGCAGGTACCGCTGGCATAGAGAGAGGAGCGGCTGGTTTGTAAACAGCCAGCAAGTTTACAAGAATTTGACAAATTTTAACTTACGTGGCAAGGGTTAGCTTTTGTTTGAGAGTTTTGGTCAAAATTAGCTGAGCTAGCACGCTGTGCTTATGTAGAACATGGAGGATGAGAGTCTGCATACAGAGCAGATTAAAATATCGTTTTTTACAAGTTTATGCTTGTTAAACAGGTGTATTGATAAAGTATTGGCTTTTTACTCGCAAATGTTCTATTGCACTTACAGTAACAAGCGTAGTTGAGTAGTTTCCAGCTGTTCTGTCGGCTGACTTGTGTGTGTGTGTGTGTGTGTGTGAGCCTTTTACTTGCCCCGGGCTTTTTTGCAGCTGGTGTACCCAGAGCCCAGTGGGGCTCAAAGGATCTGACCTGTATCAGGATTTATAAAGTTTATAAAACCAGTTACACAAGGCCTCGATAGGAGCAGATCAGTTTGATCCGCAAATAAATGTTAATCTGTAAACAGTTAAAACTTGTCAAAGGTCTCAAATGAACAGATGTGAACTTTCACCATTTCAGTTCTAAATGCTGTTCAGTCATGGCACAAGTATGTGCCACTGAGGCCTAGAGCAGCTGGTTTCAGTGATTAGTTCCTACACCGCCGGCGTAGTTTTTAGTTGAAACAGCAACCTGTGAACTCTTTGCCCTCCTCGTGGGAACAACAAACAGTTGTTATGAACTTTGTTTGGTTTGTAAATCTTAAAGTGTAGTTATAAAACTAAAATGAAAGACAAAAAAATGGTTGATATATCTCATTGAGTCTTACAAGTAACCAACATGTAGTGTGAAATGTAATATGCATAACTTGTTTGGGGAAATGCGATATGAACAGAGCCATCTTTCGGTAGTGATTTTTGTTAGCTAACTTGATGGGAAATTGTTCTTTCATTCATTTTCACACACTTCATTCAGTCACTCTGTCATGTTTCTTGTTCAGTTCACTGCTAAAATTGTGAAACTGCTACATTTGTACTTTTGCACAGAAGGAGCTGATGTTTTCCTCAGGAAATGACATGTTGCAATTGGTCGTGATGGTTCCTGGCAGTAGCAAGTGTAGCCCACTTCGGATCTTAATCTAGGAAGATGCCTAAATATGCCTCTGCTGGGTTAGGCCTTTTCTCAAGCCTTGGTGAAACTCTCTTAGTAAATTCATCTCTACACTACATGAACTGCAAACATTGCCTGCCCTCATCCACACATAGAAAGCCTGTTTTCCCTGTGTACTCTATCCTCTGTAAATCTGTTCTTAGGGGGTTGATAAACATCCAATTATAACACAAGATGGTGTTATGTGTTCCAGATAGCTTCTTCTTTATAGTCATCAAAGCAGGAGTGAAGTGGCCTTTTTGTTTGCTCCCTCAGAGGCTTGTTTTCCAATACGCAGAGCAGATGGTATCTGTTTTTCATGGGTGAAACACTGAGCCGGGTGGTTTTTGCGTAGCTGGCCTAAGTGAAGCTTGTATGCGTGTCCTCCTGCCTTAGCTGTGAGAATACACCTGTGTAAGTTGAGAGCTTTATATATATATAAAAATAAAAAAAACTTTTGAATTCACTGGTTTCTTGTTTTTTCTTTATTCCCTCAGACTCTGGAGGAGCCCCCCTACTTGACAGTAGGGACGGATGTGAGTGCCAAGTACCGAGGGGCTTTCTGTGAGGCCAAGATTAAGACTGCCAAGAGGCTAGTCAAGGCCAAGGTAAGTCACATTTCAAAGTGCTCATGATCCAAAATTTCTTCAAATGTATCGTCTGTTTTGTGTGTGAAGTGGAGTGCAGCAGGGCTACGGGCTCTTTGTGGGGTCTTTGTGTGAAGGGGCTACAATCGAGATCACACAGCTCAGCTTTAGTGTACATCTCAGCAGTTAGATTGGAGATGGCCACATTTAAAAGACGTTCCTTTAGAGACCGGGTTGTTGGGATGCTTACAGGGTAATCCTATTTGATTGATTCTCAGGAAGTGTATTTAAATTCTTTTCTTGTCTGATGTTGCCAAAAATCCTGCTGTGTTGCTCACATGCTCTACCATCTGGTTTAGGTTGCTAGTACTGCTCAGACAGTTGAAATGCTGATCAGGGTCCCAGATGCAGGGCCTGGCTTAGCCCACCAGGTACCCGTCACGTCCTCGGGCGTCCCTCTCCTCCACAGCTTCCACATTTGTGCGCGGCTACTATTTCCCCATTGGTATTATGCCTTGCTGATGAAGGCATTGCATGATGCACATAATACAGTATCTCATTTCCCAGTGGGGCTGGAGCATCTGGATAATACAATAGAGACAGATCGCTTGTCTCTCGTTCTGCTAGAGTGTGTGGGAGGAACAAAGATTGGATGCTGGCTTTTTCACTGTGTCAATGCACTGTAGTTCCCCCAGTAGAGACAAAAGAGCAGCGATGTTCTGCCATTCTAGCACACCAGCTGAAATCCTCAAATGACGTGCCTTTTTGTCTCATGGACAGGCACAAACAATGTGACAAATTAGATTGTGTGCTATTCTTAGTTTAAATATTGTGGGGTAAAACTAAGCTAATAGGACAGTCTAGAGCTGATAAAATAATTTGCATACTAATTGGTGTAAGTGTGGGGTTTGTTTTTGGGTGGCTGCAATGTGAATATGAGCTCTGTTACACAAACGTTGAAACATGGCAATTATTCAGTAGTTGTTGTGAGTCTGAATATTCCACTGTAATGAATTCCTCTTCAGCTCTTTGGTTCATTAATCTCTTTCTGCTTGTTTAACAAAGTCGATGGTTGCAGCATATGGCGCTGGTGTCTTGTGAGTGATCTTTAAAACCCAGTGAAAGATCTGTGTGACATTTTTATTCATGATGATGATCGGTACTAGAAGACCTTCAAAAAGTCAATTAGCACCATGTCAGTATCACTCACTGTGACATGTACAGCACACATGTGATTAGTCAGGACTAACCCTATGGCACAGTAACAAGCACTGTGTCAGAAAATGAGCGCTGTGTTACAGAGTCAACGTGTTCATAGTACATCTTCTTCTAGTTCCTCTGATAGATTTCACAGCAGAATGCAAATAAAAGACTCTCCCAAAGGTTCAGTGTGTAATATACATAACTATGTTTTCAGTGGTGTATAAAGACCTTAAATAATAAACCATTATGTTTTTATTACCTTAGAATGAGCCATGTCTATCTAAATACACGGCGGGTCCCTGTACATGGACGTCGCCATGTTGCACCGCCATGTTTCCACAGTAGCCCAAATATATAACGGTGAGACCCAGCCTTTGGCTCCCAAATTTCTTCAGCACTGAGCTGGAAAACAAGAAGAATGATGTCTTCCAGCAAGCCGGCCAGAACGGGGCGAATCGCCGCGGCGTCTGCCACACGGGCTACATCGTGCTGGGTGATCTCCGTCCCCGCTGCCAGGCATGCCTCGGACCGGAGCACGCCAGCCGAGCGCTCACTCTTGGTTTGCACTGCCTGTTCTGCGCCTTTCTGCCCCCCCAAAGAATGGCCGCGTCGGGCGGATAGCTTGCCGTTCAGAAGGAGGGGGTGTGGCGGTCCACCCGCTCTCTGGACGAGGCCCTCGATCTGCTGTTGACGGAAGAGCGGGAGTTGGATGGCTCCGCTCTGCCCATTCACGGCTCTCCTCGCGGCTCCTCGCTTCCCCCGTTCCGACCTCCGATGACGCCGCCCTCGACGCTACTAGGTTGCTGTGACAAGGCAAGCTAACAGGGAGCTAACGGATAGCTAACGTGATGCTCACATGCGGTCTGTCTGGATCAGCCGACCAGGGAGACCCCCTGTGCCCACGTTGCTCCACATTAGCTGCGGCTAATGACATCTAGCAACCGGTTTCATTGCTGCTGGCCGACCCTCGTCGGTCAGAGCGGACCACTGGTAAGCTATGGGTCGAAAAAGAGCTGTGTGAAATCTTTTTGCTCCTTTTGTGGAAGTTGTTGAACAAATGCTGTCTGTGCCTGTCTCAGTCGAACCAGCCACACCAAGCACACATTTCCCACACTGTGTGAGCCAGCTGCCGTTAGCCTTGTGGCTAATCTGCAGCTTGAAGCTCAAAGCAACAAGAAGTACACACTGTTCACGATAAGAGGTCCCTTCACACACCCCTCCCCACAGAAACTGTATGAGCCCATGACAGCAGACATTCGCTTCGTGTGAACAGTACATATACACACCCGGTACAGATATTTTTCTGACGAAGAAATGGTTCACAGAAGCCAGGCTGTGTCAAATGAGCGGTCATTACGACTGCAAACGGCGGTCCCCAAAGGGCCCCCCACCCAGTTTCCCGACTTACGCATTGGTCCGCCCTCGGCCTCCCATGCCTTGCCATCAGTGCTCGCGTGAACGCCGACACCAATGCCGCGGTCGGCGGGTGACTGGGTGGCTCATTATGGCTCTGGGCAGGTGAGTTGTGCTTGGTGGTGCCGTATGGGCCAGTGAGGTGTTGACTCATCCTGCTTCGCCTCTAACCCAATAGCGATAGCCTTAGAGGGCGAAGCCTATACGAAATAGAACGGGTGTTACATACTGTAACCTGGATTCCCCCCTCTTAAATCTTTATCACAAAAACAGGAATAAAATGTACATGGAACATAAAGAAGTATACAGAACAGTGTACAAATATATAAGAAGACACAAATAATAAAAACTTTGCCTGGGGTAGTCTATATTATGTAAAGATATATTACAGACAGGTTATTACATACAGTATGTAGCCTCAATGCTGATTTCTTTAAAGTAAATGTGGGGAATTTTGCCCTTATGTTGCATTATACGGTGTAGGACAAAGAACTAATTAGAGGCAACATTAATGCAAACAAGGTCAATGGAAATGGAGGAGAACAGATGTAGATTTACAAGACACAAATGTCAAAGGTACATATGTTGGAGTAAAATATACACTTACTCTTGAGTTGTATTATGGAATTCTATTAACGACCCCGCACATTGATCAACGTCGCTATAAATGTGCCAATGTCCCCTGGCCAAATATTACATTATCATCTAAACGACAACATTATATTGTTAAGAGGTGGTATTATTCTCATTTTCAGGTTCAAAATCCTATTTAGGTGGCTTCCTTTTAGCAATGGAGTGATACATCTTGTCTCTAAATGATCTTTGTTGGGAGTTGCACATGTGCAGTTCCTAGTGAAGGACTACTAGCTAATCAGAAGCAGAGAAAGGCGGGTCAGCGAGAAGCCCATAAACAGCTTTGATTCAGTTGTAGGCTATGTGTTGCCGACCAGCTTGGCAACATGGACTGGAGCAAGAGTTTCAGAGTGGTGAGATATTAATCTGTAACAAAAGTATTTTTCATCCATAAAGTTTTAACTGAGCTCTGTCTCTTCATCACAGTAACAACTTTATGTCCATTGACTGCCTGGAGAGTAGCTAGTGTTTGGAAGGGAGAGGACGTGTGTGCTGCAGCTCAGTGTTTTTCCACCAGTGTTTTTGAGGGCGTGTCGGACTAGCTGCTTGGCGAGCGTTATATGATGCACGTTAAGCTTTCATCCCTCTGACGTCACAGGGATGAAAGGGAAGCGGTTGGACTATAAACGAGGTGTTTTCAGGCAGTTCAGAGCACAGTTTTCTGTGGGAGATGGGAACTCCCTTTGGGCTGGACTTTGGGCTTTTTCACTTTGCAAACCTGTAACATGCACAAAAAAGATATAACTCAATAAAGGAGAAGTAAAAAGCATAATACCACCTCTTTAAAATAACAATAAGGTAGACAACCTGTAAAATCAGGAAAGCAGAAGGCTTTGATAATGTGAAGAGACAGGAGCAGAAAGGAGAGATGGATGATGAACAGAAACATCCTGTAGCTAACTAACATTTTCAGGCTTATTGGAAGAAATAATCTTTTAATATAATGGGCTTTTCTGGACTGAGTCTCTATTTTAATAGAATTATAGTTTTATATCTTCCTCTAAGTGGTTGTAGAGTTTGTGTTACAGACCTCAGTTGAACCGTGCAGGAACCAAGCTCACAGTTAGGAGGTTGTCAGGATGGTCGGGTGTTATTGACGCTCTCTAGCTGAGGCTTTGGACAGTGAGAGCCACCCTCCTCCCTCTGTTTGAGCACCTGTGAAGAGAGAGGGATTCCTTTATTCCACCAGGCAGGAATGTTATTATCTCCATAGCTGATGAAATGCTGCCTCGGGAAGATTTTGATTCCTTTCCTCTTCTGTCTTCTTTTACGACCTGACAATATTGCATTATGCTTTTGTTTCGTTCATTGTCTTAATCCTGCCTTCACAGCGAGACTTTGATTGCCTGATTTGTTTCTGCTGTTATATTTGAAATTGACTAGAGACAGCATTGTCTGAATTCGTTACCTTGTTTTCTGAGACTGTGCTTAACATATTGTTCTGCCCTTGTATGCTGTTTGATTCTAAACTATTACAGTCAATAAAACAGGAGCCTGTTTTCCATTATAATTTTACAATTTTTTTAGCACATGTTCTCAAAGAAGACTTTGATTTCCCTCAGGAAACAGAGAAGAAAGCACATGAGCATTTTGATATGTAAACAAGGGAGGGGCATTTGTAATACTAAACTGGCTGCTTAGACACCTTTCACATGTGCTCCTTGGAAAATGTGTGTGTGTGTGTGTGTGTGTGTGTGTGTGTGTGTGCCTGCCTGCCTGCCTGCCTGACTTGTGGCCTTTTCTGTCACTCAGTGTTGCCAGGTCACCATGCCCATGTAAGATTACCACAGTGTGATCAGATTATTATCTACTGTGGCTCACTTAGGAGAGGCTGCAAATGCAGAGGGGGTGGGGGTGGGGGTGGGTGGATGGTTCAGTTAGTGTAGCCCTTACATTCACAGAACAGAAATCCATCACAGTTGGCGCCAACAGATGCGATGCAGTTGCCAGTTCGGGGTCAGTCGCTCAGCGAAAGCAGAAATGAGCCATAGTATTAAATAGTCACACACAGGGGTGTTGCTAGTCATAAAGGTCTACTGGGGCACAGGCCCCCACATCCCTCATGTAAATTTTTGATTTATTTTTGATTGAAGTGTATGAAATGTGTTAGTATGTGCCTTCCCAGCTTCCCTTGCTTAGCCCATTAATTAATATTGGTCAAGTTAGAAAGGGATTTGACTGAGCGTAAGCACACATACCTATTTTATCTATGCTATGTTACTTGTGACCCATGTAAACAATTTGCCACTACTACCTTTAAAACAGTCTGTCTCTGTTATAAGCCTGAATGGCAACCTCTTCTAGAAAAATCCTCATAAAGTCTGATAAGTCTGTTAAGACTGGTGCTGGCTGTACATCTCTGGCTGTACATCTCTGGCTGTGGTCGTGCTGGCTGAGGCTACCTGTATTTCACCTGGGTCTGTGTGACCTGCTAAAGATGTCTGGAGTGGGTCTGTGCTGGTACTGGATTTGGATCAACTGTGCTCATACTGGCTTATGATCCAGCATCTACTTTACTGACAAATTTAAGCATAGCCCCTTTAAATGATAGATATCAATACTTGCTAGATATTAATGTTATCAGCTGCATCAGGCCCCTACAAACTGGCTCCCCAGCTGGGCGATATGGTCAAAAATGTTATCATGATAAAAAATTTCATATCATTCGATATCAATAATTATCAAATCATGATTTCTATTGAGTTTAACGGCTGATTTTTGCTCCTTAGTGAAAGCTGAAGAAACCAGATAGTTAATTGTGGTTTAAACTATTTTATGGTCAGAACATGTTAAATCTTTTTTCAGTCCCTTTTTCCTCAACAAAATAAATAGAAAAAGAAAGTGCTAATTCGTTCATGATTCAAAGGAACATTTGTTATATTGTTAGTGACGAAAATTATACTGTGATAATTATTTTTAGGCTATTTTATTGTCCAGCCCTAATTTATACTATGACTTGACTGAATAAGTGATGTTTATTATTTACTGAGAGAGGTGCATCCATATTGTCCCGTCTGCCCCACTAATCAACATTTTAATAGTCAATGTGAATCCACTGCTTTCCACCTTGCAATTGTCCAGAGTTGTAACTAAACCTTCACTGAGAGACAGATAATCACTGTCTTATTTTAAAATGATGTGGGCCTATGAGGAGTGCCATCACATCTGTATGCTGTCTGGTCCCACTAATGTTGCTGCTGGAATGCAATAAAGTCCGGCTGCAGACTGTAGCACCGTTCAGCTGGATGCGCAAGTTTCATTTCATGCACGCACGTATGAGCGCATGTTCACGTGCAACGTAGTTATCATTTCCATGCTGCAGTTTATAAACATTGTTGCCCGTCTGCATTCATCAAAGGTAATAAATAAAGTTGTATTTTACTCTAATATTGTTCAGTCTGGCAAGCAACCAAGAGAAAAAGGGACCAAGTATCTATGCTCACACACATAGTAGGTTGTTTGCCTATTGACACAAGGAAGTCTTTACTAGGATGTTCTCTCAAACCAAACCTGCCTCTCCGCCAAGCATGGAGTACATTATTATCAGTCTAACGCAGTTATACAGTCCAGCGGCGTTGGTAGGGACATGCGCCTCTGTGAAATGGAAGATTGATGTGCCACAGTCAGGCCTTTGGGGAATTGTTTGTTTATCCCCATAACTGATTCTCCTCCCTGCCCCCCTTCCCCAGGTGACCTTTAAACCAGATCTGTCGACGGCTGAGGTTCATGATGAAAACATCAAAGGGCCTCTAAAGGTAAGGCAGGAAAGACGGGGGAGACTGATGATGTCCCACAGTCAGCCGGAACATTGTAATAACACCAAAATTATCTTTAATTAACACTGAATCACTTTTTTTGGCTTAGACTTTAAGACCATAGTGAAAGTAAAAAAAGCAAAAGAAAGAATTGGTCAATGAAGTATTTGCTTTGTAATCAAATTTCAGTCAATTATGATTCTTGTAGCAGCAATATGGTTGTCTCATTACTTTTCAACGCATCATTAGATTTATCATTAGCAGCATATTAAAATGCCAAATAACAGCCGCGCATCTGTCCCACAGGTGGGTGCTGTTGTAGAGGTGAAGAATCAGGATGGAGTTTACCAGGAGGCCACAATCAACAAGCTGACCGATGCTAGTATATATACTGTTGGTAAGTCAATAGCAAGCTGCCTGCTTTCCCTCCTCACTCAAAGATGTGGACTCTCCCCACAGTTAAAAAAACAAGTTTGTGTGCAATGAAAACTCCAGAGGGTTTCCAGGGTTTGAATTTCCCTTGTTTTTGTATCCATTGGTATTTAAAGTTGTTGCAAGAACCACCTTCAACCGAGGTGATTTAAGAAAGGATAAAAAGTTAAATCTTTAGAGTGATACCTCACAGTGCAGCAGGAATGCTGAAAAGTTGATGTGTCTTTCATGCTCAGGTTATTACAGTCCATACCACTACTGTAGTTTGCTGGGTTGGGAGTCTACAATGAAACATCAGGATGGACAGGGGGGCAGCGGTCGTGTATGTGTTCTCGCACAGACTTAAAAAATTGGTAGCCTATTAACTTACTTTATTTTACGCACGGACAAGTTACAGTGAACACAGAGTGCAGATGTTGGTTTCAGTTGTTCAAGGCTACATCATTAATAAGCTGACGTGCGGCTCACCTGCTGCCTTGATAACGGATCGCAGGTGGTAATATATGGAAATAAAACCAGTTCTCAGTCTTTTAGGCGACATTATTAAACATACTGCTGATAGAGAAAATGGAGCAGACGGGGGGAGAGAGACAGAGAGAGGCGTGGCAAGCCAGGGTGTTGACCTGAGGTGTAGGTGTGTGTGAGCCATCGCCGATGACGATGGCATCGTCTATTGGCCCAACCCTAGTAGTTTGTGTGACCATTGTGGGGTCAAACTGCACATACTATGGATGGATGGATGGATGGATGGATGGATGGATAAAAAAATAGTATAATGCATCAGTCTTGGTAAACAACAAAAAGTGTTTTGGCTATATAAAAACAATTTTTAGTCTCTGGTTGCTTTGGAGGCTTATTGAACTACATTATGCTGAGTCAACATTGAAATATAATATAAATCTAATATAAACTGTGCTGGTAAATGATGCATGTGGGGCTGCAAGGAAAGGCAACTTGTATCATTGATTAATCTGCCGTCTTTAAAAAAATTAAATAAAAATCAACAATCCAAAATCCAAAGATAGTGAATTTATAATTATATTAATTATATTAGATTAGCTAATCCAAAGTACACAAAGTATAGACAGCCGCTAAGATCTGTAGTCGCTCAGCAGCTGCTCGTTGATTAAGCCTGCCCGTGGTGGTTTTCCTTATCTCAAAGTCGTCGTCTTGGCACATCTCTCGATGAGAAAACAATATCACGAGACACTGTTCAAAAATACCTCAGTTGTTTCCTCCTCATTGTTCCCAAGTACATTTGAGCAATGACTTTAAGGATTTCCACATCTGGGTTTTTGTTTGGGAGCGATGTGGCGAATGAAAGTTAAACAAAGGTTCCTTGAGTTCTTTAATATGATATATGATTATATTTACTGTTACTTGATTTGGATGCTTATTGTAAAAGTTAGTCTATTTAATATTGGAGAGATTTGTTATCTGTTAATAGGGGTAGGAATCACCAGAGGCCCCACGATACGATATTATCACAATATTTATGTTGCGATTCGATTTTATTGCGATTTAAAATATATTCAGATATAGTGCAATTTATTACCATTTTCCAACTTCCAATTAGGTCCCTAAAGTCAAACTTTGTCAACATCTGTTTATCTAAAAAGATACATTTCTCTGTTTGGTCCTGTTAAGTTTTCTAGTGGACTAAAAAAGCAATAGATTTTATTATTCTAGTACCAAAAAGTTAAAACTCCCATCTGCAATTTATATAATAAAATATCGATACTTGGCATCCGTGTATCAATACAGTATTGCCATGGCAAATATCACGATACTATGCTGTATCGATTTTTTTCCCCCACCCCTAGTTAATACATAAATAAAATCAGTACATCCATACACATTCCCCACGTCTTTTTTATTTTACCATTTACTCCCTTCCTTGAAGCTCTAATAAAGCTGTGAGCTCATAGCGACTGTGTCACTCCCTGCTGGAGGGTCTAGCCAAGTGTTAAAAGACGAGCATAATTTGTGTTTAACATATCACAAATCAAGCAGACATTTTGTATCTGAGACGTGAGTTTTTTTGTGCCTAAGTGTGTGTTTGTGTATGTTGGTGGACTCCTGGCCTACATACAGCAGCCTAATAGTTTTGTCTGTCATCTCTGCAGTGTTTGACGATGGCGATGAGAAGACCCTGAGGCGTTCCTCTCTCTGCCTGAAAGGAGCGCGTCACTTTGCAGAGAGCGAGGCAAGTATTGCGCTGTCCTGCAGTCTCGTACCAGCCTCAACTCTCAGCTTTCTAGGGAAACAAAGCATAATTTTATAGTTTTCACTTCTTTTTTTTAAATGTTATTTTATTTAGTTACCAACAGTCTCACATCTCCGCTCACTCAAATTAAAATGCTGCTTATGAATGGTCCCATATTGGCATTTAGATGTTCAGTTGTGAAATATTTCCAGAAAACACACTGATATCACAGCAAAGATGCCAAATATAAACTGTGTCTGTAGTGCTGGGTAAATCCCTCCATTTGTAACTGATGAAAGAAGTGAAGAGAATTTCTACCAGGTAGTGAAGATAAATCTTTAGTCTTCCAATTCATTATCTGAGAAGCTGGCACTGAGGCTCTCTATTGCTGTTTGTCTCCTCTGCAGACACTCGACAGACTCCCTCTCACCAACCCCGAGCACTTCGGCACACCTGTCATTGGCAAGAAGGGCAACCGCGGCCGGCGATCAAACCCAATGTGAGTATCGTTCTCCGCACCTCTGTACATCCTGCATGGCTCATATCAAACTGGATATATTGGAGGTCTGTGATGCTGGTGGGGAGGGTTTTTTTGTACCCATCCACAGTCATCAGCAACAGGCTCCCCCAAGTACACTGAGAGCAGTTGAAATTAAAGATTTACTCTCACCTCCGTCCCCTCATAAACAACCCCTGAGGCCTGGAAAAGGAGGGCCTACTCGCCTCCTTCAGCTCCTTAATCACACATGCTGGAGAGGCAGTGAGTGCTGCGTGGTCCTGCTGAATATTATGCTGTTTTTTCCCCCCTCCTTTGACTCAAATGGTGTTTTATGCTCTGATGTGCTTTCTCCTGGGAGGCTGCAGAGTTTTCATCAGGGAATATGAATCTGCTGAGGGCTTTTTTGTTGTTGCTGGAAATAAATGTGTCTCTATATTATAAAGAGGACACTCTGTTACATAATCTCATTTTTTGACACCCCCTTGCTAATGGCACTCAGAGAAAAGTCAATATTACTCTAAACACTGATGCAATATTAACTTGGAAGGGTCCCAGCTGCACATTAGCACCCTGGACATGTGGTCTTCCTGTGCACTAAAATTATCTTGAATTCGTAGATTGACAATACAGTAAAGATTACTGGAAAAAGAAAAACTGCTGCAGTGCTTGTTTTTACAGGCCGTGTAATTTTTTCTTCTGTTAATATTATAATTAAATATTTTTGCAATGTGCACTTATTTGCTTTCTTGCTAACAGTTAGATGAGAAGATTGATACCGATCTCCTGTCTGTACGCTAAATATGAAGCTAAAGACAGCAGGCTTAGCTTAGCATTGCCACTGGTGGAAACAGTTAACATGGCTCCGTCCAAAGGTAAAAGATATCAGCTGACCATCACGTCTAAATCTCACCAATTTCACACACATTATATCATATTTGTATATCTGGGAGGTTTCCAGGTCAAGACTGTTTGCAATCTTTTTGCTAAGCTAAGCTAATCAGCTGCTGGCTCCAACTTCATATTTAGCATACAGACACAAGAGTGGTGTTGATCTTCTCACCTCTGTATTTACCAAACCTTCTGTTCCTTTAAATTACTTTTTTAAAGTAAGGGCAAAACATTTCTTGCTGCAGTAATCATTATTTGGGGAGTAAACTCCTTCCTACATGAATTGCAGTCTCTCCTTCATTGAGTAGCTAGTGTGCTTTGATTCCCAGCATAGTTGTTGTTGTTGTAGTAGTAGTAGCAGCCTGGCTGATTTACTGCTCTTGAGTCATGCCTGTGTGTGTGTGTGTGTGTGTGTGTGCATAGAGTTGTGCTGAGAGCAGGCCTAGGGAGGCATAAAAAGCGGACGGAGGATCTGTTTGCCTGCTGGTGCTGCTTGCATGATCACTCAAAGACATGGCTGCCTGTCTGCTGGCCGGGGTCAGACGGCAGAGACTGTACACCGACACTCGTCGGTACACTGATTCTAATGAGGGAGCTCATCAGCAGAGCATTGTGCTACATAATGATTAAACTAGAAAGTTTGTGGTGTGTGTTGGTGTGTTATGGATTGTTAGTTGGAGCCTTTTTTTGATGTTTTCTAGCTGAACAGCAGTCAAATGAAAAGATTGGCAGGTTAGCAGAAGTCCTCTGCCTGCCTGTGTTGAGAGAGACCAGCGCCAGTAGTACTATTTTTTTCCCTAACACATTTATATATAGCATGGATGTAATGAACTGCCAGTAAATTTGCAGCAGGATGTTTTTCTTGTATTATACGGCGATGGTGATAAGTTGACAGCACTTTTCTCAATCAGTCTGAGTCAAAACATTCAGTATTAAATATGATTTATGTTTTGGGACAATAACCAATCCCCATTGTTGGGGAACACATTTTGATGACATGCAAAGAGTTTAGAAAATATGGAGATAAACTATGAACTGAGTCACCCAGTTCAATACATTATTCTGATGTAGTTTTTTAAGTAGGGGCTGCAACCAACAATTTAAATTGTTTTGCCTGACCAGCAGAGCAAAACCTAAAAATATTGACTTCTGAATCACATAAGATAAAGAAAAGCAGCAAACTCTTACAAATGAGAAGCTGGAACTATGGAATTTGTGCTTGAAAGATGACTTAATTCATTTTTAAAATTGACTTGTTTCAGCTGTAATTTTAACTTTCAGAGGCTACTGCACTGACTAAGTTGTGTATAAATTGAACTGAATCTGCCAGAAGTGA